>NC_136061.1:1247964503-1248603951 GCF_964261635.1 Lissotriton helveticus
TGTGAAGCCCCTGCGGATGGATGGAGGGGAGTAGGAGGGGGAGTGCGGAGGTGGGCGTTGGCCATTGGGGCCGTGGGACCACTTTATATGACCCCCACACTCCCATTCAGCCCAAAGTCTATGAATATCTGTGAGATACGGGAGATTCTGGGACCCCCTTACCATGCCGTATGGAGCCCACCATTTTGCAAAACACCACTGAACGCTCTATGAGTGCCACCTGTGCGCCTCTACCCCAACACAGGTGGCCTACTACGCATTCCGTGTGATCTGACAAACCTTACTACGGACCTTCCAAAGCTAGTATATTTTAAAGTTATACTAGTCTAATTGGTTGTGGATGTTAACAGCCATCATTTGGGAAAATGCTTCAGCTTTCAGCGTTCTTCAAATGTTCTACTAAAAATCTACAATGGCATGCCGTCTGATGTTAATGGTTGTCACTATAGGTGGGCAAATCAACAAATTTAAAGGTGAGCCGAGCCGAGCCAAGGGGTCTGCTTTGGCTATGAGAGCCACTACACGAGACGATCCATGAAAACCCCGGCTTATGTATGAGTTGAGGAACAATCCTCAGGTAAAAATATGATAAACTCTCTTCAACATGGTGATATTATTTAAACCCTAGAAGCCCCCATCCTGACGGCAATCCCATAAACCATAATCCATAAACCCAGGGCAACAACATTTTACAACGTTACAGACTGACATAGCACAGTCTCCGACAGTGACAGAGCACAGGCCTTCAATATTTTTGGTGTCAGGCACATTTTTTGCCCACCCCAAAAATACAGCAAATGTTGAGGTTTTGGGCTTTTTTGGCCTTAAATTTGACACCCAAAGCTGCAAAATTCTGAGGGGGGAGGGGGTTCTGCTAAGTGAACTAATAAGAGGTAAGTTGTGATGCGTAACCAACATGTGGCCTAGATTATGATAATAAATGGAGCAACATTATACTCTCCTAAATTAAACACAATGGATTTTTGTGCAGCTCACATCCTAAACTCGCGTATTTGAAGGTGTTTTTATACGTGATAATGAAGAAAAAGGATGCTTGGTGAAATAAAATATTTCCTTGGGACCACCCATTTTGATTAAGTTGATCCCAGATCTTTGGGTTTCAATTTGTGGAATTCAGCCACTAAAATAGATAACTCTCTCTCTTTTTCATTTAAATGCTTATACTTTGTTGTTAGCCCTGGCGTTTTTGATGTGGTTTTCTCCCCTGACTTTTTGCCTTCATCCTTCCCGTTTTGCTGACTTCATTTTTGCCGCCCTTAGGACTCTGCACACTTTACCACAGCTAACCAGTGCTAAAGTGCTTGTGCTTTCACCTTAAAACATGGTATAATTCACTTATACCCAATTGGAATATTTAATTTACTTGTAAGTCCCTGGTAATGTGGCACTACCTGTGCCCAGAAACTGTAAATTAAATGCTACTAATGGGCCTTGAGCACTCATTGTGCCACCTACTTCAGTAGCTCTTTAAACATGTCTCAGGCTTGCCATGGCAGAGCCTGTGTGTGCAGTTTTAAACTGCCATTTCGACATAGGAAAATAAAACCTTTGCCATGCCTAAACCTTCCTTTTTAATACATGTAAGATACCCCTTTGGTTGGCACTGGACAGCCCAGAAGGCAGGGTGCAATGTATTTAAATCGTTGGATATGAACTTTGAAGTTTTACATGTCATGGCAGTGAAATACTCTTAAAATCACATTTAATTACTGCAAGTCCTACCACTTTCATAGAATAACATTGGAGTTACCATATTACATTTATTAAGCTGTAATTTCCAAATGGGCCATCACTTGAAGGATGGCAGGGCATCTCTGGGCACAGCCCTACTTACACTTGAATAGTCTCTGTCCTTCCTCCACACAAAGGGCTTCATATCCCCTGCAGTTGGTCTGGAGCCAGGGCAGAGGAGGTAGGAAACATGTGCACTTCAAAGGGAAACCTGTTAAAGCTTCTCCTGATTTAAAGGAGGCTCCTGGTATAAAATGGGACCTTAGACGCCAACTCTTCAGTGCACTTCGGGACCTGTTGAGACTCCGCCAGGAAGATCGACTGCTGTGCTGCTGAAAGGACTGCCACTCTGCTGGACTGCTGCCTTGCTGGACTGCTGCCTTGCTGGGCTGGTGCCTTGTTGGACTGGTGCCTTGTTGGACTGGTGCCTTGATGAATTGCTGCCCCGCTGACTCCTGCCTGAGACAGAGGGATTGAACCTGCACCTGAATCCAGGACTCTCTGAGTAACTCTAAGGGCTAGCCTGCTGTCCGCCTGTTGGAGATGACAGGCTCCCAAGCACCTGAATCAGCACCTAGATCTAGCTGAGGCTCCAGCCTGACCATTCACTACAACAGGTTCTTTGCGCTACCTACAGCGTTGACCATCCACAAAGCCCGGCGTGCTTTATTGAGCTACATTGATGACCATCTGCAACACTTCCCTGCTCCTTGCTGCTCACTCCACCACAAATGGGACTCTTTGCTCTGGATTAGGAAGGTACATGTTTACCTGGACTGACCTGGTCCCTGTATCCAACCTATGCTCCATTGAGGTTGGCCTGAACTTGTGACTTTCTCCAAGTCTCTCATGACCAGATAGCCATGCGTGGCGCTTTACGCTTTTTGGTGCTTTTTCACTTACATAGTTACAATTGTATATCTCTAGTTCTGCTGATTTTATTCTCGATGTTTGGGTCTTGATTTATTTATTGAAATGTGCTCTATTTTTCTAAATGTATGTGGGATTTTTCTTGTGTTTTGTTCACTTTCTTACTCTTTGAAGTGGTCCATATATACTTTACAAAATGCCAGTAATTTAAGCCTTATAGTGAGTTCCTACTTAGGCCCCTGTAGGTTTTCCTTATTTTAGCCGAACTGCTCATTGTAGGCCACATTTGCTTTGTGCAGCCACACATAACACATTTATTTTATTGTGCCACGATATTATTTTAGAAATATACTGTACATTATTTGTTATTCAGCTCATCTGCTGGGATTCCATCTGAACATTTCGTACGAGGTCAAACAACATTGTGCCCTGTTTTTCTGTGCTCAGGAAAGGAACATCTCTAAACTTACAGACACATCAAAAGTACAGCTGCTGTTTTCCAACACTGCACTTCTCATCATATTTATAGTTGTGTTATAGTCGTGCTTTACAAATATTTAAATCAAATCAATATATAAGGAGTTTTAAAAAAGATGGTCATACGTCCTCAAATTCATAAGCTAAGAAAGTAAGGAAACTGAGTTAAGAGGCATAGAGGAAACTGCTGGGTTGATGATGCACTGGAGTTTTCTCATACCCTGGTTGTGACAACCCAATCAATGTAGCAGAAATGAGTTAGAAAGATAAAGCAAGTAAAAGTGACACAAGGAGAGATGCAGATAGAAGATGAGGTTAGTAAGGACCAATGATGATCACTCAATTGTGGGAGGTCCCCAGGCCACTGGGACAGAATACAAAATCAACCTACATTGTTTTGATTCCTAGGTTTGTCAATGTGCTGACCAGGGTCTTCCCACCCTTTTAAAGTGGACTCTGAGAAACACATACAGACCCTTCAGTGCATCATAATCTGATATTACACATTCAATCAGGATATCAATCAGTTGATGCATACTATACTGTCATATGACTTATGGCAGAAAGTAAAATAGAAAGCGTAGTTGTCCATGTGGGTGCTGGACCCAAGGAGACAAAATAATGCTCCATTGTGAAAACTTAAGGTGGGCCATCTTAACAGCCGTAGAAAATATGGACTCCAAAAAGACTGACTGGACTAAGGTCACCACATATAAGGAAGGCAACACAAGTCAAAACCTTTCATTTGCTACATGGTTAATTTCAGGATTTCAGAGATATTTAGAAATTGAGGTCATGGACTAGCTGCCATAGTGTCTACGGATAACAGAAGAAAACAAGAGACAATTGGTGCATATGAGCATAGGATGGGAAGGGATAAAACTGCAGGGAGTCCTAGGCAATGCTGATCACTGCATATTCAGCAAAGGCCTGATTCAACAGATTCAACAGAAAATTGCCTCTAAGGTACCAGCTCTGCGCATGCAAGCCATCTAATAAGCACGCAGAGAGGACAGCCCCATCAGCCGTAAATGTTTAAGCAACAGAATGAACAGAATCAAGGAGGGTGACACGAGGTAAGATTCAATGAAGACCAGAGTTGCAGAGGGAGAAGGAATGGTGACCAGTGGTATTCTACAACGCAGGGGATGGTTTCTGGATGGCAAATAATAATATTAACAAGCAGATGTGTTTTGGCTATGGAGGATTGGGACAACTGAAGTGAAACTGCCCAAATGTGAATAACTATCTGGGCAGGTGCTTCTAAATCCATACACCATGGGTCTAGTGTCAGTGACATCCTTGCCACAGTTTAGCCCTGCGATTCCTTTCAAACCTCTTCCACAGTTTGCACCACCTCAGCAAGATAATCAGAACCAGGGTTTCTTCCACCAACAATAGGAGTGATTGGAAGGGAAGAGACTATAATCCTTTAATACTAATGGATCAAAAGGCCACTGTTGGCAGTGTTGAGATAATGGACAAAGAGGCATTCTTTTACAGTAGACATTGGACCTATGAGGTCCAGCCTCAGTGCCCAAGACTTTTCTGACCTTCATCTGAAGGGCAAAAAGCTCAATTCAGTAGGAATAATGAACTAGAGTGTGTCACAACCTATTTTTCAATGAGTTTCAGTTATCATGGGCCCGATCTTGGATCAATAGGCCTTTCTGTTATTTCCTAATTTATCTGTTAATCTCTTAGGGCGGCATTATTTAATGTAAGATCAGTTGTATGGTCTATAATGCAGTCCGAATGGAGTATTCTTTTGTTGCTTGAATGTGAATTTACCTTGAAAAAACAAAAGACAAGAAAAAACAAAAAACAAGAGGCCTTTGACAAAACAGGAACAGTTGGTTTAATTAAACATTTTGGCCGGGAGCACAGTTACAGAAGTGGGTCTGAGGACTGTCTCAAAGGACAATCAATCTGAACAGGCTTTTATATATTTCTTTGGGTTTCATAAAGTACTTCTGTAGGTCCTTTTTTGGTAAAAGAATGCAGGCTTTGACTGTGGAGTCATGAATAAGGTCTCCGATAAAAAATGCAGGTGGGCCTCGACCTTGTGTGGACACGATGGGGGACAGTGAGTAACGTGTCCAGATGTCCGGCATGAGGGGTGCGAGATCACTGCATGTATTGTGCGTGCTGTGGCCTAATTGGCTGTGTGTTCCTGACTCCACGCGGCATCTGACTTTATGGTGTTTTGAGAATGTGCGCACCCCTATGGCCTTGTGTACTTCATTGAGGCCAATCTCCCTGCACCATTGTTGTGTCGCTGCGCTTATCTGGGTGATTTGCCTGAGTTTTCTGTTTGCGGGTTTGTCTGCCGACTTCGTGCCACCCCACCTGTGACCTGTCAATCAGTAACCTCAGGCCTAGGTCGCAAAACCTGCCTGACCTCGTATTTCTTTGTGGGGTTGATGGAGAGTTCATAATGGCATAATTCAATAATAGTGATGCGATTTTGTTCTTATATGCGAGTGTGTCACTATAAACATTGGCACTGATTTTATCAATATTAACATTTGGATGTGCCACTTACCCTACGTGGTGCTGTTCCTGCTCATAATGAAGAAGACCTCTCTGTGGATTCTCATGACAAGGATCAAAATTCCCCCATTCCTTAGTTTCCTCAAATCCAATCCAGATAGCTCCTGATGTTCTGGCCTGATACCATCTACAGTGTGGTGTAAAGTGCCTAATGAATTATGTGTTATGCTGAAAACGAAACCTTTACGCATCACATTGAAAGCAGAAAATCCCCCTGAAGCATTTGCTGATATCACCTATCTAAGGAAGCAGAGAAAGGTATAAACTCATCATCGAGTCTTCGATGCAGCAGGGTCTCGTCATTTTCATGTTTAGCCAGTGCACCATAATTATTTATCTTTAAGGTAGGGTACACCTATAAATTTGTGGAGGTCCGGAATACCATAAACTCTGTAGAACAACACATTATGCAGATAGTCCCTAACCCCACCACAGTCATTTTCTCCTATCTGCCTAACTCACAGTGTTTTTGTGTTATAAATCTCTCAGCGGCATTATTTTCTACACCATTGCACCCTAACAGCCAATTGCTTTTTGCTTTCACTTATCAAAATCTCTAGTTGTCCCTGGATGCACCTAAACCAAAGGTATACTGAATCCCATCTCTTTTCTCGAGGCCCTCAAGGCTCAACCTGTATTTGCAAGTTTTGCCTGGAAGTTCTGCACTATATATTGTGTACATAGTGAGTTCTGCACTATACAACCTTTTACACTTGTGTTCAAGATACTGTTGCACTACTGAAGCACCTTGTGGCACCTAGCCACTTAGGGCCACATGTATCAAATTTTTTTGGGGCATTTACCAAATAGCGATTTTAACCAAATCGCTATGTGATAATTGCAAAATGCTGTGTATATAAGGAATCCCCAAAGATTTAGTGATTTCTTAATATTACCAAATAGTGATAGCAGACATGCCCTCGGGGCATCGATGTGGTACATGGCACTTTGAAAAAATGCTTTGTTGTGCATTTTTCAAAATTTGCACATGGTTGTCATTGACTTGGGAGTTGATGGTAATAGCATTTTCCTAAATGCACAGTTTGCATTTAGAAAATGCTTGGTGTATGTGCTAAGGGCATTACATATTTCGATTCCCTATTTATAGTCGCAATTTTAGTAACCGCTATTTTTGTGACTACCTAAAATTGTGACTACAAAGCCTTTCATACATCTTGAAAGGATAAGTTGCATTCACAAGCAGCCAAAATTACTGATTGGCACCATTTGCGAATGTAAAATTGTTTGATACATGTGGCCCATGGTTTCTTTGGATACACTGAAATATTGTCAATCCTTAGGCCACTATTTGGATCAAGGTATACCTCCTGCCCTCTTCTACGTATCAGTGGAGAGGATTAGTGTTATTTTGTGTTTCCTCAAGCCCCCAACACAGACTTATTATTGTACATTTTTGGGCTTGATATTGCCGCCAATGAAATAGGCAAGAGTGCCTGCATTGCGGGGTGATTGCTTTTGTGCAGGAAGGCACACCTTCCTGCACAAAATTAATCAATTCGGGTGATTTCCTCTTTACACATAGAAAAAGGAAAAAACAAGGAGAAATGAAAACATTTCTTCTCGTTGCACCTTCCCAACGCTACCCCTGGGATTAGATTCTGACACATTCCAGGTTTATGATTTCTTGTAAATCTGGAAATCATTCAGATTCTATGGGTGTTGACTGGGAACACCCACAGCAACACCCACGGAATGCCCCTTTCACGCAGTCTTCTGCTTGAAAGGGGCACATATTTACCAGGCCATGAAAAGCCACGTAAAGTGTCTTTACATGGCCTTGTAAATATACCGTAGCACATTGTGCCACAGGAATGTCGAAAAAGTGATGTTCCAACAGTGCAATAGTGCCGTAAGGCCCTCAATTCTTACTCTTAAAAAATACTCAACATGTTCTCTTGCATCTTAGCTTGCATACTGTGATACATCCTACATTGTATTCTGTTGAGATTGGGGTAGGTTTACATTAGCCGTCCCGACACACACGACTGGTCAATCTTCGTGTTCCTTTGACATTCTACATTCATCCTTAGTCTATCTCTCCCAAGGACGGATCCATGCACGTGGGATGTTCTGATTCAATGTATGAATGTAATTTCTTCTCCATACTATCGATTATGTTTAGGTTTAAAGCATTTTATTAAGTCATTTATCAAAACAGGAAACAATAGTCGCAAAAAGGTTTGTGTTATGTTATCGCCATGCCGGGGTGCATTTGGTGCATAAAGTCTTTGCAAACGAAATAGCCGTCCGGCTCCGTCATTGATACTCATACAGCAACAACAATACACTGTAAACAATCCCCAACATTAACTCCCCCCATCCCTCCTCCCCCTCCAGGTCCCTCCCTTCCCTCCCTTCCCTCCCCCGTCCAGTGCCTAGTTTGCCTCCCTATGCCTTCCTTCTTCTGCTGCCCTCCCCTGCCCTCCGTCCCAACCCACATTTTATCAATCAGTGGCATCCGCAGGTGACGTCAACCTCAAAAGTCTAAGATATCGTGGACATGTGAGTTCCTTAAATTCCGTGACTAACAGTGAATGAAACGGTTGCCACAGTTCTCCGAATTGCTCCACCTCCCCCGCCACTGTGAGCGACAACTTCTCCATGCCCAAGACATGCCACAACCTATGTAGCCAGCCCGTGATAGAGGGAAGTGTGGTGGTGCGCCAGTGCATAAGAATGTTTTGAACAGCCGATCCCAGCGCAATTGCAATTTGTCTGCCTCGTCGGGACTTTAAGGGATACATCAACCGGTTAGGCAGACCCAGCAGTACATACGCAGGGAGGCGTGACAATTCTATATCAAAGTGCGTGTCAATCTCGTCCAAGATCTCCTTCCAATAGGGGCGTAGTAGAGGGCAATCCCATAACACATGCGTAAGTGTGCCTACTTGCCCACAAGCCCGCCAGCAGGTGCCCTCAATACTATGATTCATTTCGTGCAATCTCTCTGGGGTGTAGTACCAGTAGGTGGTCACCTTTGTGAATGTTTCGGTAAGTCCGGTGTGGTATGCGGAGTGTCGTGCCCGGTATGAAATCTGGTCCCGCTCTGCGTGACTCAATGTCCTCCCCAGTTCCCATTCCCTGCGCTCTCTACCTGGATTATAAAGATGAGAGGAAGGGGGCTGCAAAAGTTGGTAAAGATCTGAGATCAGCTTCGCATCTGAGGTGCGAGTCACAAGCCACTTCTCGTAAGGGGAAAGCCTTCTGTCCGCTAATTCACGCACCTGCGGTTGCAGCGCCCAGTGTCGCACCTGCAAATATCGCATTCTCTCCGTTTCTGGTAGGTGAAGGGCGGCGTCCCCAATCCTCGTGTTGCAGCCTGCCTCCCCCGTTCGAAGTTGTAGACCGACTCCTCTCTCCGCGGGGACACCTATCCCCTTCGGTTGCAGTCCGCTGTGTGGGGAGAGTATGTCGGTTCAGTTGGGACTCTCGAGTGTTCCACCCTTGCAGACCAAGGCCACTGATCAGTGCCGCGCGGTTCCCCAACTCCTCAGCGGCACCCTCTCGGCAATGCACAATTAGTCCCCCTTCAGCGTCGAGGCCGTCAGACTCTGCTCTTTGGGCCCGCCGAGAGGCCCGCAACGGGGTCAGTCACGGGTTTCGGTAGGCCCTCCGGGGTGCCGATAATGTCTCTCTGGGCGCCTGTTGTGTCCCTTCCTCCACTGATACGTAGATCTGTCTCGTATCTAAACTCGGGCTCACCCCCTCGCCGGTTCTCATGGGCCTATGCTCCGGGGAGCGTGGTCTCTGTGGCTCTCCTCAACGTTGTAGGCTCTTCATTTGACCTCCCCCAGGGTGGCGTCTGCTCAGGTCGGGGTGGGGGGTCGCCCCGTTCCAGCTATAGGCCGCGTCCCTGGCTTCGCGTGGGAGCCTCACGCCGGCTGCGCCGCGCTGCGTACCCAACGGTCCTCTCCGGTCGTCCCTCGGGCCCAGGGACCCTCGACTCGCTAGTCCAGCGCTGCCACTTGGGTCAAGCTGGGGCCGCTGCGTCCCACCTTCCACTGGGGCTCGGGCCGGGCAAGCTCTCAGTCACTTCTCTGCGAGACCCCGGGCTCTCTGGGGATCGGATCTCGGGGCCACTCCTTCCGCCGGACCCCGCCGCCGTCGCTGCCACTGGGCAACGTGCCGTGTCCTCCTCGGGGAACGTTCACTGCGGTACCCCCGCCCCCTCAGGTGTAGTGCTGTGTGGCCGCATCGTGTCGGCTAGGGCTGTGGCAGGGGGCCAGGATGCTCCGGCAGTAGGCCGCATCCCTGGCCTCGCGTGAGGGTTTCTGGTTTCCCGGTTCGGCGGGGCCTTCCGGCGTTGTCGCCGCCAACCGCCCCTGGGCGTCACTCCCACCTCGGACCCAGTCCGGTAGGCCGCCGGTGTCTGTGTCTAGGTGTCGACCTGCTTGGGGCGCCTGTCGCCTCTCGGCGGTTGATTCGATGCCGTCTGCCTCTCCGGCGGCCCCGCGGTCAGAGCCTCGTCAAGGCCACGCTCCAGGAGTCTCCGCTCCGCTGAGACCTCCGGTCACAAATCACCCGCAGAACAGCCGTCCAGCGACGGACCGCCGGTAGATGTGTGACTCTGCCAGCGCACCGCCACTAACCGGGGGGAGATTAGTGCGTTTTCATGGCTTAGGGGCTTGAGGTCGGAGGAGCTCGCGGAGAGTGCGTCCGCTCACCTCGCCATCTTGGCCACGCCCCCCTCGATTATGTTTAAGGATTAGGGGTTCAGGCGCGCACATTCACCACTCCACGAGTATGCATGATAGCTGCGACTGTTATGACCTTGCAGTTTATAGTGGATTTTTTCACCTGTTCATTGTTTAGGACTAACACCTCCTTTTGTGTGATATTTGCTGTCACAATATGTGCAGGCCCTCTGCGGGAACAGCTGTTATGATCTTGTCACTTGCATATGCCTGTATAAGGCATGTTTTTGTGCGGCTGTATGAAAATCAATAAAAGTTGGTTAAACAAGTCAGTGACAGTTTCCTTCTTCATAATAAGTGTGTCCCTGAGATCCTGGGGTAGTGGCTGTTTGCTGACACATATTCCTGGATGTGACTCTAAATACATCATATGGCCTTAGACTCCATTGGATTGCCACACAGACAGTGACAATGTGCTTGTCCATGTCTTCAAGTGTGCCACTGAGTGTCTGGATGAGACTGAGTGGTGGTGTAGTGGTATGTCCCTGGGTGTCTCTCATTACAGAATAGTTCCATTGCCTTCATTTCACTCTCACAGAGTCAGTGACAGAGTGCTTTTTCTGGTCTCCGAATGTGCCCATATCTGTCTGTATGAGTGACATTATGGTGACACGCCTCTCTCCCTGTGTGTAGCAATTGTCACAGTCCCTTTAATTTCCTCTAAACCGTGCATACGCCAAATATTTCATGTTATTTTTGAAAGTGCATCATATATCTCAGGCAGTAATGAAAGAAAATGAATTAGTTGCAAAAAACATAAATATTTATCAGACTGCAGGTTCTCTAATCTTCTAAGTAAATCTTGCAATTCGTCCTGTGAAAACGTTCATCCGCACATTCATCCACACACTTTCATCCAGTGTAAGAACTGATTTGAGCTTTCTTATAAAATGCTACCCTCATATGGATTTCTGTGATCAATCTCTAATACCTAGTTAGAGGGAAGGTTTAAAAAAAAATGTTTGCATTAGCTGAACTTGGTATAACCCTCCTGTCTTAAGCAATTGCAAAACGGCCCTATCTCCTGTGTAAGAGTTTCCAAGGTTACCAGCTCAGACCATGTTCCCAGTTTCTAGTCAGGTCAAATGGTTACCTTGCACAGCCTGTTCTTCAGCAGACTGCAACTTTTTTAAAATAATTGCTAGCCCTTAGTATCACCTCAGTATTTTACTCAATTACTTAAAAAAAACATGCTTTGCAGATTTGAGAAGGTGAAGCTGTTTTTAGGTCTCACGACCTGCGTTGCACTGCGCAGCAGTGCTCGCGCAAGCGAGAGTCCTTTTGTCCGGGGTTCAGAAATGTACCCTGGAATTGAACACGCTTGTGCGTGTATTTTTCCTATGGTCTTCTCTGATTGGGCTTGGAGTGCGTGTTTTTTTGTAACAGAACACGCAATAGGCCATAGGCGATCGAGTTTCTCCGCCTATGGCCTATTGGTGTCTGTTACACGCACCAAAGCCCATATGTCTTCAATTATCGTGCCCAGACAGGGGCGCAATAATTGAAGACATATAGCTGGCAGTGCCGCGCGGGCACGTACCTCTCGCGGGATTTTTTTTTTTTACAATGGCGATCGCTTTCGCGATCACTTTCAGCGCTTGTTAATAAGGTCAGTGGGATTTCACAGTGTGTGGTGAGGCCTGCAAACCAGCGTATCGTTGACTTGGAAGAGAGCAGCCCTTTATCTTCTCGAACAGCCGTTCACCCCGTGGGAGGGCGCTTTTTGATTTACAATGAAATCTTCCTTTAAAAAAAAATTCCGCTTGAGAGAAGGGATTGAAATTTTTTTTGTTTTATTCTAATGCGATTGAAAATGGTTTGATGTCCTGGCCTGGCAGCTTTAAAATGTTGGTGTGCAGACAAAATAACATTGTCCCCGATGTCTGAAGTATTACGACGATGGGGTGAGCAGGGTGGAGACTGCAAACGAGGGTGGGGTAGAGGTGGCCGACTAATGCCTGTGGGCTGGGTTTAGCAGGGCGGTGGGATAGGCGGGGCCTCATCTCAGAGGCCTCCGTATAGTGCAGCCGACGTGATGAGTGCTGGGGAGAAGGGACTCAGAGTGCAGCTGCAAGGAGCCGATGCAGGCTGCCGTGAGAGGACGGTGACTGCTGCTGTCGCCGGTGTCTGCCAGACTCCCTGTCAGACCCCGAGGACACTCGGGCGTTGCCACTGAGCGTGCAGTGCGTATTTGAAGTAGGCTCTTGCGAAGATTACAGTAGAGCAGAGTATGTGTGTGTACTGTAGGATATGCCACACGCACCTTCTGTAAAATTTATGTTTACGTGCTGTGTTGAATTCATTTTTACTCCTTTGTCTTTTATTGTATTTTCTCGTCCTTCTTCGTTGTATTTTCATAAATCCTCAAAGAGTCTAGCTTTTAGCAAGCTTGAAGGTCCTCTGTGTTTCCCGAACCTGGTCCCCGGAACTACAATAGACCAACAATGTCTGTGAAGCTTGCCCTGCAGCAACGGTACCAGGCATGTGAAGGTTACGGGTATCACAAGACCAATTTTTAATTCTGTTGTACCTGGAGTCCATGCTGGAGACTGTGGAGAAACCGTAAAATTTGAAACAAATTGAGCTTTGTTTTAAATTGTGTATGGGGGATCTATTTGGAATCCCCACACAAGGGCCATGAAATAGGGTGTGCCCACTCTGCCCGTTTATATGCCTTTTCTTTCAACTTTCAAGATGTGGGGACAGAGTCCCCTGTACCTGTAATGATATACCTGTAATGATGGCCATAACATTTTTCCTCAATCAGATCACTTGGCTACCTTTAGTACCGTGGTTTCAACTTTGAACCCTCAACACCGATATGGACGGCAAGAGAAAAGCTCTCTTGGCTACTCAGATCCAAGTATCAATGGAAATTTGGAGCCATGGAGGTCCGTGGTACCAGTATCATGGACCCTCTGCAAATTAATTGTCCATATACCTATAAAGTTTAAGTTTTTCATGCCCAACCTGAGCAACCACTTTAAATGTATATTTCTCAAAAACTACAGAAAACAATTCCACAAAACCAAGCAAAGGCACTTTCCTTGAGTACATTTTGTGTAATTCCATTCAGTCATAATTTCTGTGTCAGAGACCAAAACTACCTATAGAAACTATAGTGGGAAATCCTATTTTTGGGACCCTGTCCCCTTTTTCTTCACTTTCATTTTATGCATCAGCACTAAACTGCAAAACACACAAGATGATGGACGGAATGTTGCACAATGGCAAAACATTCACCCCCAGTCACAGATCTGGGTTTAACCTATCGTTATTTTGCTCACCAAGCAACCACAGTTCAGACATGCCATATGCAAATCAGTCTTGACCCTGTGCCTCATGGGAACAGTCCAGACCAAACTGGCAAGCCATGTCTTCCCTGAACCGGAATCAAGCATCATAGGACCGGTTTCTGGCTATCAGCCATCTTCAGCCAGGATAGCTTGACTCCAGTGGTGTAGTGAGCACGGGACCCACGTCTGGGCATACCCTTCCAACATAGGGTGAACAGCAAAATGCACAAGATGATGGACGGAATGTTGTACAATGGCAAAACATTAACCCCAGTCACAGATCTGGGTTTAATCCATCGTTATTTTGTTCACCAAGCCACCCCAGTTCAGACATGGCCATATGCAAATCAGTCTTGACCCTGTGCCTCGTGGGAACAGTCCAGACCGAACTGCCAAGCCATGTCTTCCCTGAACCGGAATCAAGCATCCTAGGACCGGTTTCTGGCTATCAGCCGTCTTCAGCCAGGATAGCTTGACTCCAATGGCGTAGTGAGCACGGGACCCACGTCTGGGCATACCCTTCCCACATAGGGTGAACAGTAAAACACACAAGATGATGGACGGAATGTTGCACAATGGCAAAACATTAACCCCAGTCACATATCTGGGTTTAATCCATCGTTATTTTGTTCACCAAGCCACCCCAGTTTAGACATGGCCATATGCAAATCAGTCTTGACCCTGTGCCTCATAGGAACAGTCCAGACCGAACTGCCAAGCCATGTCTTCCCTGAACCGGAATCAAGCATCCTAGGACCGGTTTCTGGCTATCAGCCGTCTTCAGTCAGGATAGCTTGACTCCAGTGGCGTAGTGAGCACGGGCATACCCTTCCCACATTTGGTGAACAGCACTAAACTTGCCATGGACGACTTAAAATGGAAGAACTTTTTATTAGCTATTAAGAAAGCAGAACATGACTTTCCTATGGAAACTGTGACTCCCCCAAATTACACTATCACTATCACCTTCTTATTGAAAGTTTGCCAATGGGTTTAACGTTTGTATTTCAGCTGTGTCCATAAAAAAGGAAGCACCCAGTTAAAGTCCAAATAACTGCACCATAAATTATGCAAATAAGAAATAGGGAACACTGGACAATTCCCAAGTTTTTGCTAGCGAGCAGCTGCCTTATATCAAGCATTTTACAACACCACCAGTACTCTAAATCTTCTCACCTCAAATGCCTGTTTTTCAAGCGGAATTTTTAAGCATATAATAAGCCCAATACCATCCACTCCAAGCTAGAAAAATTGCCAAGCCCTCACCCATTTTGTGGCAATGTCTTTAACAATATGATTAGCAAGTGCTAGCCTGTATGGCGGTGGCGATCCGCCCGACATATGAGCCCGCCCGCATGCCAATTCCCCTGCCACATTACTATGGCGGGGCCCCCGGCGGAGGGAAAGACTGTCTGCCGGTTTTCCGCCGGTAGGCAATCCGCCCGATTGCCTACCGGGCAGAAAAGCAGTTAATATGGTGGTGGTGTCTGGTAGACACCGCCACCCATATTATGTTGCATGTGGGGTGTTGCCTTTGCCGCCACAAAAAGGCAGGCGGTTCTCGTCACTGGGGGCCCGTAGCGGGATTCCAGTGGGTGGGGGTGCACATGGGGGTACCTATGGTACCTCCCTGCACTTCTATGCACAACATGGCAGGCACCGCGCGGTGCCTGACACATTGTGCATGGAACTGCACAACATGCCTTCTTGGCATTTGCGGCGGGCGTTGCTGAGATCACCGCCTGCCGCAATGTCAAGAATGCAGGATGCCACCAACGGGACCTCCGCACCAATGGCGGGCGGTCCCATTCCACGACAGGATGGCGAGCGGACAGAGTCCGCCCGCAATCCTAATGACCCCCATAGCCTTTTGACATTTTTTGGCAATGTCTTTACACACAAGATTTTCAAATGCTCTTGACAGTGAGCCAAAACATTATAATGGTATTGTACCATTAGAGGCTCAGTGCTACTGCTTTGGAATGATAAAATACCATCCAAACCTACCTGGAATAAGTAAAAGCAGTCCCTGAGACATGTTTTTCACCGCTCTTATCAGATGTCGTCAGAGAAGCATAGCTTTTTCCAAAACTCAGGGAAGAAGTCAGTGTAAGCCCAACAATAGTCATTCAAGCTTAGCACGCCTGAAAAGATAGATAGCTAGATTATAGAATGGATAACATTGTAAAATGGTGCAAAATGGTCATTGAGTGGCTCTAGTGACCTATTTGGAGGCTTTTATTGCTCACAATGCAGTAGTATAAAATCCAATATTTTACAGAGAACTATGAAATATGAAAAATATTTCATGGTACCATGTAAACAACAGATGTCATCATTTTGACAGCCCCCAAACTGTTCTACAGAGCCTTAACATTGTCAGAGCTACTAGCATTATGCAACATCAAAGGCCAAATTATGCAGCAAGGTTATTTAAATTATGTGGCAATAATGCAAATTATGCACACCACTCTCTAGATTTGTTATGTCCATCTATTTAAGGTACAAACACATTTGTTTGTGAAATCTGCAAATTATGCAAATTATGTTGCACAAGAAGGAAAGCAATAATCATGCAGGAAATGGTGCAGCCACAGAATCACATAAATCCACTGACCGTCACCTTTGTCCATTATTTTACATTTTATTCATTAAATGTAAACAAAATCTAAACAGTCTAGCTACAATCAGTACCTACTGTTAACCACACTTTCAAGAAAATTACTTTTTCAACCTAACCCAAAAACAAACATGTAATAAAAAAAAATACTTAATGGATAATATTTGTTAAATGATCTGAAATTGCCATCTTTGGAGGTACATGTGCTTTTTCATCAGTGAAGACAATTAATTAATGCACGCTGGATAGAGCCGTCTCTGTCGGACATAAGGGATCAAGGACGAACATCGCTAACAGTTTTGATTTTAGTTGACTTGATGGCATCCTTGTGTGACCTTGAGCACCGTGCCCTTGTAGAATACTGCCCAGATATAGGGCTTGATTTCTAGTTCGACGGATGGAGTACTCCATCATAAAAGTGACAGATTTCCGGTCCTCGGTAATACAACTGCATTGTATCCTCTCTCATTTGCAATATGTTGCAGGAGAGATCTATTGGGTCTGTGCTCGTATATCATGCACAAAACTCTACATCAGGCCCAGACAGTGACGACAGCAGCTCTATGGGCTCGGTTCTGTTGTACAGGAAACTGTGGCTCCTTTCTAGTCAAAACGTGTTCTTTGTCAATTGTGCATTCCCTGTTGCTGTTTAAAGAAGTAAAGACCGCTTAGCAAGTGTATTATGTTGGGAGTAAAACTTAATAAAAACTGACAACTTAGAGCAACAAAAAATAGAATCGTCACTTATGACACCCAAGCACATACATAAAACACTTATAAAGTTCCTTAGCAGGATCAAACAAATTTCCTTTTACATTAGCATACAGGAACCTTGATTAAACAAGACACTTTATAAATCTACTAACAATGCCCAATATAACAATCATGCACAAATGATCGATGGACATCCTGGAACTGCACAACATGGCGCCTGGATAGCGAATGCACTTTGGTGCCATAGCAATGGTACAAGGCTCTAACTAAATGCTAACGACATAACGTACCATCATTTACTGGAACAAACATACTTAGGGGCCGATTATGATGGCGGACGGCGTCCGCCACCATAGAGAAGGAGGGACCGTCTGCAGGGGCAGCGGCGGTCCCTCCGTGCAAATTAGGATGTGACCGCCACCCTGGCGGTCACATCCTGTATTTTTATCATTGCGGCGGGTGCTGCTTGAAGCAGCACCCGCCGCAATGATAAAAAAGTAAGTTGTGCATTTGGATGCACAAAGCGGCAGGCACCTCGCGCTGCCTGCTGCTTTGTGCAGGCAAATGCAGGGGGGTACCATAGGTACCCCCCATGTGCACCCCCCACCCCCCCTTCACCCCTGGGGGCCCGCAACGGGCCCCCAAACACAAATCCGTATGCCTTTACACGGCGGAAATGCCGCCGTGTAAAGGCATCTTTCCGCAGACATCCTAATATGGCTGGCGGTGTCTGATAGACATCGCCAGCCATGTTAATGCTTTTCCGCCGCGGGCGGAATCCGCCCGCGGCGGAAAAGCGGCGGACAGATAGTAAGACTCACCAGCCATCCTAATATGGCGGTGGGTCTTTCAAGGCTCCCCGGCGGATTTCCCGCATCCTCCGGGCCGGCGGTGGCTTCCGCCGGCCCGGTGGATGCGGGAAATCCGCAATCGTAATAGGCCCCTAAGTTTGCCATTAGGATATGGTAGAACCATAAAAAGGTACCAGTAATTGGGTTATAAGATATTTCTATCATGCCACCGCATGCAGGATTGCTGGCAATCTCATGGAAATTTCCCAGTAATTTTCAGCAGTATTTTCCAGCATCTAAACAGACCAGTGAGGAAGCAGATTATAACACTGGTAACATCCCTGTTGCTGGCTAGTCTATACATTAACCATGTACTAGCTAACGCTAATAGTAAAAGCTCCTTGAAAAAGTATTACTGGTGCACAGACAGAATATCGAGTTTAAAATGTCGACATACGCTAATATCGAGTTTTAGATATCGTGATACAGAAATATCAACAGGAAGAATATCGTGGTTAAGAATATCAACTTGCAGGTAAGAGATATAGTTTTTGGAAATATCGTTTGCAAAAATATAGTTGTTTAAAATATCGATGTTTTAATTAGTGTTATGTATTTTAGTAGGTATTTTAAAAGTATGTGATCTATTTTTCTGTATAAGAAATAGTTTAGATTTTTAATATATGTGTTACATTTTTTTTAGTAATTAATTTTATCTTAATAAAATTTTGCGTTTTTAAGTTCTGTAGTGGGTTTTGGGTTTATAGGGGAATAGGGTGGGAAGTAATTTAATTATAATAAATGAATGATACTTTTTTATGTATTAGTATTTATTTAATTTAGATTTTATAGTGTTAATTGTGGGAATTAATTTATTATAAATGAGATTTTTAATTAATTAATTGGCAATTATGTTAATTGTGTCATTTATTTAGGAGCGGGTTCTGGGTTTATAGGGAAATAGGGTGGGAAGTAATTTAATTATAACAAACTAATTATACTTTTTTATGTATGGGTATTTATTTAATTATGATTTTATAGTTTCAATTGTGGGAATTAATGTATTATTAATTATGAATGAATTGGCTGTTCATTATTGTTTATTATTCAATTTGTAATTAATTATGTTAATTGTGTAATTTTTTTAGGAGTGGGTGGTGGATTTATAGGAGAATAGGGTGGGAAGTCATTTATTTATAATTAATTAACAATTGTTTGTTAATTAATGCTAATTAATTAATTAAAATTAAAATATGGCAATTGTGTAATTAATTTTTGATGTCAGTTGTGGGGTTTAATGTGGCAAAGGGTGGGAAGTAAATTCTTTTAAATTGATTAATACGTTGTTGTTAATTGATATTAATTTATTAATGTAAAATTAGTTGTGGAAATTCTGTAATGATTTTTAGGTGTAGGTTGTGGTGTTTATTGGGGTAGAGAGTGGAAAGTAATTTACGTTTAATTAATGAATAATTAGTTGATTAATAATATTAATTTATCAATTGATAAATATTTATGGTGTTTATTGTTTTTTTGTGTGTGTGTTTTTATAGGGGTAACATTTGGGGAGTACATGCATTTTTATTTGTTTTACATTTTTTTAAATGAATAATATTTGGGATTTTGATCATTAGTTATGTTAATTATGGAAGTACATTTAATTTTCTTCTTTAATGTGGGTTGTGAATTGTGTGGTGTTATATGGTAGGAAATAAAACATTATATTTCTGTAATGAATAATGTCTGTTTATAAAAAAATTCTATTAAAGAAGGGTTTTTTGTTTTTAAATTATTTTTGATTTTTTTTAAATAATCTTACTAGGTATTTGTTAGATCTTTTTAACATTCTAATCTGTTTCTATATTGTGTAATATTTAAAACTTTTATATAGGTTTTATTGTTTTGTCTTTTTAAAATCTTTTGTGTTGTTGTTAATTTGTTTGTTTTTAATTCTGAACTGACTCCAGTGGAAATATTAATTTTTACCCCTCCGCTATCCAACACTTTCCCTACTGTTGCACAAACTGGAGTGAAAATAGTAATCTTCACCCCTCTGCTATCCAACACTTTCCCTACTGTTGCACCCACTGGAGTGGGAATAGTAATTTTCACCCCTCCGCTATCCAACACTTTCCCTACTGTTGCACTTACTGGAGTGGGAATAGTAATTTTTACCTCTCCGCTTTCCAACAATTTCCCTACTGTTGCACCCACTAGAGTGGGAATAGTAGTTTTTACCCATCGGCTATTCAACACTTTCTCTACTGTTGCACCCTCTGGAGTGGGAATAGTAAGTTATACCTCTCAGCTATCCAACACGTTCCCCAATGTTGCACCCACTGGAGTGGGAATAGTAATTTTTACCCTTTCGCTATTCAACACATTCCCTACTGTTGCACTCAATGAGGTTCAAAATTTAATTTTAAAGACTATTACATCTTTTAATGTTTTAATTTATAGTATAATGTTTTTAATTAGATTTATGTTATGTGTATGTAAATATATATTTATTTTAAAATTTCCATATAGTTATACAATTATAAAATAAATTAAAATTAATAGTTTATTAATTGTTTTAAAGGATATATATATATATATATTACATTTTATATATGTATGTTGAAATATATCTTAAATTACATTTATTTTATTATATTTGTTAAAATGTATTTAAATCTAAATCATTTTTTAAAGTTAATTTTATTATTTAATATATTTAACATCTGCACTACCCTAAACCCTAAAACACTACCCTCTACACTACACAAACACCACTGCACTACCCTAAACCCTAAAACATTACCCCCAGCATGACCCCTACACTACACAAACACCACTGCACTACCCTAAACCCCCCTACACTATACAAACACCACAATGCACTACTCTAAACCCTAAAACACTACCCCAGCACAACCCCCTCACAACACAAACACCACTGCACTACCCTAAACCCTAAATCTACTCCCCGCACGACCCCCTACACTACCCAAACACCACTGCCATACCCTAAACCCTAAAACACTACCCCAGAATGAACCCCTACACTACCCAAACACCACTGCACTACCCTAAACCCTAAAACACTAGCCCAGCACTACCATCTATACTACCCAAACACCACTGCAATACCATAAACCCTAAAACACTACCCCAGCACAACCCCCTACTCTACACAAACACCACTGCACTACCCAAAACCCTAAAACACCACCCCAGCATGACTCCCTACATTACCCAAACACCACTGCACTACCCTAAACCCTGAATCTACCCCCAGCACGACCCCCTACACTACCCAAACACCACTGCACTACCCTAAACCATACTACACTACCCCAGCACAACACCCTACACCACACAAACACCACTACACCACCGTAAACCCTAAAACACTACCACCAGCATAACCCCTACACTACTTGAAAAACACCAGTGCACTACCCTTAACCCTACAACACTAACCCAGCACGACCCCTACACTACCCATACACCACTACACTACCCTAAACCCTAAAACACTACCCCCAGCACGACCCCCTACACTACCCAAACATCACTGCACTACCCTAAACCCTAGAAAAGAAACCCCCACCCCATGCCCAATCCCCCTTACCTCTCACTCCTCATGGTTCCTGCTTCACGTCGTCTCTGAGGGGCGGTGCACGTCGTTGTGAGGAAATTGAAAAATCTCTTTTTCCTTATAACAACGTGGATCGTCTACATGTTTTTTAGAATGCATGTTCATTTACCATACATACCTTTACAAAATAATTCATTGTAAAGGCCTGCGTGGTAAATGACCATACGTTCTAAAACAAATGCATAGTAATGACTTTGCGATGTACAACGCATGCGTGGTAATGCATGCATTGTAATGGTATCGCGAAGTAAAAAAGTAATTGGAATGGGTGTTTACCGCTTGAAGCTGGCCCCTGTTCTTCAGTGAGACGTTTATTTGATTAATTAAGAGGAAGGAATGTTTATTTCACCGAAAAGTTCATTCCTGGCTGTTGTATTGTGAAAGTGTCCGCGTGATCTAGTTTCACTTCCGGTGAGAGAGTGGAAGAGTCTGTTTGGATCTAAAGGAGTTCTGTTGTTGGACGGGGCCGGCGCGACACGTCATCAGAAAACATAGCTAATGGAAAGCGTCCTCCCTGAAGTGTGGAGCAGTGTCATGAGAGGTCAACGAGTGTGTGTCCCACCGAAGTATGACCGTACCGCGTGACCCATGTGCTGCCTCCAGGGTACGGGAGGCAGAAGCGGCATTGCAGGTCTTCTTGAAGACCGTTCGAGCACTAATTCTACATATTGGTACTAGGGCATTTTAACTTCGTTGTTCCTACCAGATACAAAGAGAAGATCCTGTGTTATTCAGTGCCCTCGTTACTTTTTTTGTGGGTTGTGGTGCTTGCCACTTTGCTTCCCCGCCAGTGCACACGACTGGGCATCCCACCTCGTGTGCCATCTGCAGGGCCTCTGCCCTCGGATCACTGGTTTCGGTTTCTGGAGTGGCAACATAAACAGTTGCTTCCAAAGGACTAGCCTGAACACTTAGGTGAATATCCCCAGCACCAGCATTCCACATAAATTCTTTCCTAGCTCTCCCACATCGACGAGGACTTCATAATAGCACGACTCCGCTCGGGACACCGTATGATGTCATCGGAGCCATAAGAGGACCTCCTTGGCATGCTGGCGTCAGTTCCACCCATTTTGTCCGTGCCACCGAGGCAAACAGGCAGACCGAAACATTTTCACGTCATACATAGTATAATAAATATGTATATATTCACTGAAAAAAACATAGGTTTCAGGCACGTTATAGTTAGAAATTAGCATTTAAAAAACCTTAGAAATTCACAGAAAAAATCATAGGTTTCAGGCACGTTATAGTTAGAAATTAGCATTTAAAAAACCTTAGAAATTCACAAAAAAAAACATAGGTTTCAGGGGCGTTATAGTTAGTTGGACATTTCACTAGTACAAAACCATAGAAATTCCCCCGTTATTGTTAATTCAGCTAACTATAACTCGCGCGCCCGCAATGCACTGCTGACGACGTCACATATTTTATCACTCATGACATGGTCAGTGATATCACTTATGACATCACTGATGATATCTCAAATGACATCACTGATGACATCATCCAGTGAATGTGTGTTTTTCTGAAAATTAAACATGTTTTATATATGTATATCTGAAGGTCGATGGAAGAATAAATGGGTATAAAAGTGTCTAAATGGATGTTTTTTTGTAAAATTAATTGTATAACTGATTGATTAAGTATATCCTAGTGAATAAATGGGTTAGTGAGTAATGTTTAAATATGTAAATATCTGTATCAGTCTCTCACTTTGGGGTCGATTCCGATCCGGTAAAATAATCCGGCGTACGAATCGTATCCGGAGCCGTTTCCGTACGACTCGTACAGACGCCGTACGACCGGACGATTCCGATCCCGATCGGCCGACCCGTACGCGATTCGTACGGTACACGTCGATTCGTATGGAAAAGCGCACGATCACCTACACACCGTACGGCGCGTACCCCCCATGATCGCAGGGGTACGCGGCGTACCCCTGTGGTCATGCGGGGTACGTGCCGTACACCCAGCGTACATGGGGTACGTGCCGTACACCCACTGTACATGGGGTACGGTGCGTACCCCATGTACGCTGGGTGTACGGCACGTACCCCGCATGACCAGAGGGGTACGCCGCGTACCCCTGTGATCATGGGGGGTACGTGCCGTACCCGGGGGGGGCGTTCCGTACCTGTTTCGGCGCGAACTCTGCGTTTACGACTGTTTTCGGCTCCCGTAGGAAAAGGGTCGTACGGCGCGTACCCGACACGAATCGTACTTGCTGGGTCGTAAAAACGTGCCGCGATGTCGCGTACAGCGGGTTCCGAGTGAGATTCGTATGGAGATTTGAGTCGTACGGAGTCCTGTACGACTCGTACGGAGTTCGGCACCTAGTACGGATCGTACTTCATCGTACGTACGGGACGTCTACGGATACGATTCGTACGGGGAAAAAACTCTCCGTACGACCATTCGGAGCGCATTTTACCGGATCGGAATCGACACCTTTGTGTATAAGTGGCTGCATGGGTTGGTGAGTATCTACATGAGTGTCTATATGGGTTATTAGTTGTTTTTTGAGTATCAGTATGAGTGTCTGTATGGTTCGGTGGGGGGTATTACTTAGTGCATAGATGCATGAATGAGTGAGTCACTGTTTGTATGTGTTGAAGACAGCATGTGTGCACGACTGTATAGGTGGATGAGTGTGTGTATGGGTGTGTTAGTGAGTGAATGACTATCTCAATAGTGTCTTTATGAGTAACTACATATGTTTTAAACTAGTATATGTGAGTATTGGTGTATATAAGTGAGTATATGTGAGAGTGAGAGATTGGAGGAGTTCCCGTAAAAATAAGTAGGTGTTTCTATAAGTGATTGTTTAAGAGAGTAAGTATGTGTGAGTTTCTGTAGAAGTAAGTGTAGTAGTGTGTGTATCACCGTATATGCAAGTAAATGGATATTTGATACTTTGTTTGCATGTGTGACTATGTGTGTGAGTAACTCTATGGATGAGTGGCGGTGTGTAACAGGATGTATAGGTGTATGAGTACATATGATGAGCGAATGCCACTTGTTAGCCAATGGCATTGCTATGGGCTCACCTATACCGGAGTCCTGGAAGGGTGCCGAGATTATTCCAATCTTTAAGAAGGGGGAATGCTTGGACCCAGGAAATTACAGGCCAATCAGCCTCATAGCATGCATACAAAAGGTGGTGGCGAGGCTCTTATTGCAGCGTATCCAGGGTTGGATAGAGGCCAACAATGTTCTATCACCTCTCCAGGCCGGGTTTCGCAGCCATACCAGTACGGTTGACCAAGTTTTTAGATTTGTTTTAATATACTGGCGTGTAGTTCTACTAGGGGGGGGGGTATGCTATTTGCAGCTTTCGTTGATCTTAAATCAGCGTTTGATTTAGTGCCACGTGCAAAATTATGGGCAGTTTTACAAGATCAGGGCATCCCATTAGATATCCTGTCTCTTTTAATTAGACTACATGAGGAAAATGTTGCCAGAGTCTGTTTAACCAGCAGGGGAGTGTTACTGATAAATTTCCAATCGCAAGGGGAGTTCGCCAAGGGTGCGTACTAGCCCCTACTCTTTTCTCACTATACATCAACAGGGTGATCAGCTACTATGATCAGCAACCAACTGATGCACCGAAGTTGGATGGTAAGCTGATCCCCCTGTTGATGTTTGCAGATGACACGTTACTAATCTCCAAAACACAGCAGGGCCTTCAGAAGGCCATTGATGTTTTTGAAGTCTTCTGCAACGACCATGGACTTGTCATTAACTCAGCTAAGACTAAGTTCATGGTCTTACATAAAAGTAAACATTTTAGAGTGAAGCTGGTTATGGATGGGGTTCAACTGGAACAAACCCAAGTCTTTACCTATTTGGGTATTACCCTATCATCCAAATTAGACTGGAGACATCACACTAACCAGCTGGTTACGAAGCATGCTCATCTGACGGGAGCACTCACTAAGGAATTTTATTCGTCACACACTAGGCCAATTACCCCGGTTTTAAAGATCTATGATGCCAAAGTTGGCGCGGCAGTCCTCTATGGGGCGGAATTGTGGGGTCTTAGTGACTTAAAGAAGCTGACGGGCGCGCAAAGTAAATTCTTGCGCAATATTACAGGCCTCCCGGCTCCTACCCCGCTGATTCCTCTCCGCTATGACCTGGAAAGTCAATGCCTCGAAGATATGGCCAGATATAGATCAGCTGCCTACTGGAGGAGATTATGGGTCACTCCAGAACTCTCACAGTATGCTCGAGCCTTTCTGGAGGTTTGAGACGCTGACAGGGCTCACAAAATATTATGGTTAAGGGAGGTAAAGGCAATATATATGGCTATGGGCCTATCCACATTGTGGGACGACCCTACAGGGAATTCCTTTCCACCTAGAAAAACATTTAGAGACCTGTACTGGAACATGCTTGAGGTTAAAAGATTCGGCCGCTCTATTGAACCAACACTAACGGCGGAATTCCTGGGAATAAAACATTCTCCAGCCCTTGAGGGTTATTGGGACTGGATTACTATCCCGGGGGACAGGAAGAAATATCATCAGTTTAGGGTGGGGACACTACCACTCAATGCCTTCACTGCAAGGTGGCGAGGGGGACAAGGCTCTGTCTGTCCCTTCTGTCCCACTCAGCGGGAAGGCATTGGGCATATACTATTTGCCTGCCCTGAATACAAGGTCCCTAGGATATCTTGGTTAAAACCCATTTGTGTTCAGTTAGGTCTCAAAACAGGTTGTGAGTCTGTCAGGGTCCTTCGAACTGACAATTCCCAGGCTGTGGTTATAGCTGTGGCTAAGTTCCTCCACTGGATGTGGATCATCCGGGCTCGTAAAATGAGCCTACAGTGACATTTTAGTGGCTCTTTTAAAATGGCTTTTCACGGGCTCATATCACCTGAGATTGTAGAATGTGTTTAATTATAAATTTATTAAATTATAATTTTATAATAATATAAACGTTTTTTTAAAATAATACATGTAAAATGAAATGAATTGTATATATATATTCACTGAAAAAACCATAGGTTTTACACACGTTATAGTTAGGAAGTAGCATTTACAAAACCTATGAAATTCACTGAAAAAACCATAGGTTTGATACCAGTTATAGTTAGCTGGAAATTTTACTGATATAAAACCAATGAAATTCCACGTTATAGATAGTGGAAATAATTTAAAGGCAAGATGGCCGCCGACAGTCCGTAGGGGGGCAGCAGCCTCGTCCCGCTCTCCCTGTGATGGCCAGGATTTAATGGTGATTTAGTGGTGAATAGTGAATAATAACTGCCTAATGACCGTTCAAGGTCTGGTCACGTAAACTGTGTAACAGTGAGCGCACAGTGATGCTTGTGGACCTGCATAACCTGGTGTCTACTCATATATGGCTATATGCAGAGGATCTTTTACTGAGAGAGAGCATTTTTTGGAGGATAACAGCGACTGCAATAAGGGAAGCAGCGACACATCTCTTTGGGAGCTGGAAGGCGATCAGACGGACTATGGCCCCGAAGACACAGAGGCTACCGAAGGAGCAGATTGAACATAAGCGGAGGGGGGAAGAGCCTGGGACGCAGAGTGAACCAGACACCCCTGCAACTAATTTAAGGGCGAAGGCTCGCCACAGAGCTCAAGCAAGAAGAGAGGCGGCAAAAAAGCGCGAGCTGGAGCGCTTTTTGACTAACGAAAAAAGAAGAGAGGATAATTGCGGTGACTTACTTGTGGATTCTGTGGATCCTGTGAGGGAGGCGATTCTCCGGCAGCCCTTGATATTCGAGTCATTTTCGCCCCGGTTGGAACGAGCGACTTCAGCATCGGTGCTCAACCCCGAGGCTTTGCCTGAGCGTGTGATCGAGCTGGAAGTCGAGATTCTAGACCCGATGGTACCACCCGTCCTGCAGGGCTATGGAGGGTTACCTGCGGCGGGGAGAGCGGAGTTCGAGCAGGCAGCGGGCTCGGCTGCGGAGGCTACGCTGCATGAGCAGACTGATGCATTGACGGGAGCAGGAACTGCGGGAGTGGCGGAAGCTGATTCAGCTGACACCGACATGCGAGCAGCAGAGACTGTGGTGCGCTCTGAGCCTGAGCCGGCCGAAGTTACAGAGCAGGTGATTGGTCTTGCTTTTATGGGCGGTGAGGACATGAACACAATCAAGGGGTGGGCTAATGATCTCAGTGTCAGTAGAGATCGTAAAATGAAGCCGCCCGATCCGCTGCAGCTGCAGCCTACAGTGACACAGTTTAATGAGCAGGGAACGGTGGAAATGGTTGCGCAAACGGCAAAATTACTGAGCGGTGCGCGTGAGTGTAACGATGCGCTGGAAGAGATAACTTGCTTGCCAAAGGAAGGGAGGGCAGATGGGCTCTCAAATATGGAAATACCCAATTTATTATTGTCACAATTGCCGCAATCACTACCTCAACCTATCTCTGTTAGTGACCCAACTCCGTCTGAGCAAGACTTGATGCAACAGATAAGCTCAGTCACAGAGTTAGCTAAACAGGATGATTTGATATTCCTGATTGGAGAGGGGAGTGTATTACCCCCGAGGCGACGAGAAGCAGAAATAGAGCTCACGCATGAAAATAATGGAGCTGCCTATAGTGTCGAGCAAGGCCTGATACCATTGCAACAAGGGGGGAGTATCAGCGCTCCAGCGAACATCAGTACAAGTACTAGTACACTAACTATGATAAGCAAAGGTGCTACGGCAGGGGCAAAAACTGCAATCAACCCAAGTGGTGCTATCCCCAAAACAACTATGATATCAAAGCCTCATAGACTGGCTGGCCCTACAAGGTCTATTAAAACAAATGACCCTATAACACAAGATCGTAGAAAACTTGGAAATAAAGGGGGCAGAAGCGGTAGTAATACTAGAAGCTTGCCTGTTCAAGGACAACACAGTGATGAGTGTGCCTCATCATGTAATAATAATAAAGAAGGAGGGGGATTCACTGGTACTGAAACCGATTTGAGCTCTACCTCTACCTCGTCTCGCGACTCATCAAATAGTTCGCAGGAAACAGATGACTATCCCTCGCTATCTGAGTTATCTGAGTTATCTGAGATGGAACAGAAAGGACCTGTCAAAAATCATAAGCACAGGGGGTCACACATAAGAGTTAGTAGACAACTGGCTGCGACACAAAGAGGTCGGCCTAAAAAGTTAAACTGGGATAAATTACCTCCACCACAAAAACAGCAAGATGGTGTAAGACGAGATGACTCACATGAAGTGAAGACGGTCAAGGAACAGCCGCGGGGGAAAGCGCAGGGTCATGATCAACAACAAGACTTTCCAGATCTAGATACAGACACTGATAGATTTGATCTCTTATTTTCTACGCTCAAACAAATGCAAGAAGAAGCACGACTTGAAAGTAAAAGAGCAAAACGAGCAAATAGGAGAATACAGAGATCTCTTCATAAAGTAAATGAGCTCTACAGTGAATGCTCTGGAAGACTGACGGAGGTAGAGGAGAGAACTGGGAAAGTAGAAGATAAGGTGGTAAAGCTTCAGGAATTCAGACAGGGGCAGGAGAAAACCGAGTCTGATATACAGTGGAAACTTGAAAACTTTGAAAACAGGCAGAGGCGAAACAACATAAGACTACTTGGGGTGGAGGAAGGGAAAGAGGGTGGAGATGTAAGAACATACGTGGTGGAGTTGTTGAAAGGTGCCTTTCCTGAGATGAATAACTGGGACTGGGATAAAGAGGTTCAAAGGGCACATCGATTTCCCCTGTCACAAAAGAAAGGCAATGCGAGCCCAAGAGCAATTCTTGTTTATCTTGGGAACTATCTGTTAAGAGAGGAACTAATAACTAAGGCTAAACCATATAAAAAGCGTACATATAAGGACATAACCTTTTTTGCTCTCCCAGACTTCTGTCACACAACAGTTGAGAGAAGATGGCGTATGAGGCAACTTATAGTTCCTTTCCAAAATCTAGGGTGTGAGGTTTATCTCTTGTTTCCATCTCGTCTTAAAGTAGGCTACAATGGTCAGTTTAGGGTATTCTTTTCTGAAATTGTTGCACAGGAGTACTTGACCTATCTCGGAGAGGAGAGAACACATAGGGAACGGAGTAACAATTCCAACCGAATGAATGATACAAGACAAGTAGTTCCCATAACAAAGAAATAAGACGATATTAGGATTGAGTAGCTGGTCAGTAGCTGATATGGGAATAAGGGAGAGTGGAGGAGGGAACGCCCCCTGGGGGCTCGGCTGTCACATATAGGTCAGGATTGACCTATTTGCCGGTAAGGGAGGGGGGGGGGACCTAGGGGGGAACCAGGGGGAAACAGGGCACGACATGGCACGGCACGGCATGGTATATAAAAAAGAGAAGTATTTCAGTGAATGAAAAAACTGAACTGAGAGAATGGCTGGGTGAAACGAAAATATGAAAAAAGAAAGAATATAAATAATGATGATATAGTGTCTATAGAGGGGAAAAATTCATCCAGCGAGGGGGATAAGAGTGAGGAAATGGGGGAGAAAAGGGCTAAAAAAGGAAATTATCTGTACAAAATGTATAATGTGAATCAGTATGGTAACAAAAAAATGAATTATTTATGGGGACTAGATATGTAACGTGGAACGTGTGCGGGCTAAACGATGCTCAGAAAAGGCTAAAAACTTCAATGTTATTGAGACAGATGAATGTCGACTTTATTTTTTTGCAAGAGACACACGTTATGACTTCACAAGAATTCTATCTAAAACAATTGGGCTATCACGTATTAGTAAGTTCACAACAGGGTGTTAAAAAGAGGGGAGTAGCAATATTATCTAGAAATAAAAATTTACTTCTAAGAAAAAAAGCATCAGATCAATGGGGAAGGTGGGCAATGGTTGAATGCATGATAGATGGGGAATGGACTACGCTGATAACTGTATATGGATCAACGGAGGATGATCCGGAGATTTTTCAATTTCTAGATGTAGAGCTAGCTACTTGGGCACCCAGAATTATTATGGCAGGGGACTTGAATATCAATGGGGCTGAAGGTCTGGGTCTAGGCTCATTTGGTAAATACTCTGGGAGAAAGAGGCGCGTTAGCCAAGCCCTGCAGGGACTAGTGGCAAATAATACTCTATCTGATGTTTGGGGGAAAAAAAAAAATGTTGGAAATAAGGGTTATACATATTACTCGGCCCCACATAAATTATGTGTAAGATTGGACTATTTCTTTATATCAAACGTACTTATATCGGAATCAACAATAGAAAGACTTCCACGGATCCTAAGTGATCACAATCCACTAATTCTCACATTACCAAAAGCAGCATATACTCGAGAGCAAAGACAGTGGACTTTTGAAAGAGACCTACTGCAGGAAGAAAAATACGTGAAACACATGAAAGTATGGATCAAAGAGTTTTTCGATATTCATAGAGATAGCTCTACTGTAGGAGTAGTATGGGATGCTTTTAAAGCGGGGGTCAGGGGAGAAACTTTGAGTTTTAACTCTTACAAGAGAAAACAGGAGCAGATGAGAAACACTGAACTCAAAAAGCAGTGCTTAAGGCTGAAGAGAAATTAGAGGAATGTATAGTAGGCGGTATTCCAGTAGATAATGCAATTGTGGAACTTTTAAAAGTGAAAGGGGAAGCAGAGGGAGAAATCGCTAGAAAGGCGGCAAAATTATATACTGCAAAAAGAGAAAAATGCCACGAATGTAGTGAAACAGTTGGTAGAACCTTAGCTGTTCGAACAAGGCAGCAAGAAGCGACAGGAACTGTAAGGGAGATTAGGGATACCTTTGGTAGGATCCATACAGAATCAGGGAAAATAAGGGAAGTGTTTAGAAACTTCTATGAGAAGCTATATGAGGAATCAATAAGGGGAGATGCTACTAAAATTTGAGATTATCTACAGGAAATTCCAGTGACTAGACTCTCGGATGAAGAGGCAGATACTCTAGAGGAAGTTTTTCAGGGGGAAGAAATTAAAAACGCTATTTTGAATCTCCCCTCCGGAAAAGCGGCAGGCCCAGACCAGATGCCGATAGAGTTTTATAAAGTATTCTGGGATATTTTAGAAGCTGATATGGTTAGGATGCTGCAGCAAGCACAAACAGGAGATTCAATACCTACCTCATGGGGGGGGGGCTGAAATAGTGATAATCTTAAAGAAAGGAAAGCCTCCGGAAGAACCAGGGTCATACAGGCCCATTACTTTGATGAACACGGACACTAAAATCTTCTCTAAAGTATTAGCAACACGATTTGCTAAAATAATAGATAGAGTAGTAAGCAATAACCAGCATGGTTTCATACCTGGAAGAGGCACCACGCACCACATACGTAAGGTAATAACTTTACTTGATGCCACAGCAGTCTCAGGGGACCCAATGGCGATTATGCTATTAGATGCGGAAAAGGCATTTGACCGGGTCTCCTGGGACTATCTGTGGCATACTCTTGAAAGATCAGGAGTAAAAAAAAAGTATATTAAAGCAATTCAGGGGCTATACGTAGATGCTGTGGCCTCTGTGAGTGTGAATGCGGGGAGTACAACACAATTTCAGATTAGTAGAGGTACGAGACAAGGTTGCCCCTGTTCTCCATTGTTATTTGCAATCTATATGGACCCATTAATTCGGAGAATAGAGACCTGTGATAGAATTAAAGCATTGCCTACTAGAATCGTTTTTTGCAAAATATTAGCGTATGCTGACGACGTCGCAATAATTACATCAACACCTATGGAAGCTATCACACAAGTGGAAATAGAAGCTTTGAAGTTTGGGGAAATCTCGGGTTATAAACTCAACACTAATAAGACCCAGATAATCAAAAACCACAACACCATTTGTACAGATACTCGAGTTGTACAGGCAGGCACATATCTCGGAGTGTCTATCACAGCTGATTTAGACCACTTAGTGGAAAAGAATCTAACACCCCTAATTAATAAAGTACGGAGAGATCTAGATAGATTAGATAATTTACATTTATCAATAGTGGGACGAACAAATGTAGTAAAGATGCTGATCTTACCTAAGTTTCTTTATTTTTTTAGGGCAATACCTTTACTATTTGAAGCCAAATTGTTTAAGAAGATAGAAGATCTGATTAATAGGTTTATATGGGCAAAGGGGAAAACTAGGAGAGCACTTAGATTTATGACACTACCACGGGAGAGGGGGGGTGGGCACTACCAGATTTAAAGTTTTACTATTGGGCAGCAGCCCTGCAAAACATGGGTGGTTTAGTGGGGGGTGCAGAATCCGATGGGTGGAATGAGCTGGGATCACTTGTAATTTATGGTTTGCTGCTGGGTCCAGAAGCAGAAAATGTTTTTTTTAAATATACCGAAATTAGTTATTACAAAAGGACACGATTTAGGACGCTCCAAGCGGCCTATATAGTCTGGAAAGCCTTTACTAAAAGATTTGGACTGGGGCGGTATAATTTCTACACCAGACTGAGAGGGAATCCAAATCTTCCTGTGGAAGTAGTCTCTGATACTATATTCATAGAATGGGAAAGAAAAGGAATTAGAAGGATGGGAGACCTAATGGGCCAGCAGGGCGTCTGCCAGTTTTCTGAACTACAAGCTAAGTATGCAATTGATAAAAGACAGTTTTTTAAGTACTTACAGATAAGGAGTCTTTTGCATAACAAACAAGGTGGTGCGTCAGGATTCAGTAAAAATGCAATTATGGAAGTGATCGAGGCTGGCGAGGAATGCACTATAAAGAAATTCTATGCTGAGTTATTAAATTCAAAAGAGGATGATATTGAAAAATGGGCAAATAAATGGAAAGATAGTTTGGAAATTAGGGAGGAAAGTTTCTATATGTCTTTGGAAATGGGGTATACACTCTTATGCTCAGCATCTCTCCAGGCACAACATTATAAAACATTATACCACCTATACCATACGCCTGCAAGGATAGCCCAATGGGGGGGGACAGTAGGAACAAACTGCTTTAGATGTGGAAGCTCAGAGGCGGATTTAATTCACGTATTTGCAGCATGTCCACATCTGCAGCCACTTGTAAAGAACATACAGGGATTCCTAAACCAAGAATTAGGAATACACATTCATCTTACCCCCCCAATAATTCTCCTGGGGATAAAGGAGGAGGAGAGACAACATCAGGATAGTTGGGAATCTTTCTTATTCTTAGCTATGGCAGTCATGAGACTCTGTATTGCTTCTGCATGGCTGGACCCATTACCAGCATCATTCCATTTATGGTTGGCTAAATTATTATCAATATATAATTTGGAAACTGAGATATATGCAAGGAAAGGGAAAAAGGGAAGGAAAACTGGCAAACATATTTGGGATCCCATTACTCGTTGGAAAGAAGGGAATATGGTTTGAAAGGTTTGAAAATGTTTGAACGATATATACTTTGTTATGAAGTTTATTATTATTGTTGAAGAAACGATAAGAGATGCTGATCTCGACCCATTCTGGGGGGAAAAAGCTTGTAACTTAATTTTGTTTGTTTGGATTTTAATTATCACTGTGTTTATCTGTCTATATGCTTCACGGGATAAGTAATCTCTTTCTTTATATTCTCTCACACTAAATATCACTTGCTTTTGTTTGAATTCATATACCATGTTTTATGTAAATATTGTCATGCCCTGTATATATATGTAAAAAAGAGGGGAAAAAACCTTTCAATAAAAATATTTAAAAAAAAAAAAAAGAAATTCCACGTTATAGTTAGTTGGACTCGCTATAACTTGCCCGTGTAATGCACTGCTGATGACGTCACATATTACATCACTCATGACATTACTGATGACACCATCCAGTGAATGTGTGTCTTTCTGAAAAATAAATATGTGTTATATATGTATATATTATTGAATATCTTAGTGAATACATACATTACTGAGTAATGCTTAAATATTTAAATATATGTATTAGTGTTTCACTTTGTGTATAAGTGGCTGCATGGGTTGATGAGTAGGTACATGTGTATGTATATAGGTTATTAGATGTTTTTCTTAGTATCAGTATGAGTGTTTGCATGGTTTGGTGGGGGTAATACTTACTACATAGATGCAAGAATGACTGAGTCTCTGTTTGTATGTGTTTTGAAGACAGCATATGTGCAGGACTGTATGGGTGGATTAGTGTGCATATGTCTGTGTTAGTGAGTGAATGACTGTCTTATTAGTGTCTTTATCAGTAACTACACATGTTTTAATGTAGTATATGTGAATATTGATGTATATAAGTGACTATATGTGAGAGTGAGGGATTGTATGAGTTCCTCTTTAAATTAGTATGTGTTTCTATAAGTGATTTTTTAAGAGAGTAAGTATGTGTAAGTTTCCTTAGAAGTTAAGTGGTATTGTGTGTATAGCTGTTTATGCAAATAAATGGATGTTCAATAGTTTATTTGCATGTGTGAGTATGTGTGTGAATAACTTTTGGATGACTGTCGGTGTGTAACAGGATGTGTAGGCGTATCACTACATATGATTAGTGAATATATGTATGAGTGACTATATAGAACTGTTGGTGAATTAGTGCATGTGTATATAGATGGTGGAATTATTGAATTGGTTGTTGTAACTGGTATGGGTATCTCCATTTTTGTGAAAATTTCTGTTTCTATTTTTGATTATGCGTTTCAAGGGTTAGATTACAGTGAAAGGAGGTCTGTCACTGTGTCACAAGGATGGTGTCATCAGTGATGTCATGAGTGATGTAATATGTGACTTCATCAGCAGTGCATTACACGCGCAAGTTATAGTGAGTCCAACTAACTATAACGTGGAATTTCATTGGTTTTATATCAGTAAAATTTCCAGCTAACTATAACTGGTATCAAACCTATGGTTTTTTCAGTGAATTTCATAGGTTTTGTAAATGCTACTTCCTAACTATAACGTGTGTAAAACCTATGGTTTTTTCAGTGAATTTCATTGGTTTTTAAAATGCTAATTCAGAAATATCTCGTGTATACAACCTATAATTTTGTCAATAAAGTTCTGGCAATATTTTTTTCAGAAACAAGCCGTTTTCTTCACTGTTCAAGTTGCATACAGACTCCTTGTAAAGCGATACAGAATTAGAAAGTCTCTATGTTACCTTTTTTTCAACGCATTAAAATTCGCCTGTAAATAAAAATAGCCTTTCTAAACTTTCGTGCACGACCCGGTGTGCGCACTCTCGGCAACAGTTCTCAATAAAATGGATAGCGCATTTCCAGGCTTTCGTGCGCGACCGACTGCGCGCACCCGCCTATATATTTCGTGAAAACTTTGCAATCTGAACTTATTGAATTTCTTCATAGACCCATCAAAGAACTTATACTACGTCAAAGAGACTAAACCTAGGCTTCTTTTTTAATATTATGAAAATCTTCATTAAATGGAGCTGAATGTCTTTTTAAACTTTCGTGTGTGACCGAATGTACACACCTTGGTATTTTAAAAAAATATATAAAAGGTTTTATACTTTAACAATTGTATGCTTGAATCGAGCTCAGAAGATATATTAAATCCGGATATGTTTGGATTTACTCCTTTTCACGTTTTGAAACTTCGCTGAATTAGACCGCTACTTCCAAATGGCGTACGTGACCAAATACTATCACCGCGTACACGTCCTGAGACGCGCATGTGAAGTCATGTGACTTGAAAACAACACTTCCAATTGGTTCTTAGTAGTTTCTATTCTGCAATTTACACGGAGGACTCCGCCCACTCCTCTCACTATCTTTTCTACTCTCAAAAGAGAACGCCGTTCAACACCCTTCGGAAGACTTTGCTGAAATTGCTGCCGCCCCGCATTCATCTTCCGAATCTGAAGGAAATGAGCGACTACCTTTAAAAAGAAAAAAGGAATCTTTTATTTGGCAATTTTTCACTTATCCTGAAGAACAAAAGAAAGTGAATGCGCCAAAAGTTACCTGCACGATATGCAATTCGGTTCTCTCAAGAGGAAATCCAAGAAAAAAATATTCCTTTTCCATACATACCATGGTGCGGCATGTCAAACAAGTGCACCCTGTGGAATTTGCAAAGGCATCGACAAGAGCCCTGGCCACGCTATTACCATCAGAGGTGGCCAGCACATCTTCTGGTGGAGACCTGTATCACCATCGAGTGCTGTGATGGACTTGAGACCATATCTTGCAAAGGTGCACATGAAATGCAACGAGTGTGGAGAAATTCTTCTGTACGGAAAGCAGAGCCTCATTCTTACTAAACTAAAAATTGAGAGTCATAAATGCCCCGAGAAAAGATACATTTCTTCATTTCATTTTGATCCTGTGTCACACATGAAAATGTTGTTGCAAGTTTAAAAAATCAAAAACAACATAACACTTGTTTTAAAAAAATAAAAAAAAGTTCTTTTCAGAACTAACTCATTCTAGCAAAAAGAGCTCCAGGAGCATATTATAAAGGGGGTTTATCTCCGCTTTTTTGGCTTTCGTTCGTGCGCAACCGTGTGCGCGCACCCGCCTATATATTTTGTGAAAACTTTGCAATTGCAACTTCTTAAATTTCTTCATAGGCCCATCAAAGAACTTATACTACGTCAAAGACAGTAAACCTAGGCTTCTTTTTTATTATTATGAAAATTTTCATAAAATGGAGCCGAATGTCTTTTTAAACTTTCGTGCGTGACCGAATGTACACACCTTGGTATTTTAAAAAAAAATATATAAAAGGTTTTATACTTTAACAATTGTATGCTTGAATCAAGCTCAGAAGATATATTAAATCCGGATGTGTTTGGATTTACTCCTTTTCACGTTTTGAATCTTCGCTGAATTAGACCGCTACTTCCAAATGGCGTACGTGACCAGATACTGTCACCGCCTACACGTCCCGAGACGCGCATGTGAAGTCATGTGACTCGAAAACAACACTTCCAATTGGTTCTTAGTAGTTTCTATTCTGCAATTTACACGCAGCACTCCACCCACTTATGTCACTATCTTTTCTACTCTCAAAAGAGAACAACGTTCAACATCTTCCGAAAGACTTTCTTTTCACGCGATAATGTGAAATACTGAGATTGTTACAGAATTTTTATCACTTAGAAGCCTTCCTATTATGAAGGTTTATCTCCTAAGTCTCTGATTCTCAAACTGTGCAACGCGGCTCCCCTGTGTGCCGTAATGAAGTGCTAGGGGCGCCGCCCACACTCTAGTGTGACTAACCATCTATAAATTCCACAGACATCTCTACCCTGTTATCTGCAATTGTGAGCATCAAAAGGAGCTGCGCTACGCCCCTGTGAGAGGCCTCACTCCCACTGCTGCAACGGCTTGTCCTCCAGATGCACAGGAACAGCCCCTCCGATCCATTGAAGTTCTCTGTCGTGAGACGCCTCACTCCCACTGCTGCAACGGCTTGGCAGTCCTCCAGATGCACAGGAACAGCCCCTCCCATCCATTGAAGTTCTGTGTCGGTCTCAATACCACTTACGAAATGAAAATAAGCACTGAAGAATATTCAAGCATGTAGTACTCCTCCTGCTACAGCATACAAAATGCATCCTATTACCTATAAAAAAGTCAAACACCCACGCTACAATCATATAGAACACTTCCTCTAAAGAAGCCTGTGAATAACTTTAAAACATCAGGTTAACCTTTTTTTACTCTCCCATCATTATTAAAGATAAGTATTTACAATGCTATATTAAACAATGCCATGGTTCTTGCTTTTTAATTTTAAAAATCTTGCAATCTTTCACAAACCCAATACTCATGGCTTCTTTTTCGTGACAAAAATCTTGCAATATTACATACCTACATAGAATAACAGAAAAAACATAACACTACAAAGGCCGAACACTCTACTAAACGCGGATTTGTAACCTATGAGGCAGATTTATGTTAACTACTTCATACCCAGATATGCACCAGTTAATGTGCACCACAGTATGCTAGTGCTCCGTTACCAATGGTGTGCCACATTTGAAATGTGGCGCACCATGGTACAAAAACACCATACATGCGTAACACATCTGTGCTCAAAAAGTAATACATTGCTAGAGTTGCATCGCAAGTGTGATGCAGCTCCAGCAAGGCTCACCAATGCACTATATTCACAATACTGCGTCAATACCTACGCCTGCTTCAAGCACATGCACAGTTTTGAAACAGCATAGGTCTGAAAGTCACTGAGTGAAATATCATGCATTACAGTCAGCCACTTTCAAGACGCATTCCTTCAGAGGAACACTTCCTTATGGTGCAGGGCTTTAGAATATGACATATCCATAACGTTGTAAATATGGTACATTATTTCCACTGTCATTGTATTAAATAAACTGACGAAATTGTGGCGCAAAGAGACGCAACGTCAACATAAAGCTGCTACAATGTGTTTTAAAGTGCCCTTTAAATTACAACCAACACTCTCTTTGAAGAGAACCCTCATGTTTTTTTAACACCTGTTAAGTCCTTCCATGCTCATGACAGAGCCGCTCCATCACGAGCATTGCCTCAGCTGTCCCCAGAATAGACCAGTTTTGTCATGGCCTTGCCCCTGTGCTTGCACAGCACTAATATTGTACCTCCATGACACGTTCTATTGACTAAGCAGAGCCATGAGAGAACCACTGTCTCATGAACAGATCTCAACCGTGGCTCATGAAGGAGTACCTCTATCATGAACATAGAAGTACTACTCAGCCCCCCGGCCCCCTAATGCTGAGGCAGAATTGCCACTGCAGCAAAGGACTTAAACTCCTAGAAAGAACAACATGTAACATTTAATATCATTTCCCACCAATGTTTTCATATATCAGTGTTGCTGAACTCACTCAGTAAAATGTCGCTCATTTCATTAAATCACTTTTAAAGCATGCCTTATAACAATGCACCCAATCCTATGTGGAAGTACTTATATTAAACATGACATTGCTTTAAGCAGGATAGACAAAGAAATGACACAGTGATGTAAAAGTTTCTTTATTTTTTATACTTACCTAAAAAATAGTAAAAAAGTAAAGTAAATTTCTTTTAAAAACGTAGTACCTGTGGAAGAAAAGTAAAAATAAGATTATAATGTACATTTCATAAAATAAAAAAAATAAGAGAAAATAAGAGAGAGGCAGAGAAAACTCTCGGATGTTATTAGTTGTACTTACCTTATAAATATAATATCTGTGGAAGACAGTAAAAAAATATGTTTTAATGCATATTTCTAAATTCAATGTAACAAAATAACTCAAACAACATATTAAATGGTTTATTTTTGCTGTCCTCAGAATACATTGATTTTCACTATAAACAGTGATTTCAATATTAATCATCATATAACAGCGGGGAAAAAAAAACACAATCAAAATGATTGTGTTTAAAAAACCCATCCAAAATCTCCATACATATTATAAATACCTGAAAAAAACATATCTTAAATGTTTTTCTCAAATTCACAATTTCTTGAGTAAGCACACTACATCTTCCACAGTTACAAACTAATTAAATTATACGACCTATTTTTAAATATATCTAAAAAAACACCGTGCAAGTATCTCCTATAAAAATCTATCTTAAGTATACATTTTCTTTTCTCATACCTTTCCGCATGGCCAAATTGTATAAGTTAACTCATTACCTTTTAAATACCTCTCCCAAAAACTTGCGTCCATATATGTTCTAAAATAATTATCTAAAGTACTCATTTTCTTCTCTCGTATTTTTCCACATGGCCAAATACTATGAGTTAAGTCGTTTTTTTCTGAAATTTCTTAATCTTAATCTTATCTATTCTTTTGTGAACCTTTACAGTAAAAATGTGTAACATGCTTTATACCACCAAACATTAACTACATTTCTAGCTGATGTTATCACTATACCAAACACAAATTTCATTTATAGATTTGTAGACCCTCAGTCACATGATATTTGTAAACAAGAAAGTTTCATATCTTTACAGTATTAATCTTCCTACAGCAAGTGATTCTACTGAAATTTGGGTTCCAAAAATAGCAGATAGGAGTTAGTTAAGGCAAAAGGCAAACGTTTCTTAAAAGTCAATTGGGTATCATTGCAAAGCGTCCAGCCACTTCCACACTTCAAATAAGCTGTATAATGTCCTGATGATGTGGAAGTCCCTTCATGAAAAATAATGGCTACAGCTACAAAAGTTCTTCTAGAAATAGATACTTGAGTAGCCACAAAATTTTTAATTAAAGTTGACAATTTACTCCCATCAGCTCTGCATCGTTGAAACATTAATATTACATATTGTCCATATCTATGGATAAATAAAGTTGATAACATTTCAGACTTACATTGAGAACAGACCATGTTCTGATGCACATCTTTAACTAGTTTATTAAAAGACACTTCTTTACAGTCTGGTAATGTTAAATATATAAATCTTTCACTGTGTATATCAGTACTACTTGAAAATGAGCAATTATCCCAGTTATGTTCCCATTTATAAGAAAGGCCAAAAAGATTATCAATATCTACACCATCATCTTCCAAAACTGTAAACATATACATAATAAATTCCTGACAATCTTGCTGAATATTCTGTGAAAATTGATTTACTCCTGCACATATGTCTAAAACATTCCTTAGTTCTGAAACACTTCCTACTTCACTTTCACCACTACTACATTTTTCAAATATAGAATTTAAGGAATAGCAAAATGTTTGCTCCTGATTTTCTACAATCTGTTCCCTAACATTTTTTAGAAAAAAAACAACATTAACTACTACATTTGCATAACAGTTGACACCAGACCTGTTTTCAAACTTAAATCCAACAATCTCTTCAATACTAACCGTTTTCTTATGCCTACCAACAACAGCTACATCTTTTTTTCGTCGTTTCTCAACTACTTCAGCACATTACATTTCTCCTCATTTTTCCTTTTCTGACCAACCATACGCCTTTCAATTAAAGGATATTGAGGTAAACTTGGACCATATTCTCTTCTTAACCTATTATACTCCTTCACACAATTTAAATCTGCACTAATCTTTGTCTCATCATAATCAATTAAATAAAGTCCACATAAAGTTCTAACTCGCGATAAAGCAACATATGCCATACCCTCTTTGAATACAGTGCTTCCAATATTTACCAAAGCACAATCTACACTTAAACCTTGAGATTTGTGAATAGTCACTGCATATGCCAAACAAATTGGAAATTGCTTCAGACGGACATATAAGTCTTTCACAAGCAAAAAACGATTTGAACAGCGACTAATTTGCTGAACTTCCTCAATTCCATCAAATTTTATTCTTAAAAATTCAATCTCATCTCTATTTGTATAATTAACAAAACCAACAACATTACCCATTGCTCCATTTACCAATCCTCTTTCTACATGTAAATTTCTCCTTAAAATTATCCGACAATTTAAACATACATACAGATTTTTCTCTAAACCAGCAGTTTTAGATATACTTTTTTGAAGAGAATCCAATTTTAACTTCAACTTTTCAGACAAAACAATAGTACTACCTTCATGCTCTATTCTATCTTTAGCTTCCAGTTTCCTAATTTGTTGATTTTCTAAATTCAACATTTTCTCATTAAAAACTGAACATTCTTTCACAGTTGGCATCAAGCATATCACTGATTTATCTGCTACCTCTTTACTATATATTCTCTCAGGTACATTATCTTCATTAGGAAACAGCTTCGAAACTAATCGTGTTCGTAGAGTGTGTTTCGCATCTTCAGTTAGTTTTCCAATCCTGATAGCTTGGAAAATATTTCCATATTTAGTATCCTTTGCCTGTCGCATATTTTGAATCAGTTCAGTATATTTGAAATGTGACCATATATTAACATTTCCAATACTGCCCAGGCACTTTCTAGTCTCCTCATGCGTAACAGTTTCAAATACAGGTTGTCCTTTCACTGGAGTTAGTTGGAGTAGATCTCCAAAAACTATGACATGTTTACCTCCAAATAACACATCATACTCTGTCTTAAGTATCTGTTGCATTCTTAAATGCACAAAAGCAAGCCTTAAATTAGATACCATGCTTACTTCATCAATAATAAGAAGTTTAATTTTTTTAAGCACTCTAGAAACTTCAAAACAAGCTTCTCCAGATAGCTTGTGATATTGTAATTTATTTTCATGTTCAACTGGCAGCATCAGTAAACGATGTAAAGTAATACCTTTAATATTATGTGCTGCCAATCCAGTTGGAGCAGTAACAACACACGACAGTGTTGACTGAGTTCTTTGCTGTAAATATGTAGTAATTCCTTTAATTAGGAAACTTTTACCAGTTCCAGCTTCTCCACTTACATATAATCGAATAGGTTGAAATGACATACATGAGCAATCTTTTCTCTCATGACGAAAGCCATGCTCAATGTGCTCTGTCACTTCATCATATATCTGTCTTTGCTCAACATTAAATTGCTTCTTTAATTCTTCTAAGTTGATTGCTTCCTCTTGACCTTGCTGCATTGCTCTTTCCACCTCATCCATGGCAGTGGCCGCTTCATTTTGGATAATTGGTTGTCCCAGTGGATCTTGACTTAATGAAGCCGAACTTTGACTATCTTGTGAACTATCTCTACCAATCTCCGCTGCAATTGTCACTTCTTGCTCTATTTCATCATTCAACATTTGCAGATAATTACTAAAAACAGTACATTCAATACTACTTTTAGATGCGTTGAATGAATCTTCATAACTATCAAAGTCCCCAAGTAGTTCCTCTTCTCTACGCCATGGTTTAAAGAGTTGCAAAAGAGCAAAATAGTAAAATTCTCTTTTGTCAGGTGTTTCGCAACTCAGTTTCCGATGATTAATCAAGTGTCCTTTTCTTTGCTTCACCAGACATCCTTCTTGTCCAATTACAGCATATACACCTTTATCAATGTTCTCTGTAACATTCCTTTTAAAAGTGTAGTTTTGAAGTATTTCATACAGACAAATGTTTTCTAGAAAAGTACTTCTATTTGGATAGTATGTATCCAACATATTTGTTTTCAGAATGTCTGTACTGTTTGGTTCTTTCTGGGCTAAATATTCAATTTCTTGCACAGGTTTTAGAACACGGTTTCGTGTTTCTGCAAGACCCAAACTCACCCAGAGAATAGTCCTTGATTTAGCATAAAAACTTGCTGATGATAATCAGTCACAACATTCATATGCTCCAATTTCTCGATGAGACAACATCTTCAAACTGTACGTATACAATTTTTTGCTTAGGCTCTTTTCATGAGAAATGTCTTCCCACATCTCCTTCAGTTCCGTCTTTTCAGATTTTGTGATGTAAGACGTTACATATCGAGCCACAGCAATAGAGTTGTCTGCAACATATTGTATGTCCATGTTAGCATTCCACATGGACAAAATGACTGGGTTATAGTCATTTATGTATTTGGATTCTTCACCTCTTCTTAAATTGTACGTCTTTTTAGGTGACCTTCTTCTGATGTTATGTCGCAAAGATGACATCAAATTGTTGACTCTTCCTTTTGAAAGTACCGGTCGTGCAAATCCAAAACGACATTTGGTGTAGAATTTACTCTTTGATTTGAATTTTCGCCGACAATATTTTCCACAACGATGACTTTGAAAGTGTAACACTTTTCCTCTTAAGTCCTTATCAGTTGTACTATTAGGTATGTCACAAGTGGCATACTGTTCAATAAAAGAGAGTACAGTCTCATCCGAGTCTCTTCCAAATTTAGGAGCATCCTTGATCCATAACAGCATATGAATATGAGGAGCACCTCTTGCTTGGTATTCTTTTCTCCAAAAGAAATCCAGTACTTCACCAAGAGGCGGATTTTTCTTGTTTGTAAGAAAAGACATCATAGCTTCAAATCTATGATTAAAATATCTGCAAACATTAACCGGATCTAACGAACACAGTTCTCCGGGTGTCTTGTAGTTTATATTTTCTATGTTTGCATTCGCCTCCTGAAGAAATTCAAGTAAATCTTCCCAAGCATACTCTGCACAGCTTAGAGTTAAAAACCATGTTGGTGCTCCTAAGTTTCTAAGCATGCACTTCAAATCTCCATGACGACGGTACCAATACTCATTAGTACCACGCTGACAAGCCATTAAATTAATTAGGTGTGAATCCAAAACACTATCTTTCTGTTGCACTTTATCCATAAATTCCTTTGCTGAAATATTATGCAGATGAACTCCACTTTTTAAGATATGATTTACTGCATAAGAGAGACCAGATAAGTCACTCTCAAACAGAAGATGAAACAAATATGGAATGCATTGGCGAAACCTCGGATCTTCTGCATATAATCTTGTTGTCCGGTATTCAGATGCAGGAATCTGCATAGGTCGATCATCATATCGTGTACCTTCACCTGTAGGGAATAACTGTGGGAAACAACGACCTTCCAAACTTTCTTCCCACACACTAATAGGATTTCCTTTCGCCTTTTTCATCTGAAATAATTCAATAGCATTCCCTATTGCTTCTTTGGAATGCAGTGGATGAACACTGTAATGTTCATAAATTTCTTCACTTCTGGATAGATCAACTTTTCAATTTGTCCAATAGACAAATCACTCTCCTCTTCTTCACTTACATCTTCTTCTTCTACATATACATCTTTATAGTACTTATTGTTTTGAACTAAATACAACGTTGCCTTTTTGACTTTACTAACATCCACTAAATCTTGCCAGATTTTCTTACTCTTTGTAGGTACACCATTAACTAGAATAACTAGAGGTTCCTCTTCTACATTTTCAACACCAATTGTTTCCATATTTGTTTTTAAATCAAGTGGCAAATATACAACTCTACCCTTTAATCCTCTTGGTAAATCTGAAGGATTTAATTTACCAGTCTTAGGCTCCATACGAACAATAGCCTGAAAAGGATGTACACATTGGATCAGAATAGTCTCATAAGTATTTAAATCCATCAATTCTGATGGAATATTTATCAACTCTAGATTATTATGAACAGCTCTAGCAGGCATTTTATTTTCATTTAATTTATTATAACAATATTTACAAATATGTTGCTCAAAACCCAAATCAAAATAGTTTTCCACCAACAAATAAGTTGCAAAATCTTTCCATTGACCATTACTTTCATCTTCACTTTTTAAATATAAATCAACTAACCTAGTTTGACTTTTGTAATGAATGCGTCGACAACAGACACAAGAAAAATTTGGTTTCTCACCTGCAATTACCTTAAACTTTATTATTTCCTGTTCAAAATTTTCAATATTAACATGTCCAACATTTTCTAACACATTTCCTTCTATAATTATAACAGTTTCTGCATTACCTTCCTCTGGACCAAAATAACTTACCTCAAATTCTGCACAAATCTTCTTAACATCTAATTCACATCCATACAAAAGAGCAGTATTTAACTGTTTAAGTTTAAGTGCTGGACTTTTTGCATAATACAACTTTCTCACCAATTTTCTCATTTTAGTATGATGCACTGCTAACATCCTGAAGTGATGAAACACACTCTGGCATATTTTTTTAGAAAGACAAGCCAGAGAATGACCTTGCAGACCTATTTTTTCTCGCACTCTGCAATGATCTAATTCTTGCAACATAACAATTTTTTTTCTAAGACTTTCTTTAGTGTACTTACGTAAGAAATTGCGAAAGAAATCAATTGAATCCTCTCGTACACTACAAATGCTACTACAATTCCAACTGTAAACAGGAACATTAGCACGTCCCCCTGAAGCTTCTCCAGCCATCACCTCTTCTGCATTTCTAACCACAATTTTCTCTTTCTCAATTACACATCCCTCCTTCACCTCGTATCCTCGACCACTGGTGTCAACTGCATGCAACAAATCGTTACTTTGAAAGTAACTCTCTTCATTAAAAAATGGTTCAGACGTTGAAGTATGCATCCACTTCCCAGAAAACACTTTACAAAAATTACTCCTATTTATGTGTCTCTTCCATTTACTTTTAGCTTTTAAAACTTGTATTGCCTTATTTAGCGTATTTATTCTATTAAGTACTAAAATAAATAATTTTCTTTTTGTCTCAAACGCGCGCTCAACAATACCCTCTATATATTGTTTCTTCTTAAGAAAAGCAGATCTTCTTTTAGAAACTTTCTCCTTTTGTAATAAATTCGAAACTACTCTGTTGTAAAACATACGCTTCCTGATTTGGCTAAATTGATTCATCCGAGTTTTACTGTACAGATTTTCCTGTCTCCTGATTCCAGAAACATTTTTATCTTTGGTTCCATGTCTCCTTCTCGATACTGGTATACTTTTTTCCTTGTCGACGTCAATACTAACATTTTTCCTTCCACATATTGCTCTCAAAAACTTTTTGGTTTGCTTACCAGGAGCACTCTTCTTTTTATCCGTCCTATGTTTTTTTGATACTTCTTCAATTCCTTTCTTCTTCAAATTGTAAGTCCGTTTATAGAGCTTTCTTTTTTCAGTTCTGGTCGGCATCTTAATTTTAGATTTTGATGAAATTCTTAATCTGTAAAACACAAACATAACAAATATTATAGTTGACTACTAGCATATAACGTACAAATTTAAACCACAGATTCATTTTCTAACTAGAATTAAGAAAATAACAGAAAGTCTCTGAACAGAGTAGGAAATCCTGTAGTGAATGTTGGTTCTTATTTTTATCACACTCCATATCTGTTTTAACATTATAGACAGTTTTTAATTCTAATTTTTAAAGCATACAAACAGTACCCTTTTTTCAAGAACTATGGGTCATCGTAGATGTTTTAATCTTTTTGACTACAATCTCTTTTACACTTCATGAGAACATGTCTTATCACTCTCCTAAAGCACATCAACGACGAATAGGACAAGAAAACTGTCTTCAAGAATGCTTTACTATCAAAAAAAATTTTATTTATTGAAATCTTCATAATTTTGTAGAACTTCCACCATTATATCATCAGGGACTTCTTCAAGTCCAAAGTCCTCATCTCCTTCAACCATCTCTAAGTAAGCGGAGTCTAAAGACATGTCCATAAAATAATTTTTTTCATCTATTTCCTCTTCAAAGACTGCGTCTAAAATTTCCTCCATCACTTCGTTAATGATTTTAAAATGAATTTGTTTCTCTTCTGAGGAATTCTCCATAACTAGACTCAGTTTATTCTTCTGTATCCTTTTAAAAAATATAGAGACTAAATTATATCTTTTTTCATGAATGTATAACTTAAAAATACCTTTACTAATGTTTAAACTACATATATTTCTATAATTTCTAACTTATTAACTCTATATATTTTAAGATATCACGTTCCTCTTCTTTTGAAAAGAAATTGGCAATATAACCCTAAACATTAACACTGATCTTTTTTTTCCATTAAATAATTACTGTTGTTAAAAGACATTTTACTGTAAAATTTCTTTTTAGATTTTCTAGATATCACAAATATTGATAATCTGTAGAATTAATTTTTAGAGACCCATTTTTTCAGTTCACCAGTACAAAGAGCTATGTAAACTATATGCACTCTGAAGAGAAGGCTCACACTATACAAATCATAGCATTCACTTAACAGATTACTACTTCTCACAGAGACAGTTCCTTTTATGTTTCAACAGCATACTCGCCATGTAAAAGTCATAGCATATACAAAATGTCATACTAAGCATGAAGAACAACCTCATAATAAACCTCTGCATGAATATGTAAAACAATGCCTATACATAGTATAATCACAGATATGCAGGAAAGATACCCATCACACCTAGAAACATATCATAATACCTCTTTGGAAATAAAAGAGAAAAAATGCCAAACATAATGCAACAAGATTTAAAAAATCATGAGCACTTCACAAGATTTAAGTAATGGAAACATGAAAGAATTATACTCCAATGATCCGTAAATCTGAACTCCATCAAAACGAACACATGCACCAAGCCCATTAAAAGATAATTTCAACTGTCAGTGGAGAATATCTCAAAATACATATCTAGTATAAGCAGATACAACCCATGTGAATAATTCAAGATAAAATCATATTCCAAAATGAAATTTTACAAACATTTAAAAAAATCTTCTCCATTATTTTCATGTGCACCCAAAAAAATTGCCTATGCAAAAATACCAACTCACCTGAAAAAAAAGAATATAATTACTGAAATTCTGTAATTCAGAAGGCACGTTGTTGCTTTTCAGCACATAAACACTGTAAAAAAGAAAATAATAAAATTTAATTAACTTATTACAGACTTATTTCTTACACAACATAGAGCCATTATAGCAAAGAACAAGCATAACAGATAAATTCCCCAAGATTCTCTATCATTACAATAAGATACAAAATGTCTCATTTATGAAACCATTGCGCCACAGATACATCACTTTTTCCCATGTTAAAACTCATGCACCAGCGACACAAGGCCTTCATAACTAAAAGCCCATGTGACGGAGAACAAGTGCATAGACAGAAAATACAGGGCCAACCATGGGCATATGCAAGCAGTACACCTGCACAGAACCACCAAACCCCAGGAGCCACCATATTAATATATATGCTTAATATAATAATCCTCTAAGGATGCATACATATTTGCGTAGCGGACCATGGCAGGAATTTGGCGTGCTCTGCCTCTGTTCCACTTCCAAACACCTTGATCCACCCCCCCCCCCCCTCTTCAGTGGGCTGCACGCTCCGCCCCACCCAAACCCCCTGTTACAGAGCCCCCTACCTACGCTCCCTGCCCAGGGCTGCCATGACCCTATACCCGCCCCTGGAAAATGTGTAAGACACAGCAACAGTAAAAATCAAAGAATAGGCAACATGCAGAAAAACTACACAGTAGATAAAGAAACGAGGGGCATATTATCAAGGGGGTTTATCTCCGCTTGTTTGGCTTTAAAAACCAAGAAAGCGGAGATAAAATTATCTCCCTATTACCTAGCTGTCACTAACACCAGTTAGCGACAGCTAGTAGGAGATAGCGTCCATCTTGGGCCCCACTTTGCATGTCAGTGATATTTATCACTAATGACATTCAAAGTGGGCGTGCCAAGATGTTAGCGACTGGAAACAGTCACTAACATCGCTATCTCCTATTACCAACTTTTGAAGATATTCGTGCTAGGCGCGAATATCTCCAAAAGCTAACACCTGCCCTGAGCAGTTCTTAGCCATGTTATCCAATGGGAGGTGGATAACATGGCTAAGAGCATTAGCTCGGTAATGCATAAATATCGCTGACTTTTCAGCGATATTCATGCATTGCGGCCGTTTTTTATCGCATTTGCGATAAACCTTGGTAATACCAAGGTTTATCTGCGATAAAAATTACCGCAGCGCAGCGGTACATTTTTGTCTCCAACCAAGCAATAGCGATAATTATCGCTCTTGCTTCATAATATGCCCCCATATGTTTAAGATAAACCCATTGAAAAACATGTAGTAATTTTTTTAATCTGCCATGCATCTAGCCCTCCACGACCGCTTTGGAAACTCCTGCTCTAAACCTTTACATTTCATTTTTAAAACAAACGCACGTTTTTTTTCAAAGCTGCATATTAAACGCCTAAACATATATTTAGTCGTCCACATGCAGGCACTTTCAATTACATGACTTATTTAAGTGAAATCCCTGTAATGTTGCATATCTTTCCAAAAATACACCAGTGCCTATTATTATAACGATTTTTTTTCATTCTTCATCAGTGATATTATTTTTTACATATAATGAAAATCACTATGACTTTTTAAACGACAAAGCTTACGCGGTAAAAATCACTCTGCATTTGCTTCCCTTTAAGAATGTAGTTTATCTACCCCACGCATGTGAACCTTGATGTTTTCATCTGGCAGCGAATTCCGGCCTTGAATAACAAGACATGAACAACAGCCTTATTGTCACAAAAACAAGTTAGCGTAGCATCTGTTCGCGAACATATCTTTCACTTAGCTAATATTCACAGACAACACCATTCCTTATAAAAGAGTGGCCTTCCTTTACAATTTACTGAGGTGACTCCCTTAATTTTAAACACATCCTACACTTCAAGACACGCTATTTTTTTTATAACTACTAACCAATGGTTTATTGACCGGACTGCCAAAAATTATATCAAGTCATTCTGCTACTATTCACTCCATGCTCTGGGACCTATTTCTGTGGACTTCCTGTTGAACTGCCAGTGCTGCGACGTTTGTGTTCCCATCTCGTTTATTTCAAAATGGATGTCCCTCCTGTCTTCGCAAACGAGCTGGAACACTTAGAACTATTTCGCCAGAAGATGCTTGACTACTACGGCATCTTAGCACTCTCGACTCTGAATACTTCATATCGATTATCATTTCGATATTCCTATTTCACCTGTGTGCAGCCTGTATTTCATTGCCTGAGCTGTGATTTCATGTGGGCCCTGGACTTATGTCTCTGCAACTTGGTACCTCCTGCAGTGAATTACAATCATCTCATGAATCCGTTAATTGATCATGAACAACTTTGTTGCAACGGAGGGATTATGGCCTTTGCAACGATACAAGGAGTTCTGGGTCATTGGGATATATTCGCAGCGGCGCAAGATTTCCTGACAGACAGCTACATTGAAAACCCACCGAGCTGTCCTCTGATGGTACTAGAGGCTCCGGTAATAACAGATCATGAATGCTGCTTTCCTCTTTTCAATTGGATGGCTGACATGTTTTCGGATCATAACAGTGACTTCCTGTTAGAAGCAATTGCTGCCTACTTCGCCTATACAATCCTGGGTTGACTGTTATGCAAGCCATTGACGTCCACATTTCGTTTTGCCTCCCTATATTTTTCACGTTTTCTTGCATACTTTCTTAACATGAACAGACCTATTGGCTTTACTAACAGTGGACATTATGATTTCCTACTGGTTAAATTTTGATCTTTTATGTGGACTAAATTTTTTTTCTTCAGCTACTCGATTTTGAACTTTATTTTTTATTAAAGTCTAATCTCAACAATTCTATTGTATATCTTATCTTATGTTATTTCAAACGTACTCGAACCAAAACTCGCTAATATATGCTACATGTGCCCTAATTAATGTGTAAATATAGAATGAGTTTTTTATAACTGCAAACGCCATTTCGCATTTGAACTGCTTAATTCCGCCTCAGACACCTCTGATCATTTAATTTTCCATAAACTGAAATATTTTGATTACATACATGCACCTCTCGCCATTTTGTCAGTTTTGGCGCGTTTTTTTCCCTTGCACAATAGCATAACAGAAACGTGATAGTGCTTCGCATACAGAGAGCTGATTGATAAAGACATAATGTCTAACCACTAGCATTTTCATGTATCGTTCCTAAACTGAAAGGCCAGAGACCTTCTTCCATTTATTAAAATATAATATACTTCCTCATAGGAGTGTATAATTAATTTTGCAAAACCATATTCATTTTTCATCAACTATACCGTTTGTATTCTATGTACTACTGACTATACCGATTACTTTGTTTTTTGCAATATCTCTACTCGTATTAGATTAGAAACTTGCCTTGAAAACAGTGCATTTCTGAATAAACATTTCAAATATACACGTTCTCTCTTTTAATCCATAATCTCAACTAAAATGATTGTAAACTGAAACAGTATTCATGTGTTCCACGTAACTTCAGCTGTACTAACTTAATATTTTCTTTTGTCGACCTGATTTACTCATAATAGAACCCACAGCCCTATAACAGCCCGTGAACCCTTTCTTAGTAGGTCGCGCACCATGCAGACAGTTGTACCTCTGTAAAAAAATAATGTATTACTCTTCTCAAGCACCGTCGCAGTTCCGCTCCACTCAGTGTTATTCACTGCTCCCACGCTTCTACAGACCAGACGCTATGTCGTATTTCACTCCTTATCACGCTTTAATCTCCACAATAACAAACACTTCTCCGCCAGCCACCAGAGAACAGAGTGCACATGCAAAGGCACTAAGTAGTGAAATGACTATTCCCTTGAAGCATATATTGGGTCTGGCTAGAGTCTAGCTATAGCACCTTCATTAATATAATCATAAAAACATACAATACAATTCAAAAAGTACACAAATATTTATTAAAATGACAAAGATAAGAATCAATTCACAATTATAAATCATCTATTACAAAAAAACACACAATTAAAATTATTGGTCAACTAAAAAACAGTTAGACAATTTCTTGTGACCTGCACAATGAAACGGACAGACAAAAAGTTGCAAAACATGAAACTTGTAAGATACAGTTGTACATTCAGTCCTGCAATTTGATCACTCCCTGGTTATGTAAACCAAAACTTGTATATCACCAAGGGAGGAAACAGTTTGAATTGTACTGGGTTTTGGGCGTCGACGCGTTTCGGTGGTAGTGCAGTATTTATCTTCCACCTTTTTCAAGACAAAAAGTCAGTTGTCTGTCTTTTTACAGGATCTTTGTGATTGTCCTATAATAAATATACATACAATTACTATTCTGTTTGCATATATCAATCGATATAGGTACATTATTAACAAATAAACAATTCAATTCCTTGAGGATCGACCCAGGTCTCCACTTACTCAATTCACAGAAAAGGTAATACATCACACAGTGCATTTAACATTTCTTGTATCGTGTGATTTTGGACCTGTGTCTATTTCTATATCTACATCTACGTCCCCTCACTAGAGATGGAAAGCTCACTTGGGGAAATCTTTTTCCCCCCGGAAACAAGATCTACCCCTCTTTATTTATAAATGGGCATACCCTCCACTGCCTCGTATGTATTACAGAACCATTGTTAGTGATAACCTAGTCCTGTCCTTATAGGTCCTGACATTATCAAATAGAGGGCAGGATGGAAACGAGTACTGTTGTTGAGAACAATTGGCGAGGGGAAACTTTAAGGTCCTAGCATTTGCATATTCTGCTCGATGGTAGAGTTAAATTAAAGACATTTTTTTTTAGGTATGGTCACCTAGGCAATATATCATGCTTCTTTATTTGGATGACTAAAGACCCTGGCTCTTCCTTCTAACTCTGGGCTAGTTGTTTTGCATAAATCTAATTTTAATCGAAGTATTCAGTCTTGTATATACCTGTAATTGAATATGTCGTAGTGGAAACGATGTGCACCACAGTACTGGGCAATTGAAATGTTTCTCAAAGTTGCCGGACTTGTATCATCTATTTAAAAGACATGTTAGAAATCTGCATTAAATAGTTGTTTGTAATCTAATATCTATTAGTCTTGGTTAAGTTAATTTTGAACACGTACCTTACTAGTGAGTAGATTTCGTATTATATGTCCCGCACTTCATGTGGGTTCAATTGAAATGTCAATTTACTTGTAGTTATGCCGCCGTTACGAGGGAATCATAAATTCGAATTCCAAACGTCTGCGCGGTAACTTTGTTTGGAGACGATATTCTCCTAGTGTGATTAAATGGAAAGAATTTAATTAGGGGGGCAATTGTTTGGCCGTATGAGGTGGTTTAGCCGTACCCATAGTCTCCTATTACAGAGACAAAGGTTCAGCTGTTTTAAAACGTGGCGTGCGACCTAACTTAAAAGCGGGCTTACCTTTAAATGCCGATGAATCGCGCTGTCTCTGGGTGTCTGGTTCGCATAAACAACACCGTCTGGCGGGAGAATTATAAATTCTAAGTAGTGAAATACAACATACCCTCTACTCTATGGAAGCAACCGAGCGGTAATTCTGAAAGAAAACATTCACTAGCGCTTCAAAAAAGCATTTCAATTATATAAATAGTTTTTTGAAAACGTTCCAACTACTTTGATGCGACTATCTGTGTGTGCCTCCACAGCAAAATTCCTCAGCCCGGACTGAAGGCAGACACAGACAGACACACACACAATAAGATAACACAGGGCAACGGAGACGGAAAACAGAAGGCAGATGAAGATGCAGTCAAACAGCAGGAGTGAGAGAGATATTTTTATACTCCGTTTGGTACCTCAATTTACGAACACATTTACTGCACAAATTTGTGTACAACCTCATGGTCAGAACTTTTCATTTTATTTTACTCGACCACCTGCCCTTCTCACCCTACGCCCACCATCGCAGGCCGCGGCCACAAACCGCACTATAATTTTGTCGTCTGACACAAACTTTAAGAATTCATTAAGCATTACCACTTTTTCAAGACCGTATCACATGTAATGTACCAACTTTTCATTTTATTTTACTCGACCACCTGCCCTTCTCACCCTACGCCCACCAATGCAGGCCGCGGCCACAAACCGCACTATAATTTTGTCGTCTGACAGAAACTTTAAGAATTCATTAAACATTACCACTTTTTCAAGACCGTATCACATGTAATGTACCAACTTTTCATTTTATTTCACTCAACCACCTGCCCCTCTCACCCTACACCCACCAATGCAGGCCGCGTCCAGAAACCGCACTCTAATTTTGTCGTGTGACAGAAAGTTTACGAATTCATTAATCATTAACATTTTTTCACGACGGTATCACATGTAATTTACCATTTCTCTCTCTATCTGCATTATCTGTCTCTCTGCTAATATCATTTTTTCACTTCATAAACAACTTCTCTCATTATATATAAAAGCTTCAAAATCACAAAAATAATTACTCTTTATATTAAACATATTTTATACTTCATATTTCACATTTAAATTAAAAATAGTTTTAGAAATACAACACATTATGACAGCCAAAAATGAGTTTAGTTTCAAACTATTAGGAAAATCAATCATTGTTTGTGAGTAAACCATATTTTACGGTACATGACAAAACAAACAGTTACAGACTTACCTTTACCAATGCTTTGTACGATGTACAACAGTGACAGTCACAAAATAGATATTCGTTTGACGGAAGTCTCAATTATGCTGCTATCACTGCAACCAAAATTCAATGGCACAGATATCCAGTCAATACAGACTCATATATGTCTCTTCAGCCAATCATATTTCCTCCCGCAAAATTTTGTATTCAAATTTACATTTCAGTTGGTTGTCCCTCACAATATTTTCAATGTCACATAAAAGTCACCCATCACCCACTGCCATCTCTGGCTGTTTCCATGGTAACACCTCATTCTGCACCTGGCTGAAGGCACAGGTCAAAAAAGTTCATATCTCAACGTTCTACAGCAAACTAACAACACTGTTCTCCCTCCAGAAACACCTGCCTATCCACAGCTCTGTTACATGTCTTTTTTTTCACACCCAATACTACTTTTTCTTTTACATAACATTAACATGCAACGTAGTCTTCAATCTTCACGTATTAGAATCAACCAATCATTTTTCGTTTTTCAACCACACCAAGCTTCATCCATTTTTTTATCCTGACTTTCAGCTTCTAACTGCCATTCCACTTCCCGAACCCATCGGAGTACGAGTGCATCTGCCTTGAAAATGAAGGTTTGGCTTTTAGGACACAGCTATATTCACTGGAGTGGAAAATATGCAGCAAGCAGACGAATTTCCAACCTTGATTTACCAAATGTGCAGATAACGTGGATTGGGCAAAGAGGATTAAGATGTCACCAATTAATACCATTGGTTAAAACGTTTATGCATCTCCCAGAACCAGACCTTATAATTGTGCACTGTGGTGGGAACGATCTAGGCACATTGACTGGGGTAGGTCTGGAAATGCTTCTAAAAGACACCTTTCGACAATTGATGACACTTTTTCCTCGAACTGCCTTGGTATATTCCAATATATGCCAAAGACAGAAATGGAATTGGTCCAATCAACATTGTGCACAAATTGAGAAAGCAAGGAGACATGTAAATAAATCTGTTTCTGCTTTCCTCAGAGATTATAGCATGGGTTCTATGTACCACAACAACTTGCGTTACCACATGCAAGACATCTATAGGACAGATGGTGTTCATTTCACGGATGAGGGAAACAGAATCTTCCTCTGCAACATCAGACTCTGCATCGGTACTTACTTATAAATGCAGAAAAAACTCAATTAACACAAGGGCTCTTTTCAGAGCCACCTTATATCAAAGCACTCAAACTTCTGATTTATCTCCATTTTCACACTCTTGTAAATAGGAGTGCGCGCCCGAGTGCGCGCACCCCGCAACTTAAAAAAAAAATATATATATATATTTTCGCGTTTAAGGGCCTTACTGCACACCCTGAGAGAACCTACGCAGCAAAACAATCTCTACCTTCTCCCCTTTCCATGTTCCAACGCTTTAAAATGACAATATATTTACTCGCAGTGACAAAATGGCGGTCAACACTTCCTGATTTCCTTCGAATCGAACGTTAACAGACGTCACGCAGCAAAAAAGAAAATTCCGCTTGCGCGCAGCCGCTCTAGTGCGCGCACCCGTACGCGCTTATAGATATATAATTGACTTTAACTTTAATTTTCTCAGCAACTACTGTACAGATTTGCACCATTCCAAAAAAAGCGTAATCTGCGAGCCGGACTCTACAGTTTTGCCAAATTTCTTATAAATTCATTCAGCCGTTCGACCTGTAGCCGTGTCTAAACGTCCTATGGAAAATAACATGGAGAAAACACGTTTTGGGACCCCCCTTTTATCTCAGCCCCCACTTCACCAATCCCCCCCAAACTTTCAGGGAAGGAGCGCAGCGGACCGAGCCATCTTCTTTGAGAAATTCGCAAAGATTCATCCACCAGGGCCAATGTTAATCCAAATAGAATGTTGAGGATTTCCTATGGAAACTAGGTCCTAACTATAACTACCTACTGGCGACCGCCAGTAGGTAATGTATATGAATTGTATATTTATGTTTTTAACCTGTTTTAATTAATAACTGAACATCTGCTTATATGCATTTAATCTATGTGTTTAAATTTTTAATGGATGGCCTATAATTGATGCTGCGCATTGTGATTGTCATTAGCTGTTACTGGAGGGTTATTTTAAAATTTTTACTATGGAATATGCTTAGCTGTTGTAAATGTCTTTTATGATTTAATAATCGAAATAAAGACTTTTGAATTGAATTGAATTGAGTGCATGTATGAGTGACTGTATAGGCACGGTTGGTGAATGAGTGGATGTGTGTGTAGATCTTGATATTACTGAATAGGTGTGTTGTAAGTGGTATTGGTATGTCCATTGTTTTGAAAATGTTAGTTTGTATTTTTGAGTGTGTGTATCAAAGGTTATATTAGGGTGAGAGGAGGTCTGCCACTCTATCACAAGGATGATGTCATCAGTGATGTCATTTGAGATGCCATCGTTGATGTCATGAGTGATGTCACTGACCATGTCATGAGTGATATAATATGTGACGTCATCAGCAGTGCATTGCGGGCGCGCAAGCTATAGTTAGCTGAACTAACTATAACGGGGCAATTTCTATGGTTTTGTACGAGTGAAAAGTCTAACTAATTATAACGCCCCTGAAACCTATGGTTTTTTCAGTGAATATATATATACATATTACCTACTGGCGATAGCCAGTAGGTATATATAGTTAAGATTTTTTTCCTATGGGATTTTTGAAAATTCTATGTCGAATAACTTTGGCGTTTGAGGACAGAATTGGCTGAAATTTTCAGGAAAATGGAACATTTTGTTTCTGAGCAGCTCCTGTAAATTTGGGGGGGTTTCGTCAAGGGGGGGCCGAGAAAAAAGGGGGGTCCCAAAACGTGTTTTTCCCATGCAATTTTCCATAGGGCGGTTGGCCTCACTTTTAGCCCGAACGGCTGAATGGATTTACACCAAACTTGGCAAAATTGTAGGGACTGGTAGCCCGATGTGCCTTTGCTATGTCTCAAGATATAGGCTCCAGTGGTTTTTACGAAAATTAACTTTGAAAAATATATATTGGGCTACATTGGGCTATATATATGTTGGAGCCCAAATGTAGCCCAATGTAGCCCAATGTAGCCCAAAGATGGCCACCAGAGACAAAAAAAAACAAATGTAGCCCAAATATCAGCCAGATGTAGCCCAACTATAGCCCAATGACAGAATGTCCCAGAGTGTTCTAAAGAACAACTAGAGTGCTAACAGTCCTACTTATTACAAAGGTATGGCACACCTGAAGCCATCTTGATTGGAATAAAGTGGTAACTCTTAAAACATTTAATTTAAAAAGGAACAAAATGAGGGGGTTCATTTTGCCATAGAAAGTATGATTAGCGAATATATGACGAAATCCCGCATACCATCAGTCCGCAAAAAAAATCCTGCATGTACTATTAGGCCGCAAATTAAAATAACGAAAACTTTTAGAACGAATATGCCTTTAGCATACACTAAACAACTAAACTACCCTAAACCCTAAAACACTACCCCCAGCATGACCCTACACTACACAAACAGTACACTACCCTAAACCCTAAAACACTACCCCCAGCATGACCCTACACTACACAAACACTACAACACTACCCTAAACCCTAAAACACTACCCCCAGCAGGACCCTACACTACGCAAACACTACAACACTACCCAAAACCCTAAAACACTACACCGCAGCATGACCCTACACTACGCAAACACTACAACACTACCCTAAACCCTAAAACACTACCCCCAGCATGACCCTACACTACACAAACACTACAACACAACCCTAAACCCTAAAACACTACCCCCAGCATGACCCTACACTACACAAACACTACAACACTACCCTAAACCCTAAAACACTACCCCCAGCATGACCCTACACTACACAAACACTACAACACAACCCTAAACCCTAAAACACTACACCCCAGCATGACCCTACACTACGCAAACACTACAACACTACCCTAAACCCTAAAACACTACCCCCAGCATGACCCTACACTACGCAAACACTACAACACTATGCAAAACCCTAAAACACTACACCCCAGCATGACCCTACACTACGCAAACACTACAACACTACCCTAAACCCTAAAACACTACCCCCAGCATGACCCTACACTACACAAACACTACAACACTACCCTAAACCCTAAAACACTACCCCCAGCATGACCCTACACTACGCAAACACTACACTACCCTAAACCCTAAAACACCACCCCCAGCATGACCCTACACTACGCAAACACTACAACACTACCCAAAACCCTAAAACACTACACCCCAGCATGACCCTACACTACGCAAACACTACAACACTACCCTAAACCCTAAAACACTACCCCCAGCATGACCCTACACTACGCAAACATTACAACACTACCCTAAACCCTAAAACACTACCCCCAGCATGACCCTACACTACGCAAACACTACAACACTACCCAAAACCCTAAAACACTACACCCCAGCATGACCCTACACTACGCAAACACTACAACACTACCCTAAACCCTAAAACACTACCCCCAGCATGACCCTACACTACGCAAACACTACAACACTACCCTAAACCCTAAAACACTACCCCCAGCATGACCCTACACTACGCAAACACTACAACACTACCCTAAACCCTAAAACACTACCCCCAGCATGACCCTACACTACGCAAACACTACAACACTACCCTAAACCCTAAAACACTACCCCCAGCATGACCCTACACTACGCAAACACTACAACACTACCCAAAACCCTAAAACACTACACCCCAGCATGACCCTACACTACGCAAACACTACAACACTACCCTAAACCCTAAAACACTACCCCCAGCATGACCCTACACTACGCAAACACTACAACACTACCCTAAACCCTAAAACACTACCCCCAGCATGACCCTACACTACGCAAACACTACAACACTACCCAAAACCCTAAAACACTACACCCCAGCATGACCCTACACTACGCAAACACTACAACACTACCCTAAACCCTAAAACACTACCCCCAGCATGACCCTACACTACGCAAACACTACAACACTACCCTAAACCCTAAAACACTACCCCCAGCATGACCCTACACTACACAAACACTACAACACTACCCTAAACCCTAAAACACTACCCCCAGCATGACCCTACACTACGCAAACACTACACTACCCTAAACCCTAAAACACTACCCCCAGCATGACCCTACACTACGCAAACACTACAACACTACCCAAAACCCTAAAACACTACACCCCAGCATGACCCTACACTACGCAAACACTACAACACTACCCTAAACCCTAAAACACTACCCCCAGCATGACCCTACACTACGCAAACATTACAACACTACCCTAAACCCTAAAACACTACCCCCAGCATGACCCTACACTACGCAAACACTACAACACTACCCAAAACCCTAAAACACTACACCCCAGCATGACCCTACACTACGCAAACACTACAACACTACCCTAAACCCTAAAACACTACCCCCAGCATGACCCTACACTACGCAAACACTACAACACTACCCTAAACCCTAAAACACTACCCCCAGCATGACCCTACACTACGCAAACACTACAACACTACCCAAAACCCTAAAACACTACACCCCAGCATGACCCTACACTACGCAAACACTACAACACTACCCTAAACCCTAAAACACTACCCCCAGCATGACCCTACACTACGCAAACACTACAACACTACCATAAACCCTAAAACACTACCCCCAGCATGACCCTACACTACGCAAACACTACAACACTACCCTAAACCCTAAAACACAACCCCCAGCATGACCCTACACTACGCAAACACTACAACACTACCCTAAACCCTAAAACACTACCCCCAGCATGACCCTACACTACGCAAACACTACAACACTACCCTAAACCCTAAAACACTACCCCCAGCATGACCCTACACTACGCAAACACTACAACACTACCCTAAACCCTAAAACACTACACCCCAGCATTACCCTACACTACGCAAACACTACAACACTACCCTAAACCCTAAAACACTACCCCCAGCATGACCCTACACTACGCAAACACTACAACACTACCCTAAACCCTAAAACACTACCCCCCAGCATGACCCTACACTACGCAAACACTACAACACTACCCTAAACCCTAAAACACTACCCCCAGCATGACCCTACACTACGCAAACACTACAACACTACCCAAAACCCTAAAACACTACCCCCAGCATGACCCTACACAACGCAAACACTACAACACTACCCTACACCCTAAAACACTACCCCCAGCATGACCCTACACGACGCAAACACTACAACACTACCCTAAACCCTAAAACACTAGCCCCAGCATGACCCTACACTACGCAAACACTACAACACAACCCTAAACCCTAAAACACTACCCCCAGCATGACCCTACACTAAACAACCACCACAACTCTACACTACACTAACACAACACTACACTACACAACACTACACTACACAATCACTAACCCACAAAAAAATTAACACAAACCCACTTACCTCTCTCGTCATCGTGGTTTTCACAACGCAAATGCATTTACCATACATGCCTTTAAAACGTAATTCTTTGTAAAGGCATGCGCGATAAATGCACATGCGTTTTGAAAAAATGCGGGATAATGGTATGCGAGGTCAATGACCTTGCGGGATAATGGTATGCGGACTGAAAGTCTGCGGGATAAAAAATGCGGGAAAATGGCTGCAAACCATAATTAGCAGCAGACTATCAGCAGACAGCAGCAGCGTATGTAGTAACTGGTATTGGTGTGTTATGATGTCATCAGTGATGTCATTTGAGATGTCATCAGTGATGTCATCAGTGATGTCATTTGAGATGTCATCAGTGATGTCATCAGTGATGTCACTGACCATGTCATGAATGATGTAATATGTGACATCATCAGCAGTGGATTGCGGGTGCGCGATATATAGTTAGTGCAACTAACTATATATGGAATTTCATTGGTTTTATGTCAATAAAATGTCCAGCTAACTATATATGGTCTCTAACCTATGGTTTTTTCAGTGAATTTTCAAGGTTTTGTAAATGCAAATTCCTAACTATATATGGTCTATAACCTATGGTTTTTTCAGTGAATATATATATATATAAATATAGTATACTTCTGTACAGGAACTTTTAGGCCGCCCTGCTGATTCATTAACCTTTTTTCTGAAATTTTGTTTTTTCATCTTCCCATTACCGCTTACAGCATTGGGCACTGGGTCAGTGCACTTTAGCCACTGTCTAACTTTATTGGGAGTGATGGGAGAATTTTGCTCTTTCACAAGGAGCACACACATAAAGTAGGTCCCTTTAGTGGCAGAGACTACTGACTCATGTGTGTGTGTGTTTTTTGGGTCATTTTTTGCCAGCTTTCCCAAAAATAACATTTTGCAAAAGCCATGACAACAAAAACAAGCCTTGACAAAGACAAAAGGCTGGCAGACAATGCCAAACCCATTAGATTTGCCAGTAATTTAATTCAATTGCGGGTTTATATAGCGCTAGGAATCGACTCCCGGAGGAGTATCTCCACGCTTCGACCGCTGGGGAACCCGTCCTGGCTCACCCTGAGAGATGGTCCCTGAGGGGTATCTCTAAGGTGCGACCAAGCATCCCCGGCGGTCTGGGGGGGCCGTTGTGAAGATGAGGCAAGCTGATGCCCAGAGTTGCCGAGTGTGGTTTCTGACTAGAGTAGGCACCGAGGCGAGAATTATCGAGTCCGCTGACCCTGGTCCACGACCCTGCCGCGTCGGGAATCGAACCCTGGTCCCGGGCCGTTCTCTGCTTACGGGTCTGCCGCCTCTAACCAGTGAGCCACACTTCTCCACATGCAAGCCAGACCTATTGCTTTTCCAATGCTTAATTTATTTCTTCTGCTACTAATATTTTTCAAGATGTTTCACTCTTGCAGATTGTATTTTTTTAAAGGTTGGAAGAAAATACTATTGTGTACTAACATATAATTTAACAATGTATATCTGGTAAGTTTGTATAATTTGCTTATTAGGGCTTTTGAATTAGGTTTTGTTTTTCTGCAAAGTACACTTGAGCTTTTGTTATGGAATGAATCGTGATTTAGAATCTGTTTTGTACAGCTTCATTTTTGGGAATTTAAGAGAGGCTCTCCAGTGAATGTTAATTTTTTTCAAATGGCATACAATACATATTAACAAAAGTTGTTTTGTTAAAACAGAGGAGAAAAAATTGTTTACACTGAACTTTGTGGAAAGGTATTTTAATGAGCGAAATGAAGAAGTGAAAACAAATGACCCCCCATCCTCACCGTTTCGCAATATACATCTGGAATAAATGCCATCATTACTTTTTTAATATGTCACATCATTTTTCAACTTGTTCCCCATTTTCCTCGTATTGGTTGTACCCAGATTAAAACTACTATCTTTCTGTTGTCACTATTTTTTACAGTTAAATACATACAGTAAAACAATATGTTTCCTGTCTGAGGCGAAAAATACAGAAATTAGATTTTTTTAGAGCATCTCTAAGCAGTCTGTCACAACCTGCAGGTCAGTAGCATACCATATTGACAGCATAGGTAGTTAAAGGTGTTTGTTTGATGGAAGGACAAGAGCAGGCGGCATTGCGGGGTGAAGCCTGCTCACATCACGATGGCAGTAAGAATTCGGGGTGGCTGGCTGGCAGTGATGTGACTTTTACCCACTTGGGATTTATTTGTGATTGATGTTGAGCAGCAAGCGCGCCCATGAACTACAATATCCAGAAGGACAAGCTGTTGGCCACGCCCATCTGGGCGGGAAGATTAAGACTCACCTGCGAAGGCGCTGCTGCCCATTACAATCTATGCCACTGAAGAAGAGAGCGTTAGCTCTTGAAACGCGTCTGGCTGCAATTTTGAAAGTAACTGTCTGCTTAAGCTTTGCTGCCTGAAGATTGCCATTACACAGTGTGAAATGCGATGTCCGGAGGTTTTCTTACATGAGGTTCCTGTGTGGATGGATTTATAGCGGCTGATCCTCGGTCGCAAGGAGAACCCACCGCTGATTAGCGGGTCCGATTCAGACTCCAAAAGGTGTTTGTTTGATGGAAGGACAAGAGCGGGCGGCATTGCAGGGTGAAGCCTGCTCACATCACGATGGCAGTAAGAATTCGGGGTGGCTGGCTGGCAGCGATGTGACTTTTACCCACTTGGGATTTATTTGTGATTGATGTTGAGCAGCAAGCGCGCCCATGAACTACAATATCCAGAAGGCCGAGCTGTTGGCCACGCCCATCTGGGCGGGAAGATTAAGATTCACCTGCGAAGGCGCTGCTGCCCATTACAATCTAGGCCACTGAAGAAGAGAGCGTTAGCTCTTGAAACGCGTCTGGCTGCAATTTTGAAAGTAACTGTCTGCTTAAGCTTTGCTGCCTGAAGATTGCCATTAAACAGTGTGAAATGCGATGTCCGGAGGTTTTCTTACATGAGGTTCCTGTGTGGATGGATATATATATAGAAACTGTGACAGTGTTACCTAAATCCAGCAATGGTATGTATACCGGTAGTAATTTTTCTATGTCTACTGTTGACATGTGATGCACTAGCACTTTAAATTGGGTTGAAAAAAATGTATCGTCATGTGACCAAGGCCGCAGGGACGGCCGAAACGCGTCATGGCTGAGCTGTTTGTTGGGCAATAAACGGTATACTGCAAAGAAGGTCCATGCCTTGTTATTTCACTGGAATGGTGGAGCGCTGCAAGGTATTGCAGATAATTGCCGGCATTTGATTACTGCCGGCGTTGGACCCCCTCTTCTAAAAATTGGCTTCGTGGCAAGTGATCTACCGTGTCTCCGATCTCCGCTCGTTCTGCCGGCTGGTAGGAACTGTGGCGGGGACCCCGGGGGCACTATTCAAATCCCATCTAAGGGAAGGAGCGAAGCCATCCAATCCGGCACACGGGCAAAGGAATACCCGGAAGCAGTCAGCAACGAGGGTTTGCAGACTCCGGCAACGCGTTGTAAGGAATCTGAGGTGCCGTTTGAGGAAGCAGGCGAGGTACCGAACACGCGCCGAGTGAAGTCAGCAACCCTGGTAAGGGAGAGAGAAACATATATGCACAAGTGTGACTGATTGGAGGGAGGAGGTGCACGCACGAAGCCCAAAGGAGGTCATATCGGGGTGGTTGATTGCTGCCCGAGACCGAGAATAATTGCGGTGTCTTCGTGTGTGTAAAGCAGCACAAATAATACAGCCCAAACAGCAGCAATGTCAGGCGATGCACGTAGAGCCCGGGAGCTCGCCGCGCAGGAGATGTTCTCTGAGGAGATAGAGAACGAATCCAATGTTAACAATGGGACAGGAAGGGAGCCAAGTGGGGTACAGCCGAATAACATCAGAAGTGCCTTCAAGGAGTTAGAAAAATTAAAACGTAACGAACAGTCCAAATGGTGGGAGGCACGCTCACTGAAAAGATATTTGGATGTGGGGAGAGTCCCTAGAGGGCTACGGATAATGCTGGCCCCCAACTACGAAGCACCAAACCCCCTCATGATGGTAGCATGGGGTGAGTGCAATCTTGATAACTCACGTCGTTTAATGCAAATTTTGGTACAGTTTGCCGAAATTGATGGGGATGAGTTATTAAAGAAAATAGATGCCCTTGAAGAGAACATTAAACTACAAATAGACGGAAAAGAGACCCCCGAAACCACCAAATTAAGGGAGGAAATGATAGCAAGATTGGCAAAAGAAGAGGACAAAATAAAAATCAGAAAAATTCAGAAATTCAAAAGGGACAGAGATGACTATGCCAACGGGCAGATTTTCACATTTGCGCGCCGATATGATAGCCTAAGAGCAGTAACAGCCAGTAAACGGGGTGCAACAACCACTGCAATAAACCAGTCCACAGAAGAAGATTCGGTGGTGTACAGCTCAGCAGCAGAAAGTGGCTCAGAAAATGAGGGGCCAAGGACAAGAAGCAAGGTTGCATTGACCTTGGGGGAAGAATTGGAGATTTTAAAAGAGAGCAGAAGAGATACCCTGAGGTCTCGCTTCCAAGGAAAAACTGTGCAACAAAAACCCAACGTAGGAGGGGCAGGCGCAATGCCGCAAAACAGAGGAGGTCAAAGCAATCGTGGTCGGGGTCGGGGTGCAACCCGCAAACCACGACAGTAGACCTGAATGAGGAGTCCCAAATGGAGGCTAGAGGCAGTACTCAGGATATACAGGACACACCAGTAATAGAATCAACGGCATCCAAGTCCATAATAAACCTGAGTCCTGTAACATTAACAAGAGCGGAAGAGCAACTCCTCAGTCTGGGTCTCAGTTTCTGCCCAGAATCAAATTTCTGCTACACGAGAACAAGGGCTGATATATACCAATATATACGAAAATTGAAACTAAAAAAACAGTTTGTGCACAAACAATCCAGTATAGTCACTGAACCCTCAAAATCAGGTGGAGGTGATGCTGAATTGACAGTAGGTGACATGGGACTGTATCATGATATGTGCCAGTTGGAAAGTGAGGACAGTATGGGAACGCAAGAAAGAGTGACCCTAAGTGGCCAAAGAAAACCCAACACTCCATTCAAACCGAAATCAAAATATATTCCCCTGGCAACCCGTGATGGACTTGATGCATTTAGTGAAGCAGTGGTAAAGAAAATAAAAAGGCTGGCCCGTGTAAACAATGAAAGGGAGAAAAAATATACTAGTCAAGGAAGACAACTGAACCAATTGGTAAAAAAACTACAGAATGCTGAGCTGGTAATTCGCAACTCTGACAAGGGGGGAATATCGTGCTATGGCCAATTGCGAATTACCTCCAGGAAGCATACAGTCAGTTGAATGACATCAACTGTTACAGAAGAAGCAATCCACAAAAATATAGAACAATGTTAGAACATTTGAACAAAAACCTGGTAGCCTGGAAAGGAGTAGGGATGTTGAGTGGTGATGAGTTCAAGTACATTAAAAAGGACCACCCACTAACCCCATACATATATTTCATTCCGAAGGTCCACAAGAGTCTTACTGAACCGCCGGGAAGACCGATTATTTCGGCGTGTGGAGGACCATTAGAGAACTTATCAAAATATATAGACTATTTTCTACAGGCACATATGAAATCCCTGAATTCATATGTCCAGGATACCAGTGACTTTTTGCGGAAATTAAATGACATTGAGTGGAAATCAGACTATCTCCTGGTAACATTGGATGTAAGTTCCCTATACACATGTATCAAACATAGAGATGGCCTACGAGCTTGTGAATACTATCTAAGCAGAAGGCCAATGGAACTCTCCAATCATACAAGAATGCTTCTGGAAATGCTAACATTTTGTTTGGAAAACAATTATTTCATATTTAATGATCAATTTTTCCAACAAGTTCAGGGTGTAGCCATGGGGGCCAGTTTCTCCCCAAGTTATGCGTGCCTCTTTATGGGGTGGTGGGAGGAACTGGTCCTCAGGCGAAAGTATTTGCACTATTGCACATCCAATATAGTCTCTTGGCTTCGTTTTATTGATGATCTTTTTATTGTGTGGCATGGATCTGAGGACAGTGTTTTAAATTTTATACAGGAGATAAATGTAAATGATCTTAATTTGAATTTTACTTCTAGTATCAGTAAGGAATCGGTGACATTTTTAGATGTGCAGGTTTTTTTAAACAACAATGTTCTTAGTACTACCCTTTTTAGAAAACCAACAGCTGGCAACACACTGTTGCATGCGACAAGTGCCCATCCGCAACACTTGATCAAATCTATCCCATACGGCGAAATGCTTCGCATCCGCCGTATTTGTAGTGATGAGAGGGATATGATCAAGAAGCAACAAGAGAGCTTAATCAGGTTTGTGGAAAGAGGATACAGCACTAGAACAGTGGAAACCGCTATTAGAAAGTCCCGACAAAAAGCTAGAAGTGATCTCCTTAAATATATCCCCAAAGACAAAAGAATCCAGAGTGTGGATACTAACACAGTTCGGTTAGTTCTGACTTATTCCAAGCAAGAAAGGGAATTAAGAAATATAGTCAGACACAATTGGCACCTTATACAAGATGACCCTACTATTGGTGAATTGATGCCCGCCAATCCGTCCATAACGTATCGTAAAGGTATGAGTTTGGGCACAATTCTAACTAAGAAAAGTCAGGAATGCCTGAAGAAAGAGCCTAGTAGACCTATAAGTAGGGGATTTTATAAGTGCTTTTCATGTAAAGCGTGTCAATATGGGGTGAATACTAAACAATATACTACGGTCATCCCTAAGGCAACTCGAGAAATCAAACAATTGCTTACATGTAAAACCGAATATTGTATATATGTTTTAGAATGTGAATGTCATTTTAAGTACGTTGGCAGCACCAAGTTGCCGGTTCATAAAAGAATCCTGCAACATTTGCGTGCAATAACAAATAAAGATCAAAATTACCCAGTTGCTAGACACTTTGAGGCATGTCACAATAGTAAGCCTCAAGGATTAAAATACTATGCAATTGAGTCTATCCCATTGACAAAGAGAGGAGGGGATAGGGAGGCCAACATGCGAAGAACTGAGACAAATTACATTCTAGAATTTGATTCTAAGTGGCCTGGAGGTCTAAATACTACGGAGGACCTCCATACATATCTATAAGGAAAGCCACTTAGGGATTCATAAAGGAAGATTTAGGCATGTATCACTCCAAATTTGTTGAGAATAAGCTTTAAGATTAGGATATTAAATTGCGTATTTTGCACATATTTTGTACCGAATATATATTTATTTCCTCTTTTACCTTTAAAATCATTAGAGGATTTTGAAATTATACCGGCGTGCAACAATATACAATAGGTGATCTATAGTTAATATAAGCCGACCTCTAAATATTAGGGTAGTTTTATCCATATGTATTTTAGATTGTTTGGTTTTATTATGTCACCGATATCCTTTTTTATACATTGGGCTTGTTCTTACATTGCAATAGTATTCTTTTATCTGTTTTTACTATGAACCATGGTTCTGTATAGATGAATTGAATAGGGATACATAGCCAATCAAATTAAGTTATGTACTGTATTGATTTTCCTGTTGTAACGCTGCCCCTGATGCAAATCAAGAAGTAACTGTATCCTCTGCCCCCGAAAGTCCCAGAGCAACAATGAACAAAGAACAGAAACTTCATCAGTGTCATCATGATACTTTTGGGTGTTTCATTAATTAATTTTCTTTTAAAAAAAAGCATGAGTCACTTTACCTTTAATGTACTGTTGCACTAAACCACTTTAACTTGTTTATAGAAGGGGATCCTCCTATATATCATACAAAGTGTATATTCTTGGATTTGATAAACATTAAATTCAGGTAACAGTTAAGCAATTGCATATATGTGTATATATAGATTTAATTTTAATTGCAATTCAATTTTGGTATTTAGTGACCAACATCATGCTTACAATAACTCCTGTGCACTTCATTATGAGTGAAAAAATTATTTTTCTTTAGTATGATTATATAATTCAAACACGTTAGGGTGAGCACGTTTATTCTTTAGATATCTCCTTTTTCAAACACATGTCATATAGATTTAGTATAAGATATTAGGTTATGGGATATAAACTATATGTGTAGACAGAATAAGAGCTACGGTAATATTGTATGCGCTTGTTCGTAATATGAACTTATTTTTGATGGTAGTGAATTACCAACTGTCGTTTGTGCGAATGATTAACTGTATTTATACAGATAGAAACTGTGACAGTGTTACCTAAATCCAGCAATGGTATGTATACCGGTAGTAATTTTTCTATGTCTACTGTTGACATGTGATGCACTAGCACTTTAAATTGGGTTGAAAAAAATGTATCGTCATGTGACCAAGGCCGCAGGGACGGCCGAAACGCGTCATGGCTGAGCTGTTTGTTGGGCAATAAACGGTATACTGCAAAGAAGGTCCATGCCTTGTTATTTCACTGGAATGGTGGAGCGCTGCAAGGTATTGCAGATATATATATATATATATATATAAATATAGTATACTTTTGTATAGGAACCTTTAGGCCGCCCTGCTGATTCATTAACCTTTTTCCTGTAATTTTCATTTTTCATCTTCCCATTACTGCTTACAGCATTGGGCACTGGGTCAGTGCACTTTAGCTACTGTCTAACTTTATTGTGAGTGATGGGAGAATTTTGCTCTTTCACAAGGAGCACACACATAAAGTAGGTCCCTTTAGTGGCAGAGACTACTGACTCATGTGTGTGTGTGTTTTTTGGGTCATTTTTTGCCAGCTTTCCCAAAAATAACATTTTGCAAAAGCCATGACAAAAAAACCAAGCCTTGACAAAGACAAAAGGCTGGCAGACAATGCCAGACCCATTAGATTTGCCAGTACTAGTTACAATATTGTAGATAGGGCTCAAAATGCAAGCCAGACCTATTGCTTTTCCAATGCTTAATTTATTTCTTCTGCTACTAATATTTTTCAAGATGTTTCACTCTTGCAGATTGTTTTTTTTAAAGGTTGGAAGAAAATACTATGGTGTACTAACATATAATTTAACAATTTGTATCTGGTAAGTTTGTATAATTTGCTAATTTGCTACGCCCCCACTCCCCTATGGACGCACCGCGCCTGATTTTGACTGCCGCTTTTCATGCTTTTGTTGGTGTGTTAAAACAGTGCTTGGTGCAAAGACCTTTTACCAACGTATTATGAAAAAGTATTCTGGAGGTGGTCATCAGGTGTGACAACATTTGTGCATATTTGTTTCATTTTATTGCGATGGTGGGTTATAATGTTTTTGTGTTGCTGTGTTTTTAAGCAGCATTATTCAAAATTATGTTCTACAGTGGTTGTTGGTCTATTTTGATTGTTTTGAGTGTTGAGACCTTGTATGTTTTCATTGTGTTGTTATGTTTCTTGTCAACAAATGCTGCTACATTTCCAGCCAAAATTAGCACATGCTTTTACATTTCCGGTGAGAAGCAACCATTTACACTGTCTAAGGTGGTGAAGCAGTACTGCCCCAGAACGTCATATGTTTAAGACATCAGTTAGTCCAAAACAGAGGCAGAGTTCATACCTTAAATTACCGCTTGCAGCGCTCACGTTATGTGATACGGACCCTGATATAATACTTCCCATTAGGAAACCAGGATACCGCATTTGCGCAATAACTGGTGTGCGAACATGTGTGCAATTTGCGATTGTCCCAAAATGACTTACCTAATAAATATTTATGAGGCAAGTTGCAATTTGCGGCCCTGTGTTTGGGTGTGAATGCAAGGATGGAGGCCTTCAGAGAACAGCAGAGGGGGAATTGCCACGAGGCGGATGAGAGCGGACGCGTGAGCACAGAGCTCCGCGCCACCCCCGTCTGTTATCCTGCACAGAGACAAGGTACTGAGCCCCCACATCCCTGGAATGAATGTGGCGAGCGCCTAGAGGCCTGGGCAGCCCGGACGGCGAGCGTTGTAGCAGCACAGACCTGGATTAGCCGACTCGAGGGGAGCCAAGTTGCAATCCCAAGATGGCAGCATGAAGGATTGGTGACTCGGCTAGATGCAACAGAGGCTAGAACGGAAAGATCTGAGGGGGCCCGCCGGCGAGGAAGAACTGTGTCCGCGCCGAGTGGTGCTAGACGGGTATGTTGGATGACCCCCACCAGTAGAGGAGCTAGCAGGTGGTGCTACTGAGCCGGAGGACTGAGAAAGGGGCGCCACGGAGGAGCTTGAAGAAGAACTGTGCCTTGAAGCGGCACCAAGAGGAACACAGTTAGCAGCGGGCGGGGCTCCCTCCCTCCCCCCCTACTCGGGAGAGAAAGCTGCTGCCTCAAGGAGGTTTGCCGGCAAGAGAGAGCTGGCCAGATAGCAGAGAGAGTAGTGCTGAGACTGCCCCGGCTGATCTGAGGCGGCCCTCGAAGAGGGGAAGAATGCTGTATTGAAATGCCTGCCGGGTGCTGCAAGCCGGAGATAGCAATGAGCCAGTCCATTGGAGCAACTTACTGAGGGGGACTGCGATGACAGCGGAGCCACCCTGACATTGGTAGCCATAAGGAGCGGCTGTTGCTGCGAGCAGCTGGGCTTGTTGGGACTTGGGGCCCTGGCTCCATGTAATATATGAGGTCGGGCGGTAATCTAAGAAGAAGGGAAGGGCACTGCGGATGAAGATTGCTGGCCTGGAATGGGCTCCTTGGATGGGAGGGAGCTTTTGATGTCTGGCCGGAGCACCGTCCTCCTGAGGGGCTGAAGCAGCGGCGAGGGAAGGCCCGATCGGGCCTGGAATAAGAGCCTGATGGGGTGTGTGTGTCTCCAGGAGGGTGAAGAACGGCACAGTGGGGGCAGCTAGACTGTTTGGGATGCGGAGACACGGTGGACAGCTGCGGAGAGGAGGTGCACCACAGAGTGAACCCGACGATATAAAGGCTCTTGAGTCCTGCGGGACCATGGGGAAGCCAAGAAGGAAACAAGTGGGGGCACCAGTGGAACAGAAGGATGACACGGCCTCCACGGAGGCGCGAGAGGGATCGCAACAGCGCCCAGAGGGGATGCTCCAACAACAGGTCGATCAAATACTGCAAGCCATAACAGACACTAGGGAAACCTTGCAAAAGGACATCGGGCATGTGACGCAAGGTCTAGGACTGCTCCGTGCGGACCACGCTAAATTGGCCGACAGGGTGAAACAATCGGAAGTCGCCATAGAGGTCCTGGAACCAGCTCCAAAGTCAATGGCAGCGCAGATGGCCGATTTTCAAAATAGGTTGCATACTCTGGAGAGGCGGGCGGAGGATGCAGAAGGGAGGAATCGAAGAAACAACATCCGGGTGGTGGGACTGCCTGAAGGGGTGGACGGACCCAACATGGTGGAGTACCTGGAAGAATGGCTAAAGGGGACCTTTGTGCCAGCAGGACTGACGTCACTTTGGAGAGAGCTCACAGAGTGCCAGCCAAGCCACTGGCCCCCGGAAGATCCCCGAGGCCGGTAGTGGCCAGGCTGCTCCACTACAAGGACAGAGATCTCCTGCTAAACCAAGCCAGGTTAGCGGGCCCATACACGGTGGACAACATTAAGGTGACACTGTTCCCGGATTACACGCTTGAGGTCCAGTGCCGCAGGGTATCTTTCGTGGCAGTCAAGAGGGCACTTTAGGAACGAGGGCATCCCATACTCTCTGATGTTTCCGGCATGCCGGAAAATAATGTTGGATGACAAGACGTCATTTCACGACAGCCCTGAGGAGGCATGGGACTGGTTGGAGATGTATAATTGGTGAAGCGGGAAATGGCATGAATGCAGGCACAATGGAACCTCGGCCATGCAGACTGAGGCGTAACCGACGTCGTCATCCAGCGGCCCAGATGCCAGCGGAGTCACAAACGGAGAAGGAGTGAGTGGCTGCTCTGCAGGTCGTCACGGCTCTCCCGCGAGATGGAGGGGGCTCACTTCCAGAGGGAGTCCTTGGAAGAGGACAATGAACAATCAGATGCTGGGAGCCAGAAGCTACCCCACGTGATGGCTGGGGACGGCGGACAAGATCGTAGATGGGTGACATAGACTTTGGCTGGACATGAAACGAGCACTAAGTGAGGGGGGGGCGGGGAGGGGGGCTAACCAGAGACTTGGTTGGCTGATTACTGGCAACTCAGAGACAAGGAGTAGGTGGGGGCTGTGGAACATTTGTAGAGGAAGTCTCGCAGAAGACAGCTCCGAAAGGGGCTGGATCAGTAATAAGGGGGTTGGGCGCAGGAAAGCGGACAACTAGGTGTCCGACTCTCTGAAGCTTAGAGCTTACCTCCTGTGAGTTTGTGTGGGTGTAGCTCCTTAGGAGTTTTGTGGGTGTATTTGAGCAATGGTTTGGATGGGTTCTAATGTAGCGCCTGTTCTGGGGGGAGGAAGTTGGGGAGGGTTTGGGAGGAGGTTTGGGGAAGTTAGTGACACCGGTGTGCTCTTAGCAGTGGGGTGGGTGCAAAAGGAGAAATGCTTGACCAATGGGGACGTTACATGAACTAAAGTGTATAACATGGAATGTTTGGGGGCTTCATACAATGCAAAGGCGATACAAGGTGCATGCATACCTAGTACGACGAGGGGTGCATATAGCTCTCCTCCAAGAAACACATATTAACCGGACTGAGGGAATGGCTCTGAAAAAGAGATAGCGAGGGCAATTATTTTACACGACCCACTCAGCGTTTGCAAGGGGTACTTTGGTGTGGGTTAGAGCGGGAGTCCCATTTCAACCACTGCAGCACTTGGTTGACCCAGAGGGAAGATTCGTAGCGGTAATGGGGCGGATTAATGGAGTGGACATAACGTTATACAGTGTGTATGCCCCCAATGTAGACCAACCTTCCTTTTTTGGTTGTCGGTGAGCCTAGCGCCATATTTAACTACTGCAACGATACTGGGGGGAGACTTTAACTCTATAACAGATGTGGAGCGAGATAGGTCCCACCCCCGCTATCTGGCACCTCAGTGCATAGGATCTCCAAGGTGAGAAGCGCCTGGCAAACTAACTGGGGGCTGATTGACACATGGTGTGCCCAGCATCTGGAAGAGAGGGATTATTCCTATTACTATGGCCTCCATAACCTGCATGTGAGGTTAGATGCAATATTATGTGCCCCTGAGGTTCACTCCAAGGTGACGGGTAGCAAGTATCTGGCGAGAACAATATCAGATCATAACCCGCTGCTAGTGAGTAAACGTTGGAGTCGGGAGAGGGTGGTCATACCGACCTGGCAGCTTAGACCGGAGGCACTGGAAGACCGGGTCTTCGGTGAGGAGCTGGGGGCGGGCATTGCACAATACTTTGAGGAGAACGAGGGGACGGCGACGTCAGCGGCAACTGAGTGGGATGTGTTTAAGGTTGTGACCAGGGGTACATGTATTAGCAAGATGACGGGAGTATGGAAAACGATTTTGACTGACCTAGAGAAAGCAGAAGGCCGGTTGGGGGATGCGGAGAAGGACAGACCTGGGAACCCGGGGGTGCAGGCTGAGGTCTTGGAAGCTAGGGAGGCAATAGCAGTTCAGGTGGAGAGACTGCGCTCCTTGGATCACAAAAGCTACAGAGCAAGGATGCACGCAGAGGGGAACAAATCGATGCACTGCTGGCGTGGTTGGCTAATCCAAAACCCCGAGGAGTGCCAATTTTGGGCTTGATAGCACCCTCAGGGGAGATAGTGAACACTCAATCGGGAATAAACAACTCGTTTCTGGAGTATTATACAGGGCTCTACAGTAGCCAACTGACTCAGGGTCCAGACGGCATGAGGGAGTATTTGGAGGAGGTGGCTTAACCGAGCTTGAGTAAGGAGCAGGGGATCTGCTGGGAGGTGAGATCACGGTGGGAGTGATTAGAAGTGCGATTAAACATATGGCCCGCAACAAGACACACAGGGTGGACGGCCTCCCTATAGAATTTTATTCCAAATATGCAGATTGCTTCGTTCCCGAGGCTGCAAATAATATATCGCGAGGCGCATAAAGCAGGGAGGTTGCCTAAGACCACTAGGGAGGCTAATATTATTCCCCTTCTGATGCCTGGAAGGGAAGCCACCGATGTGAAGGCATATCGCCCGCTATCAATGTTGACAACCGACTCCAAAATCCTGATTAGGATCTTAGTGTCCCGCCTACTCCCATATATGTTGCAATTAATACATTGAGATCAATCGGGTTTCATACCTATGCGCAATACGGCTATTAATGTGAGATGGCTATTGCGAATTCTAGAGAACTACCAAGACTTGGCGCTGTCTGCCTTGATTCTCTCGGTGGACATAGAGAAGGCATTTGATAGTCTGGAATGGCCGTTTCTCTTCCAGGTTATGCGCAAGATGGGACTGGGAGAGGAGTTCGTGAGATGGACTCAAATACTATATAACTCAGCGATGGCCCGGGTGCGAACGTGGAGGATGGTATCGGTGCCCTGTTTGGTGGGACGGGGGAAGCGGCAGGGTTGTTCGCTTACTCCATTGCTGTTCGCGCTGGCAATAGAGCCCCTGGCGGTGCAAGCTAGATCGGGGAGGCATTATACTAGGCTGGAGATGCAGGGAGACATGCATTATATATCGCTCTGCGCAGACGACCTGCTGATGTTTCTGGCAGCCCCTGGTGAGGACTTAACGGGAGCAATAGCGCTGTTACGGGTGTTTGGGGTGGCATCTGGGCTGTGCGTGAACTGGGAGAAGACTAGCCTGGTCCCGGCGCGGCGAGCTGTGGGAGCTCCTGACAGACTGAACGGAATAAGATGGGAAGCCAGCTGTCTGCCGTATCTGGGAACTATTCATAAAGGGGGTGGTGATGGACAGAGTATCTGAATTAAGCAGAACACTCCTACCCAGTCAAAAGATATGGGCTTGATCTATCACCGTTTTTTAGCTCACTGCACCCCTTTTCTGAATCGTTTTTGGCCACTATAGGTGTGGCAGGGTATACTCAGACATGAGTCCCTTTCTCACTGCTCCATCAGGATTCAAGCAAGCCGGGCCGAAGAGGCTGAAATGCCAGAAACCGGTCCCCGGTAGCTTGTCTCCTTTCTGGTGAAGAATTGGCTTGGTAGTTTGGTCTGCCCTGTTCCCATGATGCACTGGGCCAGGGACAGACTAATTTGCATATAGCCAGGTTCTGAGCTGGGATGGGGCAGTGAGATAAATAACGGTGATGGATCAAGCCCTGATCTTTGGACTGGGTAAGAGTGGTCTGCTTAATTCAGACACTCTGTTCATCACCACCCCCTTTTCTGAATCGTTTTTGGCCACTATAGGTGTGGCAGGGTATACTCAGACATGAGTCCCTTTCTCACTGCTCCATCAGGATTCAAGCAAGCCGGGCCGAAGAGGCTGAAATGCCAGAAACCGGTCCCCGGTAGCTTGTCTCCTTTCTGGTGAAGAATTGGCTTGGTAGTTTGGTCTGCCCTGTTCCCATGATGCACTGGGCCAGGGACAGACTAATTTGCATATAGCCAGGTTCTGAGCTGGGATGGGGCAGTGAGATAAATAACGGTGATGGATCAAGCCCTGATCTTTGGACTGGGTAAGAGTGGTCTTCTTAATTCAGACACTCTGTTCATCACCACCCCCTTTTCTGAATCGTATCTGGGAACTAACATTTATCACTAGCAGGCGGATCTTTTGGAGGGTAATGTGAATAGGGCAGTGAGAGGGATCAAAGGGAGCATGGAGTTCTGGAGTACTCTGCCACTCTCAGTAACAGGAAGGGTAGCGCTTCTGAAAATTGTGGCTCTACCCCGACTATTATATTATTTCCAGACGCTGCCAATTTGGATCCCAGGCCTGGTGTTCAAGATGATTAGAACTATGATAGGGGGATTTCTGTGGGGGAGCGGCAGGAGGTGGGTGGCTTTGACCACGATGATGAGGCCTAGAGCAGAGGAGGGATGGGAAGTCCCGGACTTCGAACTGTACTATTTGGCAGCCCAGCTACAGTGGTTCACGCAGGCGGTTGCTCGAGAGTTCAGGGGGCCAGACGGCCCAGAGGACCAATGGTTTCCAAGACATGTTTTATCCTTTGTGATCTTGGGTCAGCGGTTGCGGGTCGATTCATTGACCTATGAGGAGAAAGCAATGAGGGCATGCTGGAATAGAAGCAGGCATAGGGTGGGTGGTATTCGCCCGTACGCACCGGAGATACCTCTTGGAATGTGCACGACCTTCCCGCATGGAGGAGACTGGTCTGCATTGGCAGAGTGGGAAGGACTGGGGTTGCAGATGGTCGGTGACCTGCATGAGGAGGGAGCTCTCGTGCCTTATCAGACACTGCAGGACAGATACGGCTTGCCCAGGGGTGACATCCTGCAGCACGCTGCCCTGGTGTCAGCGATTCAGAAATACTGAGGGGAAGGGCTGCTAGAACCACAAACATCCCTGACATGCCAATATGTAGTAATGGCAGCAGGGACGATAAAGGCAGTAACGTGCCTGTATAGGCGAATGGTAGAGGAGGGACTTCAGCCGCTGACTCAGCTGCGAGGAAAATGGGAGGTGGACCTGGGTAAAGATATACCTGAATTGACTTAGTCTAAACTGGTGGAAAGGGCGTGGAGGGGTACGCGGAATGCTAGATTCCAATGTATCCATTTCTATATCATACACAGGGCATACTTAACCCCAGAGCAGATAAATAAATACTTTAATGTGGATTTGGCATGTTGCCCTAGATGTCATTTGAATGCAGCAGACTTCCAGCATATGATGTGGAGCTGTCCGCAGCTCATAACCTACTGGGAGGAGGTAGTTGAGGTCCTCTGCGGGGTGACGGATAGGCAGATAGAACCCAATATGGGGGGAAGCATACTGCACTGGTTTCCTCCTACAGCGTGAACTAAGGTAACAAGCAAATTCATGGATCTGGGGTTGCTGCTGGCCAAACGGGAACTAACGAGAAAGTGGAAATTCAAGCAGGGCCCTAGTGTGGAGCGATGGAAAGGGGAATTCACGAGCTGGGCGGCCAGTGGGAGTATGGTCAGGATCCAACAGGCCAGAAGAGCGAACAATGAAAAGGCGATGGAAACTGCACAGGCATGGGAGGCCCTGGTGGCACTGTTGGCATTGTCAGAACCGGACACGGACTCTGACTCAGTGGAGGCTACGCACGAAAATGTTGGATCACACATAATATAGATAAGTTGGGGTGGCTGTTGGGGAAAGGAAGCAAGGTCGGGCTTGGCAGGAATTGGAAAACACCACAAACGCAATGGGACAATGGCATACCCGGCACGATGCTGATGATTGAAAAACCTGGTTTTGAATACTTAGAGCACACCGGTGGAAGTGGTTAGGTGGGAGGAGGAGGAGGGAGGCAAATGACTGCGGGAGCACCAAGTTGAGCTCCCATTGTATTATGGGGTATTTTGGATACTTGTAATGGTGTTGATACTGGTAAAAGGAGTGGAGGCTGGGAAGCTTATTGTGATACTGATTCTGAAACGACTGCAAAGCTCCACTGTGGAAAATTACTCTATATATAATGTATCCAGTAAAGTGCCCCTGCTGATGATGAGCCTTGTATGGGGGGGTTATGTATGGGTTGCAAAATCAGTAAAATACAGTTTATAATTCAGAGAACAGCAGACCTATGGCACTGCATTTGCATTTCTAAACTGAAAACTTTATTTAAAAAAGCCCATGTACATTCTCAAGCCAAGCTGACATGATTCTCATCATGGAAGTCATTGCAAATTAATTTCCTTATGAATGGTCATTGGTTCATACCACAGCTGTATTCACTAACCATTGATACGTACCTTTGCCACTCATCTTCTATACCTCCGCTATCCTTCTCAATCCAAATAACTGACTAATATCCACCACTCAAATTACTTTCATATTTCACTATACTAATTCACCACTAATCCTTTATGGGTTCAGGAGTAGCGTGCTACTCACCGAAAATAGCTCTTCAATACCCCATCAGGGGTAACAAGCGCTATATAAATGCAAACCTTTTCCCTCTTCTATCCTTCCGCTATCCTTCTGATTCCAAATAACTGACTAACCTATCCACCACTCAAATTTACTTTCATATTTAACTATACTAATTCGCCACTAATTCTTTATGGGTTCATGAGTAGGGTGCTACTCGCGGAAAAAGTGCTTTGATGCCTTGCAAGGGGTAGTAAGCACTATATAAATGCAATTACAATTACAATAACTACAAGAGGACCACTACTTTCACAAAGTCTCGTATTTGCAACATGCATAGGATCGAAAAATAACTTTTATGAGTTAACAAAACGTTTCCAACTCATGAAAGGTGTTTTGTACATTGTAAAAAGCTCTTTTGTGATCACAACCATGTTATTTGGCCATTCTTTGCGGTTTGTGGCCACAAAAAGGTTTCATACATCAACCCTAAAAACTTAGGGCCAGATGTTCGACAAATTGTGAGTCACAATTTGCAAGTCGCAAAAGCCAATGTACAACAGTGTCTCAGACGCTGTTTGCGATTCCCAATGGGGTCGCAAATTGTTTGCCTCATGAATATTAATGAGGCTGTCGCAGATTGTGACCCCATTGTAAATGGCTGGTACTCCCAGGGATGGTGGCCTGCTGGGGTCAGCAGACCACCATGTCTGGGACTGCTTTTTCAATAAAGGATTTTTTTTTTAAATGCATCCCCTTTTTTCTTAAAGGAAAACGGGATGCATTTAAAAAAAGAAAAATTACATTTTTCCGTTTCATTTTTTAAGGGCAGGCAGTGGTCCCTGTGACCACTGCCTGCTCTTAAAAAATATTTTCAAACCCATTCACAAAGGAGAAGGGGTCCTACAGTCTCCGAATGGTTTACCAACCTTTTGAAAAGAGTGGCAAACCACAAGCGTTTTGCGTCCACAAATGCGGTTGCAAAACAATGGTACATACCATTTTCAGTAGCTATTAGAAAGGGACACCCTCGGCACTCCCTTTCCTAATAGCGAGTCGCAAACCATATTTTGCGAGTCGTTAAATGCGTACCGGCTCGCAAAATGGGGTTTGTACATGGGCCTGACAGATTTGGCGGTCGCAAATGGGCCGAAGTCCTGTTTGCAACGGCAAAATACGGTCGTACATCTGGCCCATGGAGACACAAATGTGCGAGTGTTCATTTATCAGTTAAATATGTGAAACTATTCTACTTTCAGCTTAATTTATTGATGGACTAACAAAATAAATGTGGATAAACACTAAATACAAGAAAAAATTATTATTCATAAATACAGACAGAAATGTAAAAAATAAATACCTTATTCTTCTACTCGCAATCATAATGCTCTATGGGTAATATATTCGCACTATATGAAAATTCCAAATAAATGCAAACTGCCCTTTTGTCTTTGAAACAGATCACAGGTTATCAAAAACTCTATGGAACAAAAGAACATCAGGGCTGAGAAAGCGAGGCAAACATGTTCAATTGGCTTTTTTTTTACCTGCACAGAAGCATTCTAGAATGAATAAAATATGTAAATTAGGCAATTTGCTTAATATGCTCTTGGTCTCCCTGGAGTCATTTTACCGAAGTGGAGCCTTCTGTGAGGCTTCTCAGTGCTCTTTGCAGTCTCGGTTTTATATGATGCAGCCTGTCTAGTTACTGCTATTAAACATGCAAGAGACACAGCGTGGGGTTCACAAGTTGTTTTATCACCAGTCGCAGACACAAACAAAAGTGCATTTTTTTCCGTGAGTTAATTCTTGCCCAACATTTTTGTATGCACAAATTATGCAGCGTATGGGCATCTTACTTTGCACATTATTTGGTGGGGGGTCAGCTCACGCAGGTCCTTAAAACTCCTCAAGCCCTCAAGTGTATTGCTCATCATACTTTGCACACATAACCGCCCTATATGCAGGGACAGAGCCAGAGGTGTGGCATGCACACAAGTGGGCACTTCCTATGACGTGCTCCTCTGTCAGGTGCGGTGATATCTGAGGATATCACTCCGCCCAATACCGAAGCTCTTGCTCTTTTAATCACATCGGGACTTGCTGGGTACTATAACATCGGGACAGATTTTCCACCTGCCAAATACAGTCAGATTTGATGTCCCACAAATGGAATGCGAAAAGGAGGAAAAATGCAGCTCACCTGTGGTAAATCTGCTTGTGTTTGTAATTCCTCATTACCAGCTGAAAGGCATGGTAATGGTGTCGAGTTATTGCCAGGTACCTATAATTCCGGCAGCAGAATTAGTCCCCGTCATCAGCGTGCTGCTCAGAATCGGTCACTGCTTTCTTCCTACCTGCCTCACTCAGCCTAGCTGATGCAATATCATATGGAATGATCCTAGCGCGAGATTGTGTAACATTGTGGGTAAGGGGGGACATTGCCCAGTGGCGGCTCCTCCGCTAGGGCGGAGGAGCGTCACCCCACTGCCTTGAAGCAGCAAAAATAAAGGAATAAATAAAATAATACTAACTAATGTTATTATAATTTTTTTTTGGTCCTCCTGCTGCGGCAGATAGTGCGAGGGGGCGGGCGGAAGGGGCTGTAGTGCAGGGGAGGAGTGGTAGCACCCTCCTAAGCGCGCAATGACTGTTTGGTTGGCTCTCTCGGGTCGCCTAAAACAGTCATGCACACTTTCCCTGTTCTCCAAGCAGGCTGCATTACAGCCTGCCTGGAGAACATGCCCACCCTTCAAGCCCCTGGCTGAGCACCGCGTCACGGCACTTAGACCAATTACAACACTGCATTGCAGCATTGTGATTGGCTGCGGGGAGTGTGGGAGCCCTGGTGGCTCCTGCTTTCTCTTTCTCCCAAGAAGTCAGGAAGAGGACACAGAAGACATGGTGGCGGCCAGCCAGCCAGCCGGCTGGGAGGTAAGTAATTTTATTTTTAACCCAACCCCCGCCACTTCCCTCCCATCCGCTCCACTGCTGCTTCCAGGTATCAGCCGCGACTTACATTGCCAGTGGAATGCCATGCACTCTCGCATGAGCATAAGTTATATTGTGATCCTAGGATATTTTGTTTGCTTCCCTGTTCACCCTTCAAGCCATGATGTCATATGAAATGGTTCTGGTGCCACTGTGTGGAAATGCTGGGGGCACAACTAGCGGTTGCTCCGCAGTGTGGTTTTCTGCTTGCCCTATTCAGCCAAACAGCTATTGCTGGCACCACTGTTTGACAGGACAAGAAGCTGGGCAAAGAAAAGAAGGGATGTTGTGATTGTCCTGGTGGGGCACACTATTCCCCAGATGCAAGGTCCTAATCACTGCCTCCTGTTTTCAGTTAAAACCACCTCTAGCCAACAAAACACGACTGCAGGTGGTATTTGCTTTGCAGCAGAAATTTGAAAACAGTGGAGTTTGCTGAAACCTATGCTTTAGTGCCCTTTGGTGTCTCTGCAGCGAAGCGCAGTCATTATCTCTAAGTACTCCTCTGCAATGGATTCTCCCACTCTGACCCACTCTGGCTATGGGTAATTTCCTAATATGCCTTTGTCACCATCGACAAGGTCCTTGGACCCCACACCCTAAATGCACTTCCGCTTTGACTCGCGGTTTGCTGCACATTGCTGTGTAGTGGCCCCCAGGTTTGCAGCTGAACTCTGAGTAGGGTCTCAGTCAGTGGTGGCTGGTGAAATTTTAAACAGGAAGGGCATAAATGTCTGTCTTGAATGCCACGTAGCGAGATTCTAGAGACCAAACAACGATCCTTGCAGCAGGGACTGTAACCCACTGAACTACCTTAACAAAAATAATAATGTTCCAATCCAAACATTTCTTAAAGTAACAAGCTGCAGGTATTTGTACATGGATGACGAAAGAAAATGAGAAGACTTTCTGTCATCCATCAACTAATAAGAGTGGTGGGCAGCGCAAAAAACGATTCAAACTTTAAAAGGCCGAATGAACCTTTTTTTTTTATATCTAACACAAAAAAGATTCTCAGAAAATTCCAGACATCTGAAAGAGAGCTGAATGCCATTGAGCTTAATGAAGTTATGAAGAAATAAAAAAATGGGTGCCGCATGTTCTGTCGTTCATGAGGTAGTGATGCACAAACCTGATTGGTTTAAAAATTAACCGAGGCCTTCTAGCAACAGACATGCACGCAGATGTCTACATACGCACGTCAGGAGTTATGCTTCAAAACTAAACGGAAACACAGTAAAATATTTCAAAGTTGATTACATTTTTGTTTCTAGCAGAGCGGCTCAGCAGCGCAGCCTGTTCCTAACTGTCACAGACCGTTCATCTAGTTCGGAATCGCAACTGTCTCTTTGCATTTTCAGTCATCTTATGCTCTTCTACTCTCCCAGGTCCTGCTGCGATGGCCACTCAGAGGAGCTCTCACTCTAGCATGCTCAGGGACAGTCCCTTTTCAGAGTCGCATGTTATTCCACCGGCCTCGAGCTGCATGTCATTCAGTGCAGTGGAGTTTGCTTTGCAGTCGCAGCCGGTGAACACGCAGCCCGCTGGCCGCGACTTAACATCATGGGAGCCAATCACAACGGTGAGGCGCAGGGGGGGAGCGCCCCAGCCGCGCCATTTTCTCCTTCATAGAGAAAAAGGGAATGTGGGCGGTCCTGCTCAAGGGAAGGGGAAGTGGCTTACCCACTGTTGTGGGTACTGACTGTTTGGTCGGCTCCAGGGGCCGACCAAACCGTCAGTACTCACAACAGTGGGCAAGCCACTCCCCCCCTGCCCCCCTGCCCCCAGCAGGAACAACCACCCTCCCGCCCCCAACCAGGCACTTCTGCGTTCTCGCAGTGCTAGAAGCAGAAACATAAAATGGTCGTTTTTACCATTGTATGTTTCTGCTTCTGGCACTGGGAGAAAGCAGTGAGCCTGTATGTTTCTGCTTCTGGCACTGGGAGAAAGCAGTGAGCCAACGCCCAAGCGCCATTTAATGAACATATTCAATGTCCAGGCATAGGCCCAGAAGGTGAACATTTGTGACTTAGTGTCCGAGCTAGACACAGCATAAATTAAAAACTCTGTAATTTTAGCAAAAATAGGAGCTTAGTCCCAATTTGCGCTTGCATCCTACCATATAATTCGTTAATGATTCAGCCCAGCATCATCAAGTTCAACATCCATTCCTCCTGCCACCATGACAAAATGAAACTTGGAACTTACCGTGCAGAAAATTCACCCATACAAAACAGTACACGCACATTTAATGAAAACATATTGAGCTGCGCTCATTCTTTCAACCTAGATGGAAAATGCTTTAGAATAGTGCATGCTGCACATAACAAAGAGGTAAAGTGCCTTGTGCAACTCTCACATATGCCCAGCATGTGCACAGTCCCTCACTGCCTTCAAATAAACAAAGGCCCACATGCTTGTAAAAAATCAATACTAGGTTCTTGTGCTGGCTTTGAAATAAACACATCATCCAATTGGCACAGCCAACAATGTAAAGCAAAATCCATTAACAGCGGGAACTACCCAGCCAGATGATCGAAGGAATGCTTAGGTCATTAGGTTTGTTTACTACTTCAGCTGCTGCTTCATACACTGTCTGCTGTCACCAAAGAACCTGTAGTCAACAACTGGTCTAGACCCGTCTTGGTATTTTGAACAGTGGCGGCTGCTAGGGAACCAGGTTTGGGGGCGTGGGAGAGGGGTTAAAAAAAGAAACAAGAAAAGATCAAAGAAGACTTACCTTCGTAACGCAGGCCGCCGTCTCTCTTCTATTCTCCCTCAGCTTTTGGCTTCCAGAAGCACCTTGGCTTTCAGGATCCCTGGGCCAATCACAACGCTGCCTTACAGCAGAATTGTGATTGGTCTGAGCGCAGTGGTTCTGCACCTCAGAGAAGGACTGGGTACCTGGCATGGCATGTTCTCTCACCCAGGGTGTAATACAGTTCGGGTGAGACAACATGCAAAGTGGGCATGACGGGTTGGCCGTCCAAGACGGCCGGCCAAACCATCATGCACACTAGGGTGACCAACCGTCCGTAAATTTCACGGACAGTCCGTAATTTCGGCCGTCTGTCCGTTGTCCGTGAAGGATTCTTTAACGGACGCCATTTGTCCGGTATTTTAACAGGGCACCGGTTGCCCCACCCTAAAGCCGGCACAGCTTGCACCCACCTCCCTTCTTGACTCCGATGCTGCACCAAAGCTCCTCAGATACTCAGCAGCATTCAAGAGGCACAGCGGGATGGCAACCCTCCCACCTACAGCCCTTGATGAGCTGCTAAGAGGTGCTCGAAGGTGACTGAGAGGGAGGGGCTGCAGGTTCAGGAGCAGCGGCATCTATTCACATGCAACCAGCCCTGAATGCAGCATGTCTCTGCTATTTAGAGGGGGGCTCACACATTCCATTTCTACCCAGGTCCCCAAACATCCTAGACTCGGCCAGATTACACCCCTGATTACACCGAGGCAGCATGTGCTTCTTTTCACAGAGCTTAAATACTGTCACTAAATTGTAAGCAAACCTCGGTTCTTCAAACATGCAGTCTATAATGTAATACAATAAAGAAATGGCACAATCGCACCGACACTGATTAAAAAAGTATGATGGACAATCAGTTCAATCAGTTCTCTTAGAGTATCTCCTGTAAGTACTGTACATCACAGGGGGGAATGGCATTTTGAACAGAGAACCTGACTTCTCATTGTCTTGTGCAGGAGGGGGCGAGGAGCCCAAGATGATACTAGAATACTGCATGCCCACCCCTGTGCCCACCCTGGTGGATCCTGTTCCCTCTCCTGTGATGGCTCCTGCCCTCCCCTCAGTGATGGCTCCTGTCCCCCCATGTGGTAGCTCCAGTCCACCCCCCGCCTGTGATGGCTCCTGTCCCCCCATGTTGTGGCTCCAGTCCACCCCCGCCTGTGATTGCTCTTGTCCCCCCCTGTGGTGGATCCTGTCTCCGCCCTGGGTGGCTTCTGTCCCAGTCCTGGAACGGCCCCTGCAGCGAGGGTGAAGTTCTTGATGGGCCTCTTCTCAAAAGGGCTCAGCTCAAAATTAATATGGAAAGGTGGGCGAGTAAGTAAGTGAAGGGATGGGTGAATGGCTGGATGAATTAGTGAAAGGGTGAATGGATGAATGAAAGATTGAATACATGGATAATGAGAGAGGATGGATGGATTGATGAGTGAGGGGAAGGATGGAGAAAAAATGTAAATAGCTGGATGTATGGGTGGAAGGGTAGCTGGATGATGGATGAGGGGAAAGATGGATGAGGGGAAGGATGATGGATGAGGAGAAGGAGGGATGGATGGATGGAGGGGAAGGATGGATGGATGAGGGGAAGGATAAATGGATGAGGGGAAGGATAAATGGATGGGAAGGATGGATGGGTGAGGGGAAGGATGGATGATGGATGAAAGGAAGGATGGATGAGGGGAAGGATGGATGGATGAGGGGAAGGATGGATGGATGAGGGGAAGGATGGATGAGGGGATGGATGGATGAGGGGAAGGAAGGATGGATGGATGGATGAGGGAAAGGAAGGATGGATGGATTGATTAGGGGAAGGATGGATGGATGAGGGGATGGATGGATGGATGAGGGGATGGATGGATGGATGAGGGGATGGATGGAGGGGAAGGATGGATGGTGGGTGGGTGAAAGGATGGAAGGATGGATGATGAGGGGAAGGATGGATGGATCATGAGGGGATGAATGGATGGATGGATGTTGAGGGGGTGGGTGAAAGGATGGATGATGAGGGGAAGGGCGGATGGATGGATGATGAGGGGAAGGATGGACGGATGATGAGGGGGTGGGTGAAAGTATGGATGGATGGATGATGAGGGAATGGATGGATGGATGATGAGGGGGTGGGTGAGAGGATTGATGGAGGATGAGGGGAAGGATGGATGGATGATGAGGGGAAGGATGGATGGATGATGAGTGGGTGGGTAGACGGATGGATGGATGGATGATGAGGGAAAAGGATGGATGGATGATGAGGGAAAAGGATGGATGGATGATGAGGGGAAGGATGGATGGATGATGAGGGAAAAGGATGGATGGATGATGAGGGGAAGGATGGATGGATGATGAGGGGAAGGACGGATGGATGGATGGATGATGGCTGGGTGAAAGGATGGATGGATAGAGAGTGGGTGGGTGAAAGGATGGATGGATGGATGATGAGTGGGTGGGTGAAAGGATGGATGGATGATGAGTGGGTGGGTGAAAGAATGGATGGATGGATGAGTGGGTGGGTGGATGGTGGGTGAAAGAATGGATGAGTGGATTGGATGGTGGGGGGCTGAAAGGATGGATGAGTGGGTGGGTGGATGGATGGTTGGGTGGATGATGGGTGGGTAGGTGGATGAGTGAAATGATGGATTGATAAGTGCAAGGGTGAATGAATGGACGTATGAGTGAAAGGGTGGATGTAAGGATGGATGTGTGAGTGAAAGGGAGGGTAGATGGACATTAGGATGAATAGATGTGTGAAGGAGTGAAATGATAGATGGATGAGTGATAGGGTCAAAGGATGGATTCATGAGTGGATGAGTAGATGAATGGATGGGTGGGTGGATGGATGGATGGAAGGAAGGATGGCTAAGTGAAAGGGTCGATGGAGAGAGAAAGGGAGGATGGATGGATGACTAAAAGAGAGGATGGGTGGAAGGATTAGTAAGTGAAAGGATGGCTGGATTGGTGAAAGGGTAAATGGCTGAATAGATGAGTGAATGGATGGATTGGATGAAGAGTGGTTGGATAAGTGTACAGATGGATAGGGTGAAAGGGTAGATGGATGGATGGATGGATAATGGAGGATGAGTGAAAGGATGGATGAAGGGATGGATGAGTGAAATGATAGATGGAAGGATACATGATGGATAGGTTTGCAAATGGTTGAATATGTTTGGAAATGGCTGGGCTTACATATATACTATTGTGCGACCTCTGATGTGTCTGTAAAACGTACCTATTGTCCTGAATTTGTGTCCTGAATTTTGACCCTTTGTCCTGAATTTTTACACTCACCGTCCTGAATTTGCACCAATGCCAGTTGGTCAGCCTAATGCACACTTAAGGTGCCCACCACTCATCCCATTGCTGGCTGCGATGACAGCTAAGCCCCGCCCACTCCGTAAACCGTCAAAATATAATGATAATAACATAGAGTTATTATAATTTTATGTCTCCTTTTTCCCCTGCTGGAAGAGCAGTGCGGCAGCGCTCCTCTGCCTTCGCGGGGGAGCTGCTGTTGATTTTGAGGCAAAGGACAGGGTATGATGCTGAAATACACTAACAGAGCACTATGCCCCCCACAATATACAGCTCCAGTAGAAAATATTCATTTATTCAATCTTTGCCATTTGTCTGAAGAATACAGTAGCAGGAACGTATGTTAAGTGCCCACATTAACATTTTATCTTCTACAACCAAATGTTAATGAGGTGCAAACATAGCCCGCCTCCATACACATCCCGCACATGGGGTGGGACTAGACTGCTAGAAAGTGGAGTTTGAGTGCGAGAAAAGAGACAGACTTGGGGGTGAGAGAAATATTAAAACATTATTTGAATGAGTAAATTCAAGAGTACAAAAAAGGGATTCAAGATAAGAACAGAAGTATGGTAGAAGTAGCAATGGGAATGAACAGGAGAAGAAAGGAAATAAAAGCAAAATTATTTACAAGCACAGAAATTTGGATGGTGTGTATTCAACGCCCTCATACACCTACTCCTGTGCAGTGCAATATTGTTGTGGATCTTTTCACTCACTCTTGGCTTTTATTAAGTTAAATGACACCTAGTGATTTATCCTCTGCAGGCCTTCAAGGGACGTGTAGAGAAAAGAACACTGTCACACTGGAAGGAGCTACCCATGAGATCTCCGACCTTCAGAGGAACCAGGGCAAAGCGCAGACATATAATTAGCATCTTAGTTACAATGTTGCTACTCATCTACTCAGCGGTATCTGGTACCTTTGGAATGGTCTCCATGGTTACCCAAGAACAGAGTTTGGACCAAGAAAACACTGTAATGATTATGAACAGTGAAGTAATGTATCTCATGTGCTCCTGTGGTCTTAGTTGCTTTAATTTTCTAAGCGCTTCAAATTTTTCAGAGGGTACGTCATGGTTTTAGTGGTGATTGCCTTTATAACTCTTCTGTCCCTCTACTTGTAAATACAGACCTATTCTTAGAACAAGGTATTGTTATGACTGAACATTTTTTATTGTTTTGGGGTTACTGTATCATATTGTAGCCGATGTCTGAGCTGACAACCGTATCCCGGAGTAACCATGATTACTTCACTCAGGTATTCATGCAGAGTCAAGAGCGCAACTGAGTGCAGTGATTCGGACACCTTGGATAAATTTCAGCATCCATCAGGGATAGTGCCAAGTAACATCTGACTGTCCCAGAATCCAGAGAAAAGTTCTCAACATGTGTGAGTGAGCTGGTCAATCAATCAGTCAATTAGGGTTCTTATAGAGTGCGACTACTCACCGGTAAGAGTCTCAAGGTGCTGGTGAACTACTATATCACAGTTGTACAAACAGTTTTAATTTCCCCTTTAGAAGATTGGGTCTGTAAGTTGCAGAAACCAGCAAGTAACAAAAAAGGGCTGGTGGAAGATGCTCCTGATGCAGGACCTGAGCTTGAATAGAAGGTGTTTCGCAGCTGAGGACCATGGAGGGGTTTGGTGATGCAGTGTATTCTTGGCATCTGTAGTCTGTTTTGAGTTGTATGGTGGTCAGTGCCTCCTTTATGGTGTTGCTGTAAGGCTGATAAGATGATGACAGTGGTATGCCACAGGGTGGAGATGATTTATTAAGAAACACATTATAGACAAAGTTAAATAGTGGAAATTTGCTCAATGTATAGTTTTGAGTTGCACCAGTTCTAAAAGGTAGATCCTAATTTAATTCTGGATTTATACTCTCTAACTAAAGTATTAGGCATGGGATAAGAGGTGACATTCAAGATTCTTTTAATATGTGGCAGAGGAAAAGGATTCACAGCCTTCTTCCCACAAACTGCTTGAATCCTTGTGTCCAGATTTTCTAAAATGTAACACAATGTAATTCAGCAACTAAAGTTGCTGCACTGAGCTGGCTGAATGGGAAAGTGTAGCAGAGTGCCACGTCTTCTAATATGTGGTGCTGTTTTTCTCTCTACCTGTGCTGTGTTTTGGCTGCCATGTGCCAATGAGCACACATAGTGCAAGGGTATATACCTTCTGTAAAAATATAGTTTTTGTACCCTTCCAGTACAAAAACTATCCTTTAAACCTTTTTTGTATGTGTGATGTGCAATACAGAAGGCACCCAAAGTAGGAAAAATGAAGAGAAATTGACCCATTTCTCCTAATTGTGCCAGCCTCAAGAAGGCACAAATTGTTGTCTATGATTGTTGGTACATAGGTATTTGAATCAAAACCAGTGGGTTGCACCCACGTAGAAAGCCCCTTGATTCAGTGAAGTGCAAAGTAGTGCATTGAGCAACTTTTATTTACTTTGTGAAAATATTCAACACAAATACGGATTTGTGTTGGATTGTAAAAGCCAGCATAACACTTTGGGGCCGATTCCGATTCGGTAAACCAATCGTACGACCAAAACAAATCTGTAGCCCTTTCCGTACAACTCGTACAATTCCGTCCGAATCACGTAGTACGATTCGTTTGAAAAATATACGACCAAATCGTTGCGAACCGTACGAAAAGCAAGGGAAAATCCGTATGACACGGACCCTCACAGTGAACTGTACGAATCGTAAACATGCTGTATGACCCGACAAGTATGATCCGAACCGGGGAATGAGAACACGATTCATACGGAAAACGTCTCGTATGAGCGATTCATACGGAGAGCCACACAATCACATACGCACCGTACCCCTTCAATCATGGGGTGTACGCACCGTACCCCTACGCACCGTATTCCTGCAATCATGGGGCGTACGCACCATACCCCTGCAATCATGGGGTGTACGCACCGTACCCCTTCAATCATGGGGTGTACGCACAGTACCCCTGCGCACCGTACCCCTGCAATCATGAGGTGTATGCACCGTACCCGGGGGGGGGGGGGTCTGTTTCGTACGCGGTTCGAGTTGAAATCTGCTTTTCCGAACGTTTTGAGCTCCCGTAGAAAAAGAGTCGTACAGAGTGTTGACGAGACGAATCGTACTTGCTGGGTCGGAAAATGCTGCTTCCATCCATACGGACGTCACGTACTGCGTGTTCCGAATGCGATTTGTGCGGTTTTTTAAGTCGTATGGTCTTTCGTACGATTCGTACGGAGATCTGCTTTGGGTCCGAATCGTACTTCATCGTACGCACGAGGACGTTTAAGGGTACGATTCGTATGGGAAATATGCTCTGTACGACTATATGTAAGGGATTTTACCGAATTGGAATCGGCCCCTTTGTGTAGGGTTTGCAACACAAAAGAAGCCTACTGGCCTTGGTGTTCTGTTCTTTCATATGAAAGAGATGGTATGGTTGGATGCCTGAAAAATACAAATGGAATCTGCTGTGAGAAGTTAAACACACAATATACAGTTAGTAATTTGTTGTAAAACAATATTAGAATCAGTTTACTCTAAGTGATATTGAAACCATTCTGTAGTTAAGGATGTGTAGAGACATGCAGAGAGATTCTATCTTTCCTGTATTCATGTATAACATGCACAAAATAAACATGTTTACTAAATATCTCAACTGTACTCATCACTATTCATTTGAGAAGGAATATTAGAAGAACGCCTTAACAGTTCTCTAATATGATGAGAGGCACGTCCCATAAGTTAAACTCTTGACTTCCTTATTTTGTTAATTGCAGGTGGGGACCCTGGAGCAGCTGTATAGGTGTGAAGTATGCACAATGAATAACAAACTGTTAATCCCTGGAACACTTACTCCCTTTCCTCCACATTCTGTAACAATACTACATCAAACTACAAGTCTGGGGTGGATGAGAGTGGACAGATTCCCCTCAATTTTTAGAGAGGGGACACCGTCCCGCTTTCCCCAAGGCTGAAGGAAGCTTGGCTGTATTCCATGTATTTATTTATTTGATAGCTAGATAAATACCCTTTATTCTGTTAAAAAAACATAAAAGATACAAAGTCATACAAATTGTACACATATGATATCATAAAAATAGAGCACTCAGCCCCTCACTGTACATAATGTTATAGTCAGTAAAAAGTCTCTACCAGTATTATTTACGTAACTTGATAGAAGCTGCACTATACCTGTAGACTCTATGACACACCATGTCTGTTTGGAGCAATTGTAAGTTTAACAGAGCAGGTCTGCATTGTTTGATATTTAAGCTCCTGAGCAGAGGAGTAAGTAAATTCTTCCTGATCTTGTCATACAGGCCACAAAAAAAAGACAAAAAGCAGGTGCAACTGAACGGAGTTCGAATTGCATGGGCATGCTTTGAGATCCTGATCACGCTGGCTGTGGAGGGGTAGGCAACCAGAAAATGAGACATATTAAGATGAAATCTTACTAAATAGTAGTTATGAACTAGGAATAGTGAGCAAACATTGTTGAATATTTCTGGTCGTTACTAAGCCTGTGAGTAGTCCACATAGCTGCGCTCTGCGGAACTCCGCAAAAAGGGAAAAAAAGCTGCTGCGCTACGCAGAGTTCCTTGAGCTGGCAGAGTATATTTGTTATCAATTTCATGTGTTGGTAAAGCAATTCAGAAACTCCCATTCTATCTGTAGTTCATAAGTTGGACACTAGATGTCTCTGTCGCGCCAAATACATTTAATTTGACCTGTACAGGTTTGATGACCGGATGGGTGAGTGACTGCAATCGCAAATGATCTAGAAAAGCATCTGGAGACTATAGGCGCTGAGCACGACGACTCCTCCAATACATTCTCTTGTAGTAGCTGACACAAAGAGTTATTGGGCCATCTGACTAGTTTCTTTGTTGTTGACGACCAGAGAATTGGAAAAAAACAGGCCAGACAGCTAGGTTCCAACTTATGGTTCAATAGAGAATGTAGAGCGTCACAAAGGAGATTGTCCATAGCCATTAGAAATAGGGATGTACCCTGTATTAGAGACGCCAGGAAGGAATACAAACAAGTACAGGCCAAAGCGAAGAGAGAATGGGAAGAGAGGGGATGGGAAGATCTAGGGGAGGCCATTTGTCATCCAGATAGTAGGACGTTCTGGACTCTTTTGATGAAGGGCAACTTCGAAAGAACACCCCCTTTGGCCAATAACATCCCAGCTCTAGAGTGGCACAAACACTTCAGTGACCTCTATTCTCTCACGGGAAAATATGACAAAAATCAGTTGCCTCTGGACATAGGCTACCCAGTGCTTACCCTCTCGTTTGCCAGAGAGGAAATGTTATCTTGCTTGGATGCCATTGTACCCGCAAAAGCCCCTGGCTCGGATGGTATTCCAGGTGACCTTTTCCGCACAGATAGGGAAAACTGGGCTACATATTTTATGAAATTGGCCAAAGATATAGCCTGTGGGGGGAGGATCCCCAACTCGTGGGGCTGAAGTGGTACCCATTTTCAAGAAAGGGGATAGGTCGATACCTTCCAATTACCGCCTGATCAGCTTGATCGACTGTGCGCAAAAGGTCTTTTGCCGTTCTGTCCTAGCCAAAATCCAGGACTGGATGGATGAGAATGACATCCTCTCTCCACTCCAAGCAGGATTTCGACGGAGGACCGGCACAGTGGATCAAGCTTTTCGCTTAGTGATGATATATTGGAAGGTTGTTGTCCTGGGCAAGGGAAGCCTATACCTTGCCTTCATTGACTTAAAAACAGCATTCAACCTCGTGCCTAGAGACTCATTATGGCGAGTGCTTAGGGATATGGGAATGCCCTTGGAGATCCTGGAAATATTAGTTAGGCTACATGATGGGAATTACGCCCAGGTGAGATGGGGAAACCTGGGACAGCTTACCGAGCCTATGAAGATCCAGCGGGGGGTTCGCCAGGGATGTGTATTAGCTCCAACCCTTTTTTTTCCCTGTATGTCAATCAGGTGGCAGACCGTTTGTGTTCTTTATCAGCTGATGCACCAACTCTGGTGAACCAACAAATCGCCACACTGCTATTTGCTGACGATACCCTACTGATCTCCAAAACTCCCATGGGTCTCCAAAGACTTTTAAATCATTTTGAGGCATTTTGTGAGGAGAGGGGCTTGGTTATCAATACCTCCAAAACCAAGCTAATGATGTTCAACCCGCATACATCTTTTAAGGGAAAAATACTCTTGGACAATGTCCCGCTGGAGAGGGTTAGTTCATTTGATTACTTGGGCATTAGACTATCGGAGGAAATGGCCTGGAAGAGACACCTAGAGAAGGCCTCCTTGAAGTTCTCTCAGCTCACTGGGGCGCTGAGTAGGGAGCATCGCTTGTCGTATACCAGGCCCATAGCTCCTGCTCTCAAATTGTATAAATACAAGGCTGTGACCAGTGCCCTTTATGGGGCAGAGCTGTGGGGGATAGCATCCTCTAATGAGCTTGCTGCTGTGGAAAACAAGTTCCTTAGGAACCTGATATCTCTCCCTTTAAGCACACCTCTTCACCCTCTTATGCTTGATCTGGGTATTAAGTCCATTAACGATCTTGCGAGGCTTCACCCATTGTTGTTTTGGCATAGATTGGCCTCCACCCCATATCTGGTACATTATGCAGCTGCTTTTTGCGAGGTCTCAAATCTGGACACCGCAAAAAAAATTCCCTGGATTAAACAAGTGAATGCCTTACGGTCTAACATTGGCTTACCAACCCAGGCCATCAGTCAAACACCCTCATACTCTAGAAGTCAAGTTAAACTTTTGTATTGGGCTTGGGACGATGAGAATAACTTTCGGAAAAACCATCTTGGCAGCCTAACATATGCTTTCATCTATCTGAAATCTAATTGTCACCTAGAAAGCTACTTTGATATTATGAAGGTCCCAGCCAATAGGAAGCTGTATACACAGTTTAGACACGGCAGTCTACCAATTAATACTTTTATTAGCTCCTGGCAGAATAGCAGATCCCATCCTAAGGGCTGCCCCTCTTGTTCATGTACACTTGAATCTATTGGCCATGTACTTTTTGCCTGTGAAGCATACGCAAAACCAAGAAGCAAATGGTTAGCGCCTGTGTGCAGACAATTAGGGACCCGGAGCTCCAAAGATGCTCTACGGATACTAAAATCAGATGCCAGACCTCTCTTCGCCTGTGCCACTGCAAAATTTTTAGGCCACTCCTGGGCGATCAGAAGGAGGGCACAATCCATGAGGCTAACTGGCATGAATAGATAAAATAGCCTGTGCTGATCAATTAAGATTGTTCTGATCAAATAATTCTGCTTTCTAAAAATTATTATTTTTTTAATTTTAAAATTGTTTTAGGACTCCATTTTTTGCATCAACCAGGTTTCTATGACTAGTCTTGGCATCTTGCCTTTTTGATTAAAGGTTTTATGCGCAGGGTATCAATATGGAAATTCAGTTGTATAAATATTAACAACACTTTGCACTTTTCCATATAACTATGTTAGTGAGAACCAAGCCAACCGTGTCTGGTGGCTCAGTGGACTAAAGCAGCCGCTGCAGGGGCCTGTGTTCGACCTCATGGTCACAGGTTCAAATCCCAGCGGGTCCACTCAGCCTTTCATCCATCTGAGGTCGATAAAATGAGTACCATTGAGTTGGGTAACAATAAGCATCTGTTATTCGGCGCCAGGACACCTACAGGTAATCGTACGCTTTACAAATACACCTGTTTTGTTATTGTGGATATTGTTTTGTTTATATGATGTTGCATCCTTTTAATGTCAATTTGAGCGCTTTTATTTCTTATTTCTACACTGTTTACCGATACGCTCTTTTAATTGTAAATGAAATTCATGATCCCTATGGTCGTTTCATTTATGGTTTGCTAAACCGAAATAAATAAATTTGATGATGATGGGTGAGTGACCTGTACAGTACACTAGCCCCCAGTCACTGAAAAGATGGATCCACAAGGAGGTACGCATTGCTCTGCTTCCCCAGTGCTGAGAAACTCCTACGCTGCATTCTTTCTTGGACCTAAGCTGCCTTCATGCCGCGGTCGGTAAGCAGCAAAGCGCTCCTTCAAAATGAGGCCTGAAAGTGAAACACCCAAGCAATCAATGTTCAAACATATCTAAAACGAGGCTTGAGAAGCAGGATTCAAATAATAAACGTGCCAGGATTCAGAACGAGGCTGCGTTTCAAGCCTCGTTCTGAATGCTGACACGTTTATGATTTGAGTCCTGCTTCTCAAGCTGCTTTTGATAACTTGGAAGTCACTTGTCTGAGAGGTGTGTGTTCAGGGCCTAGGATGGAGCAGCGCTGAACTCCGCTACGCGGTGGCTTACAGAGTTTTTGCAGAACTACGCTCTTCAAGCAGAGTGCGGAGTCACAAAAACTCAGTGAAGTCCTCCAGTGGAGCAGACTTTATCCACCCACCCTTCGTTGTCACCAGCATGCCATATGGCTTAACTGACCACTTGCCTCTCTCCCCCTCTTTCCTTTTTCTCAACATGTGACCTATCCATTCCTTTTTGACCATAGCTTTCATGTGCCCTGAAATACTTGGTCATTGAAAATGTCTTGTCTCCCTATCAATTGGAATTGAGTTTTGACATATTGCAGCCACTGAATGTTACCTGCCTAGTCTAACTTCAGACAGTTGATAATTACCGCTTTGGTCATAGCTGCTTCCGGTCGATTCAATATGGAGACCCATAGCATAAGTGGGGCTAACAAAACAATGTCTCTTACATCGACGAGACCCAATTCTTCATGACATATAGATGCTGATACAGTCCTGGGTAATCGTATCAATTTGTGTACAAATTTATTTTCAGCAACCTGCAATAATGCTGGCTGCTGAGTTCCCCAGATACCTGCTTCATAAGTGGCTGCTTAAAACACATCTGGCTTTATATATATTGAGTAGGGCACCCATAGCGGAAGATTCTAGCGCTTTTACAAACTTGTAAATAGCGGCCACATTTTGTTCAAATTGAGTGCATCTAACTTGGCCAAGATGTTTCTAGTTACATTCAAAAGGTAGCCCCAAATACGTAAACGTGTTCACAGTCTATAGTCTGGTGCCTCAAGAATAGAATGGTCTCACCTTACCCTTAAGGCGAAAACAGATCACAGTGAACAACTGTGATTTATTAGTTTGCAACCCTAGGGAACCCATAAACACCACAAAACCCTCTACCAGTCTCTGTGGACCCACACCTATTCTCGACATGAGACCCAGTCATCTGCGTACATTAATATAGGAATAGCTCTTGACCCTGCCCTTGGTGGGTCAGCCACAATCTCTCCTAAATGTTTCTCCAAATCATTGATGTAAATACTAAACAAAAATGGGTCAAGGACACAGCCTTGACATACTTCCTTCCTGATGTTGATTGAAGGGGTACAATAGTCATTGGGGCCATACCTAACACATCCTACAGCATCCTCATGCAGTTGGCTTAGAACATACACTATCCCCACATCGACCCCCAAGTCTAGCAATTTGGACCATGTTTGCCACTGTCAATATTGTCGAATGCTACACTTAGTTCCATGAAGGCAAGGTATAATTGTCCCCTATTAGTCCTTACAAACTTACTATGTATAAGAAAAAGAAGTTTCAGACATTAGTCAATCATGCCTAGTCCCTTCCTAAAGTGGTACCAGTCAAGGCTTATGAACTCTTTGTCAATTGCCCAAGTCTCCAAACACTCCAATATAATCCTGTCCAACACTTTCGCTGTACTGTCTTTAAGCGAAATTGGGTGGTAGCATTTGGGGTCCCCTCTATCACCCTTTTTAATTATGGACTCTATGATGGCATTTGACCAGGACCTGGGGAGTCCACAAATGATTGCACTATTTATGATGTTAACCAGTATAGGGGTCCACTACTCAGTATTATTCATAAAAAGGTCAATTGGCACCCCATCAGGCCCTGGTGCTTTATTATTTGGGCATCTTGTCACAGCCAAGATGACTTCGTCTAGTGTGATGTCCAGAAAGGGGCCTGTCCCTAGGTCCAAATTTAAGTTGACGGTCGGTGGACCTTGATTTGTGAAACATGTGTCCTTAAATACCTGTGTAAAATGTGTCACCCAGGCAGAAAATTGAATAGGGATGCCTGTACTGCTATTATGACCACTTACAAAGTATGGGTAATTCACCACATTCCAGAACATGTTTGTGGCTTTTTCCTCACAAGCCCTCTCCAGCTGCCCCCGGGCTTCCTTTCATATGGTCGCTTTCCTAGCCTCAAGCATGACCTTTTAAGAACATCTACAAGATCGTATAATCTCTGTGTCGCTGGGGGAGTCTTTCAGGGCTTTCTTTACTTGGTTGTGTTCTCTAGAACATGGGCAGTCAACCCGCTTGGTGGCCTTCATTGGGCGGTGAGGTGCAGGAGTTGTTAACAACTCAGAGATTCGCCTACATAATCCTGAGTATGCCTCCACAATGTTGGTACGTTTAGCATCTCAATCCTAACCGGTTTCTATTTCGCTCTGACAGCTCCAAACCAGATATCTCAAAAGCTCCCCTGTATCTACCTCCACCCACTTGCGCCTTAGTCCCTGATTTTTAGAATAGCCTGAACTGGGGGCGTTATGAGTTAGGTGCGGGGGTTGTCAATCCCAAATTTAAGTAAAGGGCTTGTGGATTGTGATCACTCTTATCACAGGGTAAAATAGCGTGAGTGACAATTTTCTCTGTTATCTCCATTGTGACTACTATAAAATCAATTACACTGCCAGAGCGTCTCCCTGTAAATTAAAAATTTCTGTCTGTGACATCACTTGCCAAACCGATGGGAAACCGTAGATTATGGTTTAACAAAAGGGTGTTTAGAGCAGTGCCCCAAGGGCTGTGATGAAAGTGTGTGAGATCTGGTGAATCAGCGTCCCACAGTTGGCAAACAAGATTACTAGTAAATCGACATAACCTTAGGTTAAAATCGCCCCCACCATATACGGAAATCCTCTGATGAGTTTCCTAGGACTTTTTAAGGGCGGAAACCAGTGAGTCTATAATCATGCTGTCGTTTGCATCAAAGTTATTATGGTAAAAGTTCATCAGGATCACATGAGACATAATTCCTAGAGATATGCATATCATCTGAAAGAAGGGCGATGTGTAACGGTATCCATTATTTTGCAGGGAAAAGTCGTGCTAATTAGAGTCAATAGACCACCACTGTTATGTATGACTGTACATGGCAGGAACCGCTGGAGTTGAAATGGCATGGTACCTGTTCAAAAATATATGATCACATGCCCACGTCTCTTGGAGACAGATTATCTGATATTCGGTAATCATATTTTGCCACTCTGGATCTTGTAATTTATGCACACTCCCTGCAACGTTCCAGAATAAAACCTTTGTGTTCCACCCTCTTACAGAAGCATGTGTATCTGTTATCTTGAGATCAGTAACAGTTTGGGTCTCAGCTGCAAAAATAATAAACCAGTCCTCATCACTCTGCCCATGATCACAGTGTGCTGTGAGGACAGTGTTATCCAGTCAATTGACTTCTGCAAGTGCTGAGAAGCAGTTGTAGGTTGGCACTGAAAAAGTAGCGACCTGATGATTACCCAGAGTAGGCCTCAGAGCAGCGTTATCTGGGGATATTAAAAGTGTTAGATATGTAAAGAAAGCTAATTGGAACAGCTTTTACATGCTGCATGTAATCATAGCTATGAAGTAATCTGAACAAGATGGAGTCGACTAAGTGGACATTTGTAAAATCAAACATGATACAGTCAACTTGCTCCCTTTTTGGCATGTTGCCTATCCATTGGACTCTTCGGACAATAATGACGTTACGTGAAGCAAAAGTACTACTCATATTGCCTAGTGATGAACATAGCCAATGAATTACCTTGATCCTTAGTTGGGCCTCATTCTCAGGCTGGCCACGTGGCAAGACAAGTAAATTTTTTAAAACAATGACCAGGTAGCGGAGCGCATTGCCGGTTTGAGCATCTCGCGCGCTCGCGTCTCATTCTCAATTTTAAAACTGTTTGTTAGTTAATGGTCCTCGGGGCTGTCCGTTTTTAAATACCCCTCTTACCTGCATTTTAATTTGTGCCCCCACCACCGCTTGGCGGGCTTGGTCCCCGGGTGTTCGCCATCTTTGCCTGGGCAGGGGAGGTTCCATTCGCCAGCGCGTGACTGCGCATGAGCTGCGACGGGACGCCTACTTAAGGCGAGTCCTGACTTTCACATCTTGACAAGGTAGCGGAGCGCATTGCCGGTTTGAGCGTCTCGCGCGCTCGCGTCTCATTCTCAATTTTAAAACTGTTTGTTAGTTAATGGTCCTCGGGGCTGTCCGTTTTTAAATACCCCTCTTACCTGCATTTTAATTTGTGCCCCCACCGCCGCTTGGCGGGCTTGGTCCCCGGGTGTTCGCCATCTTTGCCTGGGCAGGGGAGGTTCCATTCGCCAGCGCGTGACTGCGCATGAGCTGCGACGGGACGCCTACTTAATGCTCCTCCCCCAGCGTAGCGGGATCGCGTAGCGGGCGTGTCCTCGCGTGGCCTGAGTCGTGCCAGAGTCCTGCCCGTCTGCGCCCGTCCGCGACAGGACGCGCTGGACGTGGCTGGGCTCTGACTTCGCTCTCGGCTGCCCTCCCCTCCATTATGCCGTGTTATTCAAGAGATAGTCTTTTTGCCATCAATCAGTCACGAGGGGTCTGTGGCACGCCTCGGGCTGATCCCTTATGCGGCCCTTTTACATGTGGGTGCGGATGTTTCACTCTTTCCGCCCCCTTAAGTAGGGGCTGTAGGGATGACATCACAAGTGGCTGTTAGTACACAGCCTTCTATCAGCATTTGGAATCTTAACGCTAGGTCGCTTGTCAAGCATCATCTAGACATTTTTGACCTGCTAGCTAATGACTCTCCTGACCTATTTTGCCTGACTGAGACTTGGCTGCAGGATGCCGATACGGCCGTTGTCAATCTGGCCTTTCCGCCGGAATATTCGGTATTCACTCTTAACCGAGCTTCCAGAGGTGGAGGGATAGCTCTTGCAGTTAAGTCCTGTTATTCGTGCACCTGGCAGGGTCAAAGAATCTCTGGCTGCGAAAGCGCAATGTTCAAGGTAGCCATTACGCCTAATTTCACCCTGTCGGGGCTATTGATCTATCGGCCCCCAGGAAGTGAAGTGGCTTTTAGAGCGGCGCTACCAGATGCCATTAGTGTATTGGCTGCAGGGTGCTCCAACTTCTCCATCATTGGGGATTTAAATATGCATTTTGATAATCTAGCTAGCCCTACGGTGTCCAGTTTCCTGGCAGATCTTGAGGCGCTCCAGCTGACTCAGCTGGTGTCACAGCCCACCCATTCAGGGGGCCATACCCTCGATCCGCTTTTCACCAACCTTTCGGAAGCCTGTATCTCCAGCTATACACCATTGGCATGGACTGATCATTATTTGATACAGATCCACTGCCCTACACCGGCTATACAACCTAAGTCAGTGGTGTGTTCTATCCCGAGACGACGCTGGAACAAACTAAAGCTGGATGAGTTTTTTCATCTCTTATCGACCGACCCATTTGGGATTGGTGTCACTACAACGCGGTTTTTTACAACGCATTCCGTTACATCGGAATTTTTACAACGCAGGATCCATTACATCGGATGCCATTACAACGCATGGCATTACATAGCAGATGCTATTACAACGCATGGCATTACATCGTAAGTATAGGTAAGTATACCTTTTTAAAAAAATGTAATTAAGTTAATTTAATTAATTTAATTTAATTAATTTAATTAAAATACATTTTAAAATAGTAATTAATTTAATTTAATAAATTTAAATCTATTTATTTAATTTAATTTTAATAAAAATTGTAATTAATTTTAATTAATTAATATAATGAAATTAATTTAATTTAAATAGTTTTAAAATTGTAATTAAATTAATTAAAATAATTTATTTAATTTAATTAATTTAATAAAAAAATGTAATTAATATAATATAATTAATTTAATTTAATAAATATATTTTAATTAATTTATAAATGGTAAATATAATTTAATTAGCCCTAAGCACAAACCCAACCCTGAACCCTAAAACACCCCTGTACCCCAAAACCCAAACCCAACCCTAAAACCTAAAAATACCCCTGTACCCCAAAACCCAAACCCTGCCCTGAAACCTAAAAACACCCCTGTACCCCAAAACCCAAACCCTGCCCTGAAACCTAAAAACACCCCTGTACCCCAAAACCCAAACCCTGCTCTGAAACCTAAAAACACCCCTGTACCCCAAAACCCAAACCCTGCCCTAAAACCTAAAAACACCCATGTACCCCAAAACCCAAACCCTGCCCTGAAACCTAAAAACACTCCTGTACCCCAAAACCCAAACCCTGCCCTAAAACCTAAAAACACCCCTGTACCCCAAAACCCAAACCCTGCCATGAAACCTAAAAACACCCCTGTACCCCAAAACCCAAACCCTGCCCTGAAACCTAAAAACACCCCTGTACCCCAAAACCCAAACCCTGCCCTGAAACCTAAAAACACCCCTGTACCCCAAAACCCAAACCCTGCCCTGAAACCTAAAAACACCCCTGTACCCCAAAACCCAAACCCTGCCCTAAAACCTAAAAACACCCCTGTACCCCAAAACACAAACCCTGCCCTAAAACCTAAAAACACCCCTGTACCCCAAAACCCAAACCCTGCCCTGAAACCTAAAAACACCCCTGTACCCCAAAACCCAAACCCTTTAATTATAATTAATATTAATTAAATGTATTAAATAAAAATTAAATACTTACCTATACTTACGATGTAATGCCATGCGTTGTAATAGCATCTGCTATGTAATGCCATGCGTTGTAATGGCATCCGATGTAATGGATCCTGCGTTGTAAAAGTTCCGTTGTAATAGACTCCCGTTGTAAAAGTTGCGATGTAACGGTGCATCACCCCCATTTGATATTACCGGGTCAGCTGATCAGGTCTATGATAGGTTTTGTAACTGGGTCACCAGGGCTTTAGACACCCTCATCCCTATTGTATGCTGTAAAGTGGGGACTGGAAAATCCAGCCCTTGGTACGATGACTCGCTGCGGGCATTGAAGGTTTCCTGTAGGCGTGCAGAGCGGGCCTGGCGCAAATCTTATAATAGCGGGAAGAAAATCTTGTACCTGTCTACGGTGAAATTGTATCACCGGGCAGTGTGCAGAACCCGCGCCGCCTTCTATGCCGCACAATTCAGGACGAGTTCTAACCCGTCTAAGGCTATCTTCAAGGTGCTGAAAGATCTCACTGCCAAAAAGGTAACGACGAGCCACCAGAGCTCTGTTGAGCATTGTGAAAAACTAGCTGATTTCTTTTTGGAAAAGGTCAACGCCATTTATCGGGCCTTTCCGTTGACGACTCCCGCGGCTAATCCACCTCTTAAGCCTTTAACATCTGAGGGGCTGCATTCTTTTCCCTCTTTAACACCTGAAAGCCTCGACAAACTGGCTCACCAAGTGAAGTCGGGGTCCCCTGTGGATCCACTTTGCTCAGCTGTGTTCAAAGACTTAGTGGTACATGACACCTCACCGTTATGTTCTTTGATCAATACGTCGCTCACTACCGGCGTAGTTCCACTGAAGTGGAAACAAGCTATGGTTCGTCCTATCCTTAAGAAACCTAATTTGGATGGTAGCAAGCCCGAGAGTTATCGGCCAATCTCACTCTTACCATGGCCTGCCAAGGTGACTGAGGCGCACGTCAACGCGGTCCTCTCGGAACATCTACTTCATGCTGACGTCCTCGATGTGACGCAGAATGGATTCAGGGCCGGTCACAGCACAGAGACGGCTCTGCTGTATATGGTGGAGCATCTTCGCTCCGTGCTTGATGCGGGTCAAACGGCGGCGCTGGTGCTATTAGATCTGAGCGCCGCCTTTGATACCGTATCACACCCGATCCTTCTGCGTCGCTTAGAGGAAGTTGGTGTCACCGGCATCGCCCTCCAGTGGTTCCGGTCCTTTTTAGCCAATCGGGCCTTTAGCGTGACCGTCCCGCCATACCAGTCCAAATACCATCCTCTGGACCTGGGGGTTCCCCAAGGCTCCTCGCTGAGTCCTACGCTGTTCAATCTTTACGTAAGGCCGCTAGCTGAGGTTGTCAGGCAATGGGTTATGACAATGGTGTCATACGCCGACGACACCCAGCTAGCAGTTATGATCAGCGGGGATGCCGATGTCGATGCCCCCAGATTCCAACAAGGACTGCGGGCGGTCGCCGGCTGGATGACGTCCAACTGTCTCCAGTTGAATGCTAGTAAGACCGAGGTCATGATTTTTGGCAAACAACCGGAACTTTGGGGAGAGAGATGGTGGCCAGGGGATCTGGGTCCTACTCCCATCCCAGTTGCCGAGCTTAAAAACCTTGGGGTCTGGTTGGACCCTTCCCTTACATTCGCCTGCCATACCAAGCGTATGGCGGCCTGCTGCTTTGGTATCCTGCGCGGGCTCCGTCCAGTGCTTAAGTTCTTTGATGCCTCCACTAGGCAGCTCGTGATCCAAGCTACTGTCATCTCTAGGCTGGATTACGCGAGCTCCCTTTTGGTAGGTCTGAACCAGGCTGAGATCGGACGTCTGCAACGGATCCAGAATGCCGCAGCAAGATCGGTGGTAGGATTACCTAGATCGTGCCCCACATCCAGCACTCTGCGTTCATTACACTGGCTCCCGGTGGCCCAGCGGATCCAGTTTAAGGTCCTCTGTGTCGCCTACAAGATCTTGAAGGGATCCCCAGCTCTGATTCTGTCTACACTTTTGGCCCACTACATTCCAGCCCGAGCTTTAAGATCTGCTGATCTAGAACTGGCTGTCGTCCCGCGCTTTAAGCGGAGCAGAGCTGGCGGGCGCTCCTTTCAAGTTCGGGCGGCGGTGCTTTGGAACTCCCTCCCCCCGGCCATTCGTGCCCTTGGGGACCTGTTCTCTTTTCGCCGTGCGGTGAAAACTTTGTTATTCCCCTAGTTTAAATTTGTCTGATTATTGTTTCGTTGTGTTGTGCAGCTGACTTGTCGGGCGCCAGGACGCTCCTTGGCTGGAGCATCTGTGCGCCTAATAAAAACGCATAACATAACATAACATAACATAACATAACCAGTGGAGAGGCCTCAAGAGGCAGATGTATGATAGGGAGTTGTTGAAAGAGGGTTCTTGTGTTGAAAAGATGATCCTGATGCATAGGTAGATTTTGAAGACCTTTATTGGTTTTAAGTATGGAGAAAGAAAAACCCACAAGCGCTCATTCTGGTGTTCCCGCTGCAACTGTCAAACTCGCAGAAGCACGAGAACTCCAGAATGAATGGCATATGCAAATGACAACAGCGCCCAAGAACAGGCGCGCAAAATAGACAAATTGTCCTTAAAGGAATAAGGACAATTTGTCATCACAACATCACCCCCCTTCTTTTGACAAAAAAGAAAGGAGCATTAATAACAATCAATGACAAAGTAAATATCTATAAAATGCAACAAGAAAACACAGGCAATGCAGAGAACAGAAAAGAGCATAGGAAAAGAAGTTACATGAAATGATAATTATTGCTTATGTAAATAAAAGGAGAAAAGCAGGAAAGTCAGCAGGAAAGGAAATATAAACAACTCATGCACTCATGCATCTTTCTCACAAAAGATAAGCACCCACTCCTTCACACAATCAAATAAAACAACAACAACCCAAGTACACACATAATGAGAGCTGGCCCGGCTAACAAGAGTAAAGTACAGGGTTAAGGCAAGCAGTTGAAAAAGTGAAATGATGAAAGAAGTACAAGGAGCAGTGTACAGCAGTAGTAAGAAACATGGTAAAACAGCAAAATACAGTAAAGCGTAGAAAAAACTTTAAGTGACAAATCTACATGAGAGTGGAACGGTCATTGTAAGTAACGAATCCACGAAAGGGTGGAACGGTCAAACTACTTGTAAATAGTAGAATACATTGCAAGTGACGAATGAACTGAGGGTGGAATGGTCAAACTACTTGTGCACCATGAAACAATGTGTAAAATGCACAGATGTGGTTGTACCCCATGAAACAATGTGTAAAATGTGCAGACATGGTTGTACCACATGAAACAATGTATGAAATGCACTGATGTGGTTGTACCACATGAAACAATGTGTAAAGTGCGCAGATGTGGTGTAAAGTACCTATGAAGTGTGAACATAGCACACAGAAAAATGCAAAATGTACATATGAAGTGTGAGCATGGCAAACTGAACAAAGCAAAATGTACGTATGAAGTGTGAACATGGCACACTGAACAAAGTAAAATGTACATATGAAGTGTGAACATGGCACACTGAACAAAGCAAAATATACATATGAAGTGTGAACATGGCACATTGAATAAAGCAAAATGTACATATGAAGTGTGAACATGGCACACTGAACAAAGCAAAATGTACATATTAAATGTGGGTGCAAACCACATAACAAAATGTAATGTTATGAAGAGTAAATGTGGGTGTATGCCACATGACAGAACAATGCAACATGTACGTTATAAATGTGTGCAAGCCACATGGCAAAATGTGTACATCCTAGATGTGGGTGCAAACCACATGACAAAAATGTGTACGTAGTAGTGTGGCTCACTGGTTAGAGGCGGCAGACCCGAGAGCAGAAGTCGGCCCGGGACCAGGGTTCAATTCCCGACGCGGCAGGGTCGTGGACCTTGGTCAGCGGACTTGATAATTCTCACTTCGGTGCTTACTCTAATCAGCGGTTCCACTCGGCAACTCTGGGCATTTGCTTGCCTAATCTCCACAACGGCCCCATCAATTCCGGGGATGCCTGGCTCCACCTTGGGGACTCCCAGCAGGGACCATCCCACAGGGAAAGCCAGGACGGGTTCCCCAGAGTTATACAGCGCCAGGAGACCTATGGACGGGTAGCAGTGCGCTTTACAAGCTCAAATACATTTACAGATACATTTACATTTACATACGTAATAGATGTGGATGCAAGGCACATGACTAAAACTACTACACTGTAAAATGCAAAGAATAGAAACCAGTACTGAGTAAAATACAATAAGTGTACATTTAGGTGTGGTGGACTAACCACACGGTATGAAGCATTATATGCAAACTGTAAAACTGGGTGTATAAGTACGCCACAGAAAGAGGAACTTATTGCATATGAAAAATATAAAAACTGCAATATTTAAGTAGGTGTGGCATTTGGCATATAATAGCAAACAAAGAGTATTGTACAGAGTTCCCCAGTGGGAGCTAGTGGTTTAGCTCAGTTAGTCTTTTCTCTCAGTAGTTATGAAGGGATAAGTGCATGGTGTAGACCCTTTTCAGAATATAAGGATACCTCACACAGGTTACCGACAGGACAACAACTGTTGTCCCAGCCGATGGCCGTCCAGCGTCATCATCGGTATCCTGCTCCTACGGCAGGCTGGCGGTGCAATGCCCGTCGGGCAGCAAGGGGAGCTGCACTTTAGTGGAGATCTTTTATTCCGAGCCAACGGGTGTGTGTGTGTGAGGGGCCTATAAAGTGCAATAGTGAGCATGGGGGTGTGTGTTTCTAAAAAAAGTCAGTCGAGTCCATTGGGCATTATTTTAATGGTCAGGCTCGCTGCTTTATTAAAAATAAGGGGTATTAAGGAGTGATGGGCAATGGGACCAATCCTTATTCAACCCTTGATGTGAATGCGGTCGATATGTTTCTTGCCATAAGGGCAATTCGTCAGGACCTTAGTGCTCATATGATTGCTGGAATCCTCTTAACTAAGAGTACCCCGGTATACGACCTGTGTAGTGTCGTCCGAGTGCCACACAGTGTTATGTAACACTGTAGAATTACACCGATCCTAAACAGAAAAACTGAGTGTGCAACTCATGTAATTACTTATTTCAAATATGAACGTAAAGATATTCAGGAAATACATGTCTTTAAATATAACTGCAAAGAATATCACTGCTATGGAGAGTACCTAAATAAGATTGTGGTAAGAAATAAATCCACATGTACAATTAGGCTAGAAAAGAATTATTAAGCAAGAAGACGGAGGGTCACACTTGATGTAGAGCAGAAGTAAAGTTGGAGAAAATAGTTCTCAGTAACTTTAACGCAATGCGTGGTTGGCAAAACGTGGTTGGCGCCACACGTGGTGAAAGATGAAGTTCACCATACCGCGTAGTTCCAGTGCAGAGTTGTGGAGAAAAGCCAAGATGGCGGCACGTTGAAGGACGTAGAGGAGGATGGTTCACGGCAGAAGCAGGCTCCAAATATACCCTTACAGATGTAGTGATGCAGAGACAAATCGTCACAGTGTGGGGAAGCAGGCAGCATGAGAAAGGTAACGCTGTGTGTGCTGACATGGTTCACGAGATGTGAGGCTCGTGGAATGTTATAAAGTAAGCGGTCCAACTGTCAAAGTGCAGCGGCAGACAGATGAGACACCGCAGCACCAAAATAAAGTGCCCACGCCCACCACACAACGTGCAAACTCAGGCTCCGGTGCTCCAAAACTTATATAATATGACAAAATGTGGCGCACCACAAACAAGGAGTCACTGTGGCATTCACTCTTGGGAGGAGGATAAGCTCACCTGTGGAGTGACTCCTCTAGGAACAAATCGCTACGTTGAAGTCCAATGAGCTATATTGGTTCACTGCCCGAGTGCCGGTAATGCGGAAAGCGTAGGAAATGTCTCTCGAAGTGCGCGGACAGAAGGAAGAGAAGTGCTTAAACTGCCAAAGAGCAGTGGCAGGCAAATGGGAGGGCAATTTGAAGAAAACTTGCATACTTGAGTTGGAGCGATAAATGAAGTGGTTGAACAATGCGAAATCGTTGGTCATACGAAAAGTTCTTCAATGGTTTTCTTAGTTACAATCCTAGGTTGCTAGCAGTACGTAGCTTGAAGTACATTGCTTGAAGTTAAGAAAAGGCTCTACCTTGTTAGTTGTTTAGTTTCCAATTTTCCGTGGTAAAATAGGTGGCAAGAAAAGGTTCTTTCCTCAGAATTGTCGCCAAATGTTGAAAGAGGGTTCTTTTGTTGAAAAGATGACCCTGATGCGTAAGTAGATTTTGAAGACCTTTATTTGTTTTAAGTAGGGAGAAAGAAAAACCCACAACCATTACCTCCTCGTCCTGTCTTCCTCGCCACAGTAATATACATATGAGCCTCCGGCTCCACACAGAACTCCAAGTAAATTAAAAGAGCAGCGCTCTAGTCTCCCCTCCCTCCTCCAATATGGCCCCAGAGGCTTCCTCCAATCACATAAAAGGACACATAACAAGCAGCCCAGCCTGTTCTTTTTTTCTGCACTTCTCCGAGTGCTGTGGTTTCCCTGCTGGTCAGGTGAGTGGGAGGGGGTTCCTGCTTTAGCGGTATCCCCTTGTCCTGTGGTATCTAGTTGGGGGATGTTAGTATGCTGCCTTATGTTTGGTTTTTACATTTGTCACCTTCGTTTTTCTTAATGTTTTGTTTCCCCCTGCTATTGCCTTTCTACCTCGTGTCCTGCTTAAGCGGACTTGCGTGGTTTGTTTTCCGGCATGGTTTGGTTGGTGTTTGAACATGATGCCGTTTTTTTCACATTTCCCGGCCGCGCGTCCTGCTGAGCGGACGTTGCACGGCCGGGTGCGGGATTTCAGGAATGATACGGTCTGAAGGCTTACCTGATGCCGGTCTCCGCGCCGGCGGCGTTTTCTGCCTCTTTCGTTTTCCTGCTGAGCGGGAGGCGCGTTTGGGGGATGATTGGGCTTGGCGCGCTGCGGTCTATGGCCTCTTCCTACCGCGGCGCGCGGCTCTTCCGGTTGATTTATTGCCATCGGCTTCGGTCAGGGTGGGGTTTGTTCCGTTGCCTAGCAACTGGGGTCCTTCTTTACCGGGCTGTTCTTCATGATGCCTGTGTTTGTTTACTTTCACTGGGCTGTCGATCATGGATTCTTCTGACCGGGATGATCCTGTTCCTTTGGCCGTGGCTTCCGGTTCGGGGGTGCATGTTCCCTCTATGGAAGTTTTGCAGCAGATGATAAATACTGCTGTTTCTGCTGCTTTGCAGGGTCATGTTCCTGTCCCTCCTCCTAAAAAGGCGAGGGTTGATGGCGCTGCTGCTGATGCTGATTCTGAGAATGAGGAAGAGGTTGATGTCAGGGGTCGCTTTGTGCAAGGTACCGACCTGAAGGAGGTGCTGGGCCACATTCGCGAAAACTTGGTGTTCCCTGCTTCTGTGGTGCCTCTGGAAGACGATTTGTTTTCGCAATATCGTCGTCCCGAGCCTGATTCTTTGCCTCTCCATTCCTCTGTCTTGAAGGTCCTGGAGAATGAATGGAAGGATGTGGACAAGGGTTCCTTTCCTCGTTTCTTGGGTAAGAGGTACCCTCTTCAGGATTTTGCGGTGAAATACCCTGCCTCCGTGAAGGTTGACTCCTTGTTGGCGAGCATGTCTTCGCATGGGTCCGTTGTCTCGGAGGACTCTTCTCCTGCTGACCCGGTTGACCGTAAGGTGGATGGTGCTGTGAAACGCACTTTTGCGGCTGCCAATTTTTCTATCAGAGCTGCGGCTTATTCGTCTTACACGATCCAGTCCCTGCTCAAGGACTTTCAGTCTCTGTCGGAGTTGTTGGACCAGGGGGAGGATGTTTCTTCTACCCTGGCGATGATGGAGCAGCAGGTTCATCTGCTGTTCGATGTCTCCTTTGATTCGCTGGGGGCTGCTGCTTCTGCGGCCGGATCCTCTGTGGCTGCGAGGCGTCAGTTGTGGCTCCGCTCCTGGAAGGCTGATGCTGCCCAGAAAAACTTGCTTATGAAAATCCCTTTTTCGGGGGTTAAACTTTTTGGTTCCTCTCTTGACGACATGGTGAAGAAGACGGCGGAGGACCGTAAACTGCTTGCTCCTGACCGTCCTGGCAGGTTCCGTGCCTTTGGTTCTCAGCGGTCTTTTGGTACCTCGAAGAGGGGTCGGGCTGGTCAGCCCTTTCGTGGACGGGGGCGTGGCCGGGGTGCTCCCTCCTTTGATAAGTCCCGGTTCTCCGGCGCTTCTGCCTCCTCCGCTCCTGCTTCCAAATCCTGACTGGGTCGCTCCTGGTGTAGGTCCAGTTGGGGGTCGACTCACTTGCTTCCTGGACTCTTGGCGGGAGACTGTGTCGGACCAATGGATGCTTCAGGTGGTCTCGGAAGGTTTGCGCATTGGATTTGCCCAGACACCCCCAGACTGTTTCAGGGCCACTCCTTGCCCGAGAGATCCTGTGAAACGATTGGCGCTTTTGGACGGCATTGCGTCCCTGTTGGTCAAGAAGGCGATCGTTCCTGTGCCCAGCGGTCAGTTGGGGCAAGGGGTGTATTCGATACTTTTCCTAGTGTCCAAGCGCACCGGGGATCTTCGGCCGGTGATGGACCTGAAGTGGGTGAATACTTTCATCCCTCACCAACGGTTCAAGATGGTTTCCCTTCCCTTGATCCTTCCTTTGATCTCTCAAGGGGATTTCCTTGCATCGCTGGACCTGAAGGATGCTTACCTTCATGTTCCTCTTCATCCAGACTTTCGGAAGTTTTTCCGGTTTTGTGGGCAGGGTCTTCATTACCAATTCCAGGTATTGCCTTTTGGGCTCTGCTCTGCTCCCCGGATCTTTACTAAGGTTCTGGCTCCTCTTATTGGACATTTGCATGGAGAGGGAGTTTGTGTTTTTCCTTATCTGGACGACATTCTAATTTCTGCTTCTTCTCTTCCTAAGGCGGAGTTGCATGTCCAGAAGGTGTGCCATGTCCTGGAGCATCATGGGTTCCTCGTGAATGTACCGAAGTCCTCCCTGGTTCCAGCTCAAGAATTGACTTTCATTGGGGCTCTGTTCAAGACTCAGTTGGGGATGGTGTTCCTGCCCCCTCCCCGTGTTTTGTCCCTGATGTCTGCTGTTCGTTCCCTGTTGGTGGGGGTTTCTCATCCTGTGAGCCTGTGGTTACGAGTTCAGGGTCTGATGTCGGCTTCCTTGTTGACGGTGCCGTGGGCTCGCCTCCATATGTACCCGGTGGTGTCCCACATTTTATCGCATTGGGACCCCTGTTCCCTCGATATGGATGTTCTGGTTCCTATGTCGGAGGAGGTTCGGGTGGTCCTGGGTTGGTGGTTGGACGTGGGTCATCTGTCCGAGGGCCGCCCTTTTCTGATTGTTCCCACCCGCGTGGTCACTACCGATGCCAGCCTACTGGGATGGGGTGCTACTCTGGGAGTTTCGGCGACTCAAGGGATTTGGCCTCAGTCGGTTTTGTCGTGTTCCTCCAACTACAAGGAACTGAAGGCCGTCCTTCTGGGTCTGTTGGACTTCTCGGATCTTGTTCGGGGTCACCACGTGCAGATCCGGACGGACAATCAGGTTGTGATGTCTTATGTGAACCTTCAAGGGGGGTGCAGGGTTCGCTCCCTCAGTTGCCTGGCTCGTCGGATTGGTTCTTGGGCGGAGGTGCATCTGGAGTCCCTGTCTGCCATCTACCTGCCTGGTGCGGAGAACACTGTGGCGGATTGTCTGAGCCGGGTGTTTCCTTCCATGGGGTCCTTGTCTCTCACGAGGTGGATGTTCAGGAGGTTGCGGGTGATGTTTGGTTGTCCGATTGTGGACCTGTTTGCCTCCCAGGACAATGCCCAGACCCGTTGTTTTTGCACGATTATGCCTTGCCAGGATGCCTGGTGGGTGGACGCCCTTTCGTTCCCTTGGCCGGTGGGTCTGCTGTATGCATTTCCCCCTGTTCCCCTGCTTCCAGCTGTGTTACAGAAGATCAAGAGGGAGGGGTCGTTGGTGATTCTGATTGCTCCTTGTTGGCGGCGGCGCCCTTGGTTTCCCCTTCTAAAGGAATTGGCTGTGTCTCCGGGGTGGCCCTTGCCGTTCGTGCCATACCCTCTGATGGGTCCTCTTCTTCCTCTGCCTGTGTTCCGTTCCCTGGGTCTGCGGGCCTGGCTCTTGAGAGGGAGTCTCTGATACGTGAGGGTTGTTCGGTGGCTGTGGCTGGTGTCATTCAACAGTCCCGGAGGCCTTCTACGCTTAAGTCTTACGCCAAGCATTGGGATCATTTTGCTTCTTGGTGTGTTGTTCATGGGCTGACGTTGGATTCTTTGGATCCGGCTCGCATTCTGGACTTTCTGAACGATGGGTTTGTGTTGGGATTGGCCATTTTGACCCTTCGGGCTCAGTGGGCCGCCATTCGGGCTTTTCATGTCCTGCCTTTGGTTTCCATTTCTCCGTTGGTTGCTCGACTTTTTAAGTCTCTTTCTTTCCAGCGACCACGTCCTATCATGTGTCCTCCTCCTTGGGACCTTCCTTTGGTTTTGCGTTCCTTGCAATTGGCTCCTTTCGAGCCTTTGGAGTCTGTGGACCTGAAGTTTTTGACTCTCAAGGTGGTGTTTCTGGTGGCGATTGCCTCTGCCAGGCGTGTGGGGGAGTTGGGGGCTTTCCTTCGTTCTGCCCCGTTTTTGTTGGTTTTGGCGGACCGTGTGGTCTTGCGCCCTCATCCCACTTTTGTTCCTAAAGTGAATTCTTTTTTTCACCGGTCTGCCGAGGTGGTTCTTCCGGTTCTGTGTCCTGATCCCTCCTCGGCTGAGGAGTCCCTTTTGCACCTCTTAGATGTTCGGCGTGCCTTGCTGATTTACATATCTCGCACTTCTCCCTTTTGTAAGGTTGACTGCTTGTTTGTTAATTTTGGTTTGTCGCGTCGGGGTATGAAGCCCTCCCTGTCCACGATCAGTCGGTGGATTAAGGAAGCCATTCTTTTGGCTTATGCTTCGGTCTCGTGGTTCCTTCTCTTCCTATTCAGGGTCATTCCACCAGGTCGGTTGCTGTATCCTGGGCTTCTTTCAAAGGGGTGTCTATGGAGGATGTTTGCAGGGCTGCTACGTGGTCTTCTCCGCATACCTTCATGTCCCATTACCGCCTCCAAATTGGGGGTGGGGGTTCTGTTTCGTTTGCCTCTTCTGTTTTGACTGCTGGGGTGCCTTAAGAGGTTGTCCATTTTTTGGGTTGTTGTGCCTCTGTATATTAAAAATATGTTTCGCTGCACTGCTGATGTGGTATGTTTTCCTTACATGAAGCTGATTGCTTTGGTATCGGCTCATATGTATATTACTGTGGCGAGGAAGACAGGACGAGGAGGTAATGCCCCGGTTACTTACCGGTAATCTTCATTACTCCGAGTCCATGTCTTCCTCGCCACAGTATAGTTTCCCTTCCCTCCCGGCCCTGGTGGTGGCTTCATGTCTGCGGCTTGGTTTTTTCAGGCTGGGCTGCTTGTTATGTGTCCTTTTATGTGATTGGAGGAAGCCTCTGGGGCCATATTGGAGGAGGGAGGGGAGACTAGAGCGCTGCTCTTTTAATTTACTTGGAGTTCTGTGTGGAGCCGGAGGCTCATATGTATATTACTGTGGCGAGGAAGACATGGACTCGGAGTAATGAAGATTACCGGTAAGTAACCGGGGCATTCATCCTGGTGTTCCCGCTGCAACTGTCAAACTCGCAGAAGCACGAGAACTCCAGAATGAATGGCATATGCAGATGACAACAGCGCCCAAGAACAGGCGCGCAACATAGACAAATTGTCCTTAAAGGATTAAGGACAATTTGTCACCACAACAGGAGTACGGAGGAGTGAGACATACTTATATTCAGTGGCAGCTGCTGATTGCTAGTGGTGGGGCTGGGGAATACAACCAAAACTAAACGCACTATTAAAAGTAATTAAAATAACACTTACCTGGCGCTCTGACGGCCATCACCTTGCTACTCTTCTCCAATCCTGGACCCGGACTGCGCAGGCTCCCAGTTGCGAATCCCAGCGCTTCACTCATGCTGGTAATACTATTCCCAGCATGAGCGAAGAGCTGCAATTAGTCTGAGCAGCTTCTTTGCCACTCAGACAGTGCCTGGGAGCCTGGTGTGTTTTTCCAACCCAGCTGTGCAACACAGCTGTCTTAGGTAAACTTATGTTCGCATGTCTGTTTGGCCGGCCTAAAATGGAGTGTGCCCACCACTCCTCCTCTGCCTGTCGAACAGGATTGCCTGGCCCCACCCCGCTGAAGACTCGCATCCTCAGCTGGTAGACAGGCAAAAATAAAATGATAATAAAATGCTGTCATTTTCATTTAATTTTTCCTCTTTTAGCAGGGAGGCAGCGCTCCTCCACCATTATGAAAGACCCACCCCTGCTTGTATTGCCAACATGGCAGCTTCCTCGTGGTACTGGTTTAGAATTTGCTTCTGACAAAACAGAGATCTGCGAAACAGTTGGGGTGCAGTGTGATAATTGCTTGGGGGCTTCTCATTTGATGACCCGTTAGTTTGATACGTTTTTACCATGGATATTACCCCTAGTGTTCCAACAATTTTGTTCTGTTGGGGTAGCTGGCCCTCGTTGCTATTAGTATAGAACATTTCTCCCTGTTGGCTTGCTGTTGCTTTTAGCAGAGAGATCAGTTACTTGCCCTTTAATATCCTTCAGAGTTAGTTCAATCCCTTTTCAGGTAGAAAGTACTGGATTTTAAAAAATTTGGCAAAGATGAACTCCATAAAGTCAGTCTTGTCCTGTGGTAGAATAGCCGGGATCAATATGAAGGAAGCAGCAGTGGATTGACAAGCCTGGTGGAATTCCTTACCCAATGCTTTCCATATAGCAGTCATATTCGATTGAGTTGTACCAGCAGGAGGTTTCCTAAAGGCCAATTTGGTTTGTTTTTTAATGTCTTTGCCTTTTGATGGGCTCAGGTCCATTTGGTGCCGGCTCAGGACGTATCTCATTCTCAGCTGCATGTGTGATCTCCAACGCACCCTTAAATATACACGGATTGCTTGCGCTCATGCCACTACCAGAAGGCAGTTGGCCCGACTCCTCGCTCGATGTCAGCCTAGTTGGATGGCCTCGTTCGTTCTCTATATTAAGACAAATAGGCATGGAAATGTCTTTTACAGAAGCACTACTTGTAGAGGCCAGAGCTAAAGCTTTTTTTGTGGCATCCAATCTCTCTGCCACAATACCAATTTCATTGTTCATGGCTCCCACAGCCTCAGTCAAAAACATACAATTGATGCAGCTGGATGCCCCTTCTTACTTGCTCACCAGAAACAATGGATGCATCAGATTTCCTCTTACCCATGGCAGTAGCTCCAGCGTTGTCTTCAATGGGCTAAAAAACTCAGGCCCATGGGGGGCGGCTAAACCCAGGGTCAGTCGGCAGAGGACGGGCGCAGATGGGCCCGTCCTTGGCCTGGGCTTTGCTTGGCGGCTGCACATGTGCTTCCTGGGCAGTGGGAGTGCTGGAAGCTCTTTATGCACCAGTTGGCACGCTGAAAGCGGGCAGGCGGCTCTGGCCACAAAGAACACCGGAGCCCGTAGTACTGGGCAATAAGAAGGGCGTCCCTCAAAGCGTGAGTGCTAGAAGACCTTTATGTGACTGTTGACGTGCTGAAAGCAGTCAGGCAGCTTCGGCCGCAAGGAACACTGGAGCCCATAGTCCCAGGTGACGAGAGGGGCATTATTTATTTATTTACGGGATTTATAGAGCGCAACATTAATCTCCCAGGGAATATAACGGCACTAAGATGCTCCCTACCCTTTCAACTGTGAAACTGAGATAAATTTGTGAGAGCTGAGATATTACATTATGCTCTAAACAAACATGTTTTTAGTTCTTTCCTAAATCAGAGATGGTTGTTGGTAAGACACAGATCCATTGGTAAAGTGTTCCATTGGGCCGCTGCCGGGTGAGAAAATGAGCGGCACCAGATCTGACTTTTTTATTCGCTTGGCTTTGGCAAGTGCAAGATTCTGTGATCTCAGATCGCACGTTGGATTGTATAATCCTACTTTGGCTTGTAGGATTTCAGGCCCAGTGTTATATAATGCTTTGTGTGCACGGCAGAGAGGCTTGAAATTGGCTCTTTTGCATATTAGTACCAGTACAGGGTTGCCAAGCATGCTGATGCCAAGCTCTATCTGTCCTTATTGCAGACAAGTTTGGCAGCAGCTTTTTGAATCAGTTGAAGTCGGCTGAACAGGTAGCCTGCCATACCCACATTGAGGACATTACTATTGTCCCATCTACCAGTTATTAGAGCTTGGAATATGGTTCTTTGCCAGGCAACCGGTATCCACTGGAAAAGCCTACTAAAGAGTTTGAGAATACCAAAGCATTTGCACAAAAGTGGTATTTACTTGTTTGTGCATGGAAAGTGAATCGTCAATAAGAACCCTGAGATTTTTCTCTGATTTCTTAGACTTCAGAGTGTCTCTTAACGAGGCAGGCCACCAAGAAGAGTCCCAAATCTGAGGGGCCCATCTGAAGAGTAAAATCTTTGTTTTGCCGCCATTTAATTTTGACCCCTGATCTGTCCAGTTTGCTACTTCAGAGAGGCACTTTGTTAGTTTGCCTCGGGTTTCATCATGTCTCTCGCCTATTGATATCAGCAGCTGACTGTTGTCTGCGCACAAACCAATCTCAAAACCCAATTTTCTAACAATTTTTGCTAGGGAGGAGAGGTAAATATTTAAGAGTGTCAGGCTCAAGGAGGACTCCACATTGAGATACATGGGGATAGCATCTGGAAGTGCTTAACTGGATTGTTTGTGTTCTATTCTTTAAAATTAGTCGAACTCATGTAGGGATTTGGAGTGCAGTCTGATTTCATGGAGTTTTTTTATCATTAGGCTATGGAAAACGGAATCAAAAGCAGCAGGTAGATCAATTAGTATCAGGGCACCGGCCTTGCCCTGATCAACTACTAACCTGATATTATCCAGCAGGGCAAGAAGAGTGGACTCAGTGCTATTTTTGGTCAGTGCCCCTGTACTTTTATTCATTAGGGGATGATGTAGAGGGTGATTTCACAAGAAACCTTAGAAGTGCACAACAATCCCTTTTTTTCAGTTTAAAAAGCTTTATTGAGTGGAAGAAACAACGTATAACATCATTACAACTGTGAATAATATCAAAGAAAAAAAGGACATCCAATAAAAGAGAGCAAATATAAAACACACCCAATAAAGGGGAAAACCTTATACCAATGAACAATGCTGTTTTGGGATTTTCATAGAGGGGAAAAAGAGAGGGAAGAGGGGGAAAAGAGGGGAAAAAGGGAGGGGAGAAGGCAAAAAATATTACAATAACGTCTAATTCAAAGGTAACTTACAATCACTAAAGAGGAGGTAGGGACAACAGAATATTCAGGGAACATGTCTAGATAGATAATCAGTTAAAGGAGACCATAATAAAATCTCTTTTGATTAGTAAAGGTACCGATGTAGCATAAGCACGATCCAGTCTGTGGTGATGACATAACAAATTCCACCAAGCATTATAAGCAATTTTTGTGGTATCCTTCCAATTTGTAGTAATTATTTGAAATTAAATTGCTATGAAAAGATCAATAAATTTACGAACGTGACATGGAACATTCCATATGGGAGCCAACCCACCTAGAAAGATATAAACAATTTCAAAGGGAACATCAGTAGATAAAATATTGTTAAGTTTAGACCAAATACGAGACCAAAGAGATTTAAGATTAGGACAATGAAAAAACATATGTAACAAATCGCTATTATCGCATGAACATGACCAACACTTTTTAGAATCTAATAACTTAAATTTACACAAATCAGAGGGGGTATAATAAAGCCTATTGTAAAAATAAATAAAAAGACTGTGTGGTGCTAGCGGAGCGAGAGACTGTATGTATTTTAGACCAAATAGAGTCCCAAGTTTGCAGAGAAAAGATTTGGCCTAGATCCAACTCCCACACGAGTTCCAATTTGGACTTGAGCCTATCGACTGCGCAGACGACCTCGCCCCTCTGAAGACCCCGCCGAGCAGACCCGGCAGCAAGAAAGCCCCATGGTTTAACGACGAACTCAAGAGCTCCAAGAAGAACTGCAGAGCACTCGAGAAAACCTGGCGCAGAGACCCAACACCGGACAACATGACTGCCCTCAAGCTCGCCACTCGAAAACACCACCAACTGATCCACGCCACCAAGAAAACCGCATTCAAGGAACGACTGGACAACAACGCACACAACAGCAAGGAACTCTTCAACATCGTGAAAGAGCTCTCCAACCCCAACGCCGGAAACAACGACATCACCCCTTCGCAAGACCTCTGCAACTCCCTCGCCTCCTACTTCCACAACAAGATCGCGGATATACACAACAGCTTCAGCACTCAACCGACGCACGCCACGACCGAACCACCGCCCCCCACCACCACCCTCCGCGCCTGGATCCCGATCAGCACCGAAGACACCATCCGCACGATGAACTCCATCCACTCCGGATCTCCGACAGACCCCTGCCCTCACCACGTCTTCAACAAGGCCGACGCTGTCATCGCACCCCACCGGCGGGACATCATCAACACCTCCTTCGACACCGCTACCTTCCCGGAGAGCTGGAAGCACGCCGAACTCAGCGCTCTATTTAAGAAACCATCAGCCGACCCCACCGACCTCAAGAACTACCGCCCCATCTCGCTGCTCCCGTTTCCGGCAAAAGTCATCGAGAAGACCGTCAACAAGCAGCTGGCCGCCTTCCTCGAGACGAACGGTTCCCTCGACCTCTCGCAGTCTGGCTTCCGGGCCAACCACAGCACCGAGACCGCCCTGATCGCAGCTACCGATGACATCCGAGCCCTGCTCGACAACGGAGAAACAGCGGCCCTCATCCTCCTGGACCTCTCCGCGGCCTTCGACACTGTCTGCCACCGTACCCTAGTACAGCGCCTCAGCAACGTCGGAATCCAGGAGAAGGCACTGGAGTGGATCATCTCCTTCCTCGCCGGAAGGACACAGAGAGTCCGCCTCCCCCCGTTCAGATCGGAGGCCACCGAAGTCATCTGCGGCGTTCCTCAAGGCTCCTCGCTCAGCCCAACACTCTTCAACGTCTACATGAGCCCCCTCGCAGCCATCGCACGCCAGCACAACCTCAACATCATCTCCTACGCCGACGACACCCAGCTGATCATCTCCCTCACCAACGACCCCGCCACCGCCAGAGCCAACCTGCACGAAGGGATGACAGACGTAGCCAAATGGATGTCGAACAGCCGCCTGAAACTGAACTCGGACAAGACGGAAGTCCTCATCCTGGGATCCTCACCCTCCGCCTGGGACGACTCCTGGTGGCCCCCCGCCCTGGGCAGCGCACCCAAACCAACAGACCACGCACGCAACCTGGGCTTCATCCTGGACTCCTCCCTCTCCATGACCAGACAAGTCAACGCCGTCTCCTCGTCGTGCTTCAACATCCTGCGCATGCTACGTAAGATCTTCCGATGGATCCCCACCGAGACCAGGAAGACGGTCACCCAGGCCCTCGTCACCAGCCGTCTGGACTACGTCAACTCCCTCTACGCCGGAACCACCGCCAAACTCCAGAAGAGACTCCAGCGGATCCAGAACACCTCAGCACGACTCATCCTGGACATCCCCCGCCGCAGCCACATCTCCGGACACCTGAGAGATCTGCACTGGCTCCCGGTCAACAAGAGAATCACCTTCCGGCTCCTCACCCACGCACACAAAGCCCTACACAACCAAGGCCCAGGACACCTCAACAGCCGCCTCAACTTCTACGCTCCCAAACGGTAGCTTCGATCGACCAGCCACGCCCTCGCCGCCGTCCCCCGCATCCGAAGAGCCACCACAGGAGGAAGGTCCTTCTCCTACCTGGCCACCAAGACTTGGAACTCCCTCCCGGCCCACCTCCGCCTGACCCAAGACCACCTCGCCTTCAGGAAGCAGCTCAAGACCTGGCTGTTCGAGCGGTAGCGGACCCCCTCCCCCCAGCGCCTTGAGACCCTCCAGGTGAGTAGTGCGCTATATAAATGCTTTGATTGATTGATTGATTGATCGATAGGTGAAGGTGATAATAGTTTGTAAATAGCTGATGCTCTAAAGGGAGTAGTAAAATCTGGTGGGGAAGAAAGGGAAGAGGTATCAGAGGAAGATGGAATGTCCTGTAAAATAGTGGAAGACAGGGTAGGAGTAAGCAGTTGGAAGTGTGAAAAGTGTTTGTTAGATATACCAAAGGAATCGCATAGGTCCTGGAAGGTTCTTAAGGAGTCACCAATGAGTAAGTGTTCATACGTAATAATGCCTTTATCAATCCACTCCTTCCAGAAAAGCGCTCTGTTGTTGATCTTAAGGAATTTGTTGTATCAAATCGGAATGCACAAGTGGACAGTAGAAGGAGAGGAAAAAGAACAAAAAAGCAAAAGTGTTAGAGCTTTGGAGTGCTTAAAAATGGGGGAGAGAAATCTTGTAGGGGGTTCCTGTAGGGAAAGAGAAGGGTGTAAGTTGAGCTAACTCTAAAGAGCTCCAAGCCGTTAAAGGAGGGGTGGACGAATCTGAAAGAAAAGGCCAGATCTGTTGAAGAGTAAAAGCAGAGTGGAAACATTAAATATTAGGGAAATTGACACCACCTAGGTTCTTAGGTTGTTGAAGACGGAAAAGCGAGACCCGAGCTTTACGATTATTCCATAAGAATTTCACAAGAAGGCGATTAATGGATTTAAAAAAATAGTGGGGAAGAGTGACAGGAAGCATGGAAAGATAAAAATTAACAATAGGAAGTAACATCATTTTAATGGTTGATAAATGGCCCCACTAGGAAAGCAAAAGAGGGGACCAGCGATCTATGAGAGAAGAAATTTTCTTAAGAATATCAGAATGATTAATTTTGATGGTCTCTCTAATGGTGTTAGCATACAAGACACCCAAACATTTGATAGATCCAGAAGTCCATTCAAATCCGGAACCCTCGAACATATGGGGAAGGCAAAACTTATTAAGGGGAAGGACCTCTGATTTATCAATATTTAGTTTGTAGCCAGAGACCAAAGAATAATCGTTAAGTAAGGAAAAGAAAGCAGGGAGTGCAACAATGGGATTTCAGATATAAAGTAAAATATCATCGGCGTAAGCAGTAAATTTGATATCAACGTCTTTGTAGATAAAGCCAGAATAAGAGGGAGACTGTCTAATTTTTTCCAAAAAGGGTTCTAGAGCCAAAATGAAAAGGAGAGGGGAAAGAGGGCATCCCTGTCTGGTTCCTCTATGAAGAGAGAAGTAATCTGATTGAGTACCATTAACCCAAATAGAAGTTTTAGGATCAGAATAAAGTAATTGAATATATCTAAGAACAGTGGGGCTGAAACCATGCCAGCGAAGCGCTCCAAACATAAAGTCCCAATTAACTCGATCGAAGGCTTTTTCAGCATCTAAAGTAATCGCGGCGATAGGGGAATCCATTTTGGCCGCTAGATGAATGATATTGAGAAGGGTTCTCGAATTATCAGTTATGGACCTACCTTTAACAAATCCAGATTGATAGATATTAACCAGATCGGGAATAACAGCATTGAGACGAATAGCCAAGATTTTTGCATACATTTTCAAGTCGGTATTTATAAGGGAAATAGGTCTATAATTTTTACACAGGGAGGGATCTTTGTCTTTTTTGGGAAGAAGACAGAGCATTGCCTGTGTAAAAGAACCTTTGGATTTGCCTGTAGCAAGAAAGTGGTTAATTAAATGGAGCAAATGGGGCACAAAAACTGTCTTAAAATGAAGGAAAAATCGCACTGTAAATCCATCCGGGCCAGGGGTTTTATCCTTAGGGAGAAGAGAAAGTGCAGCAAGAATGTCGTTTTCTGAGATAGGGACGTCGAGGGAAGAAAGATCAACCAAGGTATCAGAGGATTTAGGGATAGAATGAAAAAAAGAATCTATTTGCTCAGGAGAAGGATTGGATTCAGGAGTGTAAAGGGAAGAGTAATATTGAACGAAGCATTCAAGGATTTTAGCATCCGAGGATTGGAGGGAACCTTGAGAATCCTTAATAACAACAATCTTAGATCTCTGTGTTTTGATTTTAAGGTAATTCGCTAGCGATTTACCAGCCTAATTATGTCCACCGTACATTTTAGCATTAAATTTGAGAAGCTGGTTAGAAGCAGAATCCCAAGAATGCCTGTTAAATTGCATCTTGGCTTTGATAAGGGAGGATAGAAAATCAGGAGAATTAGTAGTGAAATAAAGATGTTCACGGTCTTTAATTTGTTTGAGAAAATGAGATGCTTGAGCGAGGGCCTTTTTCTTGTTTCGGGATACAAAGTCTATAACACAACCACGGGCAGCAGCCTTGAATGCATCCCAGATAAAGTGAAAATCGGAAGTTGTGTCTAAATTATCATGAAAAAAATCATCCATGAATCGTGTAAAATGGTCAGTGAAATGGGGATCAAGCAGTAGTGAGTTATTGAAACGCCAACGGCGAGATGGGGGGATAGGGGAAGGATAATCCATATATAAAATAACGGGTGCGTGGTCTGAGATGAGAATAGAGCCTATTTCAGAATTAGTCATAAATTGAAAGGCATGGTGTGAAAGAAAAATGTAATCAATTCGGGAATGTGAAGCATGCACTGGAGAAAAAAAAGAAAATTCCAACGAATCAGGATGGGATATTCTCCACGAATCAATTAGGCCTCTAGAGGAGATGGACTTGTGGAATGACTTTTGCATTTTATTAGGGACATACCGTACTTGAGATTTGCGGTCCAAAAAAGGATCCATTAATTGGTTACAGTCCCCCCAACAATCAGATCATCACTCACATTGGAAGAAAGAAGGGAAGAAAACTCATTCCAGAAGGATAAGTCAACACCATTGAGGCCATATACATTGTAAAAGGAAAGATGAACATCATTAACAACACTATCTAAAAATAACCATCTACCATTAGAATCAGAAAATTCATTTTGTATTTGAACGGACAACGATTTATGAAATAAAAGGATAACACTATTTTTGTTATTAACAGCCGGAGAACAATATGCTTCTCCAACCCATTGTTTACGCAATGAGGATAAATCCTGTAAAGAAAGATGCGTTTCCTGCAATAAAGCAATTTGACATTTCAAACGAACAAGATGAGATAAAATACGTTGCTTTTTAATAGGGTTACGGAGACCCTTAACATTCCAGGAAATAATTCGAAGACCATTCATGATAGGAAAAGAAGAGAAGAGAAGAGAGAAAGCATATAACAGTTAAGAAAGAAAGAAGTGAAAAAGAAAAAGATGAAATAGATAGTGAAGAAGAAAAGAGTACATTGTAGCTTGATGAGATGAATGAAAACGGGAAGGAACCACCACCAATATGAGATCAAATAAACAATGGAGAACCAATGCGTTACCACAATAGAGAGTATCAGGAAAAAGCAGAAAAGAAAAAAGGATGAATTAATGCCTAGGAGAGAGAAATGGAAGAAAGTAGAAAGAGAAAAACAGAGAGTTAGGGAATCAATGGAAAGAAAAGAGGAAGAAAAAAGGAGGATGAGAGGATACTGGAAAGGAAAAGAATGAAAGGAATGGGAGAAATTAACTCCCGAGAGATGGAATAAGAGAGAGAAGATGACAAAAAGCCAGAGGACTTTAGCCATAAAAGACAACGAAATGAAGGACAATGAAGTGGGAGGGGGAGCAGCGAATACAAGACAACCGCACGAGCAGAAGAGAAGAAGAAATATATGGTTACATAAAACAATAAGGAAAGAAGAAAAACAGAAAGTCATAAAAGTCACGAGTAACCAATTAAGACAAATGAAGGGAACTTACCAAACAAATGGGAAGGGGGCAGCGAAACAGAAGAAACGGTACAGATACCGGAGCAGCACAAAAATGAGGTGTTCAACAAGGACTACAGAGGAGAAATCTGGAAAACGAGAAAAGACAAGAAAGGGATGAAGTCGACAATACAACAGGGAATTAAATACCGAACACCATTAAATTAACAAACATGAAAACAATAAATTTAGGGTTTGCTGAGTTCCATTGATTCCTCTTTATGAGTGTGGATGAATTTGCGAAGGTCAGCCAGATCTTCAAAGCTGAAAGTTCTTTCTTTGTAAGTCACCTTGAAAAAACAGGGGTGAATGAGGCCACATCGGGCATTCATCGATTGAAGAGCAGGTCGCAGATCCAAAAATTCCTTACGTCTTGCCGCCGTTGATTTAGAGACATCCTGTGTGATAAAAACTTTATGTCCAGACCAAAGCATCTGCTTATGCTGTTTGGCAGAATGAAGGATTGCCATGAGGTCTGAATAAGGAAAGAAATAAGCAATGATCCCCTGGGCTTTGAAGTAAAAGAAGAATTCTTCGGTCCAAGACGATGCGCCCTTTGAATATTGACATCCAGGTGCTTAGGATGGCCAGTGATGGGAAGGACCTGAGCCTTCAAGAACTGGATAATGTCAAACCCCTCTGAGCCTTCCGGAATACCATAAAGGCGCAAATTATTACGCCGATTGCGATTTTCCAAATCCTCGGAGGTCCGTTTAAGCAGGTCGACTTCCTTGGTAAGACTGGCAACCTTGGATAAGACGTCCTGAAAGTCACTGACCTTTTGCTCTACATCAGTTAGTCTTGAATTCAAACTGGACCATTTATCATCAAGCCTCTGGAGAGTTGAGTTTGAGTTTAAATTATTTTTAAAGCGCGCGTACACCTGAGCGGTTCTATGGCGCTACAAAATGCCAAGTCCTTAGGAAGCAAAAAATGACAGGGGGGGACTTATGAGAGATTATTGGGGGAAGGCTTTAGAGCCTTTCTGAAGAGCGAGAACTGGGTAGAACATCTAAGGTGGACTGGGAGGGAGTTCCAAAAAATGGGGGCAAGGGTGGTGAATTTAGAGCCTCCCCATTTTTTTCGGCGAAAACGGGGGACAGTCAGCAGATGTAGAGAAGAGGAGCAAAGTTCCCTAGAGGGGGCATAGGGTTTGATCTCCGAGGAGATAAAAGCAGGAGCAGAGCCTAGCTGGGCCTGAAAGACGAGGCAGCCCACCTTAAATTGGGAGCGTTCGCGAATGGGGAGCCAGTGCAAGGATTTTAAGAGGGGAGTGACATGGTGGGATTTGGTGAGGTTGTGAACCAGGCGGGCAGCCTGGTTCTGAACCAGCTGTAGTCATCGTACGCTATAGGCAGGCATGCCATGGTAAAGGGCGTTGGCATAATCTAAGCGAGAGACGACCATAGCAAGGACGATAAGTTTTAGGGCCGTGAAGGAGAAGAAGCGAGAGACCTTGCGGATAGTACGGAGAGATAAAAAAGAAGAGGAAACTACCGAACTCACCTGGGAGTGCAAAGTGAGTTGGTCATTAAGTTTAATGCCAAGGGTTTTGACAGAGGGGGAAGGGGAAGGAGGGGGCCCAAGGGAAGGGGGCCAGAAGAGGGGGGACTAGGGACTGGAGCAACCCCCTGTCAAAACCAGCTCAGTTATGTCTGGGTTTAGTTTCAGGTGGTTGTGATTCATCCAGTCCCGGATGAAGAGCATAGTGAATTGGAAGTTGGATTTAGAATCAGGGAAGTGAGAGAGAGAAAAATAAGCTGGAGGTCGTCCGCATAGTTATATACGGAGACCTCCATTTGCTGAAGGGCAAAGATGAGGGGAGCTATGTACAAGTTGAATAGTAAAGGGGAGAGAGAGGAGCCTTCGGGGACCCCACATACCACCTTCCGAGGTTCAGCCGAGAAATCTCCCAGGCGGACCGCTTGAGTGCGATCACTGAGGAAGGAGGACAGCCAGACCAAGGCCGAGCCCCCGATCCCCGCCGCCGCGACACGGGAAAGTAAGATAGAATGATCCACCGTGTCAAAGGCGACGGAGAGGTCGAGTAGCACCAAGGCCTGGGGGATGTTAGTGTCCAATCCCTCCCGAAGGTTGTCAAGTACTGAGAGTACGACTGCCTCGGTGGAATGAGCTGGGTGAAAACCGGCCTGGCGAGGAGCCAAGACTCGTTTTTTCCACGTAGGTGGTTGTAGTAGTATCAGTCATAAAGGGGCGTATGAGACGCAATTCCTCCATAATGTCCTCCAACGTAACAGGAAGTGGGGACTTAGAAGGAGATGGAGGATCTTTTTGAGGCATTTAGCAGTGGCGGCAGCATCCTTGCGTATAGCAGAGGCGTTACCGTGGGCCTTAGAAGTATGCGGAGGTTCCATTGTGGTACAAAGGCGTGAGACTCCAGCCAGACCAAAAGATAAGTGCAACAGAGAATCGTGAGGAGGCCACCAATATGCAAACTGAAAACAAGCGTAACAATGAGGCAGCGACCATTGAGTGAAGGAATCACTAAGAGCGAAGCAAGGAGTGAAGCCCAGCAGGAAAAAGTGGTAAATACCCTTATTGTAGTCCTGAAAGCATGCAACGGCACCTGGAAAGCATATCAGCAGAGTTGAAAAGCCATGGCGCAGGTTAAAGCATGAAGTAAATAAGGAAGTTAAAAAAAAAGGCTCCTCGAATGAAGCAACATAATCAGCAAGCTGGGGCATGTAATCCATGAAAAAGTCACTCAAAAAGGCAGGCAAGAAGTGATATAGCAGCAGAAAGGGAAAAAACAACCGCTGCGAAGAACTGGCAGAAAATAGGAACAAAATGGCGGCCGTGACCGAAGAAAGAGCATTTCGGCCCAAAATTAGCATAAAAGCATCTTGTTGGAAGCTAAAAGCATACCCATGCGGTGGGGGGCGCTTCTGACATCGAAATCCACCGTTTAACTGCCGAAACGCTACAGCGAAATGGACCCTTCAAAAACGAGCGTTGCTCGTCTGCGCGGAGCTCCTCAGAGTGCGTCCATCTTGGCAGCCGCGTCGCGCGCTCTCCACAACAATCCCTTTTAACCCAGCCCTGGCTCCAGACATCAATATGGGGTCAATGAGCTCTTTTTGTGAGAGCAGGACACAACCTACACAAATGCAAAGTGTGAACGCCTTCTGCCTCACCCAGCCCAGGAAGACCATCAGTATGCAGATGAATGCATATGTAATCCCTCTCGCACCCATGCCTTCCTGTGTTGTGGCTGTCTGGAAAGCATGTACCAAGTGTAGCTGTCACCCAGGCCTAGACCTGGATTGGAGTCAGACTGCAAAGCACACAGTGTAATAAGTAGAGAGAAAGGCTCACTTTCTAAAAGTGCCAATTCTAAAATAGTAATGTAAAATCCAACCACGTCAATAAGCAGGATTTATCACTACCATTCTAAACATACTAAACATGGCACCACCACTCCTTTCAGATCAGGAATTAACACTTAAAGCTATTTAAGGGTATTCCCAATGCTATCCTATAGGAGGAGTAGGCCTCACAGCTGTGAGAAATAAAATTAGCCGTTTGTCGCTACCAGGACATGCCACACATAAAGGCACATGCCCTTCCTTTTATTTCCACAGCACCCTGCCCATACAGCTACATCAAGCCTACTTTAGAAGAGATCTATGTGTAATAAACGGGAAAGGGGAGTTTAAGGCTTGGTAAGTAGTTTTAAATGCCAAGTCAAAGTGGAAGTAAACTGCACACACAGGCCTGGCAGGGCAGGCCTTAGACAGGTTTTAAAGGCTACTTCTGTGGATGGCACAAGCAGTGCTGCAGGCCCACTAGTAACATTTAATGTACAGGCCCTGGATACATGGGATACCACTTTACAAGGGACTTACAAGTAAATCAAATATGCCAAACTGGTGTTAATCAATCATACCATGTTTAAAGGAGAGAGCACACGCACTTTAGCACTGATTAGCAGTGGTAAAGTGCCCAGAGTCCTAAAGCCAACAAAAAGGGTCAGCAAAATAGGAGGAGGAGAGCAAAATGTTTGGGCAAAAACCTGCAAAAGGGCAAGGTCCAACATTATGCAGTTACCTTGTATTTTTATTACTGTTCCGAATGGCTAATGTATGTCTTAGTGTGCACCTGGAATGTGCCTCACAGTCTTTTCACCCACCAAACAAGATCTTCCTTCTTCTCCAGGGGAGTCCTTGATGGGGTTAAATGATGAGGAAATTGCCCACCGTTAACCCAGTCATTCCTTTACAATGTCTGAAATATGGTGTTTTGCAGTTTAATGCTGTTAAAAACTACAGCAGTGTTGAAACATATTACTGCAAAAAATTGACTCTTTACAAAATACACACCAAACACCTTATATCTACTCATTGAAAACTACAGTTTTAGAATGAACAAAAAAATAGTTTTTTTTAAAATGCTGTCACTTTGCATACCCCTTTGGGAGGAAAACAAATAAAGGATTTCCATGAAGTACAACACATACAAAATATTTTAACATTTCACACTATAATTAGGTCTCCTGGTATTTATTTTTTGATATTTTCGTCTATATATATATCCAAATACATGTTTTGCTCATTCTATTTCTATTTAGCCATATTTATTTTGTGCAAAGTGCAAAAAAATGGAGCTGCAATTTGTATATTTCCACTTTTATTTAACCAACAAATGTTTACTTGTGTTTGAGTGCCAAATGAGTTTTAGCCATTTACAGTACAATACAGTCATATGAAATCATTTGCATTGTAAAACAGCGTAAACAGCTTTACTGCTGCAATTATTAAGGCTTTATTAGGGGATTATTTTCCTTTTTTTTAATTCACCTGCCTGTCAGTCTGCACAGCTGTTGACCTAGCATGCATGATTGATAGTAGTAAGAATCATCCAGAAGAAAACCTATTTTCTGTATTTTTCCATACAAATCGATACAAACCGGAAAAAAAGATTGTTTTCTGTCTGTATTTATTTGTAAACAATTGTAAAAACGGAAAACTGGGATACTTAAATATAATTATATTTGTTGTTATTGCAATGCGGCTATACAGTCAGGGCTCCATTTCAGAGGGCTGATAAAATATAACATTATAAATATGTTGCGCGGGGACACACCGGCGAGGTAACCATGCGCTCTATAAATGGCAAATAAATAAATGTTGTGCAAAATGCTACCTTTTTAGTGCATCACACAGGATTGTGACATTAGTTCTTGTGACATCACTTCATGTGATGTCACACTGCATTGCCTATGCTAATTATTACAGTTGGGCCGCAGGCATTATGATATCACAACTCAATTTTAATAATGTTGTGATGTACTGCTTTGTGGTATTGTATTGTATTGTAATTGCATTTATATATCGCTTACTACCCCATGCGAGGTGTCAAAGTGCTTTTTTGGCGAGTAGCATGCTACTCTGGAACCTAAAAAGGATTAATAGTGAATTAGTATAGTGAAATATGAAAGTGATTTGGGTGGTGGATATGTTAGTCAGTTATTTGGATTGAGAAGGATTTTGGAGGGATAGAAGAGGGAAAAAGGTTTGCATTTATATAGTGCTTTTTACCCTTGATGGGGTGTTGAAGCGCTTTTTTCGGTGAGTAGCACTCTACTTCAGAACCCATAAAGGTTTAGTGGTGAATGAGCATAGTGAAATATGAAAGTAATTTGAGTGGTGGATATGGTAGTCAGTTATTTGGATTGAGAATGATAGTGGACGGATAGAAGAGGGAAAAAGGTTTGCATTTATATGTATTATTTATTTGAATGTTTCTTTCTGAAACTAAAAGACATCAAGAATACTTTAGTTCTTGAGTTGCCATGAGAGGCTACGTCAGTTAAACTCTGCTGGCTGAGTGGGAACGTTTCTTATGTCCATGGTCTGAGCACAATAAAATATAACTTTCTTTGAGTGACTTTGGTTCTACAAATAACTTATTACATTTGGGTAGCTATGTCATTTTCTTATTACAGGTGAGTAGAGAGGTCACAGCACAACTGTAGTAAGGAAATTAGACACAGTCTTACATACAGGGATTGCTGGCTCCTATATATTATATAGGGGATACAATACCCCCTGCTGTACATTATAAGAATAATGCAAGTCACTGAGGAGTTCCATAATGATACAAAGGAACGAGGCTGAACTAATAGTGGAATAAATGCAGCTGTAAAGGACAGATTCCACTTCATATAACAAACTATGAACAGAAGGTTGTGTATAATGAAGAGGTAAGGCTTTCCTGAACTAGAGAGAAAAAATGTGATGCCAAACGTGCATCTTGGTACCAGGCAGTCAGGCTACAAATCCGTTGCTGTGCCTCTGGGAAGCAGCCTTTGAAGGAGACATAAGTTCACCCCAACAGCTGCTAGTCACTTTCACTCTCTGTATGCTGCAGCCTTGAAGTATCCTTTCACATGAGGGGCACAAGGGAACAGGGTTTTGTTCTTTATACGAGACATTGAGCGGTGAGGAAGAAGATAATGAGGGGACAGGGGATTATTGCATATGGAAGCCTCCTCGTTAAAGCCTGCAAAGAGCTGCTGAACACAGCAAAGGTCAGAGAAGGAAAGAGCAGTGCAACTCTGCCTCTCAATAATTCTAATTCTAAGCCCACCTGACAGAGATACACTGGCCAAGCACGTCAATTAGGAAAAGTAGGCCTGTGATACCCCTGGGTTCTGCTTTGGTACCTCTTGCAGGAGTATCACAAGCCAGGGCTCCTTGCCCCAGGCCCTGCACATCTAGAGGCCCATCCTTCAGCTACATATATTTAAATATTATGAAACGAAGGTCAGATCGGTTCCTTTTCTATGCAGCTAGTCTGGCAACACCACTAGGTGGTGTCAAATTCTGTGTTTTCCCTTTTCTCAGAGTACATCATTTCTTAATTCAATCTGCTGGAACAAGACATTAAAGTGAGGCTCAACAAACACTTGGGCCCCTGGCTCCACAACATTTTCTGACCTGCTTGACCATTGGCACTTAGCATGTACAGCAGAAAGAAATGATGGCCCTTTACTCTGTATAGTTTCCACTTCATCCCTTTACATAATACCCCTAAAGCAAATAAGAGGCTACCAAGGCAAAATGGTGGCTCAAGAGTTTAAACTTGTGATGCCATCAAGGGTTACAGATGTTGATGCCACTCCCACTACCCTGGCAATACTGAGAATGAATGTCCATGAGAAGGAATACAACTCTGACGCAAATTCTTAGTAAATCTGGCTCTACCGCGGCATGTTTCCCTTCTGTTTTTCCTTGAAATGAAATAAAAGAGGTTTTGACTCTCAAATGTCTGTTTTCACCTACAATCATAAATTGGAAAATTCAAATTGTAATGTCCTTATCACAACTCTCAGCGGGAAGCAGCATGCCATTGTAGCTATGATAGTCTGAGTGACAACAAAGATATTCATTTTTTCTATACTCCTGTCTGTTAAAAGTAAACATAGTCCACAATCATCATTGAACTAGGTATCACATTATGTTGCTTGGGAAGATTTAAATTGCCAATGCTTATATCTTTGTGAAACTCAAAGTTCACATCCACTTTCCAATTAGTTTAAAAATGCCATCCACACCCGGGTGGCTACTCCGCTAAGGCGGAGAAGCGTCGCCCCACTGCCCGTAGAGCAGGAGAAAGGAAAGGAAAATGATAATAACCTTGTTATTTTCATTTTATTTTACGCTATTGGGCCAGGTTAGAGCAGGGCTGGACTGGAGTCACAGGGGGAGGAGTGGTGGTCACGCTAAGTGCGTATGACGGTTTGGCCTGCATCTTTGGCTGGCCAAACAGTCATGCGCACTTTGCACGTTCCCCACCAGGCTGTAATGCACAGCCTCGTGAGGAGCCTATACATGTGCCCTGTCCCCGTCTGAGTGCCGAACCAACGTGCTCAGATCAATCACCAATTGTGATTGGCATAGAAGAGGGAGAGGGAGCGTGGGTGGCTCCTGTTTCCACAACCGAAGCGGAGGAGAGACGGCGGATAGCAAAAGGTAAGTGTTCTTTTTTTCCCCTTGTTCCCTGCCAACCGGCAATGCGTTCACAATATGACTCATGCAGAAATCACCCTGTCTGTGCATGGGCACTCCCAAACATTTTCCCAGGGGTCCACCAGTAGGGTGCATGGTGGGCATAGAGGGAGTGATGAATGTAATGTTGTGGTCTGTGATTCATGGAATGATTTTGAGGGTTTAATTCCATCCTGTCTTCAAAGTTAGGTCCCTAGGGGTAGATTTACTAAATTGTCCAGTCACTTCGCTTTGTTGCAATGCGTGACAGGGAACGGATAGGAATGCACTGCATTTAAGTAAATACGGATCATTCCTGCCTTTTCTCCCATGCTGGTGCCCTTTTGTTAACATAGTACCAACGTAGGCACACTTGCACTAGGGTGCAAGGGGGCGTCCACTGCATGCAGGACTGTTATTGTGCAGGAAGGGTCATCTTCGTGTACAAAAACAATCCTGAGATGCATTTTCCTCTTTCTATGTGTGCTGTAGAGGGCAGCACACACAAAAAAAGGAAGTAATGAGGAGAAATAAAGACATTTCTGCTTGTTATGCCTCTCCTGGGAAGGCATTTCTTGTTGGCGCATTCCCAGGTTTACTAATTGTGGTAAATCTGGGAATGCATCAAAACCCTTGGGAGCTGCATGGGCACACACACACACAAAGCCCATGGAACGCCTTCCCAGGCATGGTAAGGCAACGCATTGCTTTGCGCTGTGTTGCCTCACTCCAGATTTATGGAGTTACTCACAGCCACGCAAAGTGGCCTTGCTTGGCTTCATAAATCTCACTTAAGGTTTGTGTTGCGCATGTACCACATTGCGTGGTGCAAATGTGACACAAACTGGGTCATACATATGCCTGCCCCTAATGTCCAGAAGAGCCATCAATTTCACAGTTCTGTGTTATGCAGTATCAGAGTTGCTGTTCCTCCACTGGACCCTGGAGTAAGCCTTCTCTGCCTGCTATTGCTACCTTAGGTGATATAAGTGTACAAAGCAAGTAACTTGATTATTGAATTGGAATGAAATAAAATATTAGGCCTCACAATCTCTTTATGTTTTTAATATCTTATCTACAAACATTAGACATGCTTAGAAACAGGCTTAATTAAGGTTGTAGGTGATATAAAAAAATACATGACAAGGACTCCCCAACAAAGTGTGCAACTTACTGAGTAGGGCAGACACAGGCTACCCAAATTCCCACTGCTAAATGTTGCACAGTGGGAAGGTTTTCCTCATGGAAGTAGAAAACTTGTCATTTAATCCTGACTCTAACACTTGCCAAAATATACTGGTTGTGAACTCTTTCTTAAAGTCTGGGCAGCTCCAAAACACAGAGGCATTTCTCTGGTGCTAGTAGATCCTAAGTCTCAGCATTGGAACCACTCACACCCCAGATATTGTGTATTGATTAAGATGGAAAGTATGGAACCAGAAGGCATGGTTTTGAGTGTTACAAAACTGTGGGGCATATTATCAAGGGGGCTTATCTCCGCTTTTTTGGCTTTAAAAGCCAAGAAAGCGGAGATAAAATTATCTCCCTATTACCTAGCTGTCGCTAACACCAGTTAGCGACAGCTAGTAGGAGATAGCGACCATCTTGGGCCCCACTTTGCATGTCAGTGATATTTATCACTAATGATATGCAAAGTGGGCGTGCCAAGATGTTAGCGACTGGACACAGTCGCTAACATCGCTATCTCCTATTACCAACTTTTGGAGATATTCGCGCTAAGCGCGAATATCTCCAAAAGCTAACACCTGCCCTGAGCAGTTCTTAGCCATGTTATCCAATGGGAGGTGGATAACATGGCTAAGAGCATTAGCTCGGTAATGCATGAATATCGCTGACTTTTCAGCGATATTCATGCATTGCGGCCGTTTTTGATCGCATTTGCGATAAACCTTGGTAATACCAAGGTTTATCTGCGATAAAAATCGCCGATTTGCGGCGATAATTTTTGTCTCTAAACAAGTTAGAGACAAAAATTATCTCTATTGGTTGGTAATATGCCCCTGTGTGTTCTTGGGCGATTGCTTTTGTAATATAGGGGCATATTATCAAGGGGGTTTATCTCCGCTTTTTTGGCTTTAAAAGCCAAGAAAGCGGAGATAAAATTATCTCCCTATTACCTAGCTGTCGCTAACACCAGTTAGCGACAGCTAGTAGGAGATAGCGACCATCTTGGGCCCCACTTTGCATTTCAGTGATATTTATCACTAATGACATGCAAAGTGGGCGTGCCAAGATGTTAGCGACTGGAAACAGTCGCTAACATCGCTATCTCCTATTACCAACTTTTGGAGATATTCGCGCTAAGCGCGAATATCTCCAAAAGCTAACACATTCCCTGAGCAGTTCTTAGCCATGTTATCCAATGGTAGGTGGATAACATGGCTACGAGCATTAGCTCGGTAATGCATGAATATCGCTGACTTTTCAGCGATATTCATGCATTGCGGCCATTTTTTATCGCATTTGCGATAAACCTTGGTAATACCAAGGTTTATCTGCGATAAAAATCGCCGCAGCTCAGCGGTAAAATTTTGTCTCTAACCAAGCAATAGCGATAATTATCGCTATTGCTTGGTAATATGCCCCATAGTTCTTTGCTCCTGTTTTTTGATACCGAAAGGAAAACATTAACTCTAGCTAAGCAATGGCAGTAAGTATGTGATATGAACACAGGATTATATGGTAGATGTGGACAAGCTACTGAAGGCTTGAGCCAGGCACAAGCCAAATGCCAGGCTCTGGCTCAGCTCGATGTTCTCTCAGATCCTGGAGCCCAAAACCAGCCTAGACTTCATGTGGTTTCTGTCTGCCAATAATGATCTTACCTCATTCACCAAGAACTGAAGACAAATCATTAACGTTGGATGTAAAACGTGGAAGAGAAAGATATAGGCAGCTAATGCTAAATCACACAATGAGAAAGCAGAAATCCAGGCTTCCCCACTTGACCAAACTGTGTGACCCCCAGGCAATTGTTACATTTTGCCTTGACTCTTTTTTCTTTATTATAACAAATAAAAGTGCCTTGTGATATTTGAGTTCAGGATGTGCGCTGTCCGAAAACGTTTCTTGTGTTTGACTTAACAGACTATAATGTTGCTACATCTATAACAACAACCGAAGTCAAACACCGGGTGCATATGACAACTGACTTGCCTCTTGGTTCATTATTGTCATTGGCATCAGAGAAGGGGGGAGGAATTAATTTTCTTAGTTCATATTTAACAGCCTTAATTTCTAACCATGCAGTGATTTAAATAATCTGATGGGCTAAGGTGACACACAGAGACCTGCAAAACACTATAAGGTAGTGCAGGTAGGACACTATCATTGGTCCTGAAGAAAGCCCCCCGAGCTGGCTGGGCATTTATGGGGCTGAAACATGTCGACAAACGGGTACGTTAGATTAGTAACTTGATATTTGTACGCACTACCTTGATTTTACTTTTTCACGTCTCCAACTGAATTTAAAAAAATGAGTGCCGAGAAGTAGGCAATTTTAACTCACCTCACTTAAGCAGTATTTATCACTGATCACTACTATACTACCGCTTGGTCTACCTTCTTGTGGAGGATAGTATACCAAAAAAAAAAACTAGGCGGACTACAAAGATATACCGCCCGACCGCCTATGTAAGTGAATGAGGGTTTGAAAGACAGCTAACATACCTGACCCTGGTTACACAGGTACAAGTGATCCATTCCCCTTTGATTATATAATTTAGAGACAACCACAACAACAGTTAAATAACAATTCAATATGCATTAAAAATAAATTACTATTTCCTGCCGCCCAAGCCATTCTTATAGCTTTGGGGGCCTGAAATAGTCCGCGTTGTCACACTTGTAGGAGTGTGGTCATCAATAGTTGTGTTGTTACTATCACTGGCAGCATAGCAAGGGCAATGTGTGGTGCATGCTGCAGTAGCCTCCTGACGAGAGCCCTAGCACTTATTATTTTTACAAATTAAGCACTGCTTTCAACCGAGCCTTACAGTCTAATGACCCGTCACGCTTAGCTAAGGACACGATTTTAGGAAAGGAACCCGAGCACATGTAGGAATGAGTATAGAAGGACCGAAAAAATCTGGTGGGGGCTTGTCCCATGAGTTCTATTTATGCTGTGGCGATGCTTTGCCCACCGCTCACAATGGTTCCAATGCTTATTGGCCTTATCAAGAAAATACGGATTGGAGGAAAGTAGTGGATCAGACAAGGGGCTGAATTCAGAAGAGAGCTCCCTAGTGAGTTCTCATTTGGATATGTTGGGAGATGGACACATCCCGGCATCCTGCTTTTCTGTCCACAGGGAGAATCATCACTTCAGCTAAATCCCTGAGCTTTAGCAATATAAGTATTGAACATTGGCTAATGATAGGCGTTTAGGGTGTTTATAAATTTCAATTTTATATAATCATGTACATTCGACAATCCTATCAAATCCAGACCTTCTTTGATGTCTGTGGCCTCAAAAGGGTGTCTTCACTGGGGTGTGAAAAACCCCCGCGATGGATGCTAGGCCCAAAAACAAGCTGCATACCAAACCTCCTCCAAGGGACCAACAAGGTATGTTGTCAGAAAGGCGCGCGCCTCATTACCTGCCGGATAACCACCTTCCTCAACAGAAGCTTCATGAAATAGTGCTGAAATTAGTCAAACTTTTCTCAGCATTCAACAACTTTGTGCCGAGAGGAATGCGGGGCCTTTAGATTGATGGCAGTGAAGCTCTGTGAATCCCTGTTGTGTATATGTCATCTGAAGGTTAACCCAGGCAGGGGTCTCACACGGGCATGTCAGCCCCAAGTACTTTCCCCAAGATTCTTTTAACCGACTCACACTTACACATAGCAGCAAACATTCGAATTTCTTCAAGTAGTTCAGGTCAGCAGATGGGGAGCTATTCCTCGGAGATGCGGGACTGCATGTCCCTTTCCTAGAACTCAGCACTCCTTGCTTCAGGGAGAGCAGATATCCAAGCGAGGCAGCGGTCTGACGCTGTGGGACTGGAGACAGCCCTCACACAAGATATCCCCTTAACTGGGCAGGGTGTTCTAAAGAAGTTCCAAGTTAGGCTTGGCAAGGCCGAGCTCGGAGAAGTGTGCCTCGAATGTTTATTGTGCAGCAGACCACTGAAACTCAAAGGCATCATTACCCGTAAGGATTCGATATGGAGAGAAGGGTTGGGGATACCAAGCCAGCTGCTCTGGTTACTGATGCACCCCAGCACACTTTGGCATCTTTGCATGATTGACACTTAGGCTAAGCCTGTGGGAAAGAGGACACCAGGCAGTCTGCAAAGTCTGACCACATGAGTTTAGGATTTGTACTGTGGAAGCCAATGATTAAGGTTCTTCTTTCAGCATTTGGAGAGGAGCACACCACTGCGGGGGAAGTATTTCATGCCGCGTCAACCCTAATGAATGAAATGGAAACCAGCGACGACGTGCAACGGGATCATCAGGAAGGCGCAACGTCATTCAACCCCCACAGCTGGCGTGGGGCACGCGGCTGCTGGCACAGGGGGACTCCGCTCTTTGCCACACGTGTAACAAGCCATTGGCAGAGCTGCCCAGAAAGTTTCTTGTCTTTGGATAGCTCAGGGAACTGACACGGGGTACAGAGGCTTTTCACCATGATGTCCTTAAAAATGTTCAGAGATACCTACTTAAATATCTCTCGGGCCCATATAAATAATATGTGAGTACATTTTATCACCTCTGTATGCTCCAGTACTCTTGTCAGAGATACAGGGGCTTGTTTACAACAAACTGACGCATCTGTATAGATGGGTTGGTTTTCCTGCTCCTGCATGCAAAACTCTTGCGACATGGATGAACCGTATTTACAATATGGCGCACCATGGCACAAGGATTGACAGATGCGTCTGAAATTTTGACGCATCTGTCGGCGCCAAAGTCACGCATTGCTGGAGTCGTGCCGCAAGCACGACGCAACTCCAGAAATGCATGGGGAAGCCTATTCCTAATACACTGAGTCACTCCTTACCCCTGCTCCAAACAGGCATAGGGCTTTGATGCAGTGGCGCCTTAGAAGTGGCGCAGTGAAATCTTGTAAAAGGGGGCCGCAAATAAACTTTAATTAAAGCAGTGCCAGCGGAGCCCACCCGCGGCCTGTCAGCAGCGTCTGCCGTCCTCCGCCGCGCCGCATGTGTGATAAGAAGCGGCTGCGGCGAGGGTGAACGATGCCAAAGAGAAGCTAAGCGGAGCCTACCCGCTGTGATCGCTGACTTTGCCCCATCTGCGAAAGCGCCAGCGGCCGATCAGAGCAACCCCCTCCCCCGCAGCCCGTGACCACTTTGCCTGCTGCGGAGGGTAGGGAGCGGGAAAAGACAAAGTAGATGCAGCAAATGTAAAGAGCCAGTGGGTGCCCACCCCACGAGACTGCACAGGTCCTGAAAGTTCCCCCCCCCCCACCCGAGAACTGTCACGAGCTGCCAGGGCAGGGAGGAAGAAACGTAAAGAATAGTATGGCCAGCGCTGCGGGAGAAATGTGCCCCCACCTCCTGTGCACCCGGGAAAGAAAACCAGTGAAAAGGCATCCGGCAGCAGAGCGAGAGCAAACACCACAGCTGCAAGCTGCATACTGCCCCAACTAGGCAAAAGAAGATAAAAGAAAAGAGAGGTGACTTACCTGGGGTCAGCAGTGGCTCCAGCCCCCTCCTGCACACTCCTGGCAACAACAGGTCCTGCAAGCTCGGGACTCCAAGCCCAAACAACATGGGAAGGAAAGTCACCAAGAGGATGCAAGCTGTCGCTGAAGCGAATCCAGCCCACACTGCCATCTAGTGGTCACTAGGTGGTATTGCATCAGAAGAAGCTCAAAGAAGCAAACAAGCACAAGACACAACAAGGGAAAGCCCACAAAGGTAAAACAAGCCTGCAGCGACGCGGCCGAAGACGGAGACCCATCATCACTGCAGAAGTGACGCCTGTGGCCACAGGTGCTCACCGCAATCGCAGAAGAAGACAACCTCACGCTGGACGAAGAGGGAGAGTCAAGACGTCTACCGCAAGCAGCAAGTTTCACAGGCAACCGACTGGAAGAGCGCAAGTGTACCCCGGACGCGGACAGTACAGGACAGCGCCTAACAGAGCGGAAGCCACACCCAAAGCACCAGAAGACGTGCGAGGCAAGTACCCAAGTGTGAAGAAGAAAAGTGCGTCACGCAAGTGGAAGAGCGACAACGCCAAAGAATCAAATGAACCGCAAGGAACAAAAGCTACACTGAAGATGTATCATGACGGTACCAAGTGAAGCGAGAACTGGCCACTACAATGCACACTGATGTGCAACGGAAGAGTAACGCAAAGTTACCCCGCAGCCAAAAGTAGGCCAAACAACCAAGCAAGGTGAACGCCCCAAGAAGCTAAAGAGCCTCACCGGAAGGGAGCACGAGAAGTGCACCCACCGGAGAAGGTCCATGGAGAGGTGAAGTTAACCCTTCGGAAAAGCAGAGCACACGAAGAGCGCAGGAGAAACTGCGCCAACGCAAAAGCACTGCAGCAGAAGCACATGGTGATCCCAATGATCGCGGATGGCGAGAAGACTCACGAAGAGGAAGCTGTCCACCCCATCTGGTAGCAAAGAAGATCGCCCAAAACAAAAGGATGATCCGACAAGCCAGAGGGGCGCCCCAAACCAAAGCCGATCACCCAAAATGATCGCCAGAAATGAAAGAAGAAATTCTGCCAAGTCAGGATGAATATGTCCTGCCAGAAGACGTCCGTGAACTGAGAGATCAGAAGACCCGGAGAAACGGACGCACACCAACAATAACTAGAAGTAATAGGAGGCCAGAGAGAAGATCGTAATGACCGGTCCAGTCACCGAGGAGCGGAGAGAAGACAGTGTCCTAAAGACAGGACAAGACCAGACGGAAACAGGCAGGAATGCACGCTGCTTTTGAAGAAGCCTGGTCAGCAAGACAAAGGAAGAAAGGTGACCGCACTGTGTCGCGAAAAGGAGAAGAGTGGCACGATGCCATGAAGAAAAGAACTAAAGTAAGAAGTCAAGTGGCACGACGCCATCAAGAACAACTTCTGGAAAAGGTGAAGAGAGGTGTAACAAGTCCACACACCTACAAGAAGAAGAAGAGGTGACACACCACAACATCGTGTGCAGTGACCCGCACATCCAGGAGAACACTGATAACACCAAGAACAGAACAGGCACCTATTCACAAGACCCCGACGACCCGTGGACGGTAGGAGAGCACAGGCCGGACCATTGGTAACACCCACCTTTGGGATTGAACGGAAGTCTGGAAGCGGAGGGAGCTCAGATGGCCTGAATAAGGAGAACTGACCAATTCCACACCAGCCCGTGGAGATCCAAGGGGCAAAGGCCTCAGGGACACCGGTGGCAGAGGGTCCCAACACGAGAGATGAGTCCATCGCCGTCTAAGCTGCACGTCCCGGGAAGATGAGGAACTTGTGCGCAAAGGCAAGAGTCAACAACTACCCTTCAGGTGGAGCTACGGACTTTGTGAGGTAGTACCCCCATCGTCTCCTCCATTCACACGCAGACTGTGGAGTTGGAGCAATGCTGTGGAATAATACCCGGCCCAGTGGAAACCTGGTGAAAAGGGCCTCCGGTGGCATCTCGTGGCAGGAGAACACCCGCGAGAGGGCCGTCCTAGTGAGAAGAATGTCCTTCGAACAGTCCATCCTTTGTAAGGTAAAGCCAAGCTGCCTACAGTGAAGAAACCGACGGACCAGCAGAAGACATCATCATCCAAGTCTAACATCTGGTCATCCTGTTTGACATCATCCTCAAAAACAAGATCTCAATGGACTGACCAACACACGTCCAGGGCGCAAGCAAAGAAAAGCACACCCACCGATAACCAGGACGTCAAGCCAAGAAGAAATAAAGTCTCAGCAGCAATTTCCACCACCATCATCAAGCAAGCAGCTGAAGAGACTCAATGTATATTTGTAATTATTGTATATTTATGTACTTCCTCCCACAGACTCGGACTTTTTGCTTCTCCTTAATTTTTATTAAAGTTTGGGAGGAATGTAGTGTCCTAGCAGACACAGTCTAGTTGTTCTGTATGTAATGATACACCTAACACCCACCCACCACTGATGTCACGAGACCACGTGACACAGCTAATAAAAAGGGCCGAGCGCACGTGCTCGTGGCTCACTAACCATCTAAGGAACTGGTGTCTGTGTCGCAGTCGTTGAACCATGTGGGCCTAGGGCCCCACGACTTTACACTCATCTCTAATTTGCAGGCCCTAATTTCTTTTGATTATTTTACAAAATATTGTGTTTCTCTCACTTGGTACTCCTACCAATCCACAAACGTCTCCCTTTCCACTGCCTCTTAAACCCCACTCATTCTCCCTGCTTACAGTATAATGTATTATTAACATATGTCAGCATGATTGGCGGCAAATCTGAAGCTCACACCCCAATCTTACTGACCAAGCTACGCCCTTGGCAAGCTGTTGTCATTACTTAGGTCTCACCTAAAGACAGTTTGTCTGTTGGCAAATGACCTAATATGTTCAATATAGGCTTACAGTGGGATTTGTGCCTCTTCCACGCTCATGATTTAATGGTTTACTTTTCTGCCTGAGTTCCGTTCTCCTGATTTCATGGCTTTCCTCACTAATCATGTGCTTATTGCCTCTTAGAAGCATTTCAGTTTCAGGATTTGTATCTTTTCATTGATTACACCTGGACCTTGTTCTGCAGTTCAGAAGGGGCTATTTTCTCTTCCTCTCCCCGTCTCCCTTCCCGTCCCTGTTTTCCTATCCCTCTGTTCTCTCTTTCATTCCTCTCACACACCCATTTGTCCCCAATCCCTATCACTCCATATAGGCACCCTTGCCGTCTTTAAATGCTTTTTCTTAAGCTTTAAGAAACACTTGGATATATTTACAAGAATTGCCGCTATCCAGTGTTTGCTTTAGTAAGGAGCAATTTGCTTAATGCTGTCTATCGCTGAAAACTATCACCCTGTTATCGACACATTACAATACATCGCTATATGGCGATAGTATCAGCTAGTTGCGGCAAAACTGCAGCTTACCCTAGCGTTAAGACAATACAGTTAGCGAAGGAAAAGTGACAAAAGACTAAATAGCGGCAACAAAATTCACGTTAGTCAGCCCAACATCACGTTTCAGCCTCTAGAGACAAAAAACCTATAAATACACCTCAAATGAAAACAAAAACAAAAAAACAATGGAATACTGAATGGAGTAGCCAGGGCCAAGTTCAGAACAGGTCAACAACCCAGCCAAACCCCCCAACAGCCAGGATGACTAGGCAGAGTCCCAGGGAAGAGAAAATGCAGAATCAGGGCCTCATTTATGAAAAGAGGCGCATCGCTGGGGAAAAACAGTGATGCAGCACTTTGCATATCGCCATCCTTGTGACACCGTGGCAGCCGATGCCTGGAAGCGCGGACAGTCTCTGAGCCCGGAAGCCTCCCAGGGCCTGTGTTGGAGACATGGAGCCATGGCGGCAGTGCTGTGGAGTCACGGCGGCCTGACGGTGGAGGTGGGCTACGTCAGGCCCTAGCCTGTGGGCTGTGGCGGTAGACATTGAGGCATCAGTTATTCCCTTTACCTGGTGGCGACGTCTGACATGTCGCATGGAGATACTTTGCTGACCTGTGTGAGGAGACCGCCTGGCGCTGTGATCGGTAGAGGCACTCCTGCGCACCGACGTAGGGACGTCTGCATTGCATAAAACACACCACCACTACACCAGGTGCATGGAGGAGTTTGCCAATGGTGGGTCGTTCCTCTCTGTATCATAGGATGGAGGACGTGGCGCTGACCGGACGCTGTGGAGGGTGAGGCCCCTGCGCTGCACTGAACTTGTATGTCAGGAGCGCTGCAACTTCATGCCTAAGGGGACCCTGTTGCATCACCTGCATCTGGAGGTTCCCCAGCAGACTTGGCGGTGACTGCTAAACCCAGGCTTGTGAAATCCCCCCTGGCTAAGGCTCCTGATGGCTGAGTCACAATTACGGAGAGAGCACTGCAGATTGAGCCCCAGTGTCGAGGTGCAGTTGATGAGAAGGTGGGACATGGAGAGGAGGAGGCCCAGGAGTCAAGTCGGGCCCAGGCCTTGTGTCTGTGGGTGGGGCACACTATGCCCTGAGAAATCCCTGTGCTGCGGCTGACCTACATCACTGAGGGCACCGCACAAGACTGGTGGGGGACTCCACTAACTAGCTCTAGCCACTGATATCGGCGATTGGTGGCTGCCGGTGCCAGGGGAACTGGGGTCATTTCCGGCCTGGCTATTGGCTGCACAGCTTGATCTCCAGTCACGCACTGGGGCACATGGAATCTGGTTGCCACTGTTAGATGGGAGGAGGCGACTGTGTGTTGCTGCCTTTCCTCACCCCCTGGTAGTGAGCTCTTGGGTGTATGGGGGATTTCCATCGGTGCCACCCAAATGAAGATTCCTGTCTAGTTTACACCTGACTGGAGGAGAGGGGCTGGTTGGCCACACTGCACAGCACCGCATGTCATACATAGTGCCTGGGCGTCTGCCGTAGTGATGGCCCACCTGCAGACCGGGGCAAAGCCAACATTTGGCTGCTCCTCAGTGTCGGTGAACTGGGTGGCTAGTGATCGCTGGCTGCTGGGGAGCGTGACAGTGGACAGCCTGGCCTCCAAACTAGACTCTGTACTCACAGTGAGTATGTCCCTCAAACAAATGGGCACTTCCTTTGAGGGTCGTATAGACAAAATCACAGTCGACTTCATGCAGGAGAACGCAGATCATCACAAGTTAACATACAAGGTACACAACATTGAGCAAGAACTGGTCAAAGTCCTCCTGAGTACCCTGAGTGCAGCATTGGAGGTGTAGCAGCTAATGGCACATGTGAAGTCACTAGCAAGAACAGCAGAGAAGGTGGAGGGCTGCTCCCAGCGTAACAAAGTGAGGGTTTCGGGTCTGCCTGAGAGAGAAGAAGGGGCTGATGCAGTGGAATATACTGAGACATGGTTGCGGGACCTACTGCCAGCCGGTGCACTCATCCCATTCTTTATTGTGGAGCAGGTCCATTGAGTGCCGGTGAGCAGCCTGCTGCCGGGGGCAGACCCAAGACCCTTGCTCTTCTGCCTCCTACAGGGATTGTGTCGCTATCCTGAGGGAGCTACTCAAGCTGGGGGAGGTGAAAGTGGATCACTCCCACAGTCATTTCATCCCTGACTACGCCACGGGGGTGCAGAGGCAGAGGGGCTCATGTCTAGTTGTTAAGCGATGACTAAGAGAGTTGGGCATCAAATACTTCCTCCTCTACCTGTAAAGGCTGTGAGTGATCTCAGATGTTGACTCACAAAGCATTGACACCGTTGAACAGGTCTGGACCTCACTGCAATCTACTGATTGCCAGGTGCTGCAGACAGGGAGTGAAGGGTCTGCACAACAAGCTGTCATTCATGGAGCCAGTTGTACTGGGAGGTGTAGGAGGAGCAGGTGTCCCTGCCACAACTACAAGCCACCCCAAATCTGCAGCAGATTATACAAGACAGGCAGAAGGTGCTGCATGCTGCGGCAACGATGTGCAATCGCACTCAGAGACAGGATCCCAACACTTCCCCTGAACGATTCCCAAGCGACGTGGGCTCCACTGCAACGTGGTCATCCGGTGCGGAGTGTGTTCAGCCCATGGATGTAACTGCTCAGACGGCAGATAACCTAATTTAATGTTGACATGTTGTGTGTCTCTCCTCCTTCCACAGTTACATACAGCTCCAGAGAGTTTCTGGTTTTCTGCGGTTCCCGGTCTTTAGCTTACTGTTTTTGAAGTTTTGGTGTACAGAGGTGAGCACTTAGAGGGGATCAGGTCCAGTTGTTACTCAAAGAAAATGGTGCAGTTGCTCAGGTGAGCGATGCATGTCAGGGGTGGTGGTCGCCTTGATGCTCCGAGCTGCAATGGCAGGTGGTCCATGGTGTGGTTGACCTTGTGGTTGACCTTGCCAAGGATGAATTGTGGGAGTTCTTCTATTATCCAAGAGCCTCATTTATGAGGCCCTAGCAGCACTCTTGCAATGCTTAGCGGGGGCTTACAGCAAAACATTTGATCCCTGCTCTACAGCGTGCTTTGGGTAGATCTGAGACTGTTCAAACAGTTACATTTATAAGTGTGAAATGTTTAGAAGGGAGCGTTTATACTGGCATGTGGTAATGATAGCAGTTGCAGTCAGTACCACAAGTTGCAAAGGTCTCCTGAGTAATACCTTGGGCCCTGGCACTTTTTTATGTACAGAATAATCACTGGCTGTGAGCCTACCTAGCATCCAGCTGAGAACTCTAAGATGCTACCACAGGCACATCACGCAGAACCTACAAAAAAACAGAAAGATGCAGTACACAAACATAGGCGTAAGACAAGGCTGCAGGAAGAACTAACTGGAGAACCAAGGGAAGGGATGAGTGCGACCCAGTGTGAAAGAGGAAAGTCAAAGCAACTACAGACACATTGCAAGGCAAAATCTAGGAGCCAGGTATGGCCTTACATACTACCACCATTAATCCAAAAATGACCCCAGATCCAGCAAGTGAGGGATTCATTTTTCCGCAGTTTGCAGTCTAGTGCTTAGTTTCTACAGATGTGGTTTCCAGCGTTTTAAAGCCATGTGCCTGATGCTTCTTTGTCTGTCGGTGCTTAGCCTGAATACTGACATAAGAGCCGACTCAGCTGGGCTCACACTACTATTAATCTATGAAACCCTTTAGTAAATCAGGATCCTCAGTGTTCCCTCCCTTAGTACTATTTCTAACTTCGCTTTAGTAATTTTCCATATGTGCTTCATTGTCGCTACTAGCCATCTCATTGCCATGTCCTTAATTGCAGACCATGCCCTGGCTATGGGAACCTGTTCAATATCATTGGGATTTCAGTACTGCTTAGATGCCTTTTTAAACCCCACCATCAAAACTGGACCCTTGTGGACAATGATGCTGCCTATCTCTGCCCCTTATAATGGTCTAAGCACAGGTAAGATAGGTTATCATGGGAGTAAAAAAGAGTAATAATATTGTCCTGGAGACATCACTCACCAGATATTGAACATGTGAAATCCCCCTGCTGCCTGTGTAACACTGCCAGGCCTGTGTAGAACACTAGACATGATCATGTTATAGTCCTCTTTTATCATTGTCATGCACCTTCACCTACGTCTACAGCAACCTAGCAGGAATTCAGAAAGGCCCTTATTGAGGTTGCATAAAGTCATATAAACACTCTCCCTGAACATTATAACGCAATGCCTCTATACCCCTTCCGTGGGTTTGGGAACTTTACCACTCTGTATCACATTCTTGGTACAGGCATTGTCCAACCCTAAGAAAGCCTGCTGTGCCCACACCCCAAATTAATTGCTTTCCCACTCCCCCTTGAGCTCAATCTGCACTTGTGAATTAGGCATATTCCAGGCTTACATTCCGAACCTCTCCTCCTACTCAGAGGTTTAAATTTATGCCCGTCAGACCCCTCCCCATCTGGCCAAATCTCTTGAACTAAACTCTTAAAATGAACCATGACTTTAGGACACTGTTAATTTAATATGAACTCTTCTGACACTGGCAAACTCCACACATCCTCCTGGGCACCTATTTCTCATAGCTGTGGCACTCAATTAACACCATTTTCTATTGCTTTCATGGATCCGTGTTTGTTCCCTAATAGCTTGTACTTGTCTCTCTGTTTTTTTAATGGTGTAATTTTGCCCACCTCTTGGTTCAGGTCCTTCTGAATCCCATGGAAGCAGCCTAAGAAAATTAATGTAATTAGCAAGGATCTGTTTCCACCCTTAAAGCCAAGTCATGTAGTGAATTATGTACTTCTTTTTTAGTAGAGTCGATCTCCATTCTCTTTTCCGTGTGATAACTTGGGCTTAGGATTCTTTGTCAACATCTAGTTAGGTGTACCTCACTCCTCATCCTATACAGTATTCCTGTGATGGAGCAAGGTCTGGTGAAAAAGGAGACTTGCTCGGATTGAATCTTCTCATGTAACTACTAACCTCGTATTAAAACTGGTTTGTGGAAATAACATGCACTCACACGACACTTGTGTATGAGAACGAAGCTTGCCTATGTGTTTTACTAACCATTAACTCAAGAGTGATGCTAAGATGGCCGCTAACTGAAATTCTTTAGTGCGATGCATCTACTGCACCTGCGTAGTGTGAAGTATCTTTGCTTGGAGGGAAACTTTCTGGCCTTGCGCAGTAGCTAACAAGATGGCCGCTTGAAACTCACTTGCTTGCCACCTGCTTGCTGAAAACTAATTCTAGCTATTCTAGTGATGCTAATGTGGGAAGAATAATATTAAGTAAATGGGATTAGAGTAGAGATAGGTGGTATACAGAGAAATCATTTATTTTAACATTTGTCTTTTTCACTCTTTCAATAGTGCTCACTATGGGCCTGCAGTCATAAGCCACAGTCTATTCCTTCTCGTTCTGCTACGCATGCATGATGCAACCTAGCCGGAAGACGCCATGTCAACTTGAACATCGTCCAAGGCAGAAAACCGCTACTTTCATGGGAACCGGACCAACAGTCCCTGAGTACTACTGTTTTTTCTTCTAAAATGTGACAATTACATTGTGAATATGGGTGGGAATAAAGCCTGATGGATAAAAATTAAGGGTTGGGATTTTAAACAAAGAACTGAAATAAATAATGAGAAAATAAAGCATGGTGTGATGATCACCCCCCTTGCCTGTCCAATCAGAATTAGGAGTTTAATAAATTTGAAACATAAATGGGTGGTACTAGCATACAGGAAAGTATAATTGAGGTAGTTTTTAGTTAGTTAAGTTCGACTGGAGACTAGAGATGCCAGAGGCCAGGATGCTGTCTGAGAGCATAGAGAAGTCCCAGACTTAGATGCTGAATAAGAATAAAATTACTGAACCAATTATCTTATGCAAATTAATTTAGAAGAAGATCGCGGAAGAATCTCGAGGAGGAAGAGAATGTAAGAGAGGGGTTCTATGCAAGCGTCGGTGATTGAGAGGTCGTCTGTCCTGTCCTGATTCCTGTCCTGAAGCCTTTGTTCGCCAGATCTTTTCTCGGGGACCCTTCCCAATTCCTAGGCCTGGGAGTTGGTTTTCACACCATTCTGGGTAAATATTTCTACATTTGTGAATGCCCTTTTGTGCTTTACTCTCTGTCCTCTCCCTTTTCATGCAGCGTCATTGCAATGTATAAATGAAAGTATATGATTGATTATTTTAATCTTCCTTCCTGTGAGAGATGGAGTTTGGTCTGTGCTGTGTAAGTGGTTCACATGAATTTTAATCTAAGATAACATTTTAAAAGGCATGCCGTCCCTGTGATCATTTCCAAGGTGTAAGTATATTGAAATCTTATGTTATTTCACCATCAACTAGTTCCAACTAATGGTCCATTGACCAGAGGAAAGAACTTTTGATCAGTGAAAGATTGGTTAGGGACTAGAGAAAACGAATCTGGAGGATTATAAAAACATGACCCCAGTGGATATTACCAGTGTGTTGTAAATGAATTTATGGGCCCAGGTGAGTATGTGGTGTTAGATTACCTGTTGCTGGTAACCCGCTGGATCACCTTCAACAAGCAGCATCTGGCAAGATTTACAGCCGGGCCAGATATTGTCTATTATGGTCAACTGAGTCTTTTCCCCACAGTTCCCAGGAGTTTTGCTGATTCTATGAAAGGTACATTTCTGTGATTTCTACTCCTCCTTTTCCCAGTGCTCACATCATCTGTCACTTCAGTGCCCTTTGTTCCATTGCCCACTTAGAGCGTAATTTAGAGTTTGGCGAACTGGTTACTACATCACAAATGTTTCGGATATCTCGTCATCCTTATTACAAGTGCAGTTATATCCCATAGTGATTGTAATAAGGCAGATGGGATATCTGTCATGCTTGTGATGGAGTAAACTGTCTGACAAACTCTATATCAGGTCCTCAGTTTGGTAAGGCTCCTGGGCATACAGATGTGATGAACTTGCCAGTTTTCAGTATAGCATACCTGTACCAACCTTCAATGAATATACATACATACATATGCCCCTTATACCTCTTCATTTAGCTATTACATTGGTGAAATGGCACTGGGCGTGTAAATACTAAATAGGTAGTGCCAGAATTAGTCGACATGCATGTGGCCTGAGGTCTATTGTGACATGCTAACTCAACTAGGCTGTTATTGCCACTGAGGTTTGAAACCATGTCCCTCCACGACTGGAAATGCACCCTATGTCCTGGGGCAAAAAACCCTTTTCCCTTCATAGGTGGTCAGGCTTCATATCCTTAGTCAAACTCTTCCCCTTTCATTCCACCTGCGGTCACTATTTCAGGTGCACTGGCATACCAGTCCTCCAAGTCACTTGAACCCAGCATGCGCACCTGTGTCCTCCAGTCTCCTCTATACTCCCTGGTTCCTCTTTTGTTTCAATAAACTATCATCTCCACTACCCTCATCAACTTCTTTACTCTTCCAGACCAACTGCACTTCCGCTCTGGGAGGATCCTGACCCCTTCTTCTCCAGTGCAGCTTCATTTGATCTCCAGCTGGGTCTATTGGCTTCCTAGAATAATGCGCCCACTATAGGGGCCTGTGTTTGACTTCATGGTCCCAGGTTCAAATCCTCGTGGGTCCATCTTTCTGAGGTCGATAAAAGGAGTGCCATTGAGTTGGGTAACAATAAACATCTGTTATTGAGTGCCAAGATGAACTTCCAGGTGAAGATGAACTTCACAAATACAAGTTATGTTATGTTCACTCTTTCACCTGACATCTGCTCATGCCTCCCAATTAAAGGCATGCTCCACTTTGGAGTCCTCATATAAAGCAGTTGATGGGATTATATAATCACTGGTGTCGGGTTCTACACCGCTGCTGGTCTGTGCCATGTCAGGACCAGAAGGCACAAGTATTATCTTCCGTACATCAGCTTGAGTCTCTTCCCAGATAATTTAATGTTAATATACATGTATTAATTCTATTTGCTCTTCAGTTATTGATCAAGAAAGTACACACCATTGCACATACCAGATGTTAATCTGATCTCTCAAGTATTGAATGTTAACACTAACATTTCACATTTCTGAGGAATGGTAATGCCTACATATCTGATATAATTTTTCTCAAAGTGAGATCTATATTGTACATTTTTTTTTTTTTGCAGAGTTTTATATAGCGCGAACTAGAACCGAACCGAATCAGTTATCAGAGCGCTCTACATAGCACCAGTTACGTAACATGAGGACACACTTTCATTTTTTAGGCACGGGGAGATTAAGTGATTTGCCCAGAATCACAGGGTTTTTTTTGGCGTCGTTACCGAGACTCGAACCAAGTTCCCCAGGTCCGAGGTCGAGCGCCTTAGCCGTTAGGCCAACCCCTCTCTCCTACTTCCTTGGCTATTGTTTTTGACTTACTGTGATTAATAGCCTACATCACATGGAAGTGAGCAAAGACTTGTGCTGAGATGGAAAAAATAAATCAATAACATACAATTAGGCTTTCCTGTTTTCAGTTTCTATTTTTGGAAAATTCTGGTGGGGTTATTTCAGTGTTTTCAAGTGATTTCAACGCCTTAAAAAACAGTGGTTATCAGTGGTTACACATTTTCTCGCCATTAAAAACAACAGAAACAGTGTTTTTCCGGTGTTTATGGAGCTTTTTGCTTTTATTATTGCTTGCTTTCTGCACTGATAGTGCATGCAGTATAGACAGTGTACTTAAAGTGTAAATGAGGTCCAAATACATTTTTACAAATCAAACTTATCTTAGTACACCGTACAATACTTCTTCAGTGAGTCTTTGGTCATGCAGGCTTGCTCTTTCCTTCCCATGTAAACGTTAATCTGTGAAAAGGCCCTCTCAACATTTCAACAAAACTTAGAGTTGTGCTCCTGAGGCGGAAGCCGGGAGCGAGGCACTTCTTTTAAAATTGATTGTCACAGATTTACTTGTGTTATTTTAAAATTTCAGACTGTCACAGATTACTTGTGTACTTTTAAATCACTCACTTGGAACCAGCAGTTAGTCACAGCGGAGCCAGCGCTGACGCTGCACGGCAAACTCCATTACTCCTTCGCGCCCTCGCCACGAGCAGAGGCCACGCCCCCTTTTTAGGCCACACCCCTTTTTAGGCCACGCCCCCAAGCAGACTCCTACAAAAGACGCCGATTCTGGGCGCCAGGCTAAACTTAGAGTTGTGCTCCTGAGGCGGAAGCCGGGAGCGAGGCACTTCTTTTAAAATTTATTGTCACAGATTTACTTGTGTTATTTTAAAATTTCAGACTGTCACAGATTACTTGTGTACTTTTAAATCACTCACTTGGAACCAGCAGTTAGTCACAGCGGAGCCAGCGCTGACGCTGCACGGCAAACTCCATTACTCCTTCGCGCCCTCGCTACTAGCAGAGGCCACGCCCCTTTTTAGGCCACGCCCCCAAGCCGACTCCACCCCCCCGCAGTGGTATAAACCATGTGCATATTACGGTCGCGCAGCAGGCGAGCGCAGCGGCGCGACGTTTGCGCGCCGAAGGCGCGCCTAAGGCAAGCCCGTCTGCGCCTGTCCGCGACCGACCGGGACTAGGGGCTACACCCCCTATCGGTTCTACCCCAACTCTGCCCATACCTATCCGTTACTCGCGCAGTGAGCTGCTAGCCATTAACATAGTCAATACGAATACAAAAACTCATCTGTGCACCCAAACCGGCCCTGGCTCTTCCTATGGACCCATTTCCTGCCTCGCCTGCCGTTGATCTAGCGTGGGTCAAACCCCAACAGACCATCTCACAATCATCGGGAAAAACCAAAACTTTCTGGCACTGAAATGTCTATAGTTTAACGCCAGATCCCTACCTAAACATGCCCTGGACATCTGGGATCTACTGATATCAAAGACCCCAGACCTGGTTTTCATTACCGAAACCTGGCTATCTGAAACCAGTGCTCCAGACCTAGCAAATGCCCTTCCTCCTAATTACAAAATTATTACACAAGACAGACCGGGCAAAAAAAAAGGTGACGGAGTCGCGGTGATCTTTAGGGATCACCTAACGTGCCTCGCCGAACCTACAACTGTCTATACCGAACATCAGACCCTACCTTTCAAAGTACTTTTTGAAGGCCTTACCATCATAGCCGGAGCGGTCATATATAACCCCCCAGGGCAACAAGCTAGCTTAAGCGCCAAACTACTGAACCAACTGCTACCACTTTGTCTGAAAAACAAAAACTATATGGTACTCGGCGATTTCAACATCCATTATGAAAAAGCGGATGCCCCTGGATCTTCCCAATTGGAATACGACATGGGAATTTTACAACTAAAGCAGTGGATAGTGGGCGCCACACATTCAGCTGGCCATACCTTAGACCTACTATTCACCAACATTGAGTCGACCGATATTAAAGAAATCCTACCCCTATCCTGGTCCGACCACTCCATGGTATCCTTCTCATTTAAACTTCCCGGTAAACCTCTGAAGCCCAGAACTACCCCGCCCATGGCCAGCAGAGCCTGGAGGCTAATTAATGAATCAAACTTTCAAAACAATTTTCTTGAGACAGCCACCACACCGGCGGATGATTCTCCCGTCTGTAAAGACGCCGCTCTATTAGATGCAGGAATGCGGCAAACGCTAGACAAACTAGCCCCCATGCGGGAATCGTGGAAAAAAACCACAAACGAGAAATGGTACACCCCTCACCTCAAGAAACTCAAAAAGGAATGCCAAAAAAATGAACATCTATGGAGACAGATGAAAGATAGTGAAGCGAGAGCAAACTATATTACCAAACGGAAACAATACATCTCGGCCATTAAAGATGCAAAAAAGGCGTATTTTACTAAACGCATTCATGAGAACAGCAACTCAGCAAAAGAACTGTTCAGAATAGTGAAGGAGCTTAGCAAACCATCCAGCACCTCACAAACCCTCACCCCCTCAACCGAGGCTTGTGAGCGCATCAGCACTTTTTTTTCCTACAAAATTAATAGAATATACTCCACCTTCACTCCCCTAAATACCCCTAGCAAGCCGGACAACCCTGGCGAGCACATAATGACATCAGAGAGACGCAACGACCAATTAGACTTAGGCAATACACCTCGTCTAACTAATTTTCAACTACTCTCTGAGGAGGAGGTATTAGCGCTACTGAGCACAGTCAAATCCGGATCCCCCTCGGACCCCTGCCCCCACTTCGTGTTTTCCAAAATCGCACCCACGCTCTGCCCCCTTGTCACCCAACTCTTCAACAAGTCGCTAACCACGCTACCTTCCCTGAGGCCTGGAAACACGCCTCCGTGACCCCCCTCTTGAAGAAAGCAGGATCCGACATTTCTAATCCAGAGAACTACAGACCTATCTCCCAGCTTCCCTATCTCTCCAAAGCCTTGGAGAAGTCGGTCAATATACAACTGACCCGGTATCTGGAAGATAACTCTCTCCTGGATCCATCTCAAACCGGCTTTAGAGCTAACAATAGCACCGAGGCAACGTTGCTGGCAGTGTCGGACAGTATCAGATGCTCCACTGATCAAGGGGGATCGGTGGCACTGATACTGCTTGACCTGTCAGCGGCGTTTGATACGGTTTCCCACGACTGCCTGCTAAACACACTGCTGAGTAAAGGAGTGCAATCAACAGCACTGAACTGGATTCGATCCTTCCTGAGCAATCGTACCCAGGCAGTGCATATGGGTCAGTTCCACTCAAAACCCAACACCATCGGCTGTGGGGTCCCCCAGGGGGCCTCTTTGAGCCCCACTCTTTTCAATGTTTATATTTCATCACTGGCCGACATTGGAAGGAAGTGGGGCATTGGCATATGCTCTTATGCTGATAATACACAGCTGATGGTGGCAATGGATGAAGGGCCTGAGACAACAAAGAAAAAGCTTCACGACTGTCTCTCCGAGATGGCCCAATGGATGCACAACCACTGCCTAAAATTAAACGCCGGCAAATCGGAGATTCTCTTGTTCGGGGGAGCCAAACTCATATGGACGCCACATGGTGGCCACCCACACTAGGACTGGCCCCCACTCCAAAACAACATGCGAGAAACTTGGGGATCATCATGGACGACGCCCTGTCCATGAAGGACCATGTCCGATCACTCAGGGGCAAGGGTTTTGCCATACTCAAACTTCTCTCAAAGATATTCCCCTGGATACCCCTGGATTGTAGACGCTCAGTCACCCAAGCCCTACTGGTTAGCCGCCTGGACTATGGCAACGCATTATTCGAAGGGATGAACGAACAACTCTTCTCCCGCCTTCAGGTCTTGCAAAACCAGGCGGCCAAACTGGTCTGTAATAAAGGCAAGCGAGACTCGGCATCGGAATGCCTAAAGAAACTTCATTGGCTACCGATGCGCCAGAGAGCTGCCTTTAAACTACTAAGTCACACGCACAGAGCTCTTCACAAAACTGGCCCCACAATTCTCCAAGGGAGGATCGACTTCTACGTTCCCAACAGGAATCTACGATCAAGTCAATCAGCTCTGGCCAAACCTAAGCGTATTTACAAAGTCAGAACAGGTGGCCGCGCCTTTTCCTACCTGGCAGCCAGAAGATGGAATGACCTACCTTCCGACCTTAGACACACCACAAACTATCTTCAGTTTCGACAAAAACTGAAAACCCACCTTTTCCCTAAAACATAACCCTTCCCTAAAACATAACCCCCCAGCAATGCCTCAGTAGTCTCTCTTGGTTCATAGCGCTGTGATATCCCTTGGGATGAGTGTCGTGCTTTATAAATACCGAAAAAAAAAAGAAAAAAATACATTGGCATTTGAGACAGGCAACGCCAACATAGTTAGTGTACAATTTTCCAACTCTGGCCACTGACATAGCTTTCCATGCCAATACTGGTGCACCTGAAGATTGTGATTCTCTGCGACAGGTTCTACAACATATGCGTTGAACCGGGCACATATGCCCTCAGTTATTGAAGCAGTCAAAAATGAGGCAGCACTTTTGAAACTCTGGACACAATTTCACTTTACGGAAGGATCTATAACTTGTGCAGAGTACCACAGTGAGACTCCATTAACTTCAAATGTCATGGTTGGTGAAGGGCTATTTCTCATATATTGTAAAATAAAAGTTCCTGAATTGCTCCTCAACATTTCTTTGCTTACCAAGTGGCAAGCACTCTAACATGCAATATGTTGCAGTGCCAAAGTCACTAAAGGTGTCGCCCAGCCTACTCTCAAGGAGATGTTTCACATCTACACCAATTATGCTTAATACTTAGTAGACAAGGGTGTTTTCAAACTCTTGTTTTTTTATTCTATCCATTACCGCAGTCATGCTTTCCCGGAAAAATCTGAGAATGCAGTAGAGTGTACTTTTTTTTTAAATCACTATCAATATGTGACCAAAGATCCTCACATTTCTTGCCTTTGGCATCATCACTCAGCAAAGGTTTTGTAAACTGTTGCCACATGGATAATATAGCATTCATGGCCTCTAGGACTGAGAACCACCAGCTAAGTGACACAGTTGGGATGACTCTTTCGTTGATGCCACACAAAGTGCAAAATGAGAAATATTCGCGTTTTAATTTCCATGCATAACAAAACAGTGCACCAGAATGGACTAAAAAGTCAATAGCATTCTTCATTAATTCTGAAGATTGTAAAGATGCTTTCAGCATACCATCGAACAAGTGGCAAGGATCTCTTACAGGGAAGTACTTCAGATCAGGTATCGATTTTTACAAGTCATCACACAACTTTTTCATATACGTAGCTGAATCGCTGCAAATACAAACACAATCACTCTAATCTTTGTTGAACTTGGTAAGAACGTTTTGCAGCAACATTCCAAGTGACACTGAGTTCTACGTTTTCCAAAATTCTGGTGTCTTGTTTTCATCAGTATCCCAGATGTTTTGTGACTGTACTTTTTTCACATATACCTGTCACTTTACCTTGCATTGGGATGTATGGCAATACACCTACTATCAATACCGACTCAATAGAAAAGGGGGCTGATATATCAAGAGTTTTTACCCATTCTCTGTGGGTAAATGTGATGGTACATATTGGGAAAGATTCTTCGGAAACCTATTTTTTTCCTATCAGCGAAAGACTCAAACGTAGCCATATTTGATATTTCCTGATTCTCTACAGTTTATAAAATAAAAAAAAACATGCTTCTAACCCCTGTATCTTTAGACCACAGACCACAAAACTGAAAAAAGGAAGAAGAAACAATATTTAGTGACATCCCTAAACAACAAAACTCAAGCAGAATAATGTTAGCCCAGTCTTTCTTACTGCTCCCTTATATAACAAAGTTACATTGTATTGACCCCTTCAGGAAGAAATAAAAATAACTCTTTCACTCTCCTTTTCCTTTCTTTGAATGGCATTTAGTTTGTGGTTGTGCAGGTTTTTTTCCCAGTGTTTATATGTTTGCACTGGTGAGGGCTATTTCCCTTCCGGTGGGGTTTTATCAGTTATTATAGGTTTAAACCTAAAACCGGACAGCCTACATACAATGCAATCTTTTTCCAACCTTGGCAAGAGAAAGGAGAAATGGCCTGCTCTATTCTTATTTTTGACTCTAGGGTTCCCCATGCAAGCCAAACCGAGTTGCAGAAAGTTTCGGTTACTAAGCTGTCAAATGTATTTATTGGGCATGGGATTCTGTCACTAGATCTGTAATCTCACTGTGACTGATACAGTCCTACCAGTGAAGTGTGTCATGGACCTATAGTGATATCAGTGGTCAGACGACAATGCCTAGCCACTCATCCTTTAAGGTCACATATTACCCTATTGCTGAACCCCTTTCATGGCTTTATAGGACCACAATACATAGGGGCATAATATCAAGAACGGCGTTATAAATTATCGCCAGTTTAGCGGCAAAAAACTGCTGCTAAAGCGGTGATAATGGGCTTGATAATATGCACTTGAGAATTCCAATTGAAGTCCATTTTCTGGTGTGAACATGGGCTTTTATTGGAATTCTCCAGGGCATATTATCAAGCCCATTATCGCCGCTTTAGCTGCAGTTTTCTGCCACTAAACCGGCGACAATTTTTAAGGCCATTCTTGATAATATGCCCCATAGTTACTATGACTAGGTATGTCCTTGAATGTTGAGAATTTAAAGCTTCTTTAAAATCTCTGCTTACAAACAGGTCACCATTCGTTCAAGAAATGCCTTAAAACTGAACTTCCAAAAAAACCTTAATCTAAAGCATATATGGTCATGGATGTGATTGAGAAATGTCAGGCTTAGGTTCAACCTATGCAACCAGCTGGTCTCTAACCCATGTTGACTGTGGAACCGTGCCCTATTCTTTTTCTCTTCGCATTCGAAACTCCAAAGTGACCTAGAAAATATGAAGTGCTTTACAAAACTTTTCAATAAATAAACAATATATACAAATAAATGTCTGTGCAGTCAACCACATACATGATTTTCCTTTTTGGTACTCAAATAAGAATTGTTTAAGACCAGGCTGAAAACAGGAGAGTGAAGCAGGCGTCCGCAGTTATCAATGTGCTAACCAGGGTAGCACATGTAAAAAATGTGGGAGCACCCATCTGTTGTACATAATAAACTGGGAAGGCAACATTGAACTTTATCTTTCACATGAAATAGACCTCTCTGCCAGCATCCTTCTTCAGTCCCATTCGTTCTAGTTCATGTATCATCCCCAAGTTGGTACATCTATGTTCCTTATACATGAGGTCGGTCTATCCTCTCGATGGCCGTAGTTTTTCATCAGACATCCAGATCACTCTTCAACGAGAGCAAAGATGAAATAGGGCTTAGGTGGAGTAATCTACACCTCCCCCATTCCCTCCAGATCTGGTTAAAGCCCCAATTTCAGAGTGAATATGGGTTCCCGAAGAACACACCGGAGCACATTTAAGCCTCTTGCGAGCTCATTCAGGTTCTGTGATAGGAGAAATACATAAAGAGACAGCATTGTGCCTTGTAGGTATCACCCGATGGAGAAGCTCTCTTCCTCATGGCCTGCATTGATCACGAAGGTCCAAACTCTAATATATTTGCCTTACGGGATTGTAGGGACTCTCAGATTGGAGCACATCGGTCTCAACTGTGAGCCGGGGTCATATCAGTTCACCGGTACTATAAGCAGCCTTTGTTGTGTTGATCAAGTGACTATGTCTTTTTATAGTCGACTTTTCATGAAGACTGAACTGCTGTCTTACCGCTAGACACGAAAATAACACGCTCGCAGCTTACAGATTCATAATAGGTTGTCAAGTAACTTGCACAACTTGTTAATTGGAACAGCACACAAGTGAATAACTTACTATTCCATGTGGCAAATGGTGCCTAAAGATAACCCTCTGATGTTGAATGCACATTTATTTAAAAAAACATCGAAACCACAGAGACACAGAATTGAGGTACATTTAAAACAGTGAGGCAAAAAGCATCATACCAGAAGATCCATTTAATGAGTGCCTTTTATTCTGCTGCATAATTATTCTTCCATTGTTGTACTTATGCTACAGCATATTGTTTGTAATTAGAATTGTTGCATCATAGGTCTTGATGCATAAAAAAACATTTTATTTGCTTTTTTTTAGTTAATTGTGACATTAAACTCTGGTCTGTAATGTAATGAGAAAGCTCTATGTCAACTAAAAATTCAATGCTGCAATAAAAGGCCTATTTGTGACCATTTATGTGTTTTTTGATCGTTGATCAGTATAATTCACACAACATCATAATAAGAATGAAAAGTATCAGGTTGTGATAACATTTAAAAAACTTAGTGAAAAGGAGTGGACTCAAGTCTTAAAATTCAAATCAGAAATACGCCCTCATAGGCTTGCTTGCTTGTTTGTTTGCAAACGTATAGACTTTTATAATTCACAAAGGTCTCCAAGAAAGTAGTATTTTATTTTACAGAAAACAGCATTTTCCCTGAACTTTTTCTTCAACATTGCAAGATGAAATTCATTTAATGTTAGATAGAAATCAGTTAATTGGCTGCTTTGTTTTTTAAATGGCTTTTACTTGTTTTATCTTGAAGGTGCAAAGTCATTAATCCTGAAAATGCGTTTTCTTTGACGGGTTTTCAACAACGTTTGCATAGATCTCGTTTCCCTTTGCACCTTCCACTAAGACGTTCTGCCATTGAGTAACTTTTCACTTCCATAAACAAGCTTTAAAAATGCCAATAGGTCTGACTTTAAAGGAATTGTATATGGTAATGTTAAGCATTACAAGTAAATAGCATGGGAATAGAAATGCCTTCGTGTTGGAAACAAAGTAGTGTAGAATAATATTGGTGTAGGATGAAAGGTCAGGTGACAGTTGCAATCTGAAAGCAGACCTAAAAGTCCATGTAGGTTATTGACTGCATAGTTTGTTTATTTGGAAGAGACACAAACAACTCCTACACCCATCTTTAAAATTAGTTTATTATTCCCATCTTGAGTACTTTCTTTCTTCCATTTTGTGTTAGAGCCCCCTCCTATACCTAAACAAATCCCTGCCTTGCCCACTTTTTGTGACGTAGCGGCGGTGTAAAGAATGCGCCACGTTGCGGTCCATTTACAACGTGACACATCTAGGGAGATGCGTCACCTTTTAAAGCCCTGCACCACATTATACCTGCGCCAGGTATAATGTATGGAGGGTGGGCGTTCCCACGTGGGAAAACCACGTAGAAGTGACACAGTGAAATCTACAGGATCTCATTGCGCTACTTCTAGAACACCACTGCGTCAAAACCCTACGCCTGCTTGGAGCAGGCGTAAGGAGTGATGCAGTGTATTAGGAATAGGCCACCTGGTGCATTGCTGGAGTTGCATCATGCTTGCGACATGACTCCAGTAATGCGTGACTTTTGCGCCAACGGATGTGTCAATATTTCTTACGCATCTGTCAATCCTTGCACCATGATGCATCATATTGTAAATGCGGCGCATCCATGGTGGTGAAAGGGTTTTGCAAGTAGGCGCAGGGAAACTGACACATCTGTACAGATGCGTCAGTTTCTTGTAAATAACAGCCCCAATGAGTATAACAACAGGAAAGACCAAGATGTACAAACCCCTAAAGGAACAGAGATATACTTCAAAGAGCTTTGTAAAAAAAAGAGAATTTACATGGACACTTTCGGAGAGAAATTAAGGAAGCTAAAGGTACAGACCTCAAAGGAAGAAAGTACAAAAGTTCAAGAACTTGACTAACATGGATACAAACAAACAGAACAGACGAAAAGAAGAAACCTCTTGCATGTGCTCAGATTTAATTTCAGCTGTTCTCAAATTGAGCCAAGAAGTAAAGGACTTACGAGAAGTCATAGCAGAATTAAATCTAAGCGATACAGCTAACAAGATTGAAGTATTACCCAAAATGTCAATCCTACGCCAGATACATCGATCAAACACAACGATAATGCGCCATGCTTGATAGATCTAGATAAGAAAGACTTAAAGACTTATCGTAACAGTATTTGTCAAGTTGAAATCTGCCTGACTCACCAATCCATTTTCAGAAAGTAAAATAACACTTGGAACAAAATATCCAAGGAGGTGCTGGAGAGTAACACCAAGTTTTAGTAAAGGAACACACTCAAATCGGAAATTGAGTAGGCCTCATGAAAGTGAGGAAAACAGGTCCCAATAGCCAGCAGTATCTATATTTTAAAATTGGGAAAGCAAATTGAGAGAGATGGAACACCAGAAAAGACTATCATCACAATAGCAACTTCTCACATTGAATCCAAAATTAGCAGCACTAATAGCAGGCTCAAAAACTGATTCAAATATCAAAACAAGATCCCTGACTGACTTCAAGATACTAACTCAATTATAGCTGGACAGACTAGAGCTGCACCCCAGCACAACAGGACTCAATGAGGTGGATTTAGGGAAAACAAACACTCCCAGCCTGCAATGTTATTGGCACTCCGCAAATATCAGAGGATACTGAATTAACAAAATAATAGCCTTCCACGAAACTTGGCTAGTAACAGCATGGGGAATCCCCGGCTACATCAGTCCTACAATTTGTGCCAAACAGCTGTGTGCTACAAGATAAAAAGCAATGGCCTACATATAGTTTGTCAAGCAAAAAATGTGCCTAATTTAACGCATTGGAAAAACTATGTGAGAACATACAGATGTTCGACATTACCTCATTAGCCAATACCATACTAAGAATAATAAATGTGTGCGCACAGCAGCAGAAGCTGGATGACCCAGCATCAGAGAAGCAATGTCTAAACCCATCAAGTCAAAATCCATTGTTCTCAGTGGTGTGATTTTGACAGCAAAATGGAGTAGTGGTAGAAGTGTTGTGGAACAATGCATGGAGATGAAGTCAGAATTTGCTATTCCATCAGTACATCACCAATACCCCCAAACAAATATGCAAGAGGCAAACAACTACAAAAATTCTGTTACACCGAAGGCTCGTATTCAGACCGAAACTCATATGAAAATGAGGACAATAGGATCTGTCTTGCTTTGCCTTTCAGATAATACAGAGTTCTACAAATTCCACTCCCACAGGGTGGCTCAAACACGGTGAAATAGGAGACATTAAACACAACAATACCTAGAAAAGAGGTTTTACTTTACAAAATGCAAACACTCTCTTTTTAGAATAAGGTTTGGGGTTTTATTTATGCAATGCTCTCTAACATAAAGGCTTTCCCAGATGTCAAATCGAACACATTCAAATAAATATAGAGATATATATTTATATGCAAGCAATATTAACACACTTGGTAAATGCAACTGCTAAATGCATGGATAATAATATGAAATACAAGCAGCAAATAATCTATACTACTATTATAAAGAGAGAAGTCTGTCCTTTGAGCAAGGTAAACTCGAAAAGTACACCACCAATCTAAACACCCAAGACATCTATGAAAACCTCAGGGCAAGCAGAAGGACATAGGCGATATAAAAATAAAAAATATACGTTATTTAAAACATTTACGAATAAAAATAAAGTAGTCCCTAGAAAGTAGCGCCGGCCGCGACGTCTGCGTGATGACATCGGGAGCGCATGGAGGAGCGGCGTTCAGGAGCAACAGGAAGAGCGGAGGACTTGAGCATGGGGAGGAGCTGAGGAGGACAAGCATAAAGGAGCGGCGAGAAGTGGAGGAGCAGTGGCAGCGCGGGGAGGAGCGGCGGATGAGGTAGCGGACAAGCAGTCAGGAGGTGCGAGAAGCAGGGAAGCAGTGGAGCGGTAAACACAGCAGCGCGGGCAGGAGCGGCGGATGAGGTAAGTCAAGCAGCCGCGGGTGCGCAGCGAGGGACGGGCGGGGGCCATGAACAGAGAGTGAAAGTCGGGACGTCGGAGGAAACAAAGTATGGGCAGAAGCGACCGCTCTGCTGCGCCTCTCCTGCTGCGATGCTGCCCCCAGCCCCTTTCTGCCCCGGGCAAGGCCGGGGCGGGCTGCTAGTATGAGATAAAACTCAAGCAAATAATATTAGACGTCCTGCAAGAGATCAGTAAGATATATGTACACTAAATACATCAAATGATTACTTTGAAGTGCACTTTGACTCACTCACACATCACAAAGAAAACACGTCAAATGACCACCGCCACTGGAACCACGCATCACAATGGCACTAGTCAGAAACAAATCATCTCGCCCGATCGTTCACTCAACATCCTTGCCAACTCAAGCTAGGAGAGCCCTTTACAGCCAGGCAATGGACTCTCGATCAGGACTCAAATCCAGAATCTTGTGGCAATATGTCTATTCCACAAGTGAACTCCCACCCTGGCTGTCAACAACCCTCAGCTTTATAGTCTCAAAACACACTAGAAGGTTCGAGAGTCTTCCCCTCTGCACCAAGGAAACTTACTGAAACTGGCCAGCTTCCAGGCAAGCATTCCACGGCAGGAAGGAGTTCCCACGTTCCCTCTACATTCTCACATGTTCCAGCCTTTATCTTGACAAAGCTTATGAAAGCCTTTCAGGGTACATTAAACAATCTCTCACAAAACAATCCTTGAACGTGATTAACCCAAACAACTTGCAAGCCTTTCTGTAGGTGCAGAAAAGCTCAAGCAAGGCAGAGTCAGAATTCAGGATTGCATGAGGCTATGCCTATAGATATACCCTTGCCAAAGCCTATAGTAAGAACTCAATAACACTTCTAATGTACAACACAATGCACATTTGTGCACCACTGCCTATAGCATCACATACTTCATCTCTCAATGTACAACATAGTGCCCATTTGTGCACCACCGCTTATAGCATCTCATACTTCATCTCTCAATGTACAACACAGTGCACATTTGTGCACCACTGCTCATAACACTGCACTTTGAGACCAGAAAGTACATTCAACACCTCTCTCTCTCTCTCATGCTTTCAAATGCACATCCAACCCGTTCTGTTCTTGGCAAGCTGTTCTACTCTGGTACAGCTCCCACTTCAAAACTACGAAAAGAGAAACAAGGCATATGCAGGACGTCGTACATTCATGCTAGGGTAAAGTAAAACCCCAAAGTCAATTATAATGATGGTAGTCAAAGGTCATCGCATGGTGTCAGACCATAAGAGTGCCTCTAGCACTACAGGATCCCAATGAAAAAACACCCATGGGGCCCAAACAATCCTTACATCTATGCCAGTTTCAAGAGTTGTCCTAGATTTGAAAAACCCAAGAGTCCTATGGAAATTTGAAAGTGACTATTGCTCCTATCCATAGGCGTTTAAGGAAACATATCGCAAGACCCCAAACAGAGTATAAACCAGCACAGCCACTGGGAAATTCGGTGGCCAAATAAGGCTTAAATGGAATGAGGACATAGAATCTAAAATCAAGGTATGTCAAAGTAGAAGATACATTGATGAACTGATCTCTAAATTAAGGCATGAAGTAAGCACCAAAAGAAAATGGGTGTCATAATATCGGGAACTTATGAACTCTCTTCTACCGCTAGCATCAATATGGTTTTCAAAAAAGAACAGTGTGGTAAAGAAAACAAAACAGAGTACAGGATGGTTCGGTGAAAAATACAAGTCAGTAAAAATAGGACTTAAAACTTTAGTATGAACAGAAGGTGCACAGGAAGGAATTAGGAAAGCAAGAGGTGCCTACAAACTGTTGATTAAACAAAACAAAGAAGATGCTCTTGAACACAAATGGCTATCGCTAGAAAAAACACACAAAAGGTGATTGGAGTAATGGTTTCAATTTGTTAAACCACTGGTAATTGCTCAGGTAGCATTCTAACCCAGTGTTCTTTTGCCCACCATGCCAGCTTGGTTTGAACCCAGCCATATGCAAATCAGTCTTGACAATGCTCCACAGGGACAGTCCAGCCAGAACTGCTAGGCCCGGTCTTCCTGGAACTGAAACACAAGCAACCCAAGACCAGTTTAATCCTGATTGGGGCTTATCAGTTGGGTGCAGCTTGGTTCCAGTGGCACAGTGAGCAGGGGACCAAACCTGTGAATACCCTTGCCAAAAGAATGATGGGTTGGAATGCTACTGAACGATTGCCAGTGGTTAGACTTATTGCATGCATCTTCCCATCACCTTCTGTGTGTTTGATGTATAGCTAGAAACACCTCGCTGGAGAAAAATCGGCAGTTGTTCTCTAAAAAAAGTTGCAAAAGGCTCAGAATAAAAACTTTCTTGAGGCTAGCATCTGCATATAACATTTCTCTTCAATATTCCAACCACCCCTTCCTAGTCACATCAAAGACCAGAATGATTCCTCTTTGAAGGAAACAAGTGAAAGTACAGACATGTGGGAAAGAAGAAACCTGTTTGAAAATATCTTCACAGAGGATAATAAAATATCAACCATAAATGATCCTGCAAGGGGAAAAGCTCTAGGCCCAAACATGATACCAAAAGAGGTCTTCAAGCGAAACCTAGAGTGTTTGCAAACTACTTTAACAGATACCGTAATTAAGACTGGTATGACTGATATTTACCCCAATCCTGGCAGAACACCATAATTGTTCCTTTATATAAAAAGGGGTCCAAAAAGCAACCCTAAATCCTACAGATGAATCAGTCTGATATACACTGATTGCAAACAATTCTGTAAATGGATGCTAAGAGCCATAGATAATTGGATACAAAATGGAAAACACACTAAATCCAATCGAAGTGGGATATATTGAAGGTACATCATTGATTTAATATTCTAAAATTTCCCTTACTAGGCCTGTGTTCCATTCTGCATAAAACACAGTTTTCCATTCCTGCTTGCATGACGTTACCCTTGCAGGTGCATTCACATACATTGTTAGTTTGAGAATAGATACAATACTGTACTAGCAATAGAGAGAGAGCCTGAAAAAAAGACCTTGACAAAGGAACACGGAGAGCCAGAGTGTTAACTGAAAAGTCCTATTTAGCATTTTTAGAACATAGCTTGGTTGGACAAGGACGATGCCGTTCCCATGTTCAGTGTGGAACATTTCCTAAATGTTGAAGCTTACAACGTGAGAATGGAAAAGGACATTGGAACCCCTGATGATGTGGACCGAGGGTGGTACCTGAGGGTTTTTGGTGCAAATAACTGACGCGTACACTGTCTGATTTGTTGCCACTTTTCTTTGGACTTTGAGAGGTTTAGTCCTCAATGCTTATTCCCTTTGACTCTTGCTAAGTGTGGTTTAGGCTAACATGTATTCCCATAACCCAAGTAGACTCTTGACCGAGCTTCTGCAATGCTCACACCTTCCCATATTTCCTTTACTTTTCTCACTTCATTGCTTGCAGAATATTTCTTTTTTTTTACAATTTTGCTGCAGTCACCTGAATTTTGAGATTCCTTAGATTATCAAACCATTCTTTAGTTTGGACTTTAATTTACATGATTCTAGATTTTACTCATGTATAGAAGATAGGATCTGAAACTCTTCTGTGAGCACCAAATCTTGTTATTGAACTTTTGTGTTGTTGTGACTGAATGTCTTCTTTGTCTCATACTGGTATACCTAAACTTCTTTTGGGAAGTTGGGTTTCCCAGTTGTTATTCTGTTTCTTTATAGAATGGTGCTAAGATGGGTGTACCTTAGACTGATTGCTAAATTATAATAAATATCGTTAGCTATAGTCACTGATTCCTGGTCCTTATTGTGTAGCCGAATGGGTTACACTGTTAATTGAAATTGATTGATGTAATATTACCTCCTGGGAAAGAAAAGATCTATCGGAGGACAAATGGTAAGAGGGTTGGCCCTGAGCACTGGATCAACTTGGTAGCACGTTAGATGATTTCCCACTGATGTGAGGGAGTTAGGGTGACCTGTTTAGAAATTGCCTAAGCTTGGTCCAAACCCCTAAAGCCCATGGCTCTGTCGAAGGATTGATGTTCCTGCAGTTCAGAAACTATCTGAAGCAGTGCAGGAGTGTGAGTAATATTAGGGTCATGCGTTGCAATTTCTTACGCTTAGATTGTAGAATTTTGCAGTGGCTTTGTGGTGTTCTGTGGAGATGGTTTAAGTAGTTGTGTGAATGTGGCACTTAATGCAGAGTAGTTGAAGTAATTATTGGGTCCCTTGTGGTCTAAGATCCTGGGATAAACAAAACAAGTTGTGTAGAAGACACTGGGTGTAGCTGACTGCTGTGTTGTAGTGCTGGTCGTGAGACGTCATCGACAGCATTATTGTGATAGGGACTTTACCTTTCTGTGACTGTGAGTTGTGGTTGGTTTAGTGAATATCAGTGCACAGGGAAGAACAGTATCAATCAAGGTGAGATCCTGCTGGTCGCGGTTTCATTTGAAGTTAATGTTAGGCTCACGCAGAAATTGTTGCTCTGAGCTTGTTCTTGTGTGTATGAAAATCTTTAATTTTATTAGGGGAGCAGACAGTTAGATGTTGAAATGGCTTGCAGTTGTTTTGTGCGTAAATTGTTGAGAGAAACACGCTTGTGAGATTTTTGAAGGAGGGTGAGCTGCTGCGAGGAGTGAGATTGACGTCACAGTGTGCCACGTTGGTATTGGACGGATGGTGTAAAGCTGCACTTGTATTGGTTGGATATATCATAGAAAGCCGCGCTGGTATTGGTTATGGTTGCCGAACAGAGAATTGTGGGTGAAAAATAATTTCCTAGTTTAAACGAAAAGTGATTTGTGAATTTTGCATCTTTTGAATGAAAATGAAGTTTTTTAAAGCACAACAAAGTCTAATGAAGGGATATGTTACTGAAACTGTTAGAAAAGGGGAAGATACACCACCCAAAGGTACGCCAGGCAATATTATGGCAATATACCATATTCCCCCAATCGCCTTGAGACCCTTGTGGGTGAGTAGCTGCGCTTTACCAACCCTGATTGATTGATTGATGTGGGTCTTCACACGTGTATTTGGCTCTAACACTGCCATAAAGTCACTGAGAAAGATGGTCCTTTGCCATTTCTTTGTTATGGGACATTCAGTTGAGAATCATTGAACATTTAGGGAGGATGTTGTATGACATGAAACCACCTCCTAGACCTACCCAATAGGAAACATTTAATGCCTGGAAACCTACAGCTCATCTTAGGCAGGGACAGAGATTTCAAGGAAGAGTAAAGAAAGGTATATGCACTTGTGCGGATGCTAGATGGGATGTAGAACAGAAAACATAGAGAACTGATATGATTGAGGGAGCTAGATTGTATCCTGCATTAAAGAGTAAGGAACAAGGTAAATGAAAGGATAAGAAAAAGAAGAAAGAGGCAGATGATACAGAGAACGCAGCTGAGAGATAGTGATTCAAATGAGGACTTTATAACTGAACTATTGTGAAATCGTCCACCCCATACAATGTGACCCAAACTGGAGGAGCGAGTCATGTACACACTGGTGAGACTTTTAATGTGACTACTGCACCAGTATATATAAATTCTAATCCAGTGGGAGGCACTGGCGTAACGAAACTTGAGGCGGCCTCTCTGCAAGGCACATGGAGGGTCCCTCTCCGGGCTCAATCAGGAGCTCTGCAGCCAGAGTGCAGTTCTGAGGGGGCCCCCTGGAGCATGGGGGCCCCCGCACCAAGGGGGCAGTGGGGGCCTGTGTTACGCCCCTGATGGGAGATGGTTAAGGAATGACAGCCCCTTTAAATTCACGTGCTGTAAATGCCCAAGATGCGTTGACTCTTCCTGTTACAATTTGTCCGGTAGTTTCTTTGTATAACCCTGGAGTGGTAGGAAATACTGCACATACTTTGGCTGGTCCTACTGGGATAAGTACCTCAGGTAGCAATCCTGTGTGCTCCACAATGAGACCAATTCATCAAACTCCTTTGGTTCCGAGACAAACTGCGAGTGCAGACCCTACATTAAATGAAAAAGGGTTTGACCCAACTGGCAGATTTTCCCAAAGAACGCCACCCTTTTTCATGCCCAACACGAATGTGCTTCCAAGCGTTAATAACAGTACCCCCAGGACAGAAATGCCTATGGGTTTGCCAAATTCTCACATGTCCCTTTTAAACTCACCACCTGATGTACATTGTGGGTCCTTTAGTGGAGAGATAATTCTTAATACTCCAGAAGAAAAACAAGGTCTTACTGCCCGAGAACTCGGTGATCGGTTAAGAAATATAGACACCCCAACTAGTAAGGGAAATCCAGAAACAAGTGGAAGGGCTACTCAGGTCCCAGAGAGGGAAAGAACAGTAGATGTTTCTAAACTGAAAATAGAATTGGAAGAGAGGATACTGGGAACTCTCGACATGTCTCAATTGAATGTCCAACGGTTTGGTGAGCTACTTTTCATGTGTAAAGACATTACCAGACATGCAGGACAAGCTCATGAACGATTGTCTGAATTGGCTCACAGATATGAAATTGATTCACAGAAATCAAAAGCCCTACAGAGAAGTTACCGGTTAAGCTTTAATGACAGGGATCTTGCTAACATGAGACCATCATGAATGAAGTTACAGATCAAAGAGTTAATTGCCTATGTAGTGAATTGGATAGCTGGGAAGATAGATGGGCAAAGAAAAAGGAACTGAAGAAGGTTTTATTAGAACTACCTCCTACTGGGACTGAGGAAAAACATGAGGATATACACATGCTTCCTATGAGAGAAGTGCCTGGAGGAGGTTATGTCCACATACCCTGGAGCAAGATTGGCCTTGCGTCATTCACAAATGATTTTCCGATATTGAAAGAGAACCCAGCGGAATGGTACAAACAGGTTGATCGGTTTGTAAAGATAGCAAAGGTTTTTCAGAATGATTTCAATACCTTATTTGGAATTGTGGTTCCAGGTGATTTGTGGGTCAAATGCAAAGTTGCTGTTAATTGGCCTGAGAAGGAGCTAATGAGATATGCCATATTGCATGCTCCATCACCAGTGGTGATGGAAAATTATAATCAGGTGATTACATTATGGAAATCTAAAATATCTCCTAAAGATATTGATTGGATTAAGATTGACAGGACAACCCAAGAATCTAAGGAAACAATACATGCTTTTATGAAAGACTGTTTCAGGCATTTAAGCAGTATAGTGGGACAGAGATGATTGAGACTAAAGACATAGGACATGTTGTGTACATGCTTGTGCATGGATTATAACCTGAGATTAGTTTAATGATTCAACAGTACTTAATTTGTTGGCAGAGTAAGCCCATTGATGAGATATTGCGATATGCTAAATATTGCACCAATGAGTTGGAAATGAAATATAAGAAATTGAAGGAAAGGTTAATGATGGCACAAATGAAAGCTGCACAGAAAGGTCTGAATCAGCAGTTTGTTAAGAATGCTGGTCATATGCAGGGAGTGTATCAGCAGGGATTTACTCTGATGCAAGGTGGAAATGGGTTTTAACTGTAAGGTAGAGGTTGTGGTGTTCCAATTGACTCGAGTACAGGGATTGATGTGGCGACTTTGAAAAAGTTAAATCCTTGCCACGTATGTGGCAAGTTGGGGCATTAGAAGTGGGAATGTCGATTCAATGCTGGTAACATGGCAAATGGGAATCAGGTTCACAATGATGGATTTGTGCAGTCTCAAGGTGATAATATGGTTCAGACGCAGAAAGTACAGAGGGCGAGAGTGCAAAACTATAATGTGCCAGCAGCTCAGGTAATACAGGTTCTACATGCCCCAATTCCACAACAACATGTGAATGTTCAAAGATATAATTTGAATCAAGTTCCCAAACTAAACACCAATCCTTGTATAAATCAGGGTATGTCTAAACAGTACTCTATGATACAAACAGACGAGGATTACAGCTCAGACCTGTCACAATGATGGGGACTGAGAGGGGAGGAGGATTGCGTGCTTGGCGCAACCTTAGAAGCGGACCAGAGTCGTCCATTCGTGGATGGCAGTGTGAATGGTTATCGCTTAGCATTCTTGATTGACACTGGTGCTAGCAGCTCTACTGTGATAACAGCAGCGATACCCATCCTAACCCTCTCCTAAAAATAACCCAAGTTGTAGGAGTTGCAAACAAACAAGTGACTAGCCCCATTTCAGAAGCAGTACCTGTCAAAATAGGGTCCTTCGAGGAGAAAGAATCACCGATTTGTGGTGTGTGATTCGAGTCCTTTAAATCTACTTGGATGAAACTTTTTGTGTAAACTAAATTGTTCCATATACTGTACCTCAAAAAGCACAGAATTCAAGACTCATGATGAAGACATTGTCTTTACATTTTTCAATCAGAGGACAGGGCATCAGACTTCACACAATGATTACAAAAGATGATTTGCATCCAGAGCTTAGATATGCAGTGTTACCTGAAGTCTGAGACTTTTCAGGGAAAGATGTAGGTCTCCTAAAGGGTGTTGAACCAGTCTGTATAACAGTGAAACCTACAGCTGAGTACCCGAGAATCCCACAATACAATCTGACCCCTGAAACCATTGCTGGGATTACTACTGTGGTTGACTCAATGATTGAGCAAGGCACTCTGAAGGAGATTATGGGAAGTCCATGTAATTCATCCATCCTGGGTTTACAGAAACCCAATGGCAAGTACCGCATCGTTGAAGAACTGTGAAAGATCAACTCCATTGTTGTACCTTGTTGTCCTGTGGAAACAAATCCAACTGTGAGTTTTTACAGATTGTATGTGAGGCCGAGTAGTTTTGTGTCATTGATTTATGTCAAGCCTTCTTCTCCATACAGTTGCATGAGGATCGCCAATTCCTCTTCGCATTCCGGGTAGGCAGTCGTGTTTTGGCATGGTGTCAAGTCCCACAGGGTATTTGGAGAGTCCATCTACTTTTAACTAGATACTTAAGAAGAATCTGAAGTTCTTGGTAATGCCCTATCACTCAGTTCTGGTCCAATACATTGATGTCCTATTGGTGGCATCAAATATGCAGGAGGCTTGCAAATGAGACACAATTCTTCTATTGAACCTCTTAGCTGAGAATGGACATAAAGTATCCCCGACCAAGTTGCAGTACTATCCGAAAGAAGATTAGTACCTAGGAAATCACATTGAGAAAGGAGCGAGGAAGGTCTCACAACAGAGAATATCAGCAGTTCTGAAAATGAATCCGCCAACTATCCAGAAATAATTCAGGATGTGCTTGGGAATGATGGGCTATTGTCAACAGTGGATTCCCATATTTTCCCTAGTGGCCAAGCCTCATTATCCACACCAAGTATAACTAGCCCATAGTTAGTGAAGCAACTGTTGATGAGATATTGGGCTCTGGTGTGAGTTAACAACACTTCCACAGAATGGGGATTAAAAACTGTCAAGGGGTGACCCACAACAATTCTCTTGCACTGCTCAATACTGACACCTATGGATGCCACAGCTTTGAGACAGCTATGCAAAGCAGCAGCTACTGGATCAATTATGGCTGAAAAGTAAGCAAAGTTCTGTGAGCATTTATGACTTCTTCGGGGTCACCGATCTGAAATAGCAAAAGTGTCTACAACCTGTTAAAAGCATTACAATGTCCTGCCCATATTGCTGTTGTAAAGTGTGCTGCACCCCTCAATAGGACTGACTATGTTACTGTGGGAAACGGATATGCAGATGAGACCGCAAGGTATTGTTCCCTGAACGCTTGTACCTTTAATGGGGAATTCCATAATGAAAAGCAGGATGAGACAAATTGAAATCTGTTGTTAACTACAGTTGATACTTGGCAGGAAGCTAAGAGGTTGCAAGAAGAAGTGTCAGAAGCAGAACAGCCAGGCTGGTTTAGAGCAGGCTGTGTTAAGAGAGATGAGAGTGACATTTGTGTTGCAGGAGATTTAAGACCTGTGTTATTATCATGGACCTGCGCATCTAGGTAGAGACGCCATGGTGTGATTATTCAGGCAAACATGGTTTAATCCTAGGTTGAGATTGATGGCTAAAGAGTTGTGTCACAGATGTATTGTGTGTCAGCAACAGAATGTATAATGAAAGAGGCGGTATGCACACCGTGCTTTACGCAATGTAATCCGTTTTATACAGTCCATTTTCCAAACTTTTCAAGTTGCGTGCAGAACTGGGTAGCACTTTGACCTGAATGCACTTAATAAATACAAACATGTGGGGAGCGCGTATTACACGCTCCACTCGCAGACGCACGAGAAGCTTCCAAAATGCAGCGCGTTGCATATGGGGATCGGACAAGTGAAAAGAAGAACTTCTGGAAAAAATGTTTGAAAAATATTGGATGAATTTGATTGCTATTCTCCCTCCTTTCCCTCCTCTCTTCCTTTCCTTAGGGATTTTGATCCCGGTATGATTATATGGACTCTGTGTGTATAATAATGTATATTAAATTGGAATATTTTTGTAATGATTTTGTATATATTTGTATATATATATGATTACAATATGTTTTTGTATGTCCATGTATTGAGTGGTTTTATTTGTGCTTTTACAGCCCTGACGAAGTTCGTATGGGAACGAAATGCGTTGGCTGATGGCCTTTTTAAAGATTGAAAATAATAAAGGACTTTTTTTCAAAAATTCAACAGGCTGTTTGGACTGCTAAATTCTGGTGCACCATCCTTTGCTATAAAACTCGATTTCTGTCTTGACAGTGGAGCTCCTTGTGGCCAGCTCCGGATGTTAATGTGCACAACGTCATACTGACTTCCCAACATTGAAATTTATAGTGCGAAACCTTGGTCAGCCACAGTTGTTTTGCTAATATTGAATATTGGATGAATTTTGAGCATGGACAAATGGTTAAATATAAGGTTGGATCTGGTATCCATAAACTGCAGTGCGTCTGGGAGTGGAGTGTGTAATACGCGCTCCCCACATGTTTGTAGCAATAGAATGTAGGCAGAAGTACATCAGTATCACTGAGTCACATAGGGAGATCAGGAGGTCCCTTCAACAGGATGCAACTGGATTGATTGGGATGCCTGTGTGTAGTGGGCTGAGATATGTCCTAGTGATTGTGTGCATTGTCTCGCTTTGGGTTGAAGGTTACCCAACCAGAACCTGTGATAGTCTCACAGTAGCTACGTTGTTCTTGAGGGAGTTAATACCATGGTTCGGTTTCCTGTCTTCTCTGGAGTCAGACCGAGGAACTCATTTTAATAATGGGGTACTGAAGATGTTGTGCACAGCAGTGGAAGGCGAACAGAGGCTACATTGCAGTTACCAACCGCAGGATTCCAGAATTGTGTAACAGGTCAATGGTACTTTGAAATCTAGATTGGCTAAAGTGTGTGCCTCAACATCTCTGAAATGGCCTGATGCTTTGCCTCTTGTGTGAATGAGGCTATGCAGTATTCCGGATAGGAGAACAGGATTGTCTCCCCATGAAATAATCATGGGCAAAGCCATAACGCTGCCAGCTGGGCCTGCAAATGCACATGTGAATATTACAGATGACATGATTCTTGATTACTGCAAAGGAGTCGCTGATATGGTGTTTTCTGTGTCTCATCAGGTTGGAGAGGCTACAGCCCCATCGCATTAGGAACAGTGCTATGACCTCAGTCCCGACAAATGGGTTATGGTGAAGAAGCATGTGCATAAATTGTGCTTGGAACCTCGATGGCGAGGCCCCCACCAGGTCATTTTGGTCACTACAACAGCTGTGAAGTGTGGAGGTCTCCCCCAACTGGGTGCATGCTGCACATACTCGCAGAGTTCCTTTTCCCCTTGATTAGATAACGGCACCAGTCTTTGAAGTGCCCGTGGTTACAGTGAGACAAAGGGAGTAGGTTAGTCAGGCTGTTGGGGATAAGTAGGAAGCTGGGACAGCACTTGTTCTACCTGAGGAGGGTCTGAGAGAGTCAGAGAGAGTCAACAGTTGAAGTTGGTACAGAAGAGTCTAATCCTGTACCTGTAAATCAGACCCTGGCAAAGTGCCTAGTGGGACAGTAAAGCAAATTGTGTCTGGAGACCGGTGGCCAAGAAGACAGGAGAGAGGGAGATGCAGTTTGTCTGAAGTGCATGTGACAAACACTATCCCAGTAGATACTGAAGGATCTGGCCTAAGTGACAATGACGAGGAAGGGCCAGCATTAAGGAGATCAAAGAGAGCTGGAGTAACCAGTCAAAGGCACTCCACACCTGAATGGACATATCTTGTTGTCAGTGATTGGGAGAGAGCCTTTTGGACTTTTTTCTATAAAAATTTGCATTCAATTGAGCCTTTCTGAACTGAACTTTGTGGCTGAACTGAGATTTGAAATTGCATAGCCACTAAACAGACCAAGTCAATGTATCCTTTAATAATGGGGTACTGAAGATGTTGTGCACAGCAGTGGAAGGCGAACAGAGGCTACATTGCAGTTACCAACCGCAGGATTCCAGAATTGTGTAACAGGTCAATGGTACTTTGAAATCTAGATTGGCTAAAGTGTGTGCCTCAACATCTCTGAAATGGCCTGATGCTTTGCCTCTTGTGTGAATGAGGCTATGCAGTATTCCGGATAGGAGAACAGGATTGTCTCCCCATGAAATAATCATGGGCAAAGCCATAACGCTGCCAGCTGGGCCTGCAAATGCACATGTGAATATTACAGATGACATGATTCTTGATTACTGCAAAGGAGTCGCTGATATGGTGTTTTCTGTGTCTCATCAGGTTGGAGAGGCTACAGCCCCATCGCATTAGGAACAGTGCTATGACCTCAGTCCCGACAAATGGGTTATGGTGAAGAAGCATGTGCATAAATTGTGCTTGGAACCTCGATGGCGAGGCCCCCACCAGGTCATTTTGGTCACTACAACAGCTGTGAAGTGTGGAGGTCTCCCCCAACTGGGTGCATGCTGCACATACTCGCAGAGTTCCTTTTCCCCTTGATTAGATAACGGCACCAGTCTTTGAAGTGCCCGTGGTTACAGTGAGACAAAGGGAGTAGGTTAGTCAGGCTGTTGGGGATAAGTAGGAAGCTGGGACAGCACTTGTTCTACCTGAGGAGGGTCTGAGAGAGTCAGAGAGAGTCAACAGTTGAAGTTGGTACAGAAGAGTCTAATCCTGTACCTGTAAATCAGACCCTGGCAAAGTGCCTAGTGGGACAGTAAAGCAAATTGTGTCTGGAGACCGGTGGCCAAGAAGACAGGAGAGAGGGAGATGCAGTTTGTCTGAAGTGCATGTGACAAACACTATCCCAGTAGATACTGAAGGATCTGGCCTAAGTGACAATGACGAGGAAGGGCCAGCATTAAGGAGATCAAAGAGAGCTGGAGTAACCAGTCAAAGGCACTCCACACCTGAATGGACATATCTTGTTGTCAGTGATTGGGAGAGAGCCTTTTGGACTTTTTTCTATAAAAATTTGCATTCAATTGAGCCTTTCTGAACTGAACTTTGTGGCTGAACTGAGATTTGAAATTGCATAGCCACTAAACAGACCAAGTCAATGTATCCTGGATGTGATCACTGGTGAGTTTGAACTGAGCATTTATTAGAGAGAACTTAATAGATTTTGCCGAAACTACTAAGAAGGCTACCAAGGCCCCAGTCTGCTGAAGGAGCGTAATGTTGTCATTTAGAAGAACAAGGAGTACGGCTAAGGAAGTCTCGCGAAGATCATTTGCATACAGATCATTTGCATACACTGTGCTAAAACGACACTTTAACTTTGCCTTGTTGGTTGCACACGTGGAAACAAACTGAAAAGACTGTGCTGAAATCTTCCACTTAAGTGGTCTAACCTCAGAGAACTCAAGGAGCGTAGACCTAATACTGGTAGACGTAGATGCTTATGTGTAGGAGCATTTGGTGTTGTGACATTAGTACTTATTGCTTTGCTTGTAATGTTGAATTTGCTCCATCATATTCCTGCGAAGGAGCTTAGATCTACAAGTGCCCCTCAAACCCCACTTCTTACTGACAATAGTTTACTAGATCAGAAAGAATTATTACATGTAGATGCATCTAGCGGAGACCATTCATTGAATGCTTACTTAAATTGCTTTATGAGTATGTTGACACTATGGATGCTAAGGATTGTTATGTTTGCATTCAATTATTTGAATCAGTTGCTGAGAGGATAACCTATCACCATCTACCCTTGACATATTGATTTACCTGTAGTTTATTGCTGAGCTTATTTTATGGAAAGGGACATCTTCAATATTATTACTCAAATCATGACTTAGGGCCTGATTTATATCTTGTCGGACGGGTTACTACGTCAAAACGGTGAAGGATATCCTGTCCGCTGAAATATAAATCCCATAGGATATAATGAGATTTATATGTTGGCAGACAGGAAATCCATCACTATTTTGACAGAGTAACCCGTACGACAAGATCAAAATCAGGCCCCTAGTGTTTTCAGAAGTTCCCTAGTTGAAGCATTTGATTCGATAGTGGGACATTTCTTTAGACCCACCATGACATTAGACACAGCTCATGTTCATAGACACAATTTAACTTATTCCTTAACAGGTGTAGAAAAGAAATTCATGGATTCAGTATATACAGGAATATACTGACTCAAACAGCAAATCATTCAAAAGTACCTCAATGGGTCAAAGAGGAATGTGAACATAGGTTAGTGAGAAATTTAGCAGCATTAGATCTAGATTGGCAACATAAAGTCAAATTATGCATATTCATTTGAAAGTTTGCAACATACACAAATTATGTGGAAAACAGTGAATGTGATCATACACTTGAAGTTTGTGGGAAATGTGGATTATATTTTGATAGACATCAACATGGAACAAGTTACATGAGGATAGTTTTTCCAAAAATCTAGCATGTGGGACAACTTGATGACCCAACAGGGGGAGAACATTTGAGAAACATGAGAGGTGCCAGTGTTAGTGAAATCATAGGAAACATCTTTGGTGCTCTAATTAATTAATTAATTAATTATGTGCTTATATAGCGCTGGAATCACTCCCGAAGGGGTACCTCCGCGCTTCGACCGCTGCGAAACCCTTCCTGGCTTCCCTGAGAGATGGACCCTTAATGGGTATCTCCAGGGTGAGACCAGGCATCCCCGGCGGTCTGGTGGGGCCGTTAGTGAAGATGAGGCAAGCTAGTGCCCAGAGTTGCCGAGTGTGATCGCTGATCAGAGTGGGCACCGAGGCGAGAGAATTATCGAGTCCGCTGACCCTGGTCCAGAAACCTGCCGCGTCGGGAATCAAACCCTGGTCCGGGCCGTCCTCTGCTCTCGGGTCTGCCGCCTCTAACCAGTGAGCCACACTACTTCACTAATACCCTCTGCAGGAGTGATACTGAAATTGCATACAATTAGAAAGCTTTCTACTGTGGTTGATAAGTTATCTACTAGTACAGCTGAATGATTTTTAGTTATAGATACTGAAATGGTTGTGATCAGGTCAATGGTTTTGCAGAACAGGCTTGCATTAGACATCCTTCTTGCGAAGGAGTATGGAGTCTGCGGGATGTTAAAAGTTCAACAATGTTGTCCTTACATTCCAGACAGAAGTAAGGACTTGAAGAAATACATTAAGAGCATTACTGACTTATAGAGAGATTTGAAAGGGTGAAAAGAAACAGGGGCTTGGGAAGCAATAGGGAATGGATTTTCTGCTATTAGCAGATCGTGCACAAGTGAAAAAGGGATTGAAGGGAAAGATATCAGACGTAGAACTGGAAAATAGACAAAGCAAATACTATGATGACATGAGGTTTCTGGAAGAATCTGGAAGAAAGATGATGAAAAGGACCAGATTATGCTTTGTCCATCTGATAACAAATTATTATGGGATGGCTTGATTCACCATAAGAGGGGGCAGTGTAATTTTGACTCCACATTTACACACCACTAGCATATGAAATAACCATGCACTTAAAACATTCTCTGTGTGACCTAATGACAATTATTAATAAAAGGTGTTGCAGCTGACATCATTATTGAAGTGTATTCACTGTAGAATTAGAGAATCTTTACATAATACTGTGTACCTTATCAATATTAAATAAAAAATCCTTTAGTCACTTGATGAATAAACCATACTCACCTATTTAGAATGTGTTTTCTCTAGAAATGACAAAAGATGTATTAAATGATTGCACTAATGTTTCATATATTTCATTTAAAATGTAGTTCTTATCCATAGTTTCACATACTTATTAAAGATTTACTATATGCCACATGCAAATGAATCTAATGAACTGACAGTTGCATTAATTTGTGTTTGAAAGTGCACACACATATGAAAGGTGCACCATTGATTTAATATTCTAAAATGGCCCTTACTAGGCCTGTTATCTATTCTGCATAAAATACTGTTTTCCATTTCAGTTTGCATGACTTTTCCCTTGCAGGTGCATTCTCATACATTGTTAGTTAGAGAATAGATACAACACTGTACTAGTGAAAGAGAGAGAGCCTGAGAAGACATTGACAAAGAAACATGGAGAGCCAGAGCATTAACTGAAGAGTCCTATTCAGCATTTTTGGAACATGGCTTGGTTGGAGAAGGATGATGTCGTTCCCATGTTAATTGTGGGACATTTCATAAATGTTGCAGCTTAAAACGTGGGAATGGAGTTTGGCTTGGGCTAACACTTCTTCCCCTGATCCAAGAAGTCTCTTGACCAAGCTTCTGCAATGCTGACATCTCCTCTTATTTCCTTTACTTTCCTTGTTTCCTTACTTGTGGAACTGTCCCGTGTTTTTCCTATTTTGTTACAGTTCCCTGTATTTTTTAGACTCCTTGGATTATCAAACCATCCTTTAGTTTTGACTTTAACTTATATCATTCTAGATGTTACTCATGTATCGCGAGAGGACCAAAAACTCAGCTCTAAGCATGAAATATTGTTATTGCTCTTCTGTGACTTAACATCTTGTTTGTCTCATACTGGTTCACCTAAACTTCTTTAGGAGGTTTGGTTTCCCAGCTGTTATGCTGTATCATTAAAGAATGGTGCTAAGATTTGTGTACCTTAACCTGATTGCTAACTTGCAATAAACCTTCTTAACTATAATCACTGATTCCTGGTCCTTATTGTGTAGCAAAATGGTTTACACTGTTAATTAAAACTGATTGATGCAATGTTAACTTCGATGACCTCTCAGGTGATAAAGAAAATATCTATCAGATGATGAATGGTAAGAGGGTTGGCCCAGAGCACTGATGAGCTACAAAGTACAAACCAGGGGTGGCTCCTCCGTTGGAACGGGGGAGCATTACCCCACTTAAAATCCCACCAACCCCCTGAAAATAAAATGGTACAATGGTAATTTTATACCATATTATTTTTCTTCCCCATCCCAAACAGAGCGTCAGGATGGGCAGCAGGCCACTTCTGAGTGACAGCAGCATTTCACTCAGCAGGGGGAGGGTGACCTGGTATGGCACTGTTTAAAGTGCACGTCTTTTTGGCCAGCCGTCTTGAGATGCCCAGCCACAAATGCACACTTTAAACAGCTCTAACCCAGCTGTCTTAAGACAGCTGGGTTAAAGCAAGCCAAAGCCTCCACAGCGCTGGTGAGCACCGAGTGAGGCTGCTCCCTCCATTCAGGGCGCTGCTCTCATGCTGCATGAGAGCAGCTCCCTGATTGGTCAAGGGAGCTCCTTCTTTCAGTTCCAATGGCAAGAAGAGCAACGGAGGATGTCGCATTCAGTCAAGCTTTTCGTTTTCTTTCTATTATTTTGCGCTTGTGCCCGCCAAGGTGAAAGGCTGTGCACGTGTGTCTGCTGTTCAGCAGATCACTGATTTTACGAAGTTAATTTATGGGAAAGTAATTCTGTGGTGAATTCACAAAAATTCAAGCAGCTAGTTAATTGCTGTTTGTGCATGTTGCTGTAGTCGCCTAATAAGTTACAAAAAAAGTATCTCAGATGTCTAGTTTCATTTTATCTTAACACCGGGCGCTAAACATTGCAAACTACCTTTTTGATTTTTATGCAATGATGTGTTTATAATTACATCATGCCCACATTATTTTTGATGTACAGGTAATTATGTGGACACTGTAAATATTACCATGTAACACTTATATGAATGTTTCCTACATATAATCTGTAGATACGTGACACCAATGCGAAACTTTCTTCCTACAGTTTAGTGTTGGTGCAAAAAATGGAGCAAATATATTTTGCACCATTTTTTCTTCTTGTTTAAAAGGCATAGCACAAATAGATTTGGACCCAGTCTTAGTATCAGCCTGTTATATAAAGTTGTTTGCTAGTGCGAAAAAACACACTGATTTGCACTATTTGTACTTCTTTCCTAATAGGGAAGAAGACAAATACATGTTGCTCCACTTACTCAAAAGGGGGTAAGTTTGAGATCAAATCACTTTACTTCTTTTTTTTTTAAACTCAGGGGCAGATTTACACGAAAGTGACGCATCTGTAGAGATGCATCAGTTTCCCTGCGCCAGCCTGTGATACCCTTGCGCCACCATGGATGAGCCATATTTAGAATGCGGCGCACCATGGAGAAAGGATTGACAGATGCATCAGAAATTCTGACGCATCTGTAGACCCAAAGGTCACATATTGCTAGAGTCGTGTTGCAAGCACGACACAACTCCAGCAATGCATGGAGAGGCCTATACTCATTGTACTGCATCACTCCTTACACCTGCTTCAAGCAGGCATATGGTTTTGATGCAGTGGCATCCTAGAAGTAACGCAGTAAAATCTTGTTGATTTCACTGCGTCACTTCTACAAGGCTTTCCTGCCTGAGAATGCCCACCCTGCATACATTACACCTGACGCAGGTATAATGTGATGCAGGGCTTTACAACGTGCTGCATCTCTCTAGATGCATCACATTGTAAATTGGCTGCATTGTTTATGCTGCCACTGCATCACAAAAGTGATGCAACGGCGGCTCAAAAGTGTCGCAAGGGGCTTGTAAATCTGCCCCTAAGTTAGCCTCCAAAATATTGCAAAAGATATATGCACCAATGTTGCTCCATGAAAAAACATTTAAGATAGCCATGTCATCAGATTCTTCTGGATCCTAGAGCTGGAAATTATTTTTTAAATAAAATTCTCTACTTAATGCTATACCTTTGTTCGAGTTATTCTCCAAAATGCTAAAAAAAATATATTTTCCCCTGTATATCTCAAAATGTTGATGCAGAACAAAAATAACTCTCCCCAAAGAACCCTGTTTGGATCATGTTGTGGCTTTGCTCATTATTTCACTTTGTAAAGTTATATATTTGTGTCAACATGCAAGCTGAATCACCTCCTCCACCATTTTTGGAAACACCTGGTGAACCTCACAATAAATGGAAACAATGGTACGATGGATTTGAGACATATCTTGGTGCAATTGGGGCCAGTCGTTTCAGGTCTGAAAGAAGGAAGTATCTTCTGCTCCATTCTTTAGGTTATGAAGGAAGGGAAATTTAAAAACATCTTCCTCCACCTGTGGTTGTGAATAAAGAAGTACTTGATGAGTATCAAGACACTGTCAAAAGACTACAAAACAGATTTGATATTCAACCGAGTTTAGTGGTGTTGCGACATAAGCTTTTTTTGTGTTTTCAGAACCCTGGGGAGGATGCTGACATGTATGTAACTGCTTTAAGGAAATGAGAATTTTGCAGAGCAGTTAGTGCGGGATAAATTTATCTGTCACTTTTACGGATAAAATAATAAAAGAGAAACTACTTTCAATGGGCTATCCAACGATGGAGAAACTATAAAATTGGCAAAAAGCATAGAAACATCTCAGTTGTTTCTACTGTCAAGGTCAAAGATTCAAATGATGTACATCAGTTTGACAAGCCACCTTGAGTTATGGTGACAAAGATAATTCATTTTTTAATCAACAAAATATTTGTTTCAGGTGTGGGTACAGAGCTCACGTGAAGGGCAACAAATGTCCAGCAAGGTTTGTTACCTGCAGGATCTGCAACAAATAAGGACATTTTGCTAAAGTTTGTCATGCCAGTAAGAGTAGACAGTCTTCAACTATCAAATGTGTTTTAGATGAAATTTTACATGGCAATGACAATGACTCCATTACTAAAGAACTGAGGGAGATGGTTGTGGTTGTACAAGATGAAGCAGTCAAGGTGGGCAATCCTGAACTTTGTGTTAATCCCTCTGTTGAAGTCCAGGTAGGGGATAAAGTCTTAAGACTTTTAGTAGATGCAGGTGCTCGTATTTCAATGATTACTCAAGAGTTTTTTGACAAAACATGGCCCACTAGACATCTTTTACCTCCTAATCGTAAAGCAGTCTCGTATGAAGGTAGAGAGATCAATCTTTCTGGGTACATTGAGGATATTATTGAGTTTAGAGAGACAAAGATTGCTGGGAAAGTGTATGTTGCTCATAAAGGGTTGAACATTCTTGGATGGTTTCACCAGGGTTGTCCGGCATGGTACTTAGACCTGGTACCAGTGAGCAAGTTCTTGTAGTACGAGACAGTGTGGATCTTGAAGAAACTATCAATAAATTTCCTCATGTCTTTTCTGGTGAGCTTGAAAAGATCAGTGATTACCAACACAAGAGTATTGTGAAAGATGGTGCAAGACCCATCAAACACAAGCTCAGGAATGTTCCTTTTAGTATTAGGCATGATTTGGAAAAGGGGTTAAGTTTGTTGTGTGTAAGGGGAATCATAGAACCAATTGACTCTTCTCTGTGGCTATCTCCCTAGGTAGTCGCACAGAAACAGAATGGTGAAATAAGGGTATGTGTCGATTTCCGCTGCCTAAATAAGGAGATTTGGTTGGCCTCTCATCCCCTTCCGAACATCAACGAGCTTTTGGCAGGGTTGAAGAATGCTAAAGTGTTTTCAAAGCTAGACTTAGCTTCCGCATACCACCAGGTGGAATTAGCCCCAGAGTCCAGACATCTCACCCCCCTTTTCTCCCCTTTTGTTACCTACCAGTATGTTCGAATGCTGTTTGGCCTTGTGTCAGCCGCATCTGTATTTTAGCGTCTAATGAATAACATGCTTAAGGGGATTGACGGATTGTCTGTTTTTCAAGATGATGTTTTAGTTTTCGCACCTGACAGGGCTACCCATGATGCTAATATTCAGGAGGTGTTGTTCAGATTTTAATCGAATGGAGTGGTACTGCGTAGGGACAAGTGTGTCTTCCTTACGGAGGAAATTGAATACTTGGGGCATTTGATCACGAAACAGGGCATTCCTCCCAAGTCTAGTTTGTTAGAGTTCATTGTTAAAGCTAAGGCACCCTCTGATCAGACCACTCTCAAGTCCTTCTTGGGACTTTGTGAGTTCTACTCACGCTTTATACAAAATGTTGCTACAAAGTTGAGGCTCCTTCTCAGATGCTCATGAAAGGCTTTGTGTTTGAATGGACTGATGTATGCTAGAGTGTGTTTGATTAGGTCAAAGAACAACTTGTCTCACGGAAAGTCTTGAAGCATTATGATCCTGATCTTCCCTGCACTGTGTCTGTGGATGTAAGTAATGTTGGTGTGGGAGATGTTTTGAGTCAGGTTAAAGGTGATGAAATCAGGACCATTGGTTTTGCTTCAAGGGAGCTCTTTTCTGGTGAAAAAAAAATTCAGTTATCGAGAAGGAGTTGTTGCGTTGCTGGTGGGCGGTGATGAAATTTAGGAATCTCATTTGGAGAAGAAGGTTTAGTCTTCAAACTGACCACACGCCTTTGATCTTTATTTAGATCTGAATGTTAGAGGTTTCACCCCTCGCATCGCTCGTCTGTCATCTAAGCTTCTACAGTTTGTTTTTTCACCAGAGTACATTCCTGGAAATAGGAATAGTTATGCTGATTATCTTTCTCCCTCTTCTGACATAGTGGAGGATGAGTTTGTCATGGGTGAGGAGGACAAGAAGAATACATTGTCGCTGCTGTTGATATTCCACAGTTGTGTGCGATCACAGAGCATGAGTGGTGACAGGCCCTTGCTAAGGATGTATCCTTGTTGACCGTTATGAAGTATGTGGAGACAGATTGGCCCACAGAAAGAAATCTGGGTTTTGAACTCAAAACATTTGTACAGGTGGCGGATGAATTGTCCATCGAGGATGGTTTGCTTTTGAGAACTGATAAGCTGATCCCTCCTGTGTCTTTGAGGTCTGGTATCATTGATTGGGCCCATGAGGGACACATAGGAGCTACCATGACAAAAAAAGAGCAAGACTTTCTTTTTGGTGGCCCAATATGGGCAGGGAGGTGGAGGAAATGGTCATGTCTTGTGTTGTTTGTTCAAGTTGTGATAAGACTTCTAAGTTGCGTACACCACCTCTTTCTCCTATTGAATTGCCTTCTGCACCGTGGGTCAAATTGGGGATTGATATTGTTGGTCCTTTTCATACACTTGATGCCTCCTGTAGGTTTGCCTTGATCATGATGGACTACTACTCTAAGTGGCCTGAAGTCAAGTTCGTGGGAGAAGTAACTTCAAAAACTGTTGTAGAGTTCCTAAAAGACATTTTCCTGAAGGAAGGTTTTCCAGAATTTTGGTGACTGATAATGGCCCCCAGTTTATTACTAGTGAGGTAGATGACTTTCTCGTCACCAGTGGAATCAAGCATCTCAAAAGTTCTTGTTTCCACTCCCAGACCAATGGTCTTGTGAAACGCAGAAGTAGAGTTCTGGGGGAATGTATTCAGTGGGCTTTGGCCAACAAGTGTTTGGTTACTATTTCTTTCAGGAGCATGCTTTGGTTTTATCGCACAACTCCTCATTCCACAACAGGTGTCTCACTTTTTTAATTGTTGTGTGGGTTCAGAGCTAGCACAACCTTTTCACTGAGTTTAATGAATAAATGGGTCAAAAGTGACAAGTGATCAGACGCATGTGTCAGGAGACGGGTGTGTTTTATCCAAGAAAAGCAAAAAAAGTTATTTTGACACCAGAAAAAAAAATCAAACAGTTTGAGTAGGTTCTAGGTGATTGTGTTTGCGTGAAGAAACCTGTTCATGTGAGGAAGGGTGGATCCAAGTTTGGGCCTCCTATCAATGTGGTGGAAGTCAAGGGTGATTCTGTGAGGCTTGGGAATGGCCAGTGGTGGAACAAGTGTTTTTGGGTGAAATCTGGTGTCGTTGATGTACTGTCTGACATATGTAATTCGGGTGGCCATGGGAGCTCTTCATGTGATGGTCAAACTGTTTTGAGACGCAGGTCCAGGACTAGAAACATTCCTGCACGTTATAGGAGTTGAAGTGTTCTTAATATAATGTTTTCTTGTTATTTCTTTTACAGGTTTGATTACTCACCTTTGCTATTTGTTGTGCAGTTACTGCATGTATTAGTAACTTTTCTCTTTACAGGTATTTTTACATTGTTCTTTGTTAAGTTTTATTACTCTGATATTGTTATTTCAGTAATGCCTTCTGTGTTTTCTTTTCCTTTCTTTTATCTTTGTTTTCTCTTACACTCTTTCCTTTTTCTTTTATATTTTTGGGAAAGACCCATTTAGTAGCTCGTGCCTTCCTTCGCTAAGAATTCTCTTTAGTGCAGAACCTCACTGCATGAGGGTTCTGTACCGAGCGTTGTAAACTGACAGTTGAGCTGAAGGCGACGTTGTGACTGCTCTGCTTTATGGCCCAGCCACACAATAAATCTCACAAATCAATTACCTGCTTCAAGTCTGTTGATTACTACAGATCACTTGGGCTCCCTCGCTTGCTAATGACTTTTATGCCTGACCACTTTTAAAAGTCACCAGCCGCCACTGGTACAAACAACAATACAAGAATGTGTGAGGTAAGGTATGAAGAACTGGAAAGAACAGTACTGAGAGAACCAAGAGAGAAAGAACAAAACAAAAGTGCAGGGTATGAAGATCAGGTGCGAACTACAGTGACAGCGGCACACCAGTGCAACTAAGGAAAAGTTTGCCAGCCAAGTAATTCATGGGGAGAGATCTCTTCAACTGCAGCTATCCAAAGTACATTCGAAGTGTATCATCCAACCCCGTAAGTTGATTCTCCATGTCAACGTTACTAGTCTAGATTCTGATAAGTTTGGTAACCTTCCATTTCCCTGTTTTCTAAATACTCCGGTCTCTGCCCTTAAAGTTGCACCAATACCTATTTGTGATATTGATTGAGGCAGCCCGAGTATGTGACTCTTTATTACCATTACTCCTACAATATCGACAAGCTACAGAAATCGAAGATCTGCTTGGCCAACACTGTTGCGGGCTCCTCCAGACTTCTCGCCAGATCTCTTCCCTCACCTGTGGTCATAGTCCGATGAGTGTACGCTCCGGCAGATCTTACCCTTGCTGCCTGGCTGCTTCATTCATCTCCAGACGTCTGTGTGTCTAGTTATTTCCTTTCACTAGCCATCTCCTTTACATAACAAAGCGCTCTAAGGTCTCTATAGTGCTTTACAAAACCCCAAAATTAAATAAATAAATAAAATACATTGACCTACAGCTGCCTGTTCGCAAATTCGACATTTGTATGATAAATAAAACAGTTTTCACTCTGTGTCTGTGCTAGGAGTCCTTTTACTACAGTCTGGAAGCAGCCCCACGCGCCAAACTCCAAACACAGCCAGTCCAGCATCCCCCTGTCTGGTTGGGATGTATGGTGAATGTTCTGTCCTGATAGATATATAAAGTTGTCCAGACAGTGAGTGCCTCGTGCTTCTCAAGTGTTCTCGGCATGAAGCAGAAAGGCCCGTCTCTTCCAGCCAGGCAGGCCATTGGAAACCACAGCTCCCTGTAGTTAATCTGTGGGACAGACCCTGCAGCAGTGTGGTGGCATGGGGGAGCCTCGTGACGACCAAGCGGCTATTGGATAGCACGCCATTAGCGGGAGGAATGGTGTGCACTCAGCAGAGAGGTGATCCAAGGTTCACTCGTGTAATCTTGTCTGGGCCCTGGAGGCATGTCACAGAAACGTCGTGCTGGTGCAAAGACTGAGTGAAATGTATTTGGCCTGCTTGCTGCTCGCTTACCACAGAACACAGCAAATGAATGTTGTCTCTGTCTGTCTGCGCAAAGTGTTTTCTATGTGGGCAAAAACGTGGAGATAAAAGTGAATCAATGGCTAAACATCTATGTATATGTGTGGGTGTATATACATATATATATATATATATATATATATACAATTGCTCGTAAATAATTTTGCATGAGTCATAGACATTTTAGCGAAAAAGCCATAGTCCATAAACAATCCTTTTAAAAAAGCAGCACACCTAGTTATTACTTTTTACGCAGTAACAAAATAAACAAATGGTAGCCAGTTTGCCTTTTCAAGAGTGTCAACAATATATGTTCTCTATCAATAAAACACGGCCGAAACCACGTAAAGCAATGTGTGCCATGATTACCCTGGCGCAAATACCGTTTGTTCATTCCCTATAACATTAATAGGAAAAATGGTGTTGCAGTGTTTTCATTTTCACCAGTACGACGTTACCCACATTTATCATTTTTTCTCGCAGCATGGCACTGTGAAAGAAAAAGGGTAGGACTGTGCCATATTTAACATTATACAGTGCATTCCTGTCCATTACGAGCGCTGCCGCACTTTTGGCTGCCTAACGCAAAAGCAGATACCCATGCGTCATGCATGCAAGGTAGGAGTTTTTTGTGCAGGAAGGCAGACCTTCCTGCACAAAAACAATCCTCAGATGCATTGTTCTCGTTCTACGTGTGCTGCAATGTGTTACGCCTCACCTGATGAGGCATATCATTTTCACCTCATTCCCATGTCTACCACTAATGGTAAATCTGTGAATGTGCCAAAATCCATGGGTGGATGCTTGGGAACACCCACTCTCCACCCATAGAACGCCTCCCTGGGACAGAGTAATGTAAGGCAGCGATTTACTATAGATTTATCATGGCTTGATAAATCTCACTTAGGTTTTGGGTCGCCCTTGCGCTCACTTGCGTGACGCAAGGATGATGCAAAATCTTTTTAAATATAACCGTATGTGTCTTCTGTTTTATCTCTGGTAAAGAAGCGCACATGGCTGCTGAAGTGATTCTTCCCCAACTCTGCCTTTTTTTCAGAGGCCTCAGCCAGTTGAGACATGACTGCCTGTTAACAGCCGCTTGTCACTCCTTATCGCCTTTATACATCATGCCCTTCATATGGCTCCTCCTTCATGCACATGGTTTGTCTTCGAATTATGTTTACTCAACACCAGGAAGGTACCAGAGCACCAGCACAGTCTTACCATCCAGGCAATACCAGATGTCACACACAAGTCCCTAAGAGGCTAAAACAGTGTCTGACCAGGCAGCGGCCATGAAGCTTAGAGAATGATTTTCCTTGCTTCTCTCTATCCTTCTGTCAGTTTTTTGCCCTTTCTTCTCTCCATCCTTTTTGCACTTCCTTCTCTCCATCCTTATTTCTGTCATTTTCCATTTTACTTTCTTCCTTTTTCCATCCTTTTTAGGTCTCGCTCGAGACCTATTGCTGTGGAGTTGGCTCTCAAGGGAGACAGACCTGGGCACGCGCGTCGATTTCACATCGTGGACACGCACGCCCAGCCTCCCGGAGCCGTGCACATCTCTTGCTCCACATTCCACATTCACAGCAGCAGCGTCTCACAATCACGCGCGCACACACAGCCACACTCACGGAAGCACACACACGCGCGCGAGCACACACTCACACACACTGGCACACACACACACACACCCCTTCTCCCCCTTACCTCAGCACATCTCTTGTTGTAGTTATCTTTTCGCCTCGGGATTTAAATCATCTGGGTGAGAACGCTGAAAACAAACTACGTTTTCGTTCAGACTGCTGTTTTTTAAAACACTTTTCTGAGATGGGGAACGGAAGATTTACAGTAGAATGTGTGTAACCATGTAATTGAGTGGCGGGCTCCAAACTGAGGCAATTTGAGTTTAAAGGTGTCTCAATCCCCCACAGTGGCACCATGACTCCTCACCATTGCATGTCTACCTTCATCAGCTCGTCCCCGTGTCTACGATGCCTTACCAATGCTTTTCACCCAACACCTTTACTGTCTCTTCGCAGTCTCGGCCCTCCAACCATACTCCCGTCTTCAGGCGCAGAGACAAGCTCTCAAACAGACTTCTGTCTCGGGAGGGGCGGGGTGAAACAGGCGCTGGGGTAGAGTTACACTGCGCGTGCGCTAGCCTGATTTCATGTCACATGACGCCTAGCGTCACTGAGCTGCTTCCTGGGTTGGGAAGTGATCACTGCTGTGTGGACCTGTTGCACTACATCCATCAGTTGACTGGAGAGATGAGGTTGCGATCCCTGTCCAGGAGCTATCCTGTGCCACTCCTGCTCCTCCTCATACACACGTGTGTGGTGTTCTGCATCCGCCACTTCCCTGCAGCAGAGAAGCCCCCGCACAACGTGCATCATGGTAAGGAAACGCACCCACTCTGTGCCTGCTTCCTGTTTGTGGCATTTAGTGTGGTGTCCTCAAGAATCAAGTCCTGAAATGTTCGGTATCCTCAAAAGAGGCACCACGTCATGATGCTTTGTCACTTGTTAGTGTTTTATGCCTGATAATTGGTTACTTCTATCAGGTTGTTTTGTTTTGCTGCCATTGCTGTGCTTCATTGTTTTTTTCCCACGTATTGTGACATTTCTATTGTAAGCTTTCTGATTCAGAAATTGTGAAATATATACAAGACAAGCTTTGACAGTGCCGCTGTTAGAGATGGTGGTCTCAACAAGTTATTCGTATTAAAACCTATCAATTTTTAAATGTAGGTTTGCCCTTTCCAGTATGCAAAACAAGTCGCATATGAAAAGTCAGTATATCCTAGAAATAAAAGTATTTTTTTGACTATTTCCTATGAATACTTATTCAAATATCCATACTAGAACTTTTTATAAAGAATCCTGTAAGCAACACCTGTTTCATTTCATGTTGCACACTCTTTACCGCAGTTTGAAATTAGCCTTAAAATGTTCTTCACAAATCTTTACCACACACACATCTTTTGCTGTTTGTCAAAAAGCCCAATTCCCCTGTAGACCGCACTAAAACCTTCAAATATTTCCTCTCATTAATTCTTATTAAGTCCACAATGTGGGCAACTCTCTGATTGTTGCCTTCAATTGCCATTTTAAAATAATTCATAAGTATATCTTTAGCAGCCTGGACTTCAGTAGAAAGGTATTTTTATGCTAGGTTTTCCAACTATTTGTTTTTTAATGAACATTTTATTTAGTTTTACTTTCTTATACAGTAATATAACAGTCGACAAACCAACATAAAAGTTTACATCAAACATGCAGATAGAGCACTTCATACAGCTTTTCAATCCAAGCCATGGTGAGCCATCCAATTTCCGCAACACCATCTTAACCTCTTGACATGTAATTCTACTCCTCGCGTTTAGCACACTGGTGTTGTAATTGGATTGTAGAATGTAGAACGTAGTACATGTAATGATTAGAATGCTGTTAGAAGATGCTGGGTTGCTGGGGAGTGGGGCAGTAAGTGGAGGAAGCAGGGATGGGAGGACGTGTTCTGCCATTGTACCGGATTATATGTTCCTGGCAAGGATGATGTTATGGCCGACTTCCTTTCTAGAATGCGTATTCATTTGGAAGAATGCGAGGATGAAATTTGAAATTAGTTCTATGTCGCATTCGTGCATGACGGCGGTGTGCCTGTTTTCAAAGTGGATGAGTGGAACTCAGTGCAGAAATTATAACTGTTTACAAGAAGTGTTGAGGTATATTAATAGTGAATGGCCTAACAAGTGTAATATTACGTAATCCATTCGACCATTGTGTGAGGTGAGAGCTGAACGTACAGATGACAATGGTACGCTTGTAAGAGGAGAACAAGTGATTCCCCCATTTTCTTTGCGTAAAACAGTTATTAATTTAGCTCATGAGGGTCATTTTGGCATATCAGTTCAGTTCATTAAGCTTTCTTCGGTATGTATGACAACCATAAAACCAATTGCAGATTAAAAATACAATTCTAAAAACAGTTCCGGCCATACATAAAACAATTCAGATAAATATATATATATGAATTATCAAATGTCAAGCACAATACCCTTCCTTACATTAATTGCTTTTTGAATATATAATGCAACATAGAAGCATTTCCCAGGATCATTAAGAGTAACAAGTAATTTCATAGCAGCATGAGTTTTTCTCACATTGAATGTTATAAAAAGTGGTTTCAAGTAATAACTTCTAAAATACAGATACAAATTACAGAAGGGCATAAAGTACATTGTGCTTTGTTTTAATAGCTCATCACAGGGGAAAGGAATAGTAGAACACCTTTTAATTGTGGGGAAAGCGACTAAGTGATGTACTGTTCCTAGTCTTAATCGAATCAATACAAAGCGATGTGAGGGCTCAGCCACAAAATACAGATAATCTTGTATTCCTTGCTAAAATATAAAAGTGGTTTGCTTCCCTGCCACCATTTGGGCATATCGATAACCAAAGTAACAGTAAAAAAAATTGGCGGCCTAGTTTTGACCGTGAAATTGAGAAATTTGTGAGGGATTGTACCAATTGTATTCATGCTGATAAATGCTTATTTGTTGCCAGACCTCATATGAGGATAACTTATGGTCCCCAGAACCCATTGGATTCTGTAGCTGTTGACGTCATGGGGCCTACTGGTATGCCACAAAAGTTTGTTCTTGTTCTCATTGATCCGTTTACGAGATGGCCTGTTGTCAAGATTGTTGACCATTCTGATACTGACTCTGTTTTGGAATTTTTAGATCAAGTATTTGTGTCAGAAGGTATCCCTACTCCCATCTTAAGTGACAATGGTGTCCAAATTAACTTCACTCAAGGCTAACTCTTATTTTGAAAGAGTAGGTGTAAGACACAAAACCACTTCCCTCTATAATCCAAGCAGTAATGACTTTGTTGAGAGATTCAACCTTGTCATAAAGGGGGCAATCCATTTAACCATTGGAAGCAAGGAAGATTGGGAGACCCAACTCTTTTTCAAGTGACATCTATGTCCTAGTTTTAATATAATAAACTTGCTGTTTGTGAAACAATTACATGTTTGAAATGCTTTGGCTATGCAGAGTATTTCCTTCAGAATCATTGGCAAAAACAGTGTATCTGCTTTTTAGGTCTCGCCTATTAATCCCGCAAGGGATAATAGACGAGAGTATAGTGGGCAAACCAGGCTCTGAAACCATCGCGGATTTCGGACAGTTCGTGTGGTGCACTCGTGCGGAAAGCACGTCCACATCCAAGCCATCAGCCTCCCTCCCACAGGCGTTACACACAAAGGGTTAAACCCAGTACAGTCAAGGGACCTGGGTAATTAAGTAGTATACACAAGAGGGGTCCCAGACAGAGAACAAATAATTACAGTTTCATACAATTATTGCGAAGAAAACAGATAAATGAATGCAAAAAGATTTATTTCCAATTTGCATTGTTACCTTTCATTGGTTGAAATTTCATTAACAATCTTACTACAAAGTTTTATATACGTGCCCACATACACAACATGGAGGGGGGTGAAGTGAGGGAAAGTGCCAAGGTTAAAGTGGGAATAGGGAAATAGTCAGAGTCGTTCGTGACAGGTATTAATCATAAACTCAAAACCAATGTTCATGCGGTTCCTTGAACCAAGGCCCACAGTATTATGCTCTTATAGAGTCCAGAATTTAATTGGTGTAGACCACCTAGCTCGCCTTCAGCTGCTTTAGTCTAGCTTGGGGGTGGGAGTTGGTGAAGATATTATCATCATATTAACGTCTACGTTTCGACCCACAAGACGCGTAGGATAGTAGTCCTTACAACGGGGTCTTCTTCAGGACGGAATGGTTGTGGGTGGGCAACCTCCTAAAGAAATAATTAAAAGATTGTTTAGTACACAACCACCTTGTTGATACATACAAGGCAGGCGGTTAGTTAAAAGAAGGGGGGGGGGAAAAAGGCGTGTTGTCTACTAGCCACGAAACATATAGTGTGTCGCACACTATAGTTGGAGATAACCTCCAGAATCATTTAAGTATAGTGTGGACTCACCTAGCACACAGAAGGAGATGAACCAAAATAGATTGTTGGTCCTGATGGTTCCCAAACTTTGTGGTTTTGTTCCTATATAGAGATCACACTACTATCCTACGCGTCTTGTGGGTCGAAACGTAGACGTTAATATGATGATAATATCTTCACCAACTCCCACCCCCAAGCTAGACTAAAGCAGCTGAAGGCGAGCTAGGTGGTCTACACCAATTAAATTCTGGACTCTATAAGAGCATAATACTGTGGGCCTTGGTTCAAGGAACCGCATGAACATTGGTTTTGAGTTTATGATTAATACCTGTCACGAACGACTCTGACTATTTCCCTATTCCCACTTTAACCTTGGCACTTTCCCTCACTTCACCCCCCTCCATGTTGTGTATGTGGGCACGTATATAAAACTTTGTAGTAAGATTGTTAATGAAATTTCAACCAATGAAAGGTAACAATGCAAATTTGAAATACATCTTTTTGCATTCATTTATCTGTTTTCTTCGCAATAATTGTATGAAACTGTAATTATTTGTTCTCTGTCTGGATCCCTCCCACAGGCATCTGAAGCTTCCCCCAGCGTGCCCCCGGCCTCAGGCTGTTTCACTTTCACGGCCACGAGGCCGTGCTTCAAAGGGATCCGCTCCCCCGCCCCCTGCTTCACACTTTAAAGGAATGCTCTCCCCCGCCCCCCACAGCAATGCCAAGAGCTTGTTTTTTTTACTCACGGGCCTCTCTTGTTATTTAATCAATGAAAAACACCTATTGACATATCGAAGAACAACTTTGACTGTCAGGCATCCTTCTTATGTCAAGGTTCTTACATCTAATTGTCTTCTTTCTCAAAGCCCACATACACGAGCAGCGACGCACAGTGGTCGATAAAAATGCACAAAAAAAATGTTTTAAAGCTAAGGTGTTTTTGCGAGTGAGAGTCTCGCTTCAATATTGCCAGGTGAGTTCCCTAAAGTATGGGCAAAACTGTGCAATTTACTGAAGAGTAGCAGGACTTCTCGATTGTTCGGTCACATATTCACTTCTTGTTATCTTCAGTCACGCGCTGTTCTAAAGATGGGGGTTATTATACAGCTTGGTTCCACTCTGAGTGTTTCCATTTTGTACATTCTTTTGTACCTGCCGCGGCTGATATTAAGGGCATTAGCACGAGCACAAATCTCTGCCGCTCGCTCCCGCTCTTTCTCTCTCTCACACACACACGCACGCACATTTTCGCACACACACTCGCACTCACACTCTCGCTCACAAACACTCTCACAGTCAAACGCTATCTCTCGTCTAAATCTCACCAGAGCTGCTCATATTGTTTCACTTAATAGTATTTATTGCTATTCAAAAGCGAGCTTGGAGTTTTATCACTCAGCTGAATGGTGCAAAGTTTACCGACCTCACAAGGATGAGAGGCTGGGAGGTGCACTCAGGTTCGAACCTTCGACCTTCAGACTGCACGTGTATGTCTGCCATTTATTTGGTGCGTTAGTGTAAAGATGTATTTGCACCTTGTCGGGTTTCTTTTACCGCCTCTCTCTCGCTGTTGCCCTTCTTTGCCGCTCTTTTCTCTCCATCGCTCCAGCTGTCCTCCTCTCTCCCCCTCTCTAGCTGTCTCTCTTGCATTGTGTTCTCACTGCCAAGACCCATCTCTCTCATCCCTTTTCGCCTCTCTCTTGATGTTTGATTTTGCCCTCTCGCTCCCCCGGCCTCATTGAAAATCCGCGCAGTCCATTGTTATCTCTCTGCACTGTCCCTCCCTGGTTTGCTCTGTCCGCGTCTGTCTGTCACTCTCTGCTCAAGTCACTTGTTGCTATTCCTCTGCAGAAGCCCCGTATCTCGCCCTCTATCGGTCCCAGTTTCTCTTCCTCTCTTTATCTTGCTGTTGTCTCTCTAGCTCTCCGCTTCGCGCCCAACCCGTTATCGCCCGACTTTGTCCTGCCAACTGTCTGGGGAGTGGGGATGCCCCCGCCTCTCTATTCTATTGTCCCGTCATTCCTAAATCTCTTTCCTCCTCTAAGTCCTTCTCCGTGCCTCACCCCCTTGCTTTCTCAATGATTCTTTACTCTTCTTTCCCCCTTTCTTGCTCTCCCTCTCTCCTCCAAGCCCTTCCCCCGCAGACTCTCTGCTCGGGCAGTCTCTAGCTCTCTTTCATCTCTCCATCATCCTCTATTTTCTGCTGTTTGTAGCTCAACCTCAGGCTACGACCTGGCTGCTATGTTATCAGATGTGTGGGTAGCACTCATTCCACCTATAGTTGTCAAGGCGCTGGAGCTCGCTTTTTGCACTCGTGTATGGGAGTGACATAACAACGTTTAAAAAAAAATTATGTTAGGCTGGGAATACAATCTGTAAGTAAAACATCGATGTCCATGGAGAAGCTTTCCCTATTTTATTTTAGGTCTCTGCCACCACCCTCGATGAGCATCTGCGCTCGCTGCTGACAAATGAGGCGACATACTACTTTAGTACACTGCGCCCACACACTACTTTAGGCCGCCAGGCGCATGCCCATCAAACACCATCGGCCTCGGCATCAGACTTCAAAGGAATGCGCTCCCCCGCCTCAGACTTCAAAGGAGTGCGCTCCCCCGCCCCCCCACCCCACCACGCATGCTTTCTACTTTTCTGTCTTCCCTGCTTGTATAACTACCGCCCTCCTCTCCAGTCTATGTATTACCTTTACTCCCTCTTTCTTTTACATTTTTACACAGCTTGGTCGAAATTTTAAATATGGTGGTGAAATTCGAGATATTTCCGACTTTTACGTTATGTGAAATTTCACTTGCTATGATTTCTTGTAACTTTTTTTGAGTAAGCGGTCAACTTGTATAAAAAAAAAAAGAAGTCTCACGAGATACCAGCAGCAGAATGATTCGCATTGAAAGTATGTTGCTGGGGAACATGTTTTCTCAACGATAAATGTTGCATTTTACTACCACATCAGCAAAGGGAGCTGTTCCTTGCATGCACCAGGGTCAATGGCATCCTTCTACACCACTGCTTCGGAGAGAGTGATTTTACTCTCTGCGTCTATCCCGCATCTTTCTTCTTGTGTCATTGTCTTCCTTGACAGTCTGTCCTTTCTCTCCACTCTTGATTGCATGATCTCTTTTGAACCCTCTCGTTTTTTCACTTAACAGTATTTATTGCTATTCAAAAGCGAGCTTGGAGTTTTATAACTCAGCTGAATGGTGCAAAGTTTACCGACCTCACAAGGATGAGAGGCCGGGAGGCGCACTCAGATTCGAACCTTCGACCTTCAGACTGCACGTGTATGTCTGCCATTTATTTGGTGCGTTAGTGTAAAGATGTATTTGGGCCTTGTCCGGTCTCTTTTACCGCCTCTCTCTCGCTGTTGCCTTTCTTTGCCGCTCTTTTCTCTCCATCGCTCCAGCTGTCCTCCTCTCTCTCCCTCTCTAGCTGTCTCTCTTGCATTGTGTTCTCACTGCCAAGACCCATCTCTCTCATTCCTTTTTGCCTCTCTCTTGATGTCTGTTTTTGCCCTCTCACTCCCCCGGCTTCATTGAAAATCCGCGCAGTCCAATGTTATCTCTCTGCACTGTCCCTCCCTGGTTTGCTCTGTCCGCGTCTGTCTGTCACTCTCTGCTCAAGTCACTCATTGCTATTCCTCTGCAGAAGCCCTGTATCTCACCCTCTATCGGTCCCAGTTTCTCCTTCTCTCTTTATCTCGCTGTCGTCTCTCTAGCTCTCTGCTTCGTGCCCAACCCGTTATTGCCCGACTTTGTCCTGCCAACTCTCTGGGGAGTGGGGATGCCCCCCCGCCTCTCTAGTCTATTGTCCCGTCATTCCTAAATCTCTTTTCTCCTCTAAGTCCTTCTCCGTGCTTCACCCCCCCTTGCTTTCTCAAATATTCTTTACTCTTCTTCCCCCTTTCTTGCTCTCCCTCTCTCCTCCAAGCCCCTAACCCGCAGACTCTCTGTTCGGGCAGTCTCTAGCTCTCTTTCATCTCTCCATCATCCTCTCTTTTCTGCTGTTGGTAGCTCAACCTCAGGCTACCACCTGGCTGCTTTGTTATCAAATGTTTGTGTAGCGCCCATTCCACCTACAGTTGTCAAGGCGCTGGGGCTCGCTTTTTGCTCTCATGTATGGGAGTGACATAACGACGTTTAATAAAAATGATGTTAGGCTGGGAATACAATCTGTAAGTAAAACATCGATGTCCATGGAGACGCTTTCCCTATTGTATTTTAGGTCTCCGCCACCACCCTCGAAGAGCATCTGTGCTCGCTGCTGACAAATGAGGTGACACACTACTTTAGTACACTGCGCCCACACTCTACTTTAGGCCACACACACTGCGCCCACACACTACTTTAGGCCACACACACTGCGCCCACACACTAATTTAGGCCACACACACTGGGCCCACACACTGCACCCACAAACTACTTTAGGCCACACACACTGTGCCCAAACACTACTTTAGGCCACGCACACTGCGCCCACACACTACTTTAGGCCACGCACACTGCGCCCACACACTACATTAGGCCACGCACACTGCGCATACACACTTCTTTAGGCCACACACACTGCGCCCACACACTACTCTAGGCCCCACACTCTGCACCCTCACACACTCTGCACCCTCAATGCAACATAGACTCCAAATAACACTCAGTGCCACATAATTACACGCCACATAATTACACTGCACTCAATGCAACATACACTCCAAATACCACCCAGTGCCACATAGTTACACGCCACATAATTACACTGCACTCAATGCAACATACACTCCAAATACCACTCAGTGCCACATAATTACACGCCACATAATTACACTCTACTGAATGCAACACACTCCACACAATACCACTCAGTGCCACATAATTATATGCTACATAATTATGATGCAACATACACTCCAAATACCACTCTGTGCCACATAATTACACACCACATAATTACACTCTACTGAATACAACATACACTCCTCATAATACTTCTCAGTGCCACATAATTATATGCTACATACTTACACTGCGCTCAACGCAACAAACACTCCAAATACCACTCACTGCCACATAATTACATGCCACATAATTACACTGCACTCAATGCAACATACACTCCAAATACCACTCAGTGCCACATAATTATATGCTACATATTTACACTGCGTTCAACGCAACATACACTCCAAATACCACTTAGTGCCACATAATTACACCCCACATAATTACTCTATCCATATATCTATCTATCGCCCTCACTCTATCTATCTATTGCCCTCACTCTGTCTATCGCCCTCACTCTATCTATCGCCCTCACTCTATCTATCGCCCTCACTCTATCTATACCCTCACTCTATCAATCTATCTATCTATCGCCCTCACTCTATCTATCGCCCTCACTCTATCTATCGCCCCCACTCGATCTATCACTCCCTATCTATCTATCTATCGCCCTCACTCTATCTATCTATCGCCCTCACTATGTCTATCTATCGCACTCACTCTATCTATCGCCCTCACTTTATGGCTATCTATCTATCTATCTATCTATCTATCTATCTATCTATCTATCTATCTATCTATCTATCTATCTATCTATCTATCTATCTATCTATCTATCTATCTATCTATCTATCTATCTATCTATCTATCTATCTATCTATCTATCTATCTATCTATCCATCTATCTATCTATCTATTTATCGCCCTCACTCTATCTATCGATCGCCCTCACTCTATCTATCTGTCTATCTATCGCCCGCACTCTATCTATCGCCCTCACTATATTTATCTATCTATCGCCCTCCCTCTATCTATCGCCCGCCCTCACTCTATCGCCCTCCCTCTATCTATCGCCCGTCCTCTATCTTTCTATCGCACTCACTCTATCTCTCGCATCACCACAGCATCACTCAGCACCACCACAGCATCACTCAGGGGTACCACAGCATCACTCAGGGGCACAACAGCATCACTATGCGCTACCCCTGCATCAATCTGTGCAACGATTCAACAACGGGTTCAAATATGTTCTATCAATGTTTCAAGCTTTATTACAAATGTCACAAAAAGATGTTAATATTTCACTTCTGTTCTTGGATTTTCGTCACAATGAAATACACTGAACATAATATTCACAAAAGTTATTTACAAAAGTTTAAGCTATTCCCATTATAAATTACAATAACTTTTATTTAATAATAATTATTTAAACAAATTAAAAGCCATTGTTATTTGTAATATCAATACATCTAAGTCACGTAAATGCAACACATATTGCATTACAAATGCTATAGGTGTCACATTTGCGAAAGTTATAACTATTGGTATTGTAAATGACAAAGCTATTAGTTTCGCTATTTTCAAAACCAACTCATAAATGAAAAATGTGTCATTTACAATACCAATAGCTCAAACTTTCCTAATGCGAGACCTATTGCATTGCAAATGCTTGTTGTATTTCTGGCATCCATCCATACAACTACCCATCTTTTCTTTTTTCTGTATGCCTCAATCATTCCTACAATGCAGACAACCTTGCACCATGGTGCAAGGGTGCTTGGAATGGCACTAGGCAGCCAGTTGTGCACCAGTGCAAATGAAAGGACAGTGATGCGTTGTATTGTCATAAACACAACGCATCCCTGCACTTCCCTTATGGCACACCACAGCGCAGCAAGCAGGCTTGCGGTGCCATGTTGGAAGTAAGTAAAATATTTCTAAAGCACAACGTATGCTAAGGCATTTTGGCGATAAAAGCAATGCTTCAAAAACTAGCCAGTGTGAAAATGACATTGGTTTTGAGGAAAAAAAGCCAGGTTTTTAGCGACTTCTTAAAAGAAAGTCTGTTAGTTTGCAATCTAAGAGAGGGAAGACAAGGCATTTCAAAGTTTGGCTGCCAGGTGGGAGATGCTCCTGCCTCCCCATTTGGCCTTACTGATATTAGGGATGGCGACCAAACGGGCATTGCAACACCTCAAGTCGCATTGGGGGATGCATCAGATAAAATGTTTCTGGAGTTCACACAGCCCACATCCATGCTCTACCTTGTGGATCATACATAGTGCCTTGAATTGAATCCTCTGTTGGACTGGCAGCAAATGCAGGTCCTTGATGCTGTTCGATTTGGAGATGAATTTGGGAATTTTCAGCAGCAATCGGGCTGCAGCATTCTGCAGAGACTGAAGTTTAGACTGCAAACATTTATCTATTCCTAGATAAAGAGCCTTGCAATAATCTATTCTGGGCAGCATCAAGGCAACTGTTACAGTTTTTTGCAGCTCCAATGGAAGAAAAGGGAACATCTTTCTTAAGATATTTAAAAGGAAAAAACACAAGGATGCAATGTGATTGATCTGTTCTGAAAAACAGAGCTGGTTATCAAAAAGAGCACCCAGACTCACTTTATTTACTGGGTCAGGACGCGGTCCGGTGTCATCAGGCCACAAGTGTAGGAAGGAGGATACCTGACTATGGTTACCCCGGATTTTTTGCCTTGTGTTTAGCTAGTTTCCGACTTAGTTGGCCTGGGATCCTGCTAATCAGGGCCCCAGGCTATCTGCTCTCACTGTAAAATGGACTCCATGTACTTTAGGTACATACCTAATTGGATGTTGGGTCACCCTTGTGAGTCCCTGTATAGTGTACCATAGGTCCTCACGGCATAGGTGCACCCAAGGCCTACCAGGGGTTGCAGCATATCTTTTGCCACCCCTGGCTGGCCATCCAAACTGACACAACTGGCTGATCACTCAGCTGGGGCAAGGTTGTGTAATCAACCCTTGCTTAGGTATAGTATGCCTATACCTACCATTATATATAGACACATATGCACCTATAAGTCACTCCTATGGCAGGCCTTAACAATCCTGACGGCAGAGTGCTTGGTTTTATGTGAGATGGTGCTCTAGCATGAGCTGAGCCTGTCTGAAGCTTTCAGAACCATGTCCTTATAGCTGTTTTATGATATAGCCATACCATATACTCTTAAGTGCATTATAATCCTCGCGGTTAAAAGCTAACTCTCGTTTGGCTTTATCAAAACATGTTGTGTAAGTTGTCATAAGCTTTGGAATACTACCCCCTCGCCAATTCTGGCGACGGGGGTAGCATTCCACCCTTCTAGAGGGAGAAGACATGTTGTTCCTGTTAATCCCGGTTAAAGTTAACCAGAGCCTCAGCATCACAAAATGGATGCTGCTGCCACAGACACAAGTCTGACCTCCTGCTGCTGGGAGTCCTTCCAGCGAGGGAGGCTTGGACAATAGGTTTCCTGTCTTGGGAGGTGCTAGCACCACCCCAGACAGGCCATAGTGTATTGGGACAGGGAGGGCTGAATGAAATGAGACACTGCCTGGCGCACACAAGGTGTCCCATGTATAGCCCAGTACAAACCAGTTGCTGGGGCACTCCAGCCCCAGCTCTGGCGCGAAACTGGACAAAGGGAAAGGGGTGTAACCACCCCCTTCCCTGGTCCCACCCATAGAAGGGATCTAGCAGGTAATCCAGCCCCTCAGATTAGTATATAGGTAGGAGCTGAGTCAAGAGACTTTACATTTATCCTGAACTGAAACTTGTAACGAAACTCTGGACCTTCGACATTCTACTGCAACTAGAAGACCAAAGAATCTCCCTTGTGGTCAAGGAGTGACCACCCTGTACCTACAGGCACCGTCCAGCAATCTGCTGTTTACTTTGTCGACGCTCCTGGTGGAGCCCGAGCACAGAGTCCAACGAGAGCCAGACTTCCAGACTTCTCTGACCCCGATCCACAGTCCCTGCAAAGCTGAGACCCGTGGAGGCGACAAGAGACGTGGGACTGGCCATCTTGAAAAGCCTGCTCCTTTCTTCTTGTGCAGCTTCTTAGGCACCCTCGAAGTTATGCATTAGGAATTGAGAAGCCCCAGCCCCGAGCATCATCTGCATTGAAGATCAGCCCTCCACACTCCACGAGTACTGCATGGGGCCCTTCTGCATTTTCCTGCTTGACGCGTCTGTCTGGTTACTTGCCCGTTGGCTAGTGGCCTCTGTGACGACGAACCTTCAAATCTGAACCACCTGCCTGGTTGCTCCAGGTGGGCCCCTGCTTCCCTGGAAAGGAGAAGCCCCATACACCTTGCTGATCTAACCCGAAGCGAATATTTGATTCCTGCATGGGTTGCATTTGCCAAGGCCTGTTGACTATAATCTGGAAGCCCACGCCTCCAACAGCGAGATCCTTTGTGGGACAGTCCACATCCAGCTCCTGGTTGTCATCGACGCCTCCTGGTCCACGTGGCTGCAGAGTCAAGCTTCACGACATCACCTGATCGCATCCCGACATCGCCTGGTTCCTTCCCGGTTCCTTCCTGGTCAGTGGCTAGTGACCCAGACTCTGTCCCCTCTGCTTTCAGGTACTCTTCATCCTTGATCCGCCCTTGGATCCAACCGGACACTTCTCTCCTGGTCGCCTGCAGCATCTTTTTCCAAGGCTCCATAGGATTCAGCGACGAAACCTGACACACTTTGACACCTATGCACCCGGTTCCTGTGGGTGAGGTAACGCGAGTACTCCGGTGCTCCTGTGGGTATTAACTATCCTAGTGTCCTAGTTTTCAGTGGCTTTCTCCTAGTACATCCGGAAGTGTCCTAAAAGAACTAGTTTCCAATACTTTTGTTCCCATTATAACTCTTTGGTAACTCGCGTGTGTGTGTAGACACTGCACACGCTTCCCGTGGGCCTCCTGCTCCCTAACTCTCATTAGTACAGCGTAGCCCCAGCGATTCCCTAGGCCCTAGGCCTATCCTGTGTTCGTTACGTGGTTCTTATATCACTATTTTAGTATATGGTTTTACGTGCCCCTAGGGCCCTACTGTATTTTGTGCAACTTATCGTATGATAATTAAGTGTCTTGTTATGTGCTTTAGCTTCTGACCTCATAAAGAGTTCAGAGGGGTTGTGTTTATAATAAATACATATATATTTTATATATAACCTGTGTGGTGTCCTTTCATTTGGTATTCAAGGGGGTTACATATGGTAAAACAGCTGGCTTCACGTGCTCTCTGAAGTTTTAGCCTAAGACTGCTTTGTCCATGCTACCACTAGGATAGCTGGTCTATAAGGTTGACTTTACAACCATCACCATAAGGATTGTTTGGACTGATACAGGGTGCCCACTAGAATAGTGGACATCACATATCAGGCCAACTTCTCACATTGGTGTGCAGCGGTTGGGATAAGAGCTTGCTGTTGTTTTACCAATTGTAATCTTTGAGATATCATTTGAAAGATCACATTAGGTACCATAGGTACATATAACAAGACTTATAATACTTAAGTTCTACTGAACTTAGTTGTTGTAGACCAAAGGGCCTAGCACACACTGACTACAACTCCTAGAGAGGATTAGTAGGAAACCCTTAGTGTAGGTAGGTACACACACCACACCTCACTAGATCATGTCTCTGAGAGTATAACCAAGTGGATCTCTCCCAGTGGAGGTAGATCCTTTAAGGATACCTTCCAGATTCGATACTCTAACTTTCCAAGAGCTAAGGTACTTGTGCACCTCTATAAGGTTAAAACAGGGTTCTCACCCTACCCTCAGACACCTGATTGAGCTCATGGAAGAACATGATGCTCTCAAGGCCTCTAGCAAAGGTCTGTCAGTCAATGGAGATGAGGTACTACCATCAACAGAAGATGCCCCTGACCCTACTATCATAGATGAGGATGAGGATGTGGAGGCAGAAGATTCTGGGGAGGAGGTAGACAGCCAGGTCCAAGTTAGAAGACTTAGCCAGGCTAACCTAAGCCTATTTGGGGCTGAGAATGGGACAGCCCCATTCAGGCCTACAAGTGGACTTAGCCAGAGGTATAGGAGGGAAAGATCCCACTCCAGGGAGTCTCTCCACTCCAATGCTTCAAGGGGTTCTCAGAGGGGAATGACTTCTCCTCAGAGGAGAGAACACCAGGCTAGGATGACGGAAGTCCAACTCAGGATTGAGGGAGAATAACTTGCCCTAGCCAAGGCAAAACTCGCTCCTGAAAGAGAGCAAAAGTTAAGTGGACTAGAGTCCACTGGTGGCAGCAATATCCCTAAGGATAAAGACAGGTCCTATGACAATAGACACCTGAGTAAGATTGTGCCCCACTACAAAGTTGGGGATGGCATCCACAAGTGGATTACTGCTTTGGAGAGGGCTTACAAAGTACAGCAGGTACCCCAAAGTCAGTGGGCAGCAATCTTATGGCTCTCCTTTTCAGAAAAAGGCAGAGATAAGCTCCTCACAGTTAGTGATGAGGATGCTAAAAACTACTCAGCCCTGAAGAGTGCTCTAATTGATGGGTTTGGCTTAACCACTGAGCAATATAGGTTGTTTTTCAGGGATACCCAGAAGACACAGACTCAGGACTAGACTGATTTTGTAGATTGTGCTACTAAGGCTCTGGAGGGCTGGTTATTGGGCAGCAAAGTACATGACTTTACAGGATTGTATAATTTGATTATGAGGGAGCAGATCCTTAATAATTGTCAGAACTAGCTTCTACACCAGCACCTGGTGGACTTAGATCTGACCTCTCCACAAGAATTGGGTAAGAGGGCAGACAAATGGGTCAGAACCAGGATCAGGCCTAAAAATCAGGGTGGTGACCAGAAGAAAGATTCTACCAAGCCTCAAGAGAAAGGTGGGGATAAATCAAAAGACAAATCCTCCACAGGGCCCCAAAACTCCAATGGTGGGAGTGGGTCCCAAAACACTTCCTCTATCCAAAAGAAACCTTATTGCCATGTCTGTAAACAGCCTGGCCACTGGAAGACTGACAGTAGTTGCCCAAAGGCCAACAATAAGGAAAACATTCCACCAAGTACTACTCCCAGACCTCCTGTTACTATTAATAGTAATCCCCCAGGTTGTGGGAGTGCCCCCAAAAATGTGGCTGGGTATACTTGGGGAACTCAGGTGGACTCTGGCCTAACCAGGTCCCCTAACAAAGAAACACTAGTCTGTGAGGATGGCATGGGGTTTGCCAACTTTTCCGCTTGTCCCAACACTTTGGACAAGTACAGACAGGAGCCCATCATCAATGGCCAGAAAGTTGAAGCCTACAGAGACACAGGGGCTAGCATCACTATGGTGACTGACAGTCTAGTCCCCTCAGGACAACTTTTAACTGGGTTCACCTATCAGGTGACCAACATTGATGGAGTGCAGAAAGATCATCCCATGGCAGTAGTAAATCTCAGCTGGGGAGGTGTCACTGGCCCAAAGAGAGTGGCAGTGTCTACAAACTTGCCTGTAGATTTTCTACTGGGAAATGATCTAGAGATCTATGCCTGGGCTGGGGTAGAACAAGAAACCCATTCCAAAATGGTAGGCCTTCCAAAAAAGGTTAGTGGGGCTGTGATGGCTACAGCCCCAGCTCAAGCAGAATTCCTTCCTAAAGAGGTTGGAAGGGCTGTGATGGTCACAGACCAAGCTCAAGCAGACTTCCCTGAAAAGGTTGGCAGGGCTGTGATGGTCACAGCCCACACACAAACAGAGTTCCTTCCTGAAAAGGTTGGTAGGGCTGTGATGGACACAGCCCAAACTCAAACAGATTTTAGTGTTGTGAAACCTGAAACTACGGATCGCTCCACTCAGACAGAGAGTATTGGGGAGGAAGAGAAGTCTCCCTCCCACCAGACATTAGGTGAGAGTCAGCCTTCCCAGGGAACTGACCCTACCCCTTGTGAAGGAACTGCCCCAGAGGTAGCCAGACCTAGCCTGGCAGAGCCCCTGATGTCAGTGGACCCATCCAAGGTGGGACCCAGTCTGGAGCAGGTAACCTGCCCCTCTCTACCCTGCCTCAGTCAACCCAGGGCTGTAGAGGTCAGGGAGGCCAGTGGACCCCAAAGGGCCCCTGTCCACAGGACCCCCCCCCCATCAGCAGATTAGGGGCACCAAAGCTAGCAGCCCTAGAAAGGTGAGAATTACAGAAACTCCTGAGGGATTTCCCTTACTCATAGTTAGGAACCTACCCCAGATGGACTCTGTTGGGCACAGCCAAACCTGGGCCCCAAAGGCCCCAAACCGGACCTGTCCCTCCAGTAAGCCAACAACAGGGACCCAACCTCCAGCTATAGGCAGCGAGAGGTTGACCCTGAGAGCACAGTGCAACTCAGTCATGGAAAGAAAGGCCTATATGGTGGATAGTGATTGGAGGAAGCTGAGCCCTAAATTAGTGGAGCCTCACTTCAGTACTCCATCTCATCACCAGCCTTTTACTTTGCCAAAACACACCACAGGTAGAGATTCCCTATGGTGGAGACCCTCTGATACCACTAGGGTGAGGGATTGCTATCATGAGACAGGGGGTAACCATGCTAGTGCAGGTACTTCCTTATATGGCCACTTAGGCAATATAGGCTTACCTGGTCCAGGATAGCCTTATCTCCTTTCATTTGGGGTGGGGGTGGGGGTTGTGTAGGAAGGTGGATACCTGACTATGGTTACCCCAGATTATTTGCCTTGTGTTTAGCTGGTTTTCGACTTAGTTGGCCTGGGATCCTGCTAATCAGGGCCCCAGGATATCTGCTTTCACTGTAAAATGGACTCCATGTAATTTAGGTACATACCTAATTGGATGTTGAGTCACCCTTGTGAGTCCCTGTATAGTGTACCATAGGTACCGAGGGCATAGGTGCACCCAAGGCCTACCAGGGGCTGCAGCATATCTTTTGCCACCCCTGGCTGGCCATCCAAACTGACCCAACTGGCTGATCACTCAGCTGGGGCAAGGTCGTGTAATCATCCCTTGCTTAGGTATAGTATTCCTATACCTACCATTATATATAGACACATATGCACCTATAAGTCACTCCTATGGCAGGCCTTAACAACCCTGAAGGCAGAGTGCTTTGTTTTATGTGAGATGATGCTCTAGCATGAGCTGAGCCTGTCTGCAGCTTTCAGGACCATGTCCTTATAGCTGTTCTATGATATAGCCATACCATATATTCTTAAATGCATTATAATCCTCGCGGGTAAATGCTAACTCTGGTTTGGCTTTATCAAAACATGTCGTGTAAAGTGTCATATGTTTTGGAATACTACCCCCTCGCCAGTTCTGGTGACGGGGGTAGCATTCCACCCTTCTAGAGGGAGAAGACATGTTGTTCCTCTTAATCCCGGCTAAAGTTAACCAGAGCCTCAGCATCACAAAATGGATGCTGCTGCCACAGACACAAGTCTGACCTCCTGCTGCTGGGAGTCCTTTTAGCGAGGGGGGCTTGGGCAATAGGTTTCCTGCCTTGGGAGGTGCTAGCACCACCCCAGACAGGCCATAGTGTATTGGGGCAGGGAGGGCTGAATGAAATGAGACACTGGCTGGGGCACACAATGTGTCCCATGCATAGCCCGGTTCAAACCAGTTGCTGGGGCACTCCAGCCCCAACTGTGGTGCGAAACTGGACAAAGGGAAAGGGGTGTAACCACCCCCTTCCCTGGTCCCACCCATAGGAGGGACCTAGCAGGTAATCCAGCCCCTCAGATTAGTATATAGGTAGGAGCTGAGTCAAGAGACTTTAGATTTATCCTGAACTGAAACTTGTAATGAAACTCTGGACCTTCGACATTCTACTGCAACTAGAAGACTCAAGAATCTCCCTTGTGGTCAAGGATTGACCACCCTGTACCTACAGGCACCATCCAGCAATCTACGGTTTACTTTGTCGACGGTCCTGGCAGAGCTCGAGCACAGAGTCCAACGAGAGCCAGACTTCCAGACTTCTCTGACCCTGATCCACAGTCCCTGCAAACCTGAGACCCATGGAGGTGACGAGAGACGTGGGACCGGCCATCTTGAAAATCCTGCTCCTTGCTACTTGTGCAGCTTCTGAGGCACCCTCGAAGTCGTGCATTGGAGATTGAGAAGCTCCAGGCCCGAGCATCATCTGCACCGAAGATCAGCCCTCCACACTCCACGAGTTCTGCGTGGGGCCCTTCTGCATTTTCCTGCTCGACGTGTCTGTCCGGTTACTTGTCCATTGGCTAGTGGCCTCTGTGACGACGAACCTTCAAATCTGAACCACCTGTCTGGTTGCTCCTGGTGGGGCCCTGCTTCCCTGCAAAGGAGAAGCCCCATAGACCTTGCTGGTCTAACCCGAAGCGAATATTAAATTCCTGCGTGGGTTGCATTTTCCAAGGCCTGTTGACTCCAATCTTGAAGCCAATGCCGCCAACAGCGAGATCCTTTGTGGGACAGTCCATATCCAGCTCCTGGTTGTCGTCGACGCCTCCTGGTCCACGTGGCTGCAAAGTCAACCTTTACGACATCACCTGATCGCATCCCGACATCGCCTGGTTCCTTCCTGGCTCCTTCCTGGTCACTGGCTAGTGACCCAGACTCTGTCCCCTCTGCTTTCAGGTACTCTTCATCCTCGATCCGCCCTTGAATCCAACCGGACACTTCTCTCCTGGTCGCCTGCAGCATCTTTTTCCAAGGCTCCATAGGATTCAGCGACGAAACCCGACACACTTTGACACCTATGCACCCGCTTCCTGTGGGTGAGGTAACGTGAGTACTCTGGTGCTCCTGTGGGCATTAACTATCCTAGTGTCCTAGTTTTCAGTGGCTTTCTCCTAGTACATCCGGAAGTGTCCTAAAAGAACTAGTTTCCAATTCTTTCGTTCCCATTATAACTCCATGGTAACTCGCGCGTGTGTGTAGACACTGCACACGCTTCCCGTGGGCCTCCTGCTCCCTAACTCTCATTAGTACAGCGTAGCCCCAGCGATTCCCTAGGCCCTAGGCCTATCCTGTGTTCGTGACGTGGTTCTTATACCACTATTTTAGTATATGGTTTTACGTGCCCCTAGGGCCCTACTGTATTTTGTGCAACTTATTGTATGATAATTAAGTATAGCCTCTGACCTCATAAAGAGTTCAGAGGGGTTGTGCTTATAATAAATACATATATATTTTATATATAACCTGTGTGGTGTCCTTTCATTTGGTATTCAAGGGGGTTACATATGGTAAAACAGCTGGCTTCACATGCCCTCTTGAGTTTAGCCTAAGACTGCTTTGTCCATGCTACCACTAGGATAGCTGGTCTATAAGGTTGACTTTACAACCATCACCATAAGGGTTGTTTGGACTGATACAGGGTGCCCACTAGAATCATGGACATCACATATCAGGCCAACGTCTCACAACAAGGAATCATTCTAGGAGAAGGGCCCATTCTAAAACAGTATCACCTCCATTTTCTCTATATTAAGCTTTAGATAGTTTTCATGCATCCAGCTGGTAATCTGCAGCAGACAGTTGTTAAACTGACTTGCCACAGAGGTTAGGTCAGATGTAAAAGATATAACTATCTGTGTGTCGTCTGCATAGGATATGACAGAGAAACTATAGACCCTAATGAGTCTGGTCAGGAGGGTTGACATCAATTTTGGCCACGTTGGGGGATAACGACGATCCTTGAGGGACCATACAGGGGAGGATAAACGAGTCAGAGGTGTACCCTCCCCATGTGACCTTATATTCTCTGCCTGAAAGGAAAGAGGTGTGTATGGTTAGAGCAGCGCCTTTTATTCCTACTGTCTCTAGCCACCTGACAAACACCTGATGATTGACAGTGTCAAATGCGGCTGAGAGATCAAGTAGGATAGGGGCAGATCTCCCTTCCCTTTCAACCTGCATGCAAATTTTCTCCACGGACATAACTGATGCCGATTCTGTGGAGTGATTAGGTCGAAAACCATATTGGGAAGCATCTAAAAGATCGTTGGACTCCAGAAATACCACCAAATCGTCATTCATGGCCCTTTCTAATATTTTAGTTGAGAGTGTTAAACAGGATATAGATCGGTAGTTATTAACCTGGGAAAGGTCTAGAGAATTCGTTTTTAAGCAGGGAAGTATGCATGCTTTTTTCCATGCTGTTGGGAAATCGCCTGAAATAAGTACCTTGTTTAAGACTGGAACAAGACATGTGCTAATGGTGTTTGGGACCATATGTGGTACAAAAGGAGGGCATGGGTCAGTGGGAGAACCTGACTTAGTAGTTGCAAGTACATTTATAACTCAGATTTTTGAAATTGGACAGCACCCTTCAAGAGTTATGCACCATTGCAAAACAAATATTGAAAAAGAACATACAGATATGCAGAGTATTGGTTTTCCCAAATGCACACAGAATACACACAATCTTGTGATTTTGATTTTCTTTCTTTTATTCAGTTTTTATTCTTTCTTTTCTTTTTTTGATAGTTGCGAATAGCCGACGCGTTTCGTCCGTTGCCGGACTTCTTCAGGGCTTAAAACAACTTTTCTGATTTCATAAGCAGGATTACAGATCCTAGCAACAGTCAGTGTAGACAGAGGACAAGGGCAGGCCCACAGTAAGGTCAAGGAGCTGGAACGTACAGGAGCATCGCATTGTGGCCTTCTCTTGCTAGGATCTGTAATCCTGCTTATGACCTGTCAATTGATAATAGAAATTCCCCGGAAAACCTGACCGGTACACATGTGAAAAACGAAATCAGAAAAGTTGTTTTAAGCCCTGAAGAAGTCCGGCAACGGACGAAATGCGTCGGCTATTCGCAACTATCAAAAAAAGAAAAGAAAGAATAAAAACTGAATAAAAGAAAGAAAATCAAAATCACAAGATTGTGTGTATTCGGTGTACATTTGGGAAAACCAATACTCTGCATATCTGTATGCTCTTTTTCAATATTTGTTTTGCAATGGTGCATAACTCTTGAAGGGTGCTGTCCAATTTCAAAAATCATTTTTCCAGGGTGATTGGTTGCCTATCCTCCTTAAGGCCCGTGTGGGGATCACGTGTCTGGACCCTTGAGCTGGGATACGTGTGTGCCTAGAAAGCTCTTCACAGACGATGTGTACTTTAGACTGGAAAATGTTAGCTATTTCATCACAGAAAGCTTGGTCAAGAGAGAACGGTTTGCCATGCTCAAGCTTAGAAAGCGCTGTGACCGTTAAAAGAAGTTGTCTGGTCAAATTGTTTGCGACCCAATTTTTCTTGAAAAATAGGTAATTTTTGCGGGTTTGATAGCCGCTTTGTATTCACCTTGATCTAGCTTATATTTGATCTTTTCATCTATGCTGTAGTCTTGCCTCCAGACAGTAGAGGTCGGCAGCAGGTGTTTCTGTAGGGCGGTGACGTGGGCAGGGGGAGGGGCAGGGTGGGGGGTAGTAATGTATGGATTACGGAGTTTTACAGGTAAGTAAACATTTAAATAAATAAAACTAATTTCGCTGGGCGCAGTGCATCACATTTGGTGATGCAGTGCGCGCAACGAAATTGAGGGTGCAGGAAACATTGCCAGCACCCCTCATGCAGGGCGGCAAAGGCAGGGACCGCCACGGTCAGCAAAGTGCCTAGCTATGCCAGTGCACTGCCTTGCATGAATTTTAGGTAAATCTACCCCTTTGTTTTTGCACCCGAACCAGAGTACAGACGCGGGCGAATCGACACAGATGCTGATGGAAGAGATACACAGACAGTGTTACACACAGAGGAAGCTCACATTCATATGCCTCTGAGCGTGATCCAAAGGAGGGTCAAAACGACCCCTCAGATCTCCCTTTTGAATGCTGCTTCAGCACTGCTCCTGCCTTTACAGGGTTGCATTATTTTATCCTCAATCAGAGGACGGTCCCTCTCCAGTGTAACACAAAGCCACAGTTTCTAACAGACGTCCTGTCATCCACTAATGTGCTCTCCTCAGTGCGGGCACTACCAGCCACAGTTTGCACCTTTACTGGATTTACAGTTAATCCTTTGTCGCTGCATAAACAGGGACCGTGCAACCACTATGTAATCTGATGTCTTTGTGCCACAGCTGTGCTTTATATTTTCCATGTGGAGCACTGAATAATCGCTAGGAACGGCAATGTCTCGTATTTGAGCTACTCTTGTGTGTTTTCCTTTAGTATTCTGCCTTGTTACCTAGCAACCATGTTTTCATCGGTTGCTATTGAGATATTTCCACAACTTGATGTTCTGTGATTCTTCTTGATGTTGTCCCTGTGCCTGTCTGGCACTTACATGCCAATGCATCAGTCTGGCTCCTTTGTCAAGTATTTCTGTGGAATCCCCCTTTCCATCAGCAAATTGTATACATATTGAGGCGAGTGACTGCCTCTATGTATGCTCCCTAAAATCTCCATGTGAGGACGCTGTCTGGATTTTGTATGCATGTAGAAAAATAGGACAGTGAGTTTCAAGTTTCCTTTTATGAAGACACCTGTTAATCATAGACAAAGTTGTGAATGCAGTAACAGTTCTGTATCATATTCACTATGGTTGCATACCATTTATCACTCTTTGGGCCTCATTTATGAAAAGTGTTGCATCGCTGTATGAAAGCAGCGATGCAACACTTTTCAGTGCACCCTCCTTGAGACACCATGGATGAGCTGTATTTACTGTACGGCGCTCCATGTCGCAAGGATTTACAGATACATCAGTATTTCTGACGTATCTGTAGACACAGTAATGAGGTGTTGCTGGAGTGTGTCGCAAAAGTTACGCTACTCCAGCAATGGGTCATTACATGGTAAAGAGTCGGAATATTGAGTGGAAATGTCGACTGGCACTAATATCGAGTGTAGAACATCGAGATACAGAAATATCGACTGCAAGAATATCGTGGTCAAGAATATCCAGTTTAAGGTATATCGAGTTTATGGTAAGAAATATCGTTTTCAAAAATATTGAAGTCATTAATATCGTTTGCAAAAATATATTTGTTAAAAATATCTTTTCTAGGTCGAGTATTTATACTCGAACCTATTACATCTGAACCAAAGTCTATTGAACCAGCAGATTTGCTACAATGCATGTTGGGCACTCGAGCATGAAGCTTCCCCAGGGGCGCGCTTGGCCTCGCACACGACCATCAAAGGCTTCTGCTCCCCCTCACTAACACCCCATCCCCATATGCTCCTTTCCACCTCCCACTCGCTGGCCACGTCAAACGCGAGAGCTTTTGTAATTCCGACAGTGCATGAGGTGCGCAACCCGCTGGCATTTGTCTGGCATTTGTCTTCAAAGGCTTGAAAGCTTGAAGGCAATCTGCTTCCCCGCCCCCTGGTGTTTCTGGCTTTACGCGCTCGCTAATGCATTTTTTCCCCTCCCACCCTTCCTTTGATGTCCGCCACACGTGGCCTCTGCCTGTCCCCTCTCCGTGCAGCCGATAATGTCCACTTTTGCTCCTCACCTGCCCCGCCTGGACGTGAACATGGTGTGCCAGCACCTGCCCTGTACCAATCTTTTATGCAATCTCTTGTTTTGTAGGCTGAAATTATCGAGCATTAATAATTTGCCTAACTTCGCAACCGCGGAGGTTGTCATTTCAAAGGGGCATGTACTTGGGACTTGAGCATAATTTCATATGCAGTTGTTTGCTTGAGATGTCAATGTTGATGGCATGTTCTTAGGTTTGGGATTTCTCCACCTATTTGGAGATGTCAATTTTAAATCCATACATTGGTGTGTATGATTGAATAAAATCGGTACATAGTGGATGTTTAATCAATATGAGCCACCAGTTTTCACAAATCTTGTAGTGGCCTCAGTAATCCTCGGCGTCTCCATTCTCTGTCGCTCCACAGCGTGTTCTAGGGGTTTTATGTAGCGCTTCTAAGTGGTGCGTGACAAGTGTTACTGTTACACAAATTTGTTGAAGTTTAACTCAGCCATCCTGTAGCCTTCTCCCTGGCACCGCTTCCCGAGACACAGAAGGAAACAAACGCTTCTGCAACTTATGACTCCCTCCCCCACAGTCCCCTCCACCTATCGGCACACACACCATAGTGAACAGACATACACACCACATACATATACACATTGCACACTGCACACACCGCACACAAATCACACTGCGCGCACACATACATAAACAACACATTTGCACCGCACACATACTACACTCACACTACAGATATGCACCAGACAAACACAAACAATCCCCATGTGGTGAAGTACGAACCTGTGAGTATGAGGTCTCCTTTTAACACTTCACCCGAACGGAAGAAAGATGCTTTCTCTGAATACATTACTGAACGCCACAGCATCACTCTTTGCCACCACATCACTCAGCACCACCACAGCATCACTCAGCATCACCACATTATCACTCAGCGCTACCCCAGCATCACTCAGCACTACCCCAGCATCACTCAGCACCACCACATTATCACTCAGCACCACCACATTATCACTCAGCACCACCACAGCACCACTCAGCACCACCATAGCATCACTCAGCACCACCACAGCACCACTCAGCACCACCACAGCATCACTCAGCATCACCACATTATCACTCAGCGCTACCCCAGCATCACTCAGCGCTACCCCAGCATCACTCAGCACCACCACATTATCACTCAGCACCACCACATTATCACTCAGCACCACCACAGCACTACTCAGCACCACCATAGCATCACTCAGCACCACAGTAGTCATAAACACACGGAACCCCCCCCCTAAATCTAGATATATATTGAAGGCAGAAGCTCTAACCTAATAACAGTGTAACAGTCCCACACAGAGAACATTTATATAGAAAACATATCTATTTATTGTTATTTTTTGAATTTTTTTCATACATTGATTCAACAATTCAATTGACATAAATATATATACAAAATCCATTTACATATCAAATCATATGCGACACAACCCTCTCATACCCTCATTACAACTACCAATCACACCCATCCAAACCATCCTCAGTCATACCAATTCACAATATATACAGACAGTTAACACAGAATATATATATATGTACCATAGAGAACAATTAATATAATTAAGACAAAAAACAAACAAAACAGCACAGAGCGCCGACGCGCGTTTCGGAACAGGACCGATATTGACCAATCCTTCATCAGGGCGCAAATGATTTCTTCTGTATATATTCAGAACAAAATGATAAATACAATAAATGCATACAATCAAATTCAGGGCTGCCGCTTCAAGTCGTAATATTCAATCTGAAGACAATATCCCTATTCGTAGATACAGTAGAGCATAGATGAGAAAAAGGGTTCAGGAGCAAGAATTAGCTCCTACAGCTTGAGGACACTCAAAATAAACGTGACGGTGAATATGGACCAAAAAAGAGTCTGGAACAGAAAATGTCAACCAAAGAAAATACAAGTCCGCACAAAGGCTTCTCTCCGTAATTACGAATAGGTATACCTCCCGATCGAGTAGTGTAAAGTTCCAAGCGGGCTTCTTAGCACCGTAGTACAGGAAATAGGATGAGGAGATCGGGATGGCTGTATGTAGATATATCCAATAGATAAGCGGCAAAAATCAGCGCGTCCCGCACGTCAGGTCGTCACTCAAATCTTCCGAATCTAACTCACAGGTCAGATCAGCTCAGCACCACCACAGCACCACTCAACACCATCACAGCACCACTCAGCACCACCACAGGACCACTCAGCACCACCTCATTATCACTCAGCACCACCACAGCACCACCACAGCACCTCTCAGCACCACCACAGCACCACTCAGCACCACCACAGCATCACTCAGCGCCACCCCAGCACCACTCAGCACCACCACAGCATCACTCAGCACCACCACAGCACCACTCAGCACCACCACCATTATCACTCAGCACCACCACATTATCACTCAGCACCACCACAGCACCACTCAGCACCACCACAGCATCACTCAGCACCACCACAGCATCACTCAGCACCACCACACCATCACTCAGCACCACCACAGCACCACTCAGCACCACCACAGAACCATTCAGCACCACCACATTATCACTCAGCACCACCACAGCACCACTCAGCACCACCACAGCATCACTCAGCACCACCACAGCATCACTCAGCACCACCACAGCATCACTCAGCCCCACCACAGCACCACTTAGCGCCACCCCAGCATCACTCAGCGCCACCCCAGTATGACTCAGCGCCACCACAGCATCACTCAGCGCCACCCCAGCATCACTCAGCGCCACCCCAGCATCACTCAGCACCACCACATCATCACTCAGCGCTACCCCAGCATCACTCAGCACTACCCCAGCATCACTCAGCGCCACTCCAGCATCACTCAGCGCTACCCCAGCATCACTCAGCGCTACCCCAGCATCACTCAGCGCTACCCCAGCATCACTCAGCGTCACTCCAGCATCACTCAGCACTACCCCAGCATCACTCACGGCCACCCCAGCATCACTCAGTGCCACCCCAGCATCACTCAGCGCTACCCCAGCATCACTCAGCGCTACCCCAGCATCACTCAGCGCTACCCCAGCATCACTCAGCGCTACCCCAGCATCACTCACTGCCACCCCAGCATCACTCAGAGCCACCCCAGCATCACTCAGTGCTACCCCAGCATCACTCAGTGCCACCCCAGCATCACTTAGCAGCACCACAACATAACTCGGTGCCACCACAGTATCAGTCAGCACCACCACCATATCAGTCAGCACCACCACCATATCAGTCAGCACCACCACAGCATCACTCAGCACCACGACAGCATCACTCAGCACCACCACACCATCACTCAGCGCCACCACAACATCACTCAGCACCACCACAGCATCACTCAGCACCACCACAGCATCACTCTGGAACACTACAGCATCACTCTGGAACACCACGGCATCACTATGCGCTACCACAGCATCATTCTGCGCCACCACAGCATCACTCAGGGCCTCCACAGCATCACTCAGGGCCTCCACAGCATCACTCACGGCCTCCACAGCATCACTCACGGCCTCCACAGCATCACTCAGGGCCACCACAGCATCACTCTGGAACACCACGGCATCCCTATGCGCTACCACAGCATCACTCAGGGCCTCCACAGCATCACTCACGGCCTCCACAGTATCACTCACGGCCTCCACAGCATCACTCACGGCCTCCACAGCATCACTCCTGGCCTCCACAGCATCACTCACGGCCTCCACAGCATCCCTCAGGGCCACCACAGCATCACTCAGGGGCACCACAACATCACTATGCGCTACCACAGCATCACTGAACGCCACAGCATCACTCGTCGCCACCACAACATCACTCCGCGCCATCACAGCATCAATCTGTGCAACCATTCAACAACAACTGGTTCAACTATGTTCTCTCAATGTTTCAAGCTTTATTACAAATGTCACAAAAAAGATGTTAATATTTCACTTCTGTTCTTGGATTTTCGTCACAATAAAATACACTGAACATAATCTTCACAAAAATTATTTACAAAAGTTTAAGCTATTGCCATTTTAAATTACAATCACTTTTATTTAAGTATTAATTATTTAAAAAAATTAAAAGCCATTGTTATTTGTAATATCAATACATCTAAGTCACGTAAATACAAAACATGTTGCATTACAAATGCTATAGGTGTCACATTTGCGAAAGTTATAACTATTGGCATTGTAAATGACAAAGCTATTAATTTAGCTATTTTCAAAACCAACACATAAATAAAAAAATTGTCATTTACAAGACCAATAGCTCAAACTTTCATATGCGAGATCTATTGCTTTGCAAATGCTTGTTTTAGTTAGTGTTATGTATTTTAGTATGTATTTTAAATGTATGTGCTCTATTTTTTGTGTAAGTATTGTATTTGTTTTTTAATATATGTGTAAATCTTTTTAGAAGTTATTAATTTTATTTTCAATAAATTTTGCATTTTAGTTCTGTAGCGGGTTCTGGGTTTATAGGGGAATAGGGTGAACTGAATATTATTTTTTATTTATTAGTATTTATTTAGTTTTGATTTTATAATGTTAATTGTGGGAATTAATTTATTATTAATTAATAAAAAATTGGCTGTTAATTTTGATTGATTTATTAATTGATAAATATCTTAATTGTGTCATTTTTTAGGAGCGGGTTGTGAGTTTATAGGGGAATAGGGTGGGAAGTAATTTAATTATAATTAAATTATTATAATTTTTATTAAATATTATTTATTTATTTAATATGTTATATTGTTAATTTTGGGAATTAATTCATTATTAATGATTCATTAATTGGTTGTTAATGATTAATAAATAATTGATCATTAATTTTTAAAATTATTTATATTTTGCTTGTTAATTGTTAATAATTAATTGTTAATTCATTATGTCAATTGTGTCAAGTTTTAAGAAATTGGTGGTGGCATTTTTAGGAGAATGTGGTGGGTGGTAATTTATTTATAATTAAATAATTATTTGTTAATTAATGTTAATTAATTGAAATTTAATTATGGCAATTGTATAATTATTTTGATGTGTGGGTTGTGGGGTTTATAGTGGTATATGGTGGGAAGTTATGATTTGATGTTAATTGATAATACTTTATCAATGTAAAATTTGGTATGGAAATTGTGTACATATTTTTAGGTGTGTGCTTTGGTGTTTATTGGGATAGAGGGTGAAAACTAATTTAGTTTAAATTAATGAATCAATATTTGATCATTAATATTCATTTATTAATTGGTAAATATGTTTGGGAATGTTTTTTTTAATTTTGTTTGAGGATTTAGGTTCCATAGCAGTAACATTTGGTTAGTACATTCATTTTGACCTTTTTAAATGTGATTTTTGATTATTAATATTTGTTTAATTGATAATTAATTATGTTAAATATGGAGGTACACTTTTTTTAATTTAGATGTGTGTTGTCAATTGTGTGGTGTTATAGGGTAGGGAAAAATATTACATTTATGTAATAATACTTTTTTTGATTAAAATTGATTTCTATTACAAAATCTTTATTTGTTAATTTTTTGTTCAAATAAAAAATATATTTTTCTGTAAATATTAGATTTTTTCTACATTATAATGTGTTTCTATGTTTTGTAAATTTTTTAATTGATATATATGTTTTGTTTTGGGGTTTTATATTATATTTTGTAGTGTAGTTGATATTTTGTTGGTTTTTAAATTAGAATTGTCTTTAGTGGCTATAGTAATTTTTACCACTATGCTATCCAACACTTTCCCTACTGTTGCACTCGCTGGAGTGGGAATAGTAATTTTTACCCCTCCGCTATCCAACACTTTCCCTACTGTTGTACTCACAGGAGTGGGAATAGTAATTTTATCCCCTCCGCTATCCCGTATGAGCGAGCCGCAGATTCAAATACATAACGAACCCTCCCTCAACGAAGCGCACGCGTACCCCGTAAATACGTTGCATTTGAGAGAGCTACACAATAAAGTACGAAACGAACCCCCTCAACGAAGCGCACGCGTACCCCGTAAATACGTCGTATATGAGAGAGCTACACAATAAATAACGAAACTAACCCGCTCAACGAAGCGCACGTGTACCCCGTAAAAACGTCACGTATGAGAGAGCTACACAATAAATTACAAAACGAACCCCCGATCAACGAAACGCACGCGTACCACTAAAACAGCACAAGGAGTGTGCAAACGAGTCGCACAACACCACAAAACATGTCTCCTGTGTACAAACCATTGCAAAATCAATGTCCTGGCCAGATCCAAACTGGCAAACAGAGGGCCCAACTCAGACCCACCCCTTATAACACACCCACCAAAAATTCAAACTAAACCAAACCCACTAATGGGCCCATAAAAAGGGCCCACACACACAAACCAGCATCCTTTGCAACATACCCATTTACCTACAGAGACTGACAACACACCAACAACTGCACACATCCACCTTCACACATACCCCCAATCACAATCAGACCCACACACCCCTTCACATTCAGACCCACAGCCCCCCATCCATACACACCGTCACCCTGCAATCACATTCACCCCACAACATGTCTGCACAGAAGAATCCAAAGTTCACAAACCAGGAGATGGAGATCCTTGTAGATGAAGTCATCAGAGTCGAGCCACAGCTGTTTGGTGCATTGGCCAGACAGACCAGCTGAGCTGACAAAACACGCCTGTGGGAGAGGATCGTCAATAGGGTCAATGCTGTTGCACCCATCAGGCGCACCAGGAAGGATTGTCAGGCCAGGTGGTACGATCTGCAGAGGATGGTGAAGCGGAAGATGGATGATGACTACGCCCAGAGTCAGTACACTGGAGGTGGTGGTCCCCGCAGACCAGTACAGTACCAGCCCTGGGAGGAGAAGGTCATGGCCCTGCTACCACCGGTAGGAGTACATGGAATTGAAGGAGTCATGGAGCCTGGTGAGTATACAAACAACTCATGTAACAAGGGTGGACTCCCAGCAGTGCCCAAACATATGAGGGGTGGGTGGATATGACTCCCAGCACTGCCCAGACATATGAGGGGTGGGTGGATATGACTCCCAGCACTGCCCAATACAATGGGGGTGGATGGATATGACTCCCAGCACTGCCCAATACAGTGGGGGTGGGTGGATATGACTCCCAGCAGTGCCCAGACACAAGAGGGGTGGGTGGATATGACTCCCAGCAATGCCCAGACATAGGAGGGGTGGGTGGATATGACTCCCAGCAGTGCCCAAACACAAGAGGGGTGGGTGGATATGACTCCCAGCAGTGCCCAGACATATGAGGGGTGGGTGCAGAGGGTTCACAGCAGTGCCCAGACACAAGAGGGTGGGTGGATATGACTCCCAGCACTGCCCAGACATATGAGGGGTGGGTGGATATGACTCCCAGCACTGCCCAAACATATGAGGGGTGGGTGGATATGACTCCCAGCACTGCCCAATACATTGGGGTGGGTGGATATGACTCCCAGCACTTCCCAATACAATGGGGGTGGGTGGATATGACTCCCAGCAGTGCCCAGACAAAAGAAGGGTGGGTGGATATGACTCCCAGTAGTGCCCCGACATATGAGGGGTGGGTGGATATGACTCCCAGCAGTGCCCAGACACAAGAGGGGTGGGTGGATATGACTCCCAGCAGTGCCCAGACATATGAGGGGTGGGTGCAGAGGACTCACAGCAGTGCCCAGACACAAGAGGGGTGGGTGGATATGACTCCCAGCACTGCCCAGACAGATGAGGGGTGGGTGGATATGACTCCCAGCACTGCCCAAACATATGAGGGGTGGGTGGATATGACTCCCAGCACTCCCCAATACAATGGGGGTGGGTGGATATGACTCCTAGCAGTGGGCAACAGTATGGGGGTGGGTGGAAGGCTTAGGACCAGAAGGGTGCAAGGGGGAGGACCAGAAGGCTGAAAGGGGGAGGGTGAGAAGTGTGCAAGGGGGATGGTAGAAGAGGGTGCAAAGGGGTGGTGAAGAAGCTAAAAATGTGTCCACCCCTATCACCAATACTGTGTACGCACAAGCCCAATTGCACTCATTCCATATGGCCCAGGTACACACCCATGCACCATGCTCAATGTACAGGGAGTGAGAAAGTACTGACAATATAGCTGGCACTGGGCCATGGTGTATGCAGCACAAGGCCCTCCTGTGACCAGTGTAAACACTAACATCAGGACAACAAGGTCAGATATCTTGCACAGGAACCCACAACCACGGTCATGGCAGCATGCTCCATGGGGGGACAGCCACACCATGATTGAGGCCCAGTTCCAACTCACACTCCAACTACCAGCAAGGCCTGTTACACACACCCCTTACATAAACATAGCCATCTGGGGCAAGCAATGGAGTGCACCACTGTCACAATCGCCATGTAACACAACAAATACCGATCTGAAGAAGCATTCAAGCAAAAAATGTACGGTGCTGATTCACAAGTCCCTTGCACTTATATCACGACGCCGTAGCTACACCTTACTGACGCAGCGGACGCACAAATATTAGTGCAATGGTGCTGGGTATTGACAAGGTGATGCATATGGGAGATGAGCCACGTTCTAAAGCCCTGCACCAGAAGTAGCTGTGCTGGTCGTGGTGTGGTCGCGTTGTGGTGGACGGTGGCTGCCCGTCACGGCGCAGCAACACCTCCCAAAAGTGGCTGAGTGAAATCTTAAACATTTATGCGCATGCTGCCTCAAAACCCTGTGCATGCTTGAAGCAGGACGTAAGGATTGACACAGCATTATGTAGATAGGGCCAAAGAGAGCATTGCTGGATCTGCGTTGCACCAGCGACACAACTCCACCAATGTGCCACTTCCATGGCACAGATGTGTGACGCAGCTGTACTGTTATCAAACTATGGTGATCCACAATGTTAATGTGTTGCATCCATGCTGGCCTAGCTGTGGTGCACAATGACTGCCAAATCCCTGCTGATATGCCTGGCTGTGCCAGTCATTATACATAGACCCTCACATGTCAATGACTCCTGAACACAGATCAATCTGACACCTCAAGTGAACATTGAGAAAAATCCAAAGCAGGTGTAACAGTGATAACGACAATGTACATGAATATTAGATTTTGCATTAAATGGCATTAACATAGTCTGTCTCTCACACCCACAGGGCAACGTGCGCAATCTACCCCCAACCAGGGGGGAGATGGATCACAGTCCCAGGCTCCACAGGACCCTGATCCCACCAACAGCGATGCCTCTCACCACTCCATGGATGACCCCGACCAACCTGGCACCTCTGGATCCCAAACCTGTGGAGCAGCTGGATCAGGGGCATCTGCGCCAACCACCACACCCATTCCTGCCACATCCCAGCAGACAGCTCGGAGACCTACTCACAATCCACAACTGAGCCAGTCTGATAATGAGGGACAAGGATCTCCGGGCACCCAGGAGGTGGCAGACAACACCACCACTGTCAACCCTCAGAGTTCCCGGCGACCTGACGTGCCCACAACAGCAGGCCAGGCTTGTGTGGGCAGGGGTGGTGGGAGTGGCACAAGGCGGAGGCGAGAACCTGACCAGCAAGCTGCAGGGCCCGGTATATCTGAACTCAGAAACATCATGGAGGAATACCGGCGGGACACCAGGGAGTTCAGCCAGGGAGTGGGGGCCCTCATCGATTTAAAAAACCAGCAGGCCGAGCAACAAGCCAGTCAACGACGACACCAAGGGCGGATGGAGGCAAGACTGGCTGAGCTATTGGTGGTGCAGAGGGACATAAGCCATTCACTCCCTCGGATTGCTGACAACATGCAGCACCCTCCCTATGTCACCAGGCCAGAAACATCGAGGCAAAGACTGCCAACAGGCACAGGGAGGGAGGAGGAGGTGGAATCATCCGACGGAGCGTCCCAGGCATAGTCAAGGCCTGCATATGAGGGTCCCCCAAGGAAGGTGGGTCATCCACGGAGAAGACGTTGAGAGGCAGAGGTCCATGCGCATCTCCCAGGTCACCTGATCTGGCATCTTGCCTTTGTGTGCAACAGCATCACCTTATTGACTGTCTGACTCTCCCACTTGGACTTGCTGGTCGCAGTGTGACCAATGATGCCAAACACTGTGGTCTGGACTCTGTTGACTCAAACTGCAAGGCATCACATCTCCCTCTGTGAACTTGGATTCCCAGCATTTTTGTACAGCACCTACCACCTACTCACATTTCACTCACAAGATGGAGAAATAAATATAACAAACACAATACGTATTGATTTTGAAGTTTTTTTGCCAGAGTCAACAACATACAGGTGGGGATATATCAAAGTATGCCAGAGTGTTGAACAAACTCAAGCCTTCCATACACTGGGATCTGAGTCTGGTTGTGGACACACATAGGTCACAATGTATGATCAACTACATCCATGGAGGGAACTACTCACCCGTGATGGCTACTATCTGCTGAGGGGGGGGTGGCTTGCCATACTGACAGACAGTTATGGAAGAGTCTCATGAAGGTGTACAGGTCATGGGTAATGTGTCGGTGTCCAGGGAGGGAGTACCAGGTCTGTTTGTTGATGTGGGAGAACTATCACCCACATGCAGTTGTACTGTGGATGTGATGAATGTTGCCCAGGGCAAGGGTGGCTGGACGGACTACAGGCAACCGGGTGTTGGATGGGAGACGTCCATATTCGTTTTTTGGGCTGTGGTTGTGGAGTGCCTACTGAGTGTGGCTGAGGAGTATGAAGGTGATCCTGCAGTTGACAGTGGGACTCTAGTAGGTATCTCAGGTGGGCGGTCATGTGGCTGTGGCAGGGGATGTTGATGATGAGGTGTGAGCATGCGCCCTGGGTGTGCACATGTACTCCTGGAGTCTGGCTCTTGTTCCTGTGTAGAGGTTGTTGCCGTAGTTGAGCCGGCTGGTGTTGTGGACCTGGGTGGCTGTCTGTCTTGACTAGGAGTGGATCTATCTGAAGGTAATTTCCAGCATGTCGAGGGACTTGCAGCATGAGGTAGCGATGGTGTTGATTTGGAGAACTGGATGCAAACATTGATGTACCAATGCAGGATGGTGGTGTGCTTGTTCTCCAGCCAGGAGTTGCTCTACCCCTGACCCATGTATCCTCTGTAGGTGCGGGCCTGCGTGCTGAAGTAGTAGTCCAATGTCTGAGGAGCAATCAGTAAAGTGGTGTCCCAGCTCAGTGGTCTCAGATTTTGACACAATTTATGGGGAACCCTTACCTCAGATTGGTCTCTAATCCGGATGCGTGGAGACACACATTCCTCCTGCACATCTTAAGTAAAGGCAACACAGATCCTGTATAACCTTCCAATCATACACCAAACTCTATTTATCAGTTCTGGCCAAGATTTCAGTGAAATTTTCCTGGCAGCAATTGACGCCCTTTGTTGAAGATAATAGCATCCTTCACGACTCGCGATCCAGCTTCCATCTCGCCCATAGTACACAGTTGGCCCTCATAGAAATGGCAGACTCTATACACTGGGAGGTCAAAGGAGGTTCCAAGGCGGCGTTGGTGCTGTTAGACATATCTACAGCATTTGACACCGTAGACCATCCCATTCTTCAGAACCGCATGAAGACCATAGGTGTGTGGTCCTCAGTGCTGAATTGGATATTGTCCTAACTATCTGACCACACACATCAGGTCCGCACCTACACATTCTACTCCCCAGTCAAACCACAGAAATGGGGTGTGCCGCAGGGCTCTGCTCAGAGCGCGCAGACTTTCTAAATATTTACTTAACCCCGCTGGCTGAATCTATTGCCATGTCTGAAGTCAAAATATTATCATATGCTGAGGATCTTCAGCTTCTAATCACCTAAAACCCAGTCAGAGTAGCAATTTTAGACCATCTCCAAAATCGTCTCAATTTTGCGGACTGGATGTACCACATTCTCTTGTAACTTAAGCCAGATAACACCTAGGTCCTATACTCTTAAAACAACCTTCTGCCCTGTCTTCCAAACTTTGTTGGCCAGAGTAACTGGCCATTGCTCCGGCACACAAGGACTTGGTCAGGGATCTGTGAGTCAGATGGGACAATGAACTATCCCATCCCACACAGGTACAAGAGGGGGTGCCGCTTGTTTAGGCAAAATTTAAAACATCTACAGATCTATTAGCTATCTGTACAATGTACCCCAGAAAACAGTGGTGTACGCACTAATCACCTCCCATTTTGACTATGCAAAATGCCCATCTGTGTATCTCACATTACGCGTGCTACGTATACTGCAGACGCTCAACAATTCGGCTGAGCGCCGGACATGTAGAGTCTCAGTGTGACAACATATCTCCCCGTTTCTTCGACTAGTCCATTGGCTGACCATGGCTGCACAAATAGATTTAAATGCGCTGACACGCGCCTTCAGGGAAAGACAAGGCCGTGGGCCGGTCTACCTTAGGAGGAGCCTCTGTCTCTATTGTCAATCACGATCAGTACGTTCCAATTACAAGCACTTGCCCATTGGTCCTTGGTGTCATAAACCAAGATCAGGAGGTGAAACCTAACAGGTAGGAACCACCCAATGTAGGACTAAGCCACCTCTTCCGCTGCGTATAATTCTGTCTGAATGTGAGTCTTGCCAAGCCCTTCAAACCTGGTCATTTTGCATGCTTGATTACGTGCTCCTCCATATGCTGCATCCTTTTTGATGCACTACAGCGCTGGCACACCCCGTTGGGTTTAAAGTGCGCACAATAAATTACTATTAACATATTTTTAGATGGCTTAGCAGAATTGTGTGTGTAGGCTTGGAGATTTGTAGATGATTGTTACACTGAGGGTGGTCAGGGTGTTGTTGTGAAACCTGAAGTGCAGATGTTGGACAATGCTGAATGTGTCCTTGGTGTTGTATGTCACTCTGGGGGTGTGCCTCATAAAGTATTGCCAATCATACTCCTGGATTGTTGGTGGTGTCCCTGCGGGTGACCTAGTATCCATTTGTGATGGCAATGTAGAAGTAGTGTGCGAGGCTTACGTACAAACAGGTCACAGTAATGAAGGTGATGTGTGGTGCTGTTGTGTTGATGAGGTTACAGAGTCCAATGTGGGGCAGGTATAAGTAGCATGTGTGCAGTACGAGGCACATGACCTCCTTGTATGGACATGCACTGTTATGTGTGGCAGTGCGGTGTTGGCAGTATGAGTTGCACACACAGCCTGCGAAGCTGCCACGTGTGCGCTTAGGGGTTGCCTGATACTAGGTGGATGATTGTCTGGTGTTCACTGTGTGGAGGGTGGCAGGAGCATGAGTCTGTTGTGTAACCTGTGTCATGGAATTACCTGAGGGCCTTGAACTGTGCACGTTGCAGGCGCTGACGGTCCTGCCTTTGGCACGCAGGTGGTGCAACAGTAGCACTGACAAGCCCGGACCTGCTTTAAGAATGGATGGATGGATGGAGGAGCATCTTGTAGGTGTGTGTGTGTGTCGCAGAATCAGGGCACTCGGTGTTGTGGTGTCACTGGGGAGGCAGCAGCAGGAATGTGTGAATACATGACGGCAGAAGGTGTGAGACACCATGCAAAACTAGCACACAAAGACAAGGATTTTTGCAAGGCACCATGTTACATGTGTATGGAGAGGAAGGAGTGTCTGGTTACTCATGGGTCACTGCTAGAAAATGGGTGAACAATCACCAAATATGACGGCCACAGGATCAGGCACCAAAAGGCCAAGCGGGGCACATGACAAACAGCGTCAGCAGGTGTTGCCTGCCCGTTGTGGGTATCAAGCTAAAACAATACATACACAACCATGTACGTCAAGCACAATATGGACCATGAGCTATTACAAAAACCATGCATGTTGCCCCAGTACACATAACCACATATGCCCAATCATAGTAAAGTATGCCATAGATGACGCATGCAGACTGGCAAGAGATCTGCAGTGACAGTAGTAAGGCACAATGCACACTTGGGAACACATTTTCTACAGAAATGGATCAAGTTGGTTCTGACGCCATGCTGCTTTAGCCAATGTACATGGCCAGTGGCATTGCTCTGAAGAACATAACAGTCATGCATTGAGGTTACCTGTAATGCTGGTGAAACAATCTCCACACGACTGCCAGGGACTGTCGGTACCTTTGATCCTCAGATTTGTGCGATGCTGAAAGGGGTCCATCTCCAGATAGCCCCTTGGTCTGAGTATAAATAACAAACTCAAAAGGGTGATCAGGCGAGGGAAGGAGAGGATGGGAACAGCAGGGAGGGAGATCTGAAACAAAGGTAAGCAAGCATAACAATTCAACACATTTTGTCACTGAATCACCTAATACCTCATGACCTATACTGTAACAGTTACACCTGTGTAGTTTAACCACAGCCACTGTATCCAATTTGGGATCACAGGTTTTGAAATGATACTAGATCTGAGGTTTGAACAGGGACACATAAAAGGTAGCAGAGTTTTTCACCTAAATGAAGGGGGTCTAACGCTCACCAGGCTGCTTCAATGTAATTAGAACCATGCACTCATCAAGTAAGTCACAGGGTATGAATGAGGCTCAAAAATACAGTAAATTGAATGTGTAGCAGTGCTACTCACACAAAGCCAAAAATCCGTAGTTAGCCCTGGGAATCAGTGAGGGTCATGAAGGTAAGTTACACATCACCCGCAAGAGCCGTAATTAGCTCATCCAACGAAGAAGGGAATCATCGAAACACAAGGAAGCCCAGCAAGAGCCAGTCATTGGCTCTTCCAACTGTGCCTTACAATGCCAAACATGACAAGCAGGTGTGACCAAACTCTACAGAGAGTAATGAGGAATAAAGCCACTAAACCACCCCTACCGTGACCAGGATATGCAGCACGGCACAAGAGATTCCTGGGATTAACGTCAACCGACTGGTGTAACGGAAGTGTTTACATTTGCCACAGCACTACGTTGGTACGTCATCAGTGCAACATTCCTGGCATCATGGAAATAGAAAGTTAACATCAACTTACCAAGACAGCTTGCAAAGCAGTGTTCTCCACCGGCACTGATGTAGGGACGTGACAGTGACATTACATACTGGCACAAGGGGCAATGCATCCATACGAACAGACTCACTGGACAGTTGTCAGAACATGTGGGACATACACTGGCCCACACCTTCACAACATGTTATTAGGTAAACCAAACTGTACTGGGCCACAAGATTAATGGGATGAGCCAGACACATCCTGCTGCACACAGTGAGGCTGCAATTCCACACATAGCCTGTGGTTGTGATGTCACACACAATGTCAACCGGTGACATCCGCAATGTGTCTGGTCCAAGGTTTACACACATTGATGCATTCACCAGAGTCAACACTCAACAACAGATGACTGTCAAGAAGGGTGACTGTCCAGTTGCAACATGCTATTTGATCCATGTTAATGAGACATGTATGTATGGTTCTACAACATGCACAGAAACAGTTCCCACACATTCCCAAACCATACCAACCCAAAACAGCCTGTTTTGATATCTTACCCAAACTGAAATTTCCACAAGTCTGTGCATGGAATGCTGATTCGGCACACGTTGCAATCATCAGGATGAATAGCAGGAGTACTAAGATGACACGAACAGACAACAGGCAGAGCAACCTGGGAATGACAGGCACACAAGGGGACACATTCAAAAGATTTCCATACAGACATGGTCATGTGAAAAAACATCACAATGTAGTACACATGTATATTCCAAAATCACTCTTTGCGCATATGCGTGTGTCATGACATCATCACTTGTGTGACACATCACAACAAACATCAAAGTGACTTCGCATACAGTCAGCTGGACACACAGTATGCAACACATGCCACTCTATGCCACAAGCTTGCACACTAAATCCCAGTGACTCACCATTAAGAGAAGAAGATGCGTATGACCTGACTCCAGATATCATCCTCCTCCTCCTCATCACTTTCATCTTGGCCAAGTCCTTCTTCCTCAACGGGTGGATGTTCCAGCTCCTCAGGATCCAGGATGAGTGGCACAGCCTTCTCAACTGCCATGTTGTGCAGCATGCAGCACACGATGAAGATGTTACACACCTTGACCGGGGCGTATGGGAGGGATCCGCCGGTCTTATCGAGGCACCGGAATCGGCTCTTCAGGAGTCCAAACGTCCACTCAATCACTCGCCTGGTCTGCCCGCTGTTCTTGGGTTGCGGAGCGGTGTCATGAGCCACGGCATGTTGGGATATCCCGCATCTCCTACAAATATACATCATGTAAATAATTGGGTAATGAGATGCTGTCAGAGCAAACAAAAAATGAGACATACAGGACAAACAGAGTTTACCCACCAACAAGACATGCCCATTCGTTGCGCAGCTGCAGCATCATCTGTGGTACCCTGCAATGCCTCATGATGAATGCATCATGGCACGATCCTGGAAAACGTGCACAAACATGGGAAATCAGCATGTTAGCAAGACACACCACCAGGGCATTTATTGAGTTGTAATGTTTCCTGTTGCGGTAGGCTTGCTCCTGAGCCTGTGGTGGCACTAAGCATGGGCGTAAAATCCGCTCCGATCGCGGATTTTTCGGATTTTCGGCAAATTCGCAATCCGCGAACGCTCGCGAATTTGTCGAAAATCCGTGAATCCGTTTGCGGCGGATTTTTTGCTTGGTTGCGGCGCGCGGCGTGGTGCACGGCGTTCACTTTCCGTCATTTAGCGTTTTCCAAGTTGTTTTTCTTTGCGAGTGACGCGCCATTTTAGATCTTGCTGCGTGTTCCCGCGGGAGTTTGGCGCCCGCGAATACGTAATCGCGGCTTGCCACCTTGCACAGCACACCTCGCGAGAGTTCGCAATTGCGAACACGTAGTTGCGGCGGAAAGGAACAATCTCGCACTTGCGAAATAGAGATTTTGCAATTTCGCACAAGAAAATCACCAGCAAACAGGATAAACCTTCAGAAAATTATGATTTTTATCAGAATCACTCCTCAGGTTGACATTTGCATGGCCTTTTTTTTTGCAAGGAGTCCATTTTGGGGGGGGGGGGGAGGAAGGAAGTGCCCCACAGTCTCCAACTTCCTGTTCCTGTCCAGCAGGCTCATCCCAGTGCTTTGTCCATCTCCTGGTCACTTTCATTTGGATCTGGAGCTGGAAGGATTACTTTTTGTGGGTGCTGCTGGATATTTGGATTTGAGGCCTTTTTGACTGTCTTTGGATCACTTTTGGATTAGAAATCAACTTTCACAAGTAAGTTTGTTTGGGGCATTACAGTTGCTGCAAGTAAAATTTTGGAACTTTTTCAGAACATTAAATAAATTATATTGCGGGTAGCCACAGTATCCAGTAGGACCAGGGTTGGTTAGGGGTGCATGATACAACTGTTTTGTTGAATTTAAACACCATTGAGGCCATGGATGGGCTGGGATTGTGCTGTTTTTTGTCCTTTTTTTGGGCCTGCTGGTGTGGCCCTTTGCCCAGGGGTGGTGAGTGTTGCATGGGCCTAGTCTTTCTGTGGGGTGTCTTCTTGAATTTAAACATAATTGAGGCCATGGATGGGCTGGGATTGTGCTTATTTTATTGTTTTTTGTCGTTTTTGGGGGGCTGCTGGTGTGGCCTTTTGCCCAGGGGTGGTGGTGCATGGACTGAGTGTGCCTGTGGTGTGGTCTCACTCTCTTTAATGTAAACATCATGGATGGCATTGGATTGTTGTGATTTCTGGCTGTTTTTCTGTTTTTGGGGGGTGTACTGTTGATGTGGACTGGCCATGTGGGTGGTGGTGGTGGCCATCTTGAGTGCTGGCTGGTACAGGCAACATGTGCTTTGGGTGTAAGGGGCCATTTTGAGGAGAGGCAGTGTCTGAGGCCTGCACTTATTTTGCCTACTTTTCATCCATTATGCCCAGGGGTAGTGAGTGTTGCATGGGCCTAGTGTTTCTGAGGGGTGTCTTCTTGAATTTAAACACCATTGAGGCCATGGATGGGCTGGGATTGTGCTGATTTTATTGTTTTTTGTCGTTTTTTGGGGCCTGCTGGTGGGGCCCTTTGCCCAGGGGTGGTGAGTGTTGCATGGGCCTAGTCTTTCTGTGGGGTGTCTTCTTGAATTTAAACATAATTGAGGCCATGGATGGGCTGGGATTGTGCTTATTTTATTGTTTTTTGTCGTTTTTGGGGGGCTGCTGGTGTGGCCTTTTGCCCAGGGGTGGTGGTGCATGGACTGAGTGTGCCTGTGGTGTGGTCTCACTCTCTTTAATGTAAACATCATGGATGGCATTGGATTGTGGTGATTTCTGGCTGTTTTTCTGTTTTTTGGGGGTGTACTGTTGATGTGGACTGGCCATGTGGGTGGTGGTGGTGGCCATCTTGAGTGCTGGCTGGTACAGGCAACATGTGCTTGGGGTGTAAGGGGCCATTTTGAGGAGAGGCAGTGTCTGAGGCCTGCACTTATTTTGCCTACTTTTCATCCATTATGCCCAGGGGTAGTGAGTGTTGCATGGGCCTAGTGTTTCTGAGGGGTGTCTTCTTGAATTTAAACACCATTGAGGCCATGGATGGGCTGGGATTGTGCTGATTTTATTGTTTTTTGTCGTTTTTTTGGGCCTGCTGGTGGGGCCCTTTGCCCAGGGGTGGTGAGTGTTGCATGGGCCTAGTCTTTCTGTGGGGTGTCTTCTTGAATTTAAACATAATTGAGGCCATGGATGGGCTGGGATTGTGCTTATTTTATTGTTTTTTGTCGTTTTTGGGGGGCTGCTGGTGTGGCCTTTTGCCCAGGGGTGGTGGTGCATGGACTGAGTGTGCCTGTGGTGTGGTCTCACTCTCTTTAATGTAAACATCATGGATGGCATTGGATTGTGGTGATTTCTGGCTGTTTTTCTGTTTTTTGGGGGTGTACTGTTGATGTGGACTGGCCATGTGGGTGGTGGTGGTGGCCATCTTGAGTGCTGGCTGGTACAGGCAACATGTGCTTGGGGTGTAAGGGGCCATTTTGAAGAGAGGCAGTGTCTGAGGCATGCACTTATTTTGCCTACTTTTCATCCATTATGCCCAGGGGTAGTGAGTGTTGCATACTTGCATGTCCCTAGTCTTTCTGTGGGGTGTCTTCAATGTAAACATCATGGATGGCATGGGATTGTGCTCATTTTTCTGTGTTTTGTCGATTTTTTGGGGTGTATAACTGAACTGATGTTCCTCTGTCTTCCATTGCTTTTAGGTGCACAAGAAGACTCAAGAGAACCACCAGTGCCAGGAAGAAGTCCTGCAGCGGTGTATGTGTGCAGCATAACGTCACGCGACGTCACGTCTGGACACAGAACCCTCTGCAACTCGTGCAACTGCTGCCTGCTGACCTGCTCTGAAGAAGATGGCCCCAAAAAAAGTAACCCGTAGCTCCTCTAGCAAGAAAGGTGCCAGTAAGGAGCAGAAGAAGCAAGTTACCAAGGACACTGGTGTGCCGCCCGCCCCTTTTTTTGGGAGTAAAAAAAAAAGTATGCCTGCAGCAGCAGCAGCGGGATCTGCTGGGGACCAAGCTGGCAGCAGCACCCCCGCTCCATTGGGCTCAGTGCCACCACCACCACCACGCCAACTTAAGTCCAAGCCCTTGAGTGCTGCAGAGGCAGCCAGTATAGTTCTTCAATCACCATCGACCAGTGATGTTGGCTCATCGCAAGAAAGCAGCAGCAATGTCCCTCAATCAACACAGGTTGTTGTAGCTCATCTGACGAGTGTTGAACAACCACAGCCGCAACAACAATCACATGTGCAAGTACAAGCCCAAGTACATGTGGAAGGAGAGGCAGCGCAAGGAGATGCGCAAGCAGAGGTGCATGGAGGGTCACAAGTGCCCACAATAGTTGTTCCTCCCGAAGTAGGGGCACATCAGGAAATCGACAATCAAGGCGAGGTATCATTTGAGGAAGCCACTCCTCCTGATGATCCTTCATTGTCTTCCACACCCCTAGCAAGGAAGAGATCAAGGGTGGTGTCTACATCCTCTTCAAGCACACCTCCTTCTGATGATACGGATCAAACTTGGGAACCAGCACCACAGCCGTCTGAGAGTGAGGCACACCATGATCCAACAAAGGTAGTTAAGCGTAAAAGGAAGCTCGTCCAAAGTCTCAGAGTTATGGAGTGTGATGAGGCTCAACAAGAAGTGGCGGATACTGCTGCTGATGAAGACTCTGCCAACGACGACCCAGTCATCATAAAGGTCACTGCAGCCCCAGCGGGCATGCAGCAAACAGACATTTTGACCCTAGCCCGAAGAGCTGCTGAGCGTGATGATGATGATGATGTTGTCGATGAGGAGGCAGTGGAAACACCACAATCATTGGAGTTAAGTAGTACACCAACTCGTCCCGCTTCCATATTTCTTTCTGGCAAGAAGAGACCTCCATCAACCTCGACCTTAATTAGTGGCGGTGAAAGTGCAAAACTTACAAAAGTTGGGCAATCCAGATCCTCCACTTCATCTGGCATTAGCTTCATGACCACCACCACCAGTATCGCCGCCTCCTCCAGGTCCCACAGACACTTCAAGTCCCCAGTTTGGGACTTCTTTACTGTTTGTCCCACAAATCCAAAGTTTGCCATTTGTACCCTTTGTAAGCTTGCAGTTAGTCGTGGTAAGTCAGGTACCAACTATGGTACCGGCGGCCAGAGAGGTCATCTTGAGAGAAAGCACACTGTCAAATGGTTTGCGCACCTAGATGCGATCAAGAAAGGCCAAATTCAAGGAAACGTTGATGTTTCATCTGATGATGACGAGCAGGAAGAAGACGTGTCAAACACCTCCCTTACACCCAGTACCCCTGTCAGCAGCACACCCAATGTGAGGCACACTAAGAGTGTTGGAGCGAGTGAGACACCAACGCACAAAAGTTCAGCAGCGAGCAAAATTGGGTCAACGAAGTCATTATCAGCCCGTAAATGCTTGGTCCAGGGCAACATTAGAACAATGCTTACTTCAGACGTGCCATATGAACGCAACCACCCACTGACGCGTCTGTATACCACTAAGCTGGCTAAAATGCTAGCTGTGGACCTTCTACCTTTTTCTTTTGTAGAAGCGGTAGGTTTTCTTGAATTAGTGGCAACGCTCTGCCCTAAATGGAAGGTTCCGAGCCGGTTCTATTTTGCCAGAGTTGCGGTTCCAGCACTACATGAAGATGTGCTGGAGGCGATTGGGGCAGCTTTGCAGAAGAGTGCTGTTCACACAATACATCTGACAACAGACATGTGGACCAGTGGCGCAGGCGCTGATTACATGTGCATCACTGCACACTGGGTCTCTTTTTCAGGTGTTAAAGCAAAGCTAAACGCAGGTGTTGACCCGGACAAAGTTTTCAAAGCTGCTCGGAAACATGCAACACTAGCCATGTTTGGCTTGGAGAAAAGTCACACAGCAGAAAACCTTTTGGAAGAGTTTAACAAAAAGGTCTTGAAAATGCTATCCCCCCTAAAACGCAAGATTGGTTATGTTTCCACGGATAATGGCGCCAATGTAGTTAAGGCCATGTTGAAGGGTGACCATTTTAGAGTGCCGTGTTTGGCGCACTGTATCAACCTGGTAGTTCAAAAATTCTTGAGTGATAAACAGAGTCCAGCGTTCGAGGTAATGGCCACCTGCCGCAAAATTTGCAACCATTTCAGCCATTCTTTTAAGGCCCGGAAGCATCTGCGGAGACTGCTACTTCAACGTGGAATGCCAGTGAAAGCACTCATCCAGGAGGTGGCAACACGTTGGAACTCAACCTTCTACATGCTTGAGCGTCTGTATGAGCAGTATACGGTACTCGATCACTATTTCTTCACAGAGGCTACATCTCAGAAGGAGGACATGCGGATGGGTGCGGCGCAATGGGACATAGTTAAAAGCCTGACAGACATGCTTCGTCCTTTTGAGTTCTTCACGCGTGCAGTCAGCCAGGAGGACTGTAATTTGGGAAAAGCTATCCCATTGTTGTGCATGCTGGGGCACCAACTGATGGCGGTGTCTTCTGAGTTTGAAAAAGATGAAAAAAAAAGACCATTTTATTTTGTCTGAGAAATTATTAGAGCGCCTACGTGGTGATGAACGTCTTAAAATGATCAACTCAGAACAGCATTACATTTGTGCTACTATTCTGGATCCACGCTACAAAAAGGCGCTGGCAGGCGAAGCATTCTTTCCTTTTGCTGATGCAGATGTTCAAAAGTACAAACATTGGTTAGCCTGGTCAGCCAAGAGGTTTGAAAAAGAACGGCAGGTTATTGAAGGAGAAGCAGCATTAGCAGGCCATCCCCAGTCACAAGAATCCACTTCTGCACCTGTGGCTGGGGCACAAGTGACCTCTCAGCCGTTAAAGACACCGGCAACTGGATCATCTGCACCACACACAACACTAACAGTGGCTGCTGAGGAGGATTGGCTAAGTTTGCTTGGGTATGGTTCTCGAAAAAATGTCATAGGCACAGCAAAAAGTAAGCAAAGTGGAGGAACCGTTGATGACCTTGAGTCGATGGTGCAGGACTATATGAATGACTCAACAGAGGTCTTTCTTAATGATGAGCCATTGCAGTATTGGCATGGCAAAAAACAATTGTGGCCACAGCTCTCCAACCTGGCTATAAACTATTTGTCTTGCCCACTCGCAAGTGTGTCTTCTGAACGTGTTTTCAGTGCTGCTGGTGGCATTGTAACTCCCAAACGGAGCCACCTCTCGCCCAAAAATGTGGAGCGGCTGACAATGATCAAGATGAATCAGCACCTCATACCACCAGATTACAAAGTACGAGAAAGCACGCCGCATGAAGACGAGGAGGACGGCAACGTAGATGAGGGGATTTGTTCTCTGTTCGGTGGCACTGACCTCATCCAGCCTGAATTCGCAGAGTATGATGACGAAATCTTGTTCTTATTCCCTGACACCGAGCCCTGAAAATGAGACAATCAATCAAGAACTTTCTTTTTCGTCCTTATTCACTTTTATTCCTGTGTGCTTTGTGTCTCTCTTTCTTTGTTTTGCACAGTTAATTTAATTCAAACTTTAATCACCTAATCCCAAAAACAAGACCATCATCAGAACTGTCTTCACTTGTTTGCTTATTGATTTGAAGGTGCCGCAGTCTACATTCCTCAGGTTCACAAGTTCTGAAGAACATGCTCCTCTATCCTCCTCCTCCAGACTGCGATTTCCCTCAAAGCAGAGTGCTGGATTACGCCCAATGAAGAAAGACTCAGCACTTGTGGGGGTGTTGTACTTCTTTGCGGGTGAGTTGACGGATTTGGGCCCATTGCTGTGAAGCTCTAATAATGGACAAAAGTGTTTTGGACCAAATATGAGGTGGAAATTTCTTGCCGTTTTTGCTGACTTGCTTGCCTTTGAGGTGCTCTTTGGCGGGGTTCCGGGTGTTTGTGGGTAATTTTTGGTGTCTGGGAGCACTGCTGCGACAGTCTAATCTTGATTGCATTTGCTTTTCAGGAAATCCGTGGTGGAAAACAGGAGTTATGATGATTGATGATGATGACCTAGCTGCACAGCGCCGCGTTTGGACCGAAGGCCGAGAGATATTGTAAGTATGAGATGTAGCTTTTTCGCTGTTTGGGGGTGTTGTCGGGTGGTTTTTTCCGGGTGGGTTGGCGGGTCTTGCCTGGGGCATTCCTGGGAAGGTCTAATACCGGATAGAAGTGTTTTGGACAAAATCCTGAAGGAACAGCCTTTTTTTTGCTATTTCTTCTGTCATCTTGCTCAATGTAGCGTTTTGGGGGGCTTCCTGCTGTTCGTGGGTGGGTTGCAGCCGGGGTCTCTGTCGAAGCACTGCTGCGACAATCTAATCTTGATTGCATTTGCTTTTCAGGAAATCCGTGGTGGAAAACAGGAGTTATGATGATTGATGATGATGATGACCTAGCTGCACAGCTCCGCGTTTGGACCGAAGGCCGAGAGATATTGTAAGTATGAGATGTAGCTTTTTCGCTGTTTGGGGGTGTTGTCGGGTGTTTTTTTCCGGGTGGGTTGGCGGGTCTTGCCTGGGGCATTCCTGGGAAGGTCTAATACCGGATAGAAGTGTTTGGACAAAATCCTGAAGGAACAGCCTTTTTTTTGCTATTTCTTCTGTCATCTTGCTCAATGTAGCGTTTTAGGGGGCTTCCTGCTGTTCGTGGGTGGGTTGCGACCGGGGTCTCTGTCGAAGCACTGCTGCGACAATCTAATCTTGATTGCATTTGCTTTTCAGGAAATCCGTGGTGGAAAACAGGAGTTATGATGATTGATGATGATGATGACCTAGCTGCACAGCGCCGCGTTTGGACCGAAGGCCGAGAGATATTGTAAGTATGAGATGTAGCTTTTTCGCTGTTTGGGGGTGTTGTCAGGTGGTTTTTTCCGGGTGGGTTGGCGGGTCTTGCCTGGGGCATTCCTGGGAAGGTCTAATACCGGATAGAAGTGTTTTGGACAAAATCCTGAAGGAACAGCCTTTTTTTTGCTATTTCTTCTGTCATCTTGCTCAATGTAGCGTTTTGGGGGGCTTCCTGCTGTTCGTGGGTGGGTTGCGGCCGGGGTCTCTGTCGAAGCACTGCTGCGACAATCTAATCTTGATTGCATTTGCTTTTCAGGAAATCCGTGGTGGAAAACAGGAGTTATGATGATTGATGATGATGATGACCTAGCTGCACAGCGCCGCGTTTGGACCGAAGGCCGAGAGATATTGTAAGTATGAGATTTAGCTTTTTCGCTGTTTGGGGGTGTTGTCGGGTGGTTTTTTCCGGGTGGGTTGGCGGGTCTTGCCTGGGGCATTCCTGGGAAGGTCTAATACCGGATAGAAGTGTTTTGGACAAAATCCTGAAGGAAACACCAGTTTTGGCACTTTTTGTAAGTTAGGGTTGGTTAGGGTTAGCCCTAGCAGCAGGATTGCATGTGTTTCGGGGGGTTCTATTGCAACGCAGTTCTGGTGTTGTAGAGCACTGTTGGAGCGATGCTGGCTATGGATACTTTTGCTTGCTTGCAAGTGGTTTGAATACAATCCACGGTCTGTATTTGGGCCTACTGTTACTTTCAAAGTACGTTTTGTAACCATTTTTCTGCTAGGCATCGTTTTTGGAGATCTGATTGGGGTTCTTCTACATTTTTGCGACTGGCTTTAGTAAGGGTCTTGGTGGGAGCATTGCTGGGAAGGTCAAATTTTGTTCTAAAACACAGTTTACAGTACACCTACCTTGAGGGGAAAGATCCGCTATAATATTTTGGCCATACTTATTTATCCTTAAAAAGGTGACTCAGACAGAGCACGCAATTTCAAAAATATTGTACTGTCTATTAGGGAAATCAAAGTGTCACTTTTTGAACCACACAGCGTACATACCTTTTATTTATTTATCAGTGGTATTGTAATAGCACTTCCTGTTTTCCGTTCAATAATTACAGGCCGGGTTTCAGTCAACATCCGCCAGGCAGGCAGTGGACAGGGTGTCTTCTGTCAGTGGTCACCAACATTGATGGACGAAGCGTCAGCTGGAATGGAGGAGTGCCGCCAATAAGAGGAATTGTTTGCTGCATGCAACTTACTTACCAAATTCAACAGGACAACTCCAACAACATACGCAATACAGATACAGTATCCATTGTTTTATTCTATGAGTGTGACTGCATGTGCTTAGCTTTAGTTTTTAACCAAAGATTGTCTTTATCTTCAATTATTGTTTGTCCATGCTCTGCTTTTTTTTTCTTCTCTCAACAAAACCTACCCAAAAAGAAACCCCCATTCCCATCCATTTTACAAACCCTAACCCTCTTCCCCCGGGCTGTGTTGTTTTGCTTGATGTCTGACTAAAATGACATCAATAATTCCACACACTTGCTGGGGAGGATAAGGTCATAGCAACAGGCTGGTGAAGGAATACGAGGATATCTTCTAGACTTACTCAGCTTCAGTACTATATCTTCTAGTAGTAGTAGCCAATGTCAAATAAATTCAACGCAAGTACTAGTTATACTTGCAAGCAAATACTTTACCATTTGTTAGGCTACATTATGGCACTGTTCTGTCTGTCACCTGCTATATTCTCGATCGTACCGTAACCGTTGTAATGCTACAGTAAGGACAAACAAGGTTTCGTTTTCTTTTTTCCATAGGCATGCAACTGCCACTGTGTCACACCACTAGTACCACCGCAATGAGGAAATGTCACCCACCCAGGATTGACAACGTTAATCCCCATTTCACGTGGAGCCAGCCCTGGGCCTAGCCCTAATTTCTAACACAAATTACAGGTAAGATAAGCGTTTGGTGGGAGGTAGTATAATGGAGTATTATTTCGGAGTAGACAAGAGATTGACGGTTGTACTACTAAAGTCCTACGACTGTTCAGGAAAACAAAGTTACTGTTACACCCCCGCCCCCCACCCACCAGACTGAAAAGCAGTAAAAAACAGGTATGGTCAGATAAAGTTAAAAAATATATTTATGTAGCCCTAACAAAATAATCTCCCTCACCCACCCTAACCCCAACGATTGTCTTTGAAACGTCCCAAAACGATCCCAACTCCCAAATCCCACCCCCCAAAAGTCTATAAAAAAAGGGCAAGGGACACTCCACTACTGGAGGGTGCTGGTGCTGGTGCATTTTGCGGCATGGGCATCATACTCCTTGCGGAGGGTGGCAAGCTCGGAGCGGAGGCCCTTAACCAAGTTCTTATACTTCAGGACCTCCTGCTCCAGGTTGGACATTTGGACTCGTAGGCGGCGTTGGCGTTCCTTGCAGCTCCTGTGGGGGGCAGCTGGTATTTCTGTTGCTTGGCGGTGGCGGTTGTCTTTGTTAGCCCGGCTCGGTCCCGCTGGCTTAGTCACGGAGGAGGATGCAGCGGACCCAGTCGAGGATGTTGTTGTTGCCCCGCTCGACTGCGTGTCCTCCTCCTCCTCCAGGGCCACCAGCCGCCGATATTCGGCGACAGTGGCCTCCAGCCTCCGTTGCCGGGCCATTATAGCCTGCTCCCTCCGTGTTGTTGATTTGGAAGGAGCAACTATATGAAGAAAGAAAGACATAGTCTGTAACCAATGCTCCTTAGCATTAATAACACAAAGTGATTGAGCCGAAAGTTGGGTCACAGTACAAGTAGCAAATTGAAAGCACAGTACATAACTATTGAGGACAGTATCTATGTAACCTCCCACTTCTGCATCCTTGCTCTAACATTAGTGGTAGTTTAATGAACAAATTCTACGACCACCATGGACTTCCATTACAGTCGACTATGACAGTACACCAGTCTTATTCTTCTTCTTCTCTCTTGTTTAGGGAAATTGGTACGTTATCTTATGCAAGCCGGCAGAATGACATGGACAGCACAGTGAACTTGCACCCGAGAAAAAAAGTTGCACACCATGATGAGTGAGACAGACTTGCGTTACTGTACCGGTCCAGTACATGCAGGTGGTGAAGCTATTACTTTTCTATTACGGGTGGCACTGAGAATACTCTGTTACAAGGGCTACTGCTTAATTAATTTACCTTTCACCCTACAGTGCAAATGAGTACTAGAAAAGGAAAATGAAGAAGCTAACTAATTTGATTATCTATCACTTCACATGGGACGTATTTGATGACATATGGGATGACTTTAGGTGCTTTGCTTAATATTGAGTGAACAGTGATACACCCACACATGAATGACGTACTACAAGTAAACTAAAGTTATTAAGAGAGGTACGGAGTGTCCACCGTAATAACCAGATATATGCTGTGATTGCAGACGCAATACAAAGTACTGCTACTATTCATGGTAGTATTGGACACATTTACAATTTCTTTTCCTTGCCTTCCCTGCACTGGAACGGACGTGCGGGTGCGGTGGTACATGCTCTTCAAGGTAACACTTAGTTCATCTGGCGACCATCTACTCTCTCTAGATACACATGTGCTATCTAAGAGTCAGAGAATACCATGCTCCAGGCATCCATTCAGTCAAAGTATACGCACACATACAGTTTCTGTTTCACCCACCCAGGCTGCTGTCCTTCCACCCATCCTTGCTTCATCATTGACCCAGCCATGCACCATACCATATTCTTTCCTTCCCAGCCACCTCGGGGGCCAAGCAAACACATATCGTTCTTCTTTGCCAGCCATCATACAAGTTTGCGTCCCACTTACTTACACCCTTCTTTCGCTTTTCGTTCATCCTATCCATCACGTTCGTCTAAGAACTTATTGGGATTCTTCTCACCAAAAACTTCACAGCTAAGTCGAAGTACATTTCGAGAAGGCTACTACCTGGTTGATTTGTAATACACCCGTGCAGAAAGCACACTATGCAGTCTTCAATCTCAATAAGTAAGGAATATATAGCTTACCTGTTTCCGCCACCACCATTTGAACCCCCACAGGACCGTCCGCCGGCTCTTGCACCGCCTCCTCCCCAGAGTCCTCCGAGTCCTCGCCCAACACAGCCACCTCCGCGCTGGCCCCGTCACCAGATGTTACACCTACAAAGTACATTTAAGAATGTTAGAATACACCACTCACTACTATATAATATTTGGTCTAGGAGAAATGTTAAAAAAACTGAATACAATGTAATACTTTGTGACTGTCTACTCCAAAGTAAAAATGTCCCTTTTTCCAGGGAAGGCTGTTGTCTTGCTGCACTTTTATGCACAACTGATGAATGCTTGCTTTTGATTTTTAACACGCACCACTTTTTCTCCTAACAGACAGAAGCTTGACTCCTAAGAACACGACCAGGATCAAGTTCAAACCAGGTGAGAGCTCGGCTCGACCACAAGAAATGTGTCCAATTAATCGTCAGCACTAACCACTTTTCCGTTTTCAGTTAAATAGTTTTATGACAAAGTAGATTTTAATAAATGTGTTTACTTTTAATAAAGCTTTTAAACTTAAATAGACTCTGTGGTTTTTGTTCCTCCAGACTAGAGTGGATGAGCTAAAGGTTTTGGAATTTTTGCAAGCATGAGTGCCTCTGACACTTCTTGACTGTGCTGTGACTCCGTACTCTCTTGTCCTGCGTACGATAATCTAGAGATCATTGGGGATCAATAATCGGTGACTTCGGGAGCTGAATGACTCTGCCACACTATCTAGTCAGTAAGGAGACAGTGCATAGAGCTATTGCTGAATAGAATGGGAGTCCAATGGAATTGCCAAATGTCCAATCTTAGTTAGCTACACAGACAGACTAATAAGAATAGTCTAGTAATACCACAGGGAGTCATATTCGAGGCAGGATAAGAATTTATATCCAGTCTACAAGAAGATCAAAGACGATTTAGAAAAAATCGAATGAGGAACGCTAGGAAAAAATAGGTACTCTTTATTAAAATGTAAACTTACTGGGGCCAGCAAAGGAGCCCTCGCCTGCCCGATCCTGGCCTGCATCCTCAGCACCCTCCTCCTGTGTCCTCTTGCCCTTGGGGGGAGCTGATGTACAACATGAAAGAAAGAAAGACCAGAAAACATGGATGAGATTTTTCAACCAAATCAAACATTTCAAAAGAACAATAACAAAATATTTTGGAGAAATAGCAAATAGATAGACAACTATTCCACGGGATCTATCTCATGTGGTATACTACGTTATTCGTATTGCCTGATTTGCGGAACGTTGACTTAGAAAGTTCCTATGTAACTCAATAAACAGACTACTAAAGAGGTTTGCCTAGGCCTGGCACTGCAGGCAGCAGTCCGCAGCACGCGAAGTGACAGACAAAGTCCATCCTGCTTGCAGATCAGTGAATACTCAAACTATCAATCCACCCACCACCGCCACTATTTCTTCTTATAGCCATGTGTCTAAAGGAAGGACTGGACTTCAGTCTGTTGGGGCTGATTTAGAAGTCCCTTGCGGCTCATTTTCCTCCATTGTTGCGTGCCTTTTGTGACGCAGCGGCAGAACAAAAGACTCGTCATGGTGTTGGTGCGGCGTATATATTAAAAAAAAACACATATGGGCATATGGGCGATGCATCACGTTGTAAAGCCCTGCGCCATCAGGGGGCGTTCCGGCGCAAGGGAGGGCGTACCTGCGCAGGAACGAATCCTAAAAGTGGCTGAGGGAAATCTACAAGATGTCAATCAGTCACTTTTAGGACAATGATGCATGACTCAAACCCTGCGCGCTTGAAGCCGACGTACGGCTTGATGCAGCATTGTGGAGATAGGGTACCCCAGAGCATTGCTGGAGCTGCGCCATCGTTGGCACGCAACTCCAGCAATGCGCTGCCTTTACGGCACAGATGCGTAAGGCTTCTGTGACGTTTTGGGCCAATGGGTGGTGGTGGCATGGCACACAATTACTGCCGCATCCCTGCTACTTTGCAGGGATGCGCCGGTAATTGAAAATATGACCCTTAGTGTCTAGCATTACGCAGTTCTTATCTTTACACTACACTCATACATAATTTCTCAGGCCAATGAAATGCTTCTGAACACAACATACAAAACAAAGAAGCATAGTAGCAAGCAAGGCTACTGAGAAGGAGAGCAGTGCACCTGAAATGCATAGAAGATTTTGAAATATAATTTACCTCAATGTAATCGGCAGCATTATTGCTCTTGGTAAAGAACAAAGATTTGCAAATAACAGAGCCGGATAAAACAGAGTAGTAAATGAATAGCTACTACTACTCACCAAGCCCGGGGACCTCTACGCCGAGCGCGTCCAGCAAGTCCCGTTCCCGGTCCATGACATCGGTCCAGCGGTGGGTGGCCTGGTTATATGTGCGCCGGACCCCAGAGAGCTTATACATGGCCCGGCACACCTTCTCCCACCGCTTGCGGCGCTCCCGGATGCCATAGCCAGTCGCGATCTTGCCGCCTCCCAGTATCGTCTTGGGGAGGCGGCGCTGGACGTGGAAGATGAGTGCCGCCACTTCCTCCGCGCTGAAGATCTCCCGCGGCACCACTTGCTCCCCCCTCAAACGCCCGCACGGGAGCCGGGCACGGGGTGCGGGACCCTTCCCCTTCTCAGGGTGCTTCCCGGCTCCCTTTACCATGGTCTGGGCAGAGATACAGTTAAATGATAAACAAGAAATAGAATAGTGAAGAAGAAAAGAAAAGAGTTTAAAAAAGTAGTTTAAAAGTAACTAAAAGCAGCAGAAAACACAAAAATATAGAGCTAGAAAAATAGAGGGATAGATAATAAGTAAAATTAGATCAAATAAACTTCAAACAAGCAAAGGATGGCAGAGATTGAGAGAGGATAGAGAAAGCATGCCCAGAACCATAGCAATGAATGAGAAACAAGATGGCCGCGCCCGTTCACGACCGCGTGGGTAAGTTCGCGCGAGATTTTCCTCGCGAGCACGCGCGAAATTGTACTAGCGAGCAGCACACTTTGCGAGATTACACATAGCGGCCGGAAACGGAATTACGTCACGCAAACAAGATGGCCGCGCCCGTGTACGACCGATAGGGTAACTTGGCAAACGTATAGCTAGAAGCGCCTCGCGAACACGCGCAAGATCACGCGAACATACACGTCGCAAAAAAAACAATTTTGTATTCGCACGCATTCGCGGCTTCCGAAATCGATCTCGCACGGATTCGCGCCCCAAAAAACGCGCGAAATTGCAGAAAAAACGATTTTAGCTAAACTGAAAGCAATGAGCAGGTGCAAAAGTTCAAACTTAACATTAGTAACATTCAAGGTAGTGCTTCCTGAGGGGCCCCTCCAGAGTTTGCAACTATTCTATGACCCTGCTATGACCCAAACAGCAGAATCATAGAATAGCTACAAGTAGACCATAAAGGTCCTGTGAAAAAAAAATTCACTGCAACAAAAAGCAAATTACAGATAAGGAAGGAAGCAGGTGCCAGCCAGACTGGAAGTTTCAAAATTACTGACACATTAATGACCCACAAATTAATTGATGGCAGTTGAAGAAGGGCAGGTGTGCTTGCTTTTTTCAACCACCATAATCTACAGTGATAAATAAACCTAATGGGTGGCAGTGAGGATGTACCAGAGGGTGGCATGGGTGTCCCAGAGGGTGGCAGTGGTGAAACAGAGGGTGCTGTGAACCTGTGATGATAAACCAGACGTAGAAACAACATAGTCGCGGCCGTTGCGAGCCGAAAAGTAAGTTCGCAATTGCGAACTTGTCCCAAAATCGGCGCGAACGCGCGCCAACACAAAAAACGGGAAAATCCGCAAATCCGCGAGAGTTCGCGGATCTTCGCGGATTGCGAATCCGTAAATCCGCAATTTCGCGTACGCGAGATCCGCTAGATCCGCCCATGCTTAGGTGGCACCAAAGCCACATGTGTTCCATCAATGGACCCAATGACATGTGGCATCCCTCCCAGGGCATAGAATTCACCCTTTACATCTGTTAACTCTTCAGGAGTTGGAAATTTGATGAATTCATCAATGTGCTCTAACATGGCAGTTAACACATCACGGACGACACGGCTGAACATGGTTTGGGACATACCCCCCACATCAGCTATGGTAAATTGAAACGTTCCTGTAACAAAAAAATGTAGGGCTGCCATCACCTTTAGCTTTGGAGTCAACGCAGTCGGATACCTGTGTCGCGGTTGGAGATGTGGTTCCAGCCTGTCCGTCAAGTCCTGAATCAACCCTCGAGTGAATCTGTAACGTCGGATGCAATCACGTTCCCTCATGGTCTCCAAGTCTGGAAAAGGCTTGGTAGAGGCGGTGCCCTGCAGGACGTATTTGGGAAAAATGGAGAACAACTGTCAGCCAACAACGATACCAATGTACAACGCACATGCAACACTGCTACTACATATCAAGTCACTATGGGGTCTGGCGTAAGCAATACATCCAGGACACATATGCCAGCTTGCTGGCATTCTTACAAAAACCCAGATACTGCTGTTGTTTGTTAACTGAACATTACATGCACACAAAAGTGCTGATGGGCTGGTCTGAGTGAGCAGAGCAAGATATCACTGAAGTGACACATGTCCCCAGACCTGCATTAGAAGGTTGTCATCCCATACAGACTGCTGACTGCAAGGCACACACCCAGGTCACATGGTATATCTATTGGACATATCAGAAAACTTGCTAATAAGGTGTGCATGTGACAACGCAACACCACAGCCATTGTCACGATGCAGACATCGGGATCAATGATGTCTGATGCCATCAGACCCAAAAGCTATTGGAAACGCACATGTGGCATGGTGTGCGCACATGTTAAACCATTTCAATCACAACACAGACCCATTATATATGCACCAACAGCAGATGCATTTTAAGGAACACAAACAGCAAACTCAATCTTTAACATGACACACACATGACATTGTCACATAGGGTCATCATGAGCGTCAAATTGTCAAGTGAGAAAGGGCCACGGTCCCTGGCATCATGTGACAGGTGCCCGCAGTGATGACTGTGCCATCCCAGTGTTGATGTGCATGACAACATGTGCATGATGATACACATGGGACAAGTGTAAAGGTGATCTGTACCACATAGTGCCCCATCACACATGTGTCAACAGGTCATCACACATCCATTGTGCAACAAGATCAGATGCCCTGTGCTATATCACTGCCTGGCACACCTAGGGCCTGCTCATGTAAGTATGCAATGACAAGAACTTGATAGAGATCCTTGTGTTAACCGTACACCTACATCCCTGCCATGTGTGCACATCGTATCACTATTGTGATGGTGCCATACGTGAGCGTGTGCAACGTTCTGTACCCCTGCTTTGACTACAGCGTGTTAAACGCACCATGTAAAACGCACCGTACCCCTGCATTCACATCAGCATGTGAAACGCACCGTGTAAAACGCACCCTAGCCCTGCATTCACATCAGCGGGGGAAACGCACTGTGTAAAACGCACCGTACCCCTGCATTCACATCAGCGTGTAAAACGCACCGCACCCTTGCATTCACATCTGCGTGTGAAACGTACCGTGTAAAACGCATCGTATCCCGACATAACGTGCGTGTGTGCGCCTCATTTCACGATTAACATGGTGCCATACGCGGGCGAACCGTACCCTGACATTACGTGCATTTGTGCGCCTCGTTTCACGATTAACATGATACCATACATTGGCGAACCGTACCCCGACATTACGTGCGTGTGTGCGCATCTTTTACCGATTAACATGGTGCCATACGCGGGCGAACCGTACCCTGACATTACGTGCGTGTATGCGCATCGTTTCACGATTAACATGGTGCCATACGTGGGCAAACCGTACCCCGACATTACATGAGTGTGTGCGCATCGTTTCACGATAAAAATTGTGCCAGACGCGAGCTTGAACGCACCGTAGACGTGTGTTGATGTAAAAAAAGAACTTAGGGGACACCTAGGGGACGAGTATTAGGCCCTGAATGCAGCCTGGTTGTCATGGATACTGAGATTTGAGTGGGTGCTGTGGTATATAAATAAATAATACCGGGACTATTTTTGAATTACATTAACAATAACAGATAGCTCAATAAATAAGAGGCAGGATCCGATGTGTCCGAGTCAAAAGGATTTATTCAGGCAAAAGGGAAGGGACTGGAACGGGACAGCCTGAAATAAAACAGGAAGGAAGGAAGGCAGCTGCAGCGCTTCGTTGACAGTGCAGCATATATATAGTAAAACATTACATTACATTACATACAGTAGGCGTAACTTATGACAAACGTAAGATAAGAGCACATGGGTGGAAAAAGAAGGCGTGCGCAGGGCGTGCACGTAGACATGTGATGAGAAACGTCATAGAAGTGTCATGAATGGGGCGGAAACATGGAGGGGGCTACTCGAGCAGCTGGGACCTTTAACCTAGTGGTGCGTGCAAACGGGCAATGACGTGTTACCAGGGAGAACTGGGGGCTATGACTTCTGCGCTAGAAGAGGAGACTAAAGTCTGCGGTGTCAGGACGACATGTACCTATAGCATATCTGGTATCTGGTGTTTGGAGTACATGTTGATAGAATCCAAAAGTTATCAGGGCAAAAGCTACTTGACACTAAGGCTGGTGCATGCATATATTCTACATGTATTGCGTGTGCTAGGAATATTCTATGAATATTAATACAGTATTTCTCTTACATGGAGACAGAAAGACTAGACCATAGCTGGAACTGTTGATGCGGTTCAGTAGCTTAGGAATGCAGAGAAGGAGGGCTGGACTGATAACTAGAAGCATAACATATTCTTGGCAGACAGGCAGGCAGAGCCAGGCCGGGCACTGCGCTGCGCGAAGTAAGTGAAGGGTCAGGGATGCAGGTGGGGGCTGCATCGCTCCTCAGAGTGGGTTCAGGAGACTGGAGCTTGGATCTGGTGTCCGGGCCCTTTTGAGGCCTAGAAACGGGGACAATTCAATGAATTAACGTGCACACTGTAAAACGTGGCAACATAGGCCTAATACTCGTTGCTTTCACGAGAACTGGAAACTGACATACTAGAGTTGGACACAACTATAATTGCGTCTTTAATCGATCATAGGGGAATACATGCATATCGGTCATGCACATATAGCATAGGATGGGGAACACGTAGGCACATATAACATGGCAAAATTCACTTTTCCACATTCCCTCCTTGTGCCCTACGTTTCCATCAGGAAACATCAATATTCATGATACCATCTATCTGTTCATATAGCATCATTTGCTCGTCTCGAATTGTCTTGGAACGGGACTTAGGACTAGGAATACAAGAGGTAGCACACATGCCGCAAATCGCAGGGCCATATTGTAAACAGAGGCAGCAACTGAATATGATCATTACTGCTATACCTAGGAATGACAATACTTTCCATCCCCAGGCAGATATAATACTCCAGAGCCAACCGGACCATGTCCAGGTGCCTGGATTCTGGTGTAACTGATGGGCAATTTTATGAAGTCTGGTTATAGCTGAATAAACAGACGGCGCGTTATTAGGAATGAAAATGCAGCAACTAGATCCGATGACTCTACAAGCTCCTCCTCTATCGGCCAGTATGACGTCAAGAACGAGACGATTCTGGAGCACAACAAAACGCATAGCAGATTGCTCTTCGGTTAAGTTACCTAGAGCGGAAGTAGTCTCATTCACTACTGCTTCAAGGGTTCTGGTTAACCTACGTATTAACTTACTATTCTGGACAGGTCCTATAAAGAAAAAGAAACCTTTATTGAAGTCTTGATATTGTTCTAGAGCAGTTTCAGTTTGATCGACAATTGGGGACTCAGTATCCCTTCTATGTCTAACGTGTACTAGATGTGTGTTTCTGTGATAATCGGATGGGGCTAGAAAAACTGGTGGCAGTAGGAAGGCAATGTAACATGTTCCATCCCAATCGAGGGGCAGACGTACATATGCGGTCTGACCACAAACAAAATAAGAATGACGTGAGGCTTTGAAAATAGATTTCCCACTGTCACTATACTCGACCACAGTAGTACAATCACTATGTCCTACATGTGCGGAACCATTCTTTCTGACACATAATTCGCCTTTGACTGGTAGAACTGAAATAGCAGGCAAATCTGGAGTAGTATCGGACTGAACATTTAGAACCATGAAATTCGAGGAATAATTACCTAAATCATATACTTCATTCTCTAGATCTAACCCTGTTCTATGGGAAAGACCTTGCTTGTCTGGGAAACATGTTCGATTCAAAAGGGACATATCAGTTGAGGATGACGTTAACGTGGACCATGCTCCACACGAACCATTATGTGAAAACGGATAAGGAAAGAGTGGCAGAACTCCCTTCGGTGTCTGGAAAGGGGGGAGTCGACCACACACCCAACAATTAGTGGCATTGCTGGTCTGGTGTGAATAGTGCAACATTCGGATAAAAGTATTATTACGCATAGCAAGACGATAGGATAACTCGTGAGGAGGCAGATCACTAAATGTGTGCTCTACTGTAACATTAGAAAACATATGTACATGTGAAATAGGAAAACATAAATGTAACGCATAACTTATGCATGTAACCATAAGACTCAGGAACAAGAAAAAGAATAGAATGATAATACATCTCTTAGAGTTTTGACTAACTCTCTCACTGTGTGGGTCTATCTCATACATGTCAGGAACCTGTCTAACCGTTTCACCCGAGAGGGACTTAGACAATTAAACTGGCTGACTTACTAGACCTCAACTTTGATTTATACTCCTGTTGCGGAGTTTTCTCTAACAGGGGAATTTTAGATTCGTTGTCTGGGCAGTCCTTGAGAACGGGGCAGTCCTTGAGAAAAGTTTTAGTTCTAAGTCCATGAAATTTCTTGACGTGGCTCACGTGTAGCCACCCTTTTCTGTTTTCCACCTTCACAGCAGTCCGGGTGGTAAGAAGAACGAGGCGGGGTTCCTTCCAGCGGGGCTCCAGCGGACTTGAACGATCAAAGTGGAGAAGTGTGGCTCACTGGTTAGAAGCGGCAGACCCTGAAGCAGAGGTCGGCCCGTGACCAGGGTTCAATTCCCGACACGGCAGGGTCTTGGGTCAATGTCCGCGGACTCGATAATTCTCACCTAGGTGCCTAAGCTAACCATGGGTCCCACTCTGCAACTCTGGGCAATAGCTTGCTTAATCTCCACAACGGCCCTATCAGCGCCAGGGATGCCTGGCTTCACCTTGGGGGTGCCCAGGAGGGACCATCTCACAGGGAAAGCCAGGACGGGTTCCCCAGCGGTATACAGCGCCAGGACACTCCGAGATGGAGTAACAGTGCGCTTTACAAGTATACATTTACAAAGTTCCTTATCAAAACATATTCCCCCGGAACGATCTCGTGCGGTTTCACTTCGGTGTTGTCTGGAAATGCAGCGGCAACCTGTGAACGACAAGATTGTAGTGCAGACATCAAGGAGGCAAGGTAATCTGTCAGCATATTACTGTCAATATCAGTTATGGTACGGGGTCTAGGTGTACCCCACATATTAGGGGGACGTCCAAACACTATCTCATAGGGAGATAGACCTGAGCGGGAGTGAGCGACCATTCTCATATAAAAAAGGGCAACTGGCAGTGCTACTATCCAATCTACACCTTTCTCTGCACACACTTTTGCAATGCAGATTTTCAGGGTCTGGTTATGTCTCTCTACGAGACCGGCTGCTTCAGGATGGCGTACACAATGGAACTTCCACTGGTACCCTAACAGAAGGGATACTTGTTTCATGAGCTCGGATGAGAATGGCTGGCCGTTATCTGAATACACGACCCTAGGTAATCCATAGCGGGGAAAGAACTCACGAACCAACTGCCTGGCAGTGGTCGCAGCTGTGTAATCTGGAACTGGATATGCCTCTGTCCACCTGGACAAAGCACATACAACTACGAGGACATACTTGAAACCTCGACATCGCTCCATCTGAATGTAATCCATCTGGAGGACTTCAAAAGGGTGGTCAGGAGGATGAAATCCACCTTGTTCCACCGGGACACTTTTACCTGGATTGAACTGACAACATATCATACAGGTACGTACTTTCTGCTTGGCTGCTGCTCGTAAATGCTTGTTGAACCAAAGGTTCTGGATACTGTCTAACATGGCTTTCTCTCCTAGATGTGCTGGACTATGTGCGGTGTTAATAATGACTTGAACCATAGAGTCGGGGAGAAACCATGTGGCTTTTCCCTTCGTCAACCATCCTTGATCTGTCTGGACCCCTCCTTGTTCGGACCATTTCTTGATTTCCTCGGGAGTAGCATGTAACTGTATATCTATGACATCTTGTGTAGGGTCCTTAACTGTCATACAAGTAGTCTGTTCTGGAATGTGTGTCAGTGTCGTGTTAACTGGAATGTCTGGAGTCTGAGCTGTAAGCTTAGCTGTTCGATCTGCTAGATCGTTACCTTGGGAAATGATGTCAGTGACTTTCGTATGTGCCTTGCACTTCATGATAGCGATAGCTGTCGGTAAATGTATTGCATCTAACAGAGCCTGAATGAGGAGACCATGCTGAATCTTGGTTCCATGAGAAGTCATAAAACCTCTTTCCTGCCAGAGCACTCCAAAGTCGTGTACGACTCCGAATGCATAACGTGAATCTGTGTATATGTTTACTTTCAGGTTCTTGGCACGTATGCAGGCTTGGGTCAGAGCGACAAGCTCTGCTGCTTGAGCAGACAGGGTGTCAATACGATGTGTTTCTATAACTTCGGTGTCAGTAGTCACTGCATACGCGGCTACTAATTCTCCTGTACTTGTTCTCATACATGAACCATCCACATAAAGTGTCAGGTCGGGATCAGGTAATGCAATGTCTGTCAAGTCTTGTCTTGGCTTTGTCATGGTGTTAACAACTTCCACACAGTCATGTGTGGCAGGATTTGAAGTAACTGACGGTAACAGTGTAGCTGGATTTAAAATGTTGCAGCGTCTGATTTCTATGTGTGGCTGGAACAATGTCAGTTCATAACCTGTTAAACGTGCAATTGTCAAGTGCTGAGTCTGTGTTCGGTTTAAAAGAACTTCCACAGAGTGTGGAACTTGTACTGTCAGGGAGTGTCCTAACACTATGGAATCACTTTGTCTGATAGCTAGAGCTGTGGCTGCAACTGACTTGAGGCACGCAGGCAGAGCCTGGGCCACTGGATCTAATGTGCTGGAAAAATAAGCACAGGGCTTGTATTGTCCTGCTTGATCTTGTGTGAGAACAGATAATGCAGTACCATCACGTTCTGTGACAAAAAGTGTAAAAGGCTTACTGAAGTTCGGTGTTGCTAGAACAGGTGCTTGGCATAAAGCTTTCTTTAACTCATTAAAAACAAGTGTATGTTCCTGGGTCCAAGGGAGGACAGTCGATACGGCTGCCTCCTGTGTCGTTAACTGTATCAGTGGCTTCGCTAGAAATGCATACTGAGGAATCCATTGTCTGCAGTAAGAAGTGAGGCCGATAAAAGCTCGTACCTCCTTCTGTGTCTTGGGCTGTGGAAGACGTGCTATTAACTGGATACGGTCAGGTGTCAACTGCCTACCCCTCTTGGACAGTAAGTGTCCCAAGTAGACCACTTGCTGGACACAGAATTGCAATTTGGAAGGGGACACCTTGTGCCCCATCTCGGCCAGAAAATACAGAACTGTAAGTGACGCACGCTCGCAGTCACGTTCAGAACGGGCTGTGGTCAGTAGATCATCGACATACTGGAGCAGGGCAGTGTCAATTGGCATGTGAATATTGTCTAGTTGTCTCTTAAGTGCTTGACTGTAAATGCTAGGACTTTCTGTGAAACCTTGAGGTGCTCGTGTGAATTTATAGCTTCTTCCATTTAAACAGAATCCGAAAAGGAACTGGCTGTCTGGATGAATGGGTACACTGAAAAATGCGTTCTTGAGATCGATAACTGTAAAGAACGTAGCTTCAGAATCAATAGCTGTCAAGAGGGATGAAATATCAGGGACTACTGGGTACTGTGGTATAATACATTTATTAAGTTCTCGAAGGTCAATCACTAATCGATAAACTGGAGGTGCATTTGGATCAGTACGTTTCAGAACTGGAATGATAGGAGAATTACATACATTGGAGTCAGTTTCTACAACCACTCCTTGAACAATAAGTTCGTCAATAATTTTGGATAAGGCTGCTACAGCCTCAGGTGGCAATTTGTACTGTCTGATTCGTGGTAATACAACACCTTGCTTCAGAGTCACACGGTGGGGTGTGATATGCATACAACCTACATCAGTTGGACCTTGCGCCCATAAATGCTGTGGTACATTCAATAATCTTGGATCAAAATCACGTAATACATAATGACCTTTGAAATCACGGAGGAACAGACGGACCCCTTCTGGGGAGCAGCATATGACTGCTCCTAACTCTTTCAGTGTCTTAATGCCTAACAAATTTTCTGGACAAGATTTCGTAAGTAACAGATCTGTAGTTCGGGACAATGGACCAACCTCTAGAGTAACTGGTTTTGATATTTCATTAACAATAGGCTTTCCTGAAAATCCAAGGGAAACATTTCTAGAGCCTGAGAGCGGAGCCCCTGGAACCTCGTCATGACTGATGGTAGTCCTACTTGCCCCTGTATCAATCAGAAACTTTCTGTCTTTCCCCAATACTTGACTGTGTACATAGGGACCCTCTTGATCTACAGGTATCTCGATGAGAGGCAAGCCTACCTCCCTCTCTAGGCTGTTTCATGAATACGGCTGATAATCTGGGTACTCTGACTGTGCGTACTGGTACATCTGTTGTGTAACGTGTTGTGTGGCAGCGATAGGCTGCGGTGCTGTAACTGTCTGTTGTGCATTCTGTGGTGGCTGGGAAGTCTGTGAAACTTGTTCTTGTCTAGGCGGACGTGGTCTTTCTTTAAGTTTTACCAGTAGCTATGTTGTGTTTCAGAACTGCACATTCGTTTATAAAATGACCTGGCTGTTTACAGTAATTGCATGTCCCTTTAACGGGAACTGCAGGATGACTGGCTTGATTCGGACCCCTCTTCTGACTGTCTTGTGGAACAGATTGTGCAACTAGTACTTTCATTTTCGTGTCTTTCATACGTCTCCTTTCGTGTTCCTGCTCTTCCCTGATTCTGTTCTGGTGGTACTGGAGCATTTGGAGCATCTGTGACGGAGTATTAGCTTGCCAGGTACTTTCGACTTTCAGGACTCGATTTTTAACTTGTGGACTGGAATTCTCGACTAGTTTGGTAACAAAAAGATGAGGGTACGATTCACTACTTGTTTTCAGACCACTATTAATAATAAAACATTTTTCAAATCTAGAATAGAAATCACTAGTATCTTCGTCTTGTTTCTGTTTACAGGCTGAGATGGCATCCCAATCTTCCTTTTTCGTGGCTAGTAACCTTGGCAAAACTTGTATTAATAACTCGGGCAATTCTTTAGCTTTATCCCCAAGACCGGTACCTGGTACTCGTGAATTATCTTCAGCTTCTAATGCTGTCCAATCTATCTTTTTCTCTCCCACCTCCCATTCTTTTTCTTTGAGTTTTTCATGGATCACTGAAATATTATCGACGGTCACATTATCGACTTACTAAAATATCGTAGCAAATTTATCGAGTACTAAAATATCGACTTTCTATACTTATTACACAAACTACTAAAATATCGACTACAAAATATCGAGTATTAACAATCTCGAATACATAAATATCGCCTTAGTAAATATCGACTACAAATATATCGTTGTTCATGAAATTACCACAAACACTACAAAAATATCGACTACTAAAATATAGACTACAAAAATATCGTAAAAAAAAAAATATCGAGTTGCTTTCTCTACATTTCATGTCTAAAATACCATATTAATCGTCTATAAAAGTCAGTGCTCTATAGAAAAAACATTTTACATATAATACCTGTTACTTTTATCACCTTCCTATTTAACTACATTTCCTATACATTCTATAAAATGCGTTCTATCTTTTGGAAAATATTCTGCACATTTAACTAACATTTTCATTATTTTTAACCACTTACATATCTATTTTATTTAACAACTAACTGGCTTTAATGCAGAAATCACCACATACCACCATTCTCACATTGACAAACATACCAATTAACCCAAAAAAATTCAAACTAGCCTATACAATCCTTCCTTTCACCCTGCAACCAATTAAATGAAAGCACACAAAATACACATACTATAAAAGGGATACATACATTCTACCATTTGGTGCTGCTAACTCTTAGAAAGAAGATGCCAAAACTCTGAAGATTTCTTCCTGACCAAACATCTTTAAAGATCCAGCTCACTAGCTAATTATTCAAGTAAGTAACAGTGCATTATGTAGAAATCTAAATTAGTAGTGTGATAATGTACTTATATCTCCTAACTCTTGCACTTATTTACTTTTTATCTCCTTCTACATTTCTGATAGAAAGTACTACAAATAAATACATAATACATGTTCCTATTTCTTCACCTGGAAAATCAGATAGTAAGTATACATTAATGTTGTGTTATACACCAACTGCTTTTTTTAAACACTATTTCACCAGATTCATTCTCTATTTTAAACATTTTATTCACAGATAATCAGAGAATTTCCTATCTCTATACTACAAATGTATAAAAGTAGACTCATTAAACATGTAAGTATATATGTTTTTGTTAGTAAACCCCCAATATAATAAATCATATTTTCTAAACAACATATCTTGCATATTACATCTTCCCTACAGATCCAATTATAACATCCAACATCAACTATACCAAAAGACAAAACGACCCTTGTAAAAAATGTAAGTATAATTGTAATTGGCCTAAAACCTCAGAAATCAAACACAATATATGTTCTTAACACCATGTTATGTTTTTTATATTTTCTCAATAGATATTCTGAATACATCATACATCTATTCTACCTACAGCAAACAAAACTACTTTTTTTCAAGTGAGTATACTTTTAAATATTTGCCATTTACCAACAGTTCCAAAAATTGTTAATAATATTGTACAATTATTTATTCTATCTTCTCTACAGATCAGAACTTTATAACCTTGATCTACTGCACCCAATTCTACAATTCAACTATTTTATCAAGTAAGTATATGTAACGTTCACATCAAATGTAGTAGTAAACTAAAATAAAAACTGCTTTTTCCTAGAAAAATCGTTTGTTATGTGTAAACATTAACTTAGCATTTCTATATTCTCATACCAACAGTAAATCAAGAAATACATACAAGAAAACCCTTCAAAATACAGTTCTGGATTTCTGATTACTACTGTTAGTAACTGTAAGTATAAATACATAATTAATTATGTTTGCACCACAAAGTGAAAGATATTTTTTATAATTTTGTTTCTTTCTACTCTTTCCTAGAACAAGTTAAGCTAAATGACAGAAGGTGCAGAATTTGTGATGTCACAGAAAAATAAATTACTGTTATGTTATATGGGTTATGTTTATAATCAGGAAAGACAAAGTGGTAGAAAAGTTTTCTGGAAATGTACAAAATATTACTCTAACAAATGTTATGGAAGGGCTACAACTGAGGAAACTAGTGTGTTATTTACCAGGGAACACAATCATCCCCCCAATGTCACAGAAATTGAAATAAGAGATGCTTTAGAAAGTATAAAAACTGCTAGCACACAAAGTGATAAACCAACAACACAAATCCTTAAGGAAGAACTGTTAAAAGTCCCAGCCCATGCTTCCGGTCAACTACCCTCTATTGAATCCCTAAAACGCACAATTGCATACACTAAAAGACGCACTTGCACAACCCCACCCAACCCTACTACTTTTGAGGAAATTATTATTTCACCAGAAATGTCCATCACACACAATAAAGACAAATTTATCCTTTTTGACAATGAAAGCAGTACAAACAGAATCATAATGTTTGCAACTGCAAGTAATTTACGAAAAATCCAACAGTGTCCCCAATGGATGATGGATGGAACATTTAAACCATGCCCAAAACCTTTTTATCAACTATATTCCATCCACGGTTTATACCATAACTATAACATCCCTTTCATTTACTGTTTGCTACCAAACAAACAGCAAAACACTTATGCAGAAATATTAAATGTTCTCAAAAATGAAATCAATAATTATTTTCCAGAAAAAATAATTATTGATTTCGAATTAGCTATGATTAATAGCATTTTGAGAACATTTCCCCACACAGCAATCCAGGGTTGCTACTATCATTTCAACCAGAGCATATGGAGACATCTCCAGAAATCCACTTTAAGTATTCTATACTCAACAGATAGCACATTTGCCTATCAAATAAAAAAATTGATTGCACTGGCCTACGTTCCTGTTACCGATGTAGCAGAACACTACAATTTATTAATTGACAGCACATATTATAAGAGGAATGAAGATAAACTAACCCCATTACTGGACTATTTCGAAGATACTTGGGTGGGAAGGTTGCACAGATCTGGACATCGACGCCAACCCAAATTCCATATCCCTTGGTGGAATGTCTATCTTAGCACTTTAAACCAAGAGGCTAAAACAAACAACAGTGTAGAAGGGTGGCATAATGCTTTCCAAGCTACCACAAGCAGAGCCAGACCCACATTCCATAACCTAGTAGAAGCTTTGAAAAAAGAACAAAGCTATCAAGAGCTAAGAATGGAACAATCTGTGACCCAAATTGGTCCAAAACTAACGAAACAAACTAAACAAATGTTCCGACTACTGCAAAGTCAAGTCACACTATATCCGACAACTAGAGGATTAGAATACCTGTCAATAATTGCAAAAAGCCTACTATAAAAATGTCTACAATAGATACTAATCTCTTATTACAATAATTATACATATAACAATAGAAAAATGTCTGTTAAAATTATAAATAATACATATTTGTTTAAGAAACGGATCAAAAGTTCGTACCATATTTGTGAACAAATATGCAATATTTATAATTACATCACACATACACATTACATTAAGTTCAACATTTCCCACCCAACAAAATAATTACTTAAAATACTTACAATTTCTGTTGATGAAAAAAACGTAATGAAGCAAAATACAGTCCATTGCCATGTATAATAATTCCAGTATAAGAAACCATCAAAAACCCGAAAATAATGTTAAAATGAAATAAACGCTCCATTAAAATCCGAAAACAGTAGTGTGGACACTTTAGCATTTAAAGTGATATACACACAACTTCTAAAAAAAACGGTCACACATATCAATGTATCAATTCAATACGAAACCCTCCAAAAACACGAAAAACAGTTATAAAATATAAAAAACCGCTCCTGGCAAACACGAAATATAGGAGATACACGTCAAAATATAACTAGAAAATTCATACATTAGTATCTCATCAAAAAAACACGCTTCCTTCCATGTAGTTTTCATGCGAGGAACCGGAACCTCTACAAAAAACATACATAAATAAACCCACCCACAAATAGCCCATAACATTAGTAAATACATTCACAATTAACATTAACCATGTAAGAAGACCTTTCCTAACACTTAAAATAACATTAGAACTAAAACCTACACGACGCATGTCTAACTACGACATTTAACCTAAACGCTACCTAAACAATTCATACATACACACACAAACCCTCCACAGTTAGAATATACCATCAAACATTACCACTCTGTTATAAATTGTATGTAAAATCAACCTTACCTCCCTCCACACGAAGCAACTCCCAACCGCGAGCTTCTCCAGTCCGGAATGAAGCACAATAACGTTACGCGGTAAAAAAGTAGTCCCCTTAAACCATTTTGGAAAAGGTATTATAGAAAATACAATGTTATAGTATAAAAAAGTAATACATAAACATTGTTATTTTAACAAATTAATAAACTAGACTCATTAAAAATTAAACAGTAAAAAAATAAAAAATATTTTTAATATTAAATAATATATAATAATTATTATATATTAATAATATTAAAAAATAATGTAACACTTGAAATGATATATCTAACTAATTTGTAATTGTGTAAATTTATAGGAATAATGTTGTGTTTGTTTATAACTAAACATTATAATTGTTAATGTGAATAATTAATAATAATAAATAATATAACTTATTTATTGTGATTAATAAAACATTTGTAACCATTTATAATAAAAATAATCCCCTGAAATAATGTATATTTATTTCTCTGAATATATATATTTCTGAAAAGAAAAAATAAATGTTTAAGTTTATTAATAAATAATAATAATAATATACTTTTTTTTAATTAATTATTTAAAAATGTTAATAATAATTTCTAAGTATTATAAAAGTATATACTTGCATAATTAATATTTTTCCAATACCAGAAATTATTAATAAACATATTATTCCCCTTTACAGTGACAAACTGAACAACATTATATATTTTTATGTGTGATATACAAACATTGTCTGAAATATGTAGGCAAAAATGTCATAAATTGTTTTTCCATATCTTCAGCAAATATAATAATTGTCATGTTACTTTATAAAAATATAAGTGTAAAAAAAAAATATTTAATAATATTAATATATAATATTAACATTATTAAATATAACATGAATAAGCAGAATGAACACTAATTCTTTATTTATTTTTATATAAAAACTTGTTACTCAATGTTAATGTTGATAAAAATATTTATGTTCATAAAAAATGTTGTTAAAGAAATGTATGTGAAAAATTAGAACATGTACATAAATATTAATGTGTTAATCTGCAAATACTACATTTCCAAAAACAGTTATTTTCTTTTTGATTGTGATTGTATTATAGTTCACATAAAAAAATATTAAAATGGTAATAAAGTTTTGTGAAAACACCCATTGTGCATTTTTTTGTAATATAATAACATGATAATTTACAATTATATGGAAATGTGCTGTACACTGATCAATTAATATTTACTATTGATACTGTAGTCAAGCTAATATAATGTATAGTGTTAGACATTAACCAATAATGAATTACAAATCCTACTCCAGTCAAGCTAATATCAGGGAAGGTGCTGGATAGTGACCAATGATTACTTTCAATTCAACTCCAGTGTAGCTAATATCAGGTAATCTGCTGGACACTGACCATGTATAAATGTGAATTGGTACTTTAGTATAATGTTACAGTTAATTGTAAATGTATTAAAAAGGTACAATAGTTAAATAATGTTATTTACATATATTTGTATAATATTTGTAGCTGAGTAGTCCAAAAATATATAAATAGAACAAAAATGTGTAACTTTTTCCTACTAATTATTAGTATAATATTTTTGTAGCACACTTTATATACACCAAAGGAACCCTTAACCCAAAAAATACCCCTTTACCCAAAAACTGAAAACTGACCCTGAACCCAAAAATAAATCCTTAACCCAAGAACTGAAAACTGTCCCAGAACCCTTTAAAAAGACCCCTTTATCCAAAAACCCAAAACTGACCCAGAACCCTAAAAATACCCCTTTACTCAAATACTGAAAACTGACCCTGAACCCAAAAATATATTCCTTTACCCTAGAACTGAAAACTGACCCAGAACCCTAAAAAAAAACCTTTATCCAAAAACAGAAAACTGACCCAGAACCCTTTAAAAAACCCAATTTCCAAAAACTGAAAACTGACCCTGAACCGAAAAAATATCCCTTTACCGAAGAACTGAAAAACTGACCCTGAACCCTAAAAAAAACCCTTTACACAAAAACTGAAAACTGACCCTGAACCCAAAAAAAAGCCCTTTATCCAAAAACTGAAAACTGACCCTGAACTCAAAAAAATACCCTTTCTCCAAAAACTGAAAACTGACCCTGAACCCCTAAAATATTCCTTTACCCTAGAACTGAAAACTGACCCTGAACCCTAAACAAACCCCTTTATCCAAAAACTGAAAACTGACCCAGAACCCTTAAAAAAAACCTTTTTCCAAAAACTGAAAACTGACCCTGAACCCAAAAAAAATCCCTTTACCGAAGAACTGAAAACTGACCCTGAACCCAAAAAAAAAACCTTTACGGAAAAACTGAAAACTGACCCTGAACCCTAAAAAAAGCCCTTTATCCAAAAACTGAAAACTGACCCTGAACTCAAAATAATACCCTTTATCCAAAAACTGAAAACTGACCCTGAACACCAAAAATATCCCTTTAACGAAGAACTCAAAACTGACCCTGAACACAAAAAAAACTCCTTCACCCGAAAACTGACCCTGAACCCCCAAAATATTCCTTTACCCTAGAACTGAAAACTGACCCTGAACCCTAAACAAACCCCTTTATCCAAAAACTGAAAACTGACCCAGAACCCTTTAAAAAACCCTTTTTCCAAAAACTGAAAACTGACCCTGAACCCAAAAAAAATCCCTTTACCGAAGAACTGAAAACTGACCCTGAACCCTAAAAAAAACGCTTTACAGAAAAACTGAAAACTGACCCTAAACCCTAAAAAAAGCCCTTTATCCAAAAACTGAAAACTGACCCTGAACTCAAAATAATACCCTTTATCCAAAAACTGAAAACTAACCCTGAACCCCAAAAATATCCCTTTACCAAAGAACTCAAAACTGACCCTGAACACAAAAAAAACACCTTCACCCAAAAACTGAAAACTGACCCTGAACCCAAAAAATACCCTTAACCCAAGAACTGAAAACTGACCCAGAAGCCTAAACATATCCCTTTACGCAAGAACAGAAAACTGACCCTGAACCCTAAAAATACCCCTTTACCCAAGAACAGAAAACTAACCCTGAAGCCTTTACAAAAACCTGTATCTAAAGACTAAAAACTAACCCACAACACAGAAAATAATCCTTCCCCCAATAAACCACAACTGACACTAAAGCCAAATCATATCCCTTTATCCAACACATGAAAACTGTCCCACAATAAAAAAAAACAATTACCCCAGAACGGATCAATTACCCTCAAAAAATAATAACTCCTTTACCCACAAAGCCTAAACTGACCCTGAACCCTACAAATACTCCTTTACCAAAAATAAAAGTATTAATATTGTATAACTAATTATTTAATAATAAAAAAAAATTATAATATTAAATAAAAATAGCTGTAATAAAAAAATTGTTATGATTAATAATTATATTCCCTAAATAATTAATTAACAATAACTTCGAAATAATAGGCCAAAAAAATCTCATTAATATATTTACAAATTTTATAATAATTAATTACGTATTAATTACTAATTAATAATTAAATTAATTATTATTAATTAATTAAATAATGTATATTATTATTTACTAATTTATGTAAATCAAAAATGACAAACATATATTAATTACATAATTATTTGTAATTACTCACCACACTTATCCCCTATTAAAACAACATCCCGCTCCTAAACATAAATTACAATTTAATTAACAAACTAATAATAACTATTTACTTAATTAATTAACTAATAGACATTAATAAATTAACAATTAATTACTAATTAAAAAATATTACACATTGTAATAATTTATTAACTAATTAATAAGTTAATAAATTAAATAATTAATGTTAATTGTTCACCAATTAATTAATAATATAATAAATGTACAAACATATATGAATTAATTAATTATTTTCAATTACTCCCCACCCTTATCCCCTATTAACCCAACTTCCCGCTCCTAAACATAAACTAGAATTGCATTTATTAATTAATAATAACTAATTACTTAATTAATTAACTAATTGATATTAATTAATTACTAATTATTTCCTATTAATTTTTTTATTAAACATTATTCAAATAATAATTGATAACTAATTAGCAATTAATTAATTATATAAATAATTTACACACATATATTAATTTATTAATTATTTTAAATTACTCCCCACCCTTATCCCCTATTAACCCAACTTCCCGCTCCTAAACATAAACTAGAATTGCATTTATTAATTAATAATAACTAATTACTTAATTAATTAACTAATTAATATTAATTAATTACTAATTATTTCCTATTAATTTTTTTATTAAACATTATTCAAATAATAATTGATAACTAATTAGCAATTAATTAATTATATAAATAATTTACACACATATATTAATTTATTAATTATTTTAAATTACTCCCCACCCTTATCCCCTATTAACCCAACATCCCGCTCCTAAACATAAACTACAATTTATATTACTATTAATTAAAATTAGTTATTTAAACTTTTTTTCTACATATTTTCGATATTTTTAACTTCCACTATATATCGATATTTTGTCAAGTCGATTTATTTGAGTCGATATTTTTGTACTCGATATTTTTTATCATTATTTTTGACGATATTTTTAATGACGATATTTTTTTTGTCAATATTTTTATATTGTCGATATTTTTTCCTCAATATTTTCTCCATTCGATATTCTGTAGTCGATATTATGTCTGTGCACCGTTTTTCATATATGCCCGCAGGCAACAGGACCTTTAGCATTTTAATGATATCAGGATACGTGTATTCTCCCATACGGAGCATGTCCTTTAATTCACGGTGGAACCCTGCTGGATCTTTATCATGACAGGGAATTAACTTTTTCATCTCTAAGAGTTCCATTTTTGTGATAGGGGTGTAAACAAATATTCGTTCTAGACCACCACCCTCTTTCTTGACTGGATGCACTTCTCGTAACGGATTCTGTCTGTCTATGTAGAATGATTTACTTTCTGGGGGTGAGACGTGAACAAAATGTGGATTCAGAAACGTTCGGTATTTGTGGCGCTGTTCTAGAATGACACTAATTAAATCGGTACCTAGACCTTTCCATCTGTACTGGAGTAACTCGTTTAATACATCATGTAGAGGACCTGGATCAGAATGTTGTTCCTCATACAGTGTAATGAGGTGCTGGATCATATACATACCCACCAGTCGCTGCTCGGCTGGGGGCAGTTTCAGAAACATTTGGGCCACTATTTCGTCTGGAAAAGTGGTAGAATCAGTAGTCCATCGGACTGCTGATCGGGCTAGTTCTTGTTCATGCATTGTACTGAGCTCACTATAACCTATTCGTGATTTCAGAATGTGATCGGTAGCTTGGAATACTTGCTCAAGAGAACACTGTTCTGGTGCTGGAGGAGGAACAGCTTTCTTGTAATCTGGACGTGAATGTCGGTCGGAAAGTCTAGTTCTACCTACATACGCTATTCTGTCGGGATTCTCGTTGTCTGCCTCTTCAGTAGAAGAGTCATCTTCTTTCTCGGTTGCTTGTTTTGCTTCTCGTTTCTCGTGTATAGTTATGATTTCCCTACGAATTTTCTTGTACTTACTCTCTATACAATTTTGTGTCTTGTGTTTTCCCTCGGCTATATTGTCACTCCACCTGGTCAGGACTTTCATTTCTTCTTGATCTTTTTCTGGATAATCTTGCTCTCTTATTAAACAGTTAATCAAAAACTTTAAAATCATGAGCTGAGTCTCGACTTTTCTTTGAATCATGGCTTCGTGAATACTTCCTGGATTCACTCCTGTACGGATAAAACGATATATTCTGTCTAGATGTTCTCCCATATCGGGCAGGGTGTCCAAATAGCCGGCAACCCGTCTTAAACGTAAGGAATATATGACCATGTGATCATCGCCTGGAACTGGATCATAACGACATTCAGTAAGTGCTCGCTTGATATCTACGTATGTAGTCACTTTTGGCGTACGCTGTAACGCTAGTTCATGTAGCGTCAGACGTCTTGGTTGAGGCGGGGTACGAGGAGAACTTCCCCCCGCGGCTCCTAAACTAGAATCGTCGGTGTATACTGTACGTGCTGGTAGAGCGACTGGCAAAACGGGTACATGTACTGTGGGCTGGGCCGGGGGTGCTGTAACAGGTGCTGTAACATTAACCGGACCCACGGGACCAGCGACTGGAGGAGCAGGAATTACATTATTAACGGGAGCAGGCAGGACAGGATTTGCATATTCTGGGACTGTATCATCCAAATAGGACGAAAGAAAAATATCAGCTGCAGTCGGTTTATGACGTAGCTTAATCGGGACCAATGGCGGCGGGAAATTACAGGGTGCTTCCGGGGTTGCTTTTGGCAAGCCCTCGGCAAGAAGAGGATACATACCTTTAATAAGGGCATTTCTCTGTCTGTCTGACTGTTCTGCTCTAACTCGTTCACCTTCTTCTATTAATTCCCTTTCTTGGGCTCTTTCTGAGGATTCCCTACCTAATTCTGTTTTTCTGAATTCTTTTTCAGTTCTTTTATGAGATTCTTTGCGCCATAACTCGATGGCATCTTTCTGGGACTGTCTGGCTTTCTTTTTCCATAATGCTTCTTCTACTCGCATGATGCACTCGGCATCCCATGTACCTGATACGGGCCATCTATATTTCTCTTCTAGTTCCTTAGTATAGTCCGCCCATAAGTCTAGATAAATTATGGCATCTAAGCCATGCTTGTGATACATAAAATGTCCTGGACTGTCCCTAGGAGGGACAGGAACTGCTTCTTCGAGTAAACCTTTTCTGGTCTTTAACTGACGTAATTTCGAGAACAGAGGCATTTCGTTAATACACTTGGAATACAATATACAATAATCACAATAATAAAATAGCGAACAAAGCACTCATACCACGACATAAAAATACATTAATAACAGTTCGAACAGAAATACTACCTGATACACTGAAAACAGAATACATGAATTTCTTGAGAACGAAACTTACTAGAATTACTGGATGCACTGCTAAAACAGTACAGAACATACCGGTCCCATAAAGAGACACGTCAGGACCCGTATCCACCTAGGTGAATACTTCGTAATGGATCTGTGTACCCAAACCCAACGGACCAGGACCAAACTAATGATCCTGTCTAGATACTTCCCCTGCGACGGTACTCACCGGGAAGCAGAAACTGGAAGGCCTCGGACTGGACTGGACTGGTACGACGTCGGACTACGAACTTCGGAAACTTCAGTTACAGGTGGGCCTCCGGATACTTCGGACCTTGCTCTCTCGGCTTGGGCTCTGGTCGGGACGAACCGCATTACACACCGCTTCGTCTGGATGTCGGACCGCAGTCTCCGTTTCCTCCGTGGGCCTGAGGGAGACTTGAAGCAGAAATATCTGCCGGTGCGCAGTAGAGTTCCGTCACGGCTGCAGAGGGTCAGGGGGCCTGCGTGGCATCGCCAGCGCGTGAGGAAGGGGCTCGTCCCTATTCGGGCGCCATTATGTGGTATATAAATAAATAATACCGGGACTATTTTTGAATTACATTAACAATAACAGATAGCTCAATAAATAAGAGGCAGGATCCGATGTGTCCGAGTCAAAAGGATTTATTCAGGCAAAAGGGAAGGGACTGGAACGGGACAGCCTGAAATAAAACAGGAAGGAAGGAAGGCAGCTGCAGCGCTTCATTGACAGTGCGATTCAGAAAAAGGGGGTGGTGATGAACAGAGTGCCTGAATTAAGCAGACCACTCTTACCCAGTCCAAAGATCAGGGCTTGATCCATCACCGTTTTTTAGCTCACTGCACCATCCCAGCTCAGAAGTTGGCTATATGCAAATCAGTCTGTTCCTGTCCCAGTGCATGATGGGAACAGGGCAAACCAAACTACCAAGCCAATTCTTATACTGGGAAGGAAACAAGCTACCGGGGACCGGTTTCTGGCATTTCAGCCTCGTCGGCCCGGCTTGCTTGAATCCTGATGGTGCAATGAGCAAGGGACTCACATCTGAGTATACCCTTCCACGCTTATGGTGGACAAAATGATTCAGAAAAAGGGGGTGGTGATGAACAGAGTGCCTGAATTAAGCAGACCACTCTTACCCAGTCCAAAGATCAGGGCTTGATCCATCACCGTTTTTTAGCTCACTGCACCATCCCAGCTCAGAACTTGGCTATATGCAAATCAGTCTGTTCCTGTCCCAGTGCATGATGGGAACAGGGCAAACCAAACTACCAAGCCAATTCTTATACTGGGAAGGAAACAAGCTACCGGGGACCGGTTTCTGGCATTTCAGCCTCGTCGGCCCGGCTTGCTTGAATCCTGATGGTGCAATGAGCAAGGGACTCACATCTGAGCATCACCACCCCCTTTTCTGAATCGTTTTTGGCCACTATAGGTGTGGCAGGGTATACTCAGACATGAGTCCCTTTCTCACTGCTCCATCAGGATTCAAGCAAGCCGGGCCGAAGAGGCTGAAATGCCAGAAACCGGTCCCCGGTAGCTTGTCTCCTTTCTGGTGAAGAATTGGCTTGGTAGTTTGGTCTGCCCTGTTCCCATGATGCACTGGGCCAGGGACAGACTAATTTGCATATAGCCAGGTTCTGAGCTGGGATGGGGCAGTGAGATAAATAACGGTGATGGATCAAGCCCTGATCTTTGGACTGGGTAAGAGTGGTCTGCTTAATTCAGACACTCTGTTCATCACCACCCCCTTTTCTGAATCGTTTTTGGCCACTATAGGTGTGGCAGGGTATACTCAGACATGAGTCCCTTTCTCACTGCTCCATCAGGATTCAAGCAAGCCGGGCCGAAGAGGCTGAAATGCCAGAAACCGGTCCCCGGTAGCTTGTCTCCTTTCTGGTGAAGAATTGGCTTGGTAGTTTGGTCTGCCCTGTTCCCATGATGCACTGGGCCAGGGACAGACTAATTTGCATATAGCCAGGTTCTGAGCTGGGATGGGGCAGTGAGATAAATAACGGTGATGGATCAAGCCCTGATCTTTGGACTGGGTAAGAGTGGTCTGCTTAATTCAGACACTCTGTTCATCACCACCCCCTTTTCTGAATCATTGACAGTGCAGCATATATATAGTAAAACATTACATTACATTAAATACAGTAGGCGTAACTTATGACAAACGTAAGATAAGAGCACATGGGTGGAAAAAGAAGGCGTGCGCAGGGCGTGCACGTAGACATGTGATGAGAAACGTCATAGAAGTGTCATGAATGGGGCGGAAACATGGAGGGGGCTACTCGAGCAGCTGGGACCTTTAACCAAGTGGTGCGCGCAAACGGGCAATGACGTGTTACCAGGGAGAACTGGGGGCTATGACTTCTGCGCTAGAAGAGGAGACTAAAGTCTGCGGTGTCAGGACGACATGTACCTATAGCATATCTGGTATCTGGTGTTTGGAGTACATGTTGATAGAATCCAAAAGTTATCAGGGCAAAAGCTACTTGACACTAAGGCTGGTGCATGCATATATTCTACATGTATTGCGTGTGCTAGGAATATTCTATGAATATTAATACAGTATTTCTCTTACATGGAGACAGAAAGACTAGACCATAGCTGGAACTGTTGATGCGGTTCAGTAGCTTAGGAATGCAGAGAAGGAGGGCTGGACTGATAACTAGAAGCATAACATATTCTTGGCAGACAGGCAGGCAGAGCCAGGCCGGGCACTGCGCTGCGCGAAGTAAGTGAAGGGTCAGGGATGCAGGTGGGGGCTGCATCGCTCCTCAGAGTGGGTTCAGGAGACTGGAGCTTGGATCTGGTGTCCGGGCCCTTTTGAGGCCTAGAAACGGGGACAATTCAATGAATTAACGTGCACACTGTAAAACGTGGCAACATAGGCCTAATACTCGTTGCTTTCACGAGAACTGGAAACTGACATACTAGAGTTGGACACAACTATAATTGCGTCTTTAATCGATCATAGGGGAATACATGCATATCGGTCATGCACATATAGCATAGGATGGGGAACACGTAGGCACATATAACATGGCAAAATTCACTTTTCCACCGTGCTACAAGTGGGCTGCAAAAGTCAGTTGGTCAAAAATATACAATGTTGCAATATGTATTTTGAGCTGCGGCTCACATTTTAAACCATGCAAATGTGTGTCAGGGCTTTATGTTTAAAGGGATTGGATGAAACGTAGGATGCAAAGTAATCTGGCCTATCACACTGTACTCCTGAAACTGAAAGCCCCTCAGCAGCACTGATTTAAGGCTGCATGTGTCTGTGAGAGAGCACATGCCTGCACAACATTGGAGTGGACCACACTGCTGCTGTCTCTGTGTTCCCTGGACTCTGATTTTGCTTACCATGGAGAGGGCACCAGCATTCAGTGAGGAGGAGAACCAGGCCCTGCTGGATGCCCTCCTACCACAGTACAGCAAGCTGTATGGGAGACCAGGGGAGCAGGTGAGTGATGACTGCACTAGCTTTGACTGTGCACCTGTTGTGTGAGTGTCACAACAGCCATTGTGTATTGGGGGAACAAATATGAATAAGAGGGAGAAGGAGGAATAGGAGACTAGGTCGTCCTCCAAAAGGCTTAGTGCATAAGTAGGGATCCTCTGTATTGGATACCGGGACCTAGCTCACGTGTAGGTGACTGACCCTATTCGTTCAGTGTAACCATTAGAGAAAGAAAAATTTCTTTCTAGTGTCCCCTCACTCACCGGGGTTGCCCCACGGTGACATGCTTCATCATTGGGGCCATCCCAGTTCTTTACAAAAAGGGGCGTGCTACGACTCACGAACTACGTAGGAGCATTTAATGGTGAAAGACTATGTGTAGTGCAATGAAGTGGTGGAGTGGATGTGAGTGAATTAAAAATACCGTGCTTAGTGGGCCTCAACAAATTTATTTCGCTCCTAGACAGGTAAACTACAAGTTGGGGTTGAATATTACTGTAAACCAACCTATAATGGGGGTTGGTTCAGTCAAAAAGGAAGGTCAACATGTTTCATGCTACCCCTAGCATTTCTTCAGGACCATGCCGGGACCAGCCCTGCATTTGCCACTCCTATATCCTTAACTAGGTGTATTAAAAACAAAATATCAATAATCAAAGCATGCGTTCACACTGGAAATACATATGTTTGTATCACTTGTTGATGCTGTAAAAAGAAAGCATATCGTTAATAGCATTAATCTCCTTCCTGTAGGAAGGGGCACATAGTGTTCTTTCATGCCGCACTCATCCGGTACTATGGTTGTTTTTGCGCCATATTGGTGCGTGCAGGCTGCCATGCCAAGTGGATAATGATAAACAATGTGCTGTGTATTCGTGAATTCACACATATATACAAGACAGAACTGTGGTGACCAAGACAAAAGACACATAACATGTATAGTAAGTACATAGACAAGGCCTCGCAATATTTACTTAGTGAAGTGCAAAATGTCACTTCATGGTCTCTCAGGGGGGTCGATTCCACCTATTGGACTCACTGCTGCGAGTACGGGCAAGGAGGAAATGGAAAAAAGAGATCGATGTTATGTCGATCGCGATATAGGACTTACTGTATTTGCTGGTGTTCGTAACGTCGTGTTCGATTTTCCGTAAAGATATTAGACTTACTTCCTGGCTGGTGAAAGCGATCTGTTACACCTAATGGTTGCCTCCCCGGGACCGCATCTTACCCCTCTGTTGATCTCGTGCAGTTTTAATGGAGCCGGGCTTCCGGGTTGCTCCGATAGAACCGCTAGACCGTGTGGTCCTTGCGGCCATCTTGGGAGTATGCTTTTGAGTGGTGTAATAAAGCAAATTGAATAGTTTTGCCTGGCGAATATATTTGTAACAAAGTGCTGGCCACCGTGGATATACGTATACTGGACAGTTTTTACTCTGCGTAATTATAGTTTTCATACCTGAAAGTGCAAATGAGTCACGAAAAATTATATATAATAATTAATTGTGGCTTAGAAAAACGAAGAGGCGCTTGCAATAAAAGCGGTTAAATTATGAATTTATCTGAGAGGGACGTATTCTGGGGAGCTAACAGGAAACCTCCTTTACCAACAATACAGTCTGGTATGCTGCTCGCGGGATAGGTTCCGCGTGTCTTTTACTGACAGTAGTCAGTGCTCATAGCGTTATTATGGTTTTCATACCTGATGGTTTACAACAACAAAAAAATCACGAAAATTATAAATACTTTTTCTGATGGTGGATAGTGCTCATAGCTGGCACAAAGAGTATTGTGCAGTTTGTTGAGCTGTTTCTTCACTGTCCTATTACCAAGTTCTGTAGTTAGGTACTGCGCTGTTTTTAGTATTAAGATGTAGGTGGTCCTGTTTTTTTATATATAATGCCCAGTGGCTCACAATAAAGTAGGTAAGTCTGTATTGGTGACGATGTTCACTACTGCCTGGGCTACATGATAACCACAAGTACCGATAGGGACAAGGGTCTAACGTAATTGTAGAAGTAATAAAACAAAATTAGTTCCTGAACGCGCCCCAGGGAATATCATCGTTGAGTCCTTGGGAATCAGTATGAAGTTTGTACACCCATCTCTGTTCACGTTCATGGAGTACTCTTTCTTGGTTTTCTTTAGATTTTACAACTTCCAGCACTACCCATCTCATGTCATTGGGTGTGTGATTTTTTTCAATGAAATGGTTCGTCATGCGTGTAGTTGCTCTTCTGCACCTGATATTACTCCTGTGTTCAACTGTTCTGGTACTGACTTTGCGTGTAGTCATCCCAATATAGTGTAAGTTGCAACTGCAGGTGATTAAGTATACAACTCCACTGGTGTTACAATTGGACATCTGCCTCAGCTGCCATGTGACATTGTTATTAAAAATGACAGTCTTAGTGCTTGCAGTCAGGTGGCACACGCTACAATTGTTGCAGGAGTAATGACCCATTGGCAAGGGTTGTAGTCTGGTGATTGTGTTAGTTATTTTCGGGCGGGTGTGGACCAGATGGTCTCTCAGATTCATCCCTCGGCGGTGGCTGAACATTGGTATAGGAATGGTCAGGCCCCCGCTGTTCACAATAGGCCAATGTTTTTTCACTATTTTAGTCACCTGATCTGACACTTTGTTGAATGTCGTGATGCAAATGGGTCGTGCATTCTCAGTTGGAAATTTCACTTTGGGTTCTAAAAGGGCATCCCTGTGGTTGTTTCCGGCCCTTTTCTTTGCATTCTTTATCAGTTTGTTTGGATATTTTCTGGCTTTTGGTTTTTGACTCAGATCATCTGCTTGCAAATTGTAGTCCTGTTTGTCTGTGCAATTTCTCCTTAACCTTAGGAACTGTCCAAAAGGTAAATTCTGTTTCAGATGTCTAGACATCTGAAACATTGGCCTATTGTGAACAGCGGGGGCCTGACCATTCCTATACCAATGTTCAGCCACCGCTGAGGGATGAATCTGAGAGACCATCCGGTCCACACCCGCCCGAAAATAACTAACATAATCACCAGACTACAACCCTTGCCAATGGGTCATTACCCCTGCAACAATTGTAGCGTGTGCCACCTGACTGCAAGCACTAAGACTGTCATTTTTAATAACAATGTCACATGGCAGCTGAGGCAGATGTCCAATTGTAACACCAGTGGAGTTGTATACTTAATCACCTGCAGTTGCAACTTACACTATATTGGGATGACTACACGCAAAGTCAGTACCAGAATAGTTGAACACAGGAGTAATATCAGGTGCAGAAGAGCAACTACACGCATGACGAACCATTTCACTGAAAAAAATCACACACCCAATGACATGAGATGGGTAGTGCTGGAAGTTGTAAAATCTAAAGAAAACCAAGAAAGAGTACTCCATGAACGTGAACAGAGATGAGTGTACAAACTTCATACTGATTCCCAAGGACTCAACGATGATATTCCCTGGGGCGCGTTCAGGAACTAATTTTGTTTTATTACTTCTACAATTACGTTAAGACCCTTGTCCCTATCCGTACTTGCGGTTATCATGTAGCCCAGGCAGTAGTGAATATCGTCACCAATACAGACTTACCTACTTTATTGTGAGCCACTGGGCATTATATATAAAAAACCAGGACCACCTACATCTTAATACTAAAAACAGCACAGTACCTAACTACAGAACTTGGTAATAGGACAGTGAACAAACAGCTCAACAAACTTCACAATACTCTTTGTGCCAGCTATGAGCACTGACCACCATCAGAAAAAGTATATATAATTTTCGTGATTTTTTTTTTTTAAACCATCAGGTATGAAAACCATAATAACGCTATGAGCACTGACTACTGTCAGTAAAAGACACGCGGAACCTATCCCACGAGCAGCATACCAGACTGTATTGTTGGTAAAGGAGGTTCCCTGTTAGCTCCCCAGAATACGTCCCTCTAAGATAAATTCATCATTTAACCGCTTTTATTGCAAGCGCCTCTTCGTTTTTCTTAGCCACAATTAATTATTATATATAATTTTTCATGACTCATTTGCACTTTCAGGTATGAAAACTATAATTACGCAGAGTAAAAACTGTCCAGTATACGTATATCCACGGTGGCCAGCACTTTGTTACAAATATATTCGCCAGGCAAAACTATTCAATTTGCTTTATTACACCACTCAAAAGCATACTCCCAAGATGGCCGCAGGGACCACACGATCTAGCGGTTCTATCGGAGCAACCCGGAAGCCCGGCTCCATTAAAACTGCATGAGAGCAACAGAGGGGTAAGATGCGGGCCCCGGGGAGGCAACCATTAGGTGTAACCGATCGCTTTCACCAGCCAGGAAGTAAGTCTAATATCTTTACGGAAAAACGAACACGACGTTACGAACACCAGCAAATACAGTAAGTCCTATATCGCGATCGACATAAGATCGATCATTTTTCCATTTCCTCCTTGCCCGTACTCGCAGCAGTGAGTCCAATAGGTGGAATCGACCCCCCTGAGAGACCATGAAGTGACATTTTGCACTTCACTAAGTAAATATTGCGAGGCCTTGTCTATGTACTTACTATACATGTTATGTGTCTTTTGTCTTGGTCACCACAGTTCTGTCTTGTATATATGTGTGAATTCACGAATACACAGCACATTGTTTATCATTATCCACTTGGCATGGCAGCCTGCACGCACCAATATGGCGCAAAAACAACCATAGCACCGGAATGTGTGCGGCATGAAAGAACACTATGTGCCCCTTCCTACAGGAAGGAGATTAATGCTATTAACGATATGCTTTCTTTTTACAGCATCAACAAGTGATACAAACGTATGTATTTCCAGTGTGAACGCATGCTTTGATTATTGATATTTCGTTTTTAATACACCTAGTTAAGGATATAGGAGTGGCAAATGCAGGGCTGGTCCCGGCATGGTCCTGAAGAAATGCTAGGGGTAGCATGAAACATGTTGACCTTCCTTTTTCACTGAACCAAGCCCCATTATAGGTTGGTTTACAGTGATATTCACCCCACTTTTAGTATACCTGCCTAGGAGCGAAATAAATTTGTTGAGGCCCACTGAGCACGGTATTTTTAATTCACTCACATCCACTCCACCACTTCATTGCACTACACATAGTCTTTCACAATTAAGTGCTCCTATGTAGTTCGTGAGTCGTAGCACGCCCCTTTTCGTAGAGAACTGGGATGGCCCCAATGATGAAGCATGTCACCGTGGGGCAACTCCGGTGAGTGAGGGGACACTAGAAAGAAATTTTTCTTTCTCTAATGGTTACACTGAACGAATAGGGTCAGTCACCTACACGTGAGCTAGGTCCCGGTATCCAATACAGAGGATCCCTACTTATGCACTAAGCGTATTGGTGGAACAGACATGCAATGTGGTTTGGAGTGAGTGCCGGGTGTGTAAATTGTGGTGTCTCCCATGCAGAGCATGATGTAGTTCAAGTGTGTTCACTCCTCACTTGCATTATGCTAACTGTGGCATTCAATGCATAGTCAATGACACATTCTGCTGTGCCACACCTTGCAGGTTTTATTTCCATAATTTACTGAGGTGTAACAGTGTTCCTCCCAGAGTGACAGCGAATGTACTCACTGATGTTTATGGCTTTTGGGGACCTGTAGTGATGTTGTACAAATGCTGTGTTTAAACTCATGGACATTGAAGAGTGTGAAGGTTCCTTGTCACCTGGGCGAGTGTGTATGTGATGTTTTGCAACACAGCTGCATGGAGTATGCAGCAGCTGTAGCCATCTGATGTGACAAGTATGCAGTGTTGTGTGCCTGACTTGCACAGTTAGCCCAACACCTGTGGCACCTCTTTGTCAAGTGGGACATGTGCAAAGTGAGGGTTGTATACACTGTTGACACGGACAGGCGAGTGATCTGTGCCAGGGTGTGTATGTGTGGTCTGCTGAGGGTACTTAGGTGGAGTGGGATGTGTGACTGCATGTCACGTGCTGTCCCACACCCTGCAGTTGCATGTGTTGTACAGTGTGTGCCATGATCAGTGAGTGTGTTGCACCCCTTATGCCATCTGTTGCCTTTTAAAGGCATGTAGTGCATTGGGGTTTGCCCACAGACCAAATTCACATGGACAATGATGCAAGTCCTGTCAGCATCCTATGCCCTGTTCACATCATCAATGTATTGCAAGTGTGGGTCTCTGGGACATGGAGCAGGTGCAGGTATGTTGTTTCACTTTGCCTTCCTGACAAGTAACTGCCTACGAGAAGGGGGAGATCTGGTTGGACATTGTCAGGGCTGTCAGGTCTGTGGGGGGCCCTCGCCGGCGGCTGTGCAACATCAGGAAGAGGTGGCAGGACATCCGGTGCTGGACCCAGCAGATTGCCCGGGTCCAGCTGAAGCTGTCACCTCCACGCCGGCATGGTGGAAGTCGTCACCTCACCCCCCACATGCTCCGGGTCCTGGAAGTGGTCTTTCCAGACCTCCATAGGCAGTTGCAGGAGAGACAGCAGCAAAGAGGGGGTAGGTACATGTATGTTTGTAGTGTTGCATGTCACCTGCTACTTGAGGTGCTCTGAAGCCTGGAAACACTCCCACAATTGGGGGGTCTGGTCAGACAGGCTATTTGTGCATTGTAGTTTCAATTCCCTATATTCAGCTGATGCTCTTTTTCATCCCTTCCCCTCCTCCACATGTGTCCCCTGGTTTGTGTTTTTTTTCATTTTGCACATGTTCATCTAGGGTACAAGGTAATTAGACTGCACATTGATTAGCGCATCATCTGGGAGAGAGGTCTGTGACATGTGTTGGTACCTTGCCTGTGCCATGACCTGCGCACTGTGTTTGGCCTTCATATTTGTTTGCACTGATGATGAGTCTCAACATAGGAGTGTGAGGTTTAAAATACACACCCTAGCAGCATGCATGACCCATGTTGCGTACTCAGACATGCTGTACATCATTTGCAAGATATGCATAGTGACAAGACGGTTAATCATGAGACAGTCAGCAATTTCTAGACCCACAGGTCTGTGTGCCCACTACAGTCCCCTGCAACACCCTGGCCTTCTAATCATGAGTGTCATCCAACACTGTGCCCATTCTATGTGGGTTCAGCATGGGTCTGCCTCAGTGACATTGGTCCCTGGCATAGTTTGTATTTATCATGTGTCAGCTATATGTGCACACTGGCCATGGATACACGATTTGGCTTGTGCATACTCACACTGGGCAGTGCCTGTGTGCCTATTCACAAGAATCTGTTGCTGGTTGTTTGTGACTAATATGTATTGCCAGCGACACGAGGTGACCTGGGTGTTTTTGTTACCCTGATTCAGAGTTTTCACTTCTTGAGCTGTATCAATCACATTAACTGAGTGATGGGGTGTTGTGCAGGAGAGGTGTGATGGGCCAGCCTGTTTGGCCTTGTCAGTTGTGAGCTGTGGATGTAATTTTGGAGGTAGAGTTATCACCATGCACTTCCCCTGTGATGCTGGACAGTGCTGTCATTGGGGGCTTTACAGGCTATGTTGTTTGCTTACAGAGATGATTGTGCCTCAAAGATTTTTGCAACATGTATGTAATTCTGGTGCAACGCTGTTTTGTCTTAGTGTGCACACTACTGTGTTCATATTTTCCATGTGGTTAAGGGTGTGTCCACGATGCAGCAATGATTTTGTTCTTCACAATAGCAGGCACATTAGCTTAAGCATTGTCCTGATTTGGGACATGTAGGCCACTTCACATGACAGCCAGTGTGTCTTATGTGCTAGCAACTGTATGATCAGGTGATAGATGCCCTTGTGAAGAGTGACACATTTTAAGTGGTCTCACAGTGATGAATATACTTTGGCATTCCCAACACTTGTTGAGAGTTGTTTATGTTTGGAATGTGTTCATATGACAAATTGTGTAGGTTAAACTTATGTGTCTGCATTATAGTTGTCTCACAAGGTAGTACACACCAAACAACATTTGCAATGTTTTGGAATAAGCAGACAGCTTTGGAAGGAGGCCAGTGTTAGTGATTAATTGTGTGCTTTGATCTCCATAGACATGTCCCCACAGTGGTCTTGAGTGCTTGAGACTCCTTTGGTGTCAATTGTACAGACTAATATGTGTCAATCCATCAAGACCTCCGTTGGACCATGTATATGGTATATGGTCCACCCCATTTGTTTCTAACAGTGTTTCATCTTAAAGTGTGCCAGCTGTTTCAATGAATGTGTCTATGTTTTTTGTGTGCATTTCCTTGTGAGAGATCTTTCATGCAGGCACATACGTGTTATGTTCACAAGATGGCTAATTTGCACATGCAATACATGTTGAATGTGTGAAGTATGCTGAGTCCCAAGATGCCAAAAATTTGTGACATTAGTTTTCACCAAAAAGTACTTCCTGGGCTCTGGGTGTGGTGCCACCTTGGGGAGTGAGGTGTGTTAGTTTGCCCTGAGGGGCAACACAACTGTTTATTTCTTAGTTAACTTGAGGTGGCATAACTTCATTGTATAGATCTGCTCTCCTATAAACAAACAGAAGCTCCTTAGTGTGACTCTCATTCAAGTTGTGGCCTGGTCAGTTATTTGGATCCTTGTGTCCAAGTAGCATTGTGTCTATACCAACTGTCCAGTACTAGTCTTAAATATGTGCTGAGTTATCTGGCTGCTACTCATGATGCATGCCATGATTTGCAGTGTGACCAACTGATTTTGTGCTCATGTGTCAGATGTGTACAGGTATCTACAATTAGAAGTACAGAGTTCCCCAGAGTTTGTTGTGATAGTGTGTGACCAAGAGGAAAGTGAACCAGCAGGGAACTAAGGGGTTCCCTTGGTGGGACTAAAGAACCTCACACATCCAGCAGGCTAAGTGACATACTTCATCACTCAGCGGCTAGGTGTCGTGCTTCATCATCGGCTCTTTGCTCCTACGTCAGACCGGCGCTGCAATGACTGACGGAGTACCCGAGGGTACTACTTTTGGTGGAGATCTTTTGTCCCGGCCGAAAAATGAGCAGAAGTGTGAGTGTTCTCGTGTGGTGTAGTCGTGAAAAAGTGGTGAAGGGTGTTTAAAAAAGGTGAGTCAGTCCACGGGGGGAGTTTAATGGCGTGGCTGGCTCCCTTAGTAAAAGGGTGAAAAGGGGGAGTTGAAACCTGCCTAATTAGTCCAGGTGACTAACTCTACCCTCTTTATTGGTCGACATGTTTCATGCCACTAGGGCAATTCTTCAGGACCTATCGGTAGCGTACTACACAGTGCACACAAGTGAAAATATAGAAAGTATACAACCTTGGTAGGTCGGTAAACGGGCAGGCCTTTGGTCCTACTCTGTGGGATTTGACCTAAAAGGAAAAGTAGGAAGGGTCAAATAGGTAGCAGAAACCAAATGTATGTGCAAATGATATCTGTATTTGAAGTGGTTCCAGAGGGCACACACTGTCTGGTCGTTAATAGCCGTAACACGGGTTAAATAAAATCGGTGAGTGGGACTATTGCACAGTGGGGGCACCTCACCGAGCAACCATTACTCAGTCAAGAAAATTAAGAGCTGACTAATGGACTCACTATGTAAATTTAAACAAAAGAACACAAGGAAAAGGGCAATTTTCTGCGTTTGAGGAAGCAAACTTATCTACGTTCGAGGAAGAAAACAACAACACAAAGCCATTCTTTCACAGTGGATACAGAAAATAATGTATATGAAGGAGCATGGTCCTTACCCTAAGTGAAACCTACTAGGGCCCCGCAGACTGTTCCCGTGGGTTCGACACGCATATGGATATGATACCTATTGGGAACAGAAATTGTAGAGGGGGCTCACAAGTGGGAACAGGAGATGCTCAAAGGGTAGAGCGCTGCGGAATCCACCATTGTACCCGAAGCAGATAGAGGCAGCCCGTGACAGTAGCTAACCCCCGGGAGGGACCCAATGCTAAGGCAGCACAGGGGAGACCTGAACGCTAAGCCACCGGGTGAGGGAGCCGCAGTCGGGGAAAGGTATCCCGTAGGAGGACCGACGTGTCAGGCACAGAACCGGAACGCGGGCCGAGGACAACCCAACCCCCCGTCAGCACAAGGCGTCAGGGGAGGTCGGGCAACCCCCAGTCCGCGTCCAGCCCCACATCCGCACATAGTACCCACAGAAAGGAGCAGCGGACCAGTGGCAGCGTAGTGTCTCCAAGGACCACACAAGATGGGTCTCGGCGGTCGACCATCAGGCATACCTCTAGTGCAAGCGAAGACATCCAGAGGACCCGCATCGCAGGAACCCAGGCACACACTTACCTAAGCGGCGTGGGAACATCACCTGTCAGCACCTACCCCCACGTACAGCGCCTGGTCAGGGCGCGGAACAGCTGGTGCCCGTCATCCGCCAGGACCAGGGTTATGAACGCCGCGTTGCCTCGGACGCCCACGGGGGCGTTGCTAGCATCGAGGTTACGTCTGCACGCTTACTGTAGGTGAAATGCGGCCGTTTACTGTTCGGCCATCTTTGAATGGTGTCAAGTGGTAGATTAATGCCTGGCGCTGTTGGTATTGACAAGCCCCATTATCCCTCTGGACATGTGCCTCAACGGGGGATAAACCCTCTCACTACCCAAGGGGAATCTGGCTCGTGGAGCCCAGATTCACAACTATCTCACAACTATCTCGAGGTTGAATCCTCACATCCATTTGCTCGGTGGAATGGGATTGGGTAGGACGTCCGAGAAGCGAGCTGGTTCCCGGGGTATGTATCTGGATTGGATGGCTGACGAATCTGTAATGCCAGGGATCTCTCATCATGTAGAGTATAATATGTAATGTAGAGTTCTCATACGGCGGCCATATTGGAGTGATGTCAGTAGTGATGCAAGGGCATCCAAAGAGTGGCCATCAGTGCAGTGCCCAAGACTGAAATCAGATGGGGGCAGACAGTCTATGGGAACACCCTATAGAAAGAGCAGACTAGATACCCCAGTCAAGGCTAAGTGAATACTTGCTCACTGTAGCCTTCGAGAAGTGACAGTAATTTATCTGCTAACAGACACCCAGGGCACCGAATCATTCAGGCCCACAGTGTCCAAGCTAAGGTGATGAACCCATCTTTGTTCCAGTTTAAATAATGCCTGCTGTGTCATGTAGGGATGGGATTCTAGTACTAACCACTGCATGCTATCTGCGGGATGGCCTCGCTGCTTGTAATGTTCGTACAGCCTGGTATGGGTCTTACCACAGCTAATGTTGCTTTTATGTTCCATGATCCTAACCTTCACCTGTCTCGTTGTCATGCCAACATAGTATCTATTACAGGGGCATATCAGAAGGTAGATACAGTGGGAACTATTGCAATTGGTATGCCTTTTTAAGTGCCATGTAAATGAGTCAGTGAGTTTAATCTCCTTGCATTGCTTATTCTGTGGACAAACCACGCAGCTGCCACATTGATGGTGACCTACCACAGGGGGTAACCTCCATAGTGTGTTCTGGCTATTGGGAGCCTTCCTTCTTGGTCGGGTGTGTACCAAGCTATCCTTGAGGTTAGAAGTCCGTTTGAATGCGAAACGGGGTTGCGTGATCGAGAGATCTCCAGCATTCAAAAGTCCCCAATGTTTCTTAATTGTCTTTTTAATGAATGGGGAGTTCTTCGTGTATTTAGTCATGCAAGTGATAACGTCTTCAGAGACCTTCGGACGTGTCTCCAGCAATGTTTCCCTAGGATTGTTAAGGGCTCTTTTAGATGAGTTCTGCACCAGTCTGGTAGGGTAACATCTGTCTAGTAGTTTATGTTGTAGAATAGAGGCTTGCTGCTTGTAATCAGCTCGTGAGCTACAATTCCTCCAAATTCTTAGAAATTGCCCAAAGGGCAGGTTATCTCTAAGGGTTCTGGTATGGTGACTGTCATAGGGCAAGGAGCCCTTGTGAGGAGACCTTCGTGAGACGTCATTGACTACCCTGAACTACTGCCCTGAACTGCGCTGCAACTTGCCGCCCCCGCTTCGCGGGTGCCGCTGCGAGGACTGGTTTGCCGCCTGGAGTTACTGCCCTGGGTTTTGGTGAGCGTGGAGGCGGAGAGGCTTGATTACCAGCACAGGTGTGTAGCGCTGCAGGGACTCGCTCTCCCAGGAGTCCCTGCCTGACCTTTGCCAGCTGGTCTGCGCGCACCCTGTTAGCCCCGCCCACCGGCCGGCATACAGCATAAAATCTGCTTCTACCCTGTTGCAAGTGGGAGCCCTTGTGAGGAGACCTTCGTGAGACGTCATTGACTACCCTGAACTACTGCCCTGAACTGCGCTGCAACTTGCCGCCCCCGCTTCGCGGGTGCCGCTGCGAGGACTGGTTTGCCGCCTGGAGTTACTGCCCTGGGTTTTGGTGAGCGTGGAGGCGGAGAGGCTTGATTACCAGCACAGGTGTGTAGCGCTGCAGGGACTCGCTCTCCCAGGAGTCCCTGCCTGACCTTTGCCAGCTGGTCTGCGCGCACCCTGTTAGCCCCGCCCACCGGCCGGCATACAGCATAAAATCTGCTTCTACCCTGTTGCAAGTGGGAGCCCTTGTGAGGAGACCTTCGTGAGACGTCATTGACTACCCTGAACTACTGCCCTGAACTGCGCTGCAACTTGCCGCCCCCGCTTCGCGGGTGCCGCTGCGAGGACTGGTTTGCCGCCTGGAGTTACTGCCCTGGGTTTTGGTGAGCGTGGAGGCGGAGAGGCTTGACTACCAGCACAGGTGTGTAGCGCTGCAGGGACTCGCTCTCCCAGGAGTCCCTGCCTGACCTTTGCCAGCTGGTCTGCGCGCACCCTGTTAGCCCCGCCCACCGGCCGGCATACAGCATAAAATCTGCTTCTACCCTGTTGCAAGTGGGAGCCCTTGTGAGGAGACCTTCGTGAGACGTCATTGACTACCCTGAACTACTGCCCTGAACTGCGCTGCAACTTGCCGCCCCCGCTTCGCGGGTGCCGCTGCGAGGACTGGTTTGCCGCCTGGAGTTACTGCCCTGGGTTTTGGTGAGCGTGGAGGCGGAGAGGCTTGACTACCAGCACAGGTGTGTAGCGCTGCAGGGACTCGCTCTCCCAGGAGTCCCTGCCTGACCTTTGCCAGCTGGTCTGCGCGCACCCTGTTAGCCCCGCCCACCGGCCGGCATACAGCATAAAATCTGCTTCTACCCTGTTGCAAGTGGGAGCCCTTGTGAGGAGACCTTCGTGAGACGTCATTGACTACCCTGAACTACTGCCCTGAACTGCGCTGCAACTTGCCGCCCCCGCTTCGCGGGTGCCGCTGCGAGGACTGGTTTGCCGCCTGGAGTTACTGCCCTGGGTTTTGGTGAGCGTGGAGGCGGAGAGGCTTGACTACCAGCACAGGTGTGTAGCGCTGCAGGGACTCGCTCTCCCAGGAGTCCCTGCCTGACCTTTGCCAGCTGGTCTGCGCGCACCCTGTTAGCCCCGCCCACAGGCCGCCTTAAGACGTCAACATAAGTGCGACAGATACTCGCTGCGCGAGAGCGCGCGGGAGCGCCGGGCGAAGCCCGGGCAAAGGGCGGGCCGTCTGAGGCCGTCCGAGGTTGGCCAAGGTTGGGTTGGGCCTGGTCTCTTGGCTCGCTGCCCTGGAGCTGCCGTTGCTGAGCTGCGAAATTGTCGACCAATCTGTTGCGTAAGTTACATTGACTTTGGTTGCTCATACAGTTCATTATGCCCCCTAAAAAGTTAACCACGTCTACTAACACTATGGAAAATTATTTGGTGCAGGTAGTGGAAAAAATCAACCTTGATAGAAGAGCGTCTTTGGGAATAGACTCATCTGCTCAATCTCCATTTATTGATATCGAGGCTGATGACCCTTTTGGCCTTTTAATAAATAACAGTACTAATAGTGCCACTCCTGATTTGTTCCCAGATTCTATTACTATACAGCCAAGTGGTACTGTTGCTGGAGTTGAAGATCTGAGTGTAAACGAGGTACTGGTTGATATTGCTATTAATCGGGATCAATCTATTTCTCCTCCAGCACCGGTTCTGGGTAAACGGGAATGCCTAAGGTCAGCAAAGAACAGAGTAGCAAACCCCCCGAGGAAACACTCTGAGGAAGAGGAGCATGATCTGACTAGTGAAGCGTATATTACACTTTCGAACGCCCAATTTAATAAATTGTTAACTTTAATGGACTCAAAAATCAAAGGTGCAATGAAGCCCTTGGTTAGCAAAATAGACAAGCTAACTTCTGAGGTCAACCGTTTGGAAGGTCTACTACAAAAATCAATAGACGAGACTGGGAAACTTCCGGAAAGTGTCTCTGCAAAGATAGAGGAATCTGTCAACAAATCAGTAATTGCAGCCGTAGGTGGTCTCATCCCAGTCACTGCCCCGGTATTGAATACCCTAACGGCAAGGAATAGCACTCTCCCAGGTGATTCTCATACTGCCTCGATCCCTGCTCCTGCTGTTGAAGACCCGTTTATTGAGAACGGGACTTTTGAACTTGTGGTTGAAGCTTCCCCATTGGTACTTGTCCTTGCCAATGTTCCAGCTCTGGCTCAAGGTGAGAGGGAAACAGCATCTTCTCTACGAAACAAATCTTTATCATGGTTAACCACTAACATGGTAATTACTCCTTGGGGAAAGCAGCAACTTTCTGAAGAGCTTGTCAAAGCACGAAGGGTTCAGTGGATCGGGGATAGGGTAAAAAAGTTTAAAGGGGAGTGTGTTGTTCTCCACTTCTCTGACCCTGGGGTCTTGCCCAACATCCTACCAAATATTTTACCACCTCAACGGAGAACGACTTCAATTGTTCCTTTGACTTTGGACTTCTTCTACCCAAGAAAGGGAAGCGGACCAAATTCAAGCATTTTAAGAACTAAATGGAACATTGTGACTAAGAGGGGGAGAAAGGATGTTGCCTCAGTTGACTGGGGTCTGGGGCTAGAAAATCGATTCTCTTCATTATCCAATTTAAGTGATTGTGATTGACAACCACCTATTTGTAATGCTGTGTCTGCACCTGCTTATGCCATAAGTTTATCAGGTTTGGCTTGTTACCCCATAACAACTAGCCCGTCGGGGCTTTTGATTGCTGATTTACCTGGGGCACCGAATGTTACGATTGTAGACCAGGGCACAGGGGGTAAGGTGTTAAACATGCATTCTACAACCAATGGTATTCCTACGACACCAATTTCAGGGAATATCCTATCATGGAATGTAGCTGGTATATCTTCTAAAATGGAAAGCGCAGACTGGTTAGAATTTATAAATAGGTACGACCTCTGTATTTTCCAAGAGACTTGGGCGTGTGAGCCTACCTTTGCTTTAGGGTATCTAAACTTTCATGTTCCTGCCATTAAGGGTCCCAAAGGACGGCCTATGGGGGGCCTTACCATATGGATCAGGCAGTCTTTAAAGATTGCTGTACAAAGTGTGGAACTTGACCAAAAAGATATTCAGCTGATACGATTGACCAGTGATCTACCCCTCTCCATGGATGTATATAATATCTATGCCAGAGGTGGTAGTAAAGGTAGATCCGAGGTTCTTATGAGCCTTTCTACTATTCTTGAGATCGAATCTGCAGGAAAAAACATCTTAATTGCAGGTGATTTGAATCGGACATTTGAACCTCTAATCACTGGTGATTCTCCTCTGGGATCAGAGGAAGACAAACTTTGGGACATTCCCACACTTGAGTCCCCCCCGATAACCAGATGGACAGCTGACATCTTAGGTCTAAATGCCATGTGCTTGGAGCATGGGTTACGCGCCCTGAATGGCCGAACCCAATCAGACCGTGTACCCGCCATGACATTTAATAATGGGCGAAGCAAAAGTCGTATTGACTACGTTATTTGTAGTACATCGCTATGGCCATCCCTTATTGACATGGTAGTTACTGCCAGAATAGAAAGTGACCATGACCCGCTATGTGTCTCGCATAATTGGTGGACATCTAATGTAAACCCCTCAACTAATTGTCATTCATTTGTGCCGCCAACGATTACGCAATCCAATAATATGCGTAGGCTAAGATGGTCTGGTGTTAAGACGGACCAGCAGGCCCTGGAAAAGATAGGTGCAGCTGCAGACAAGGCCATTCTGGCACTGGAAAATATCACTGATCTAGCAAATGGACAAGATGAGGTTAAAAATGTTCATACGTCTCTTTTTGACGAAGTTAAAAAAATCTTTTTAAAACCCGCACGAAACATCAAGGCTTGTCCATTTAAAACAGCAAAGTGGTATAACCAAGATTGCAGGAAAGCAAGATCGAAACTAGGAGCTGCAATTAAAAATAATAATCTGACTGAGACTCGGTCTGCTAGAAAGCACTATAAAAATTGTATCGCCAGGGCAAAAAAAGAATGGGACGAAGATCATTGGCAGAAATTGAGATGTGCTAGCGAAAGTAAAAATTCTAGACAATTCTGGCACATCGTCAAATGGGGTCATGATAGACCTCCAGAGCCTCCTAATAATAATGTCCCTCACGATGCCTGGGTTACGTTTTTTAAAGAGCAGTACTCCTCTAGGGGTCAGCCTGCGAGCAATATTAACCCTACTTATCTGTTCGCAGACGAAGATGTTTTTATGCTAGGCGAAATCCTGTCTGCTTTGAAATCCGTCCATAGGGGTAGAGCCCCAGGTAATGATGGTGTTCCGGCGGATGTCTTCTTAGATGACACCGACAGGTGGAGTAAGTACATCTGCCTTTTATTAAACCATTTAGCCAGAGGTGCTGAAATTCCGGTTTCTTGGAGGGGTGCCGTCATTATACCTGTATATAAAAAGGGGGATCGTGCGCAACCCTGTAACTATCGCCCAATCAGCCTAATAGACACGGTCCAAAAGGTGGTAGGACGTGTTATTATCAACAATTTGCTTGATTGGGCTGAGGAGCAGAACATTTTATCCCCTTTTCAGGCGGGCTTTCGCAAAGCAACAAGCACTGTAGACCAGGTTTTTCGTTTTCAACTTATACAATGGCGGACAGTGGTACTGGGTGGATGCAGCCTGTATGCAGCCTTTGTTGACTTGCGGGCTGCATTCGACCTGGTGCCGAGGGCAAAATTGTGGGAAGTTCTGGCTGCCCTAGGGGTCCCGATGATTACCCTAACTTTGATTATGAGACTCCATGAGGGCACCTATGCAAAGATTCAATGGGGTGGCTATGGTAACGACACTATTGACTTCCCTGTCGAGCGGGGGGTTCGGCAGGGCTGTTCAATGGCTCCAACACTGTTTACTCTTTTTATAAACGGAATTGTTCCCCTTATGCAAATTGAGCCTGTAGATGCTCCCTCTCTTGCTGGTGCAAAAGTTCCAATTTTAATGTTCGCAGACGACACCCTAATTTTATCAAAATCCCGAGTGGTCTGCAAAAGGCATTGATAATCTTTGACAAATTTTGTTGTGATCATGGTCTGGAGGTAAATGCAGCGAAAACAAAACTCATGGTTTTTAATCCCAGTAGGAAATTCAAACCCAAAATTACCATGAGCGGGCGCTGCCTTGAAGTCGTGAACTCCTTTACTTATTTGGGGATACATATCTCAAATAATAACAGATGGAACCACCACCTAGATTTAGCTATATTAAGGCATAAACAGCTTGCTGGTACCATCATTAAGGAGCACGCGAAATCCTTAACCAAGCCAATTAATCCGCCACTGATCATATATGAGGCTAAAGCAATAGGGTCTGCACTATACGGGGCAGAACTGTGGGGGCAAGAGAACCTCCAGGAGTTACAGAGGTCAGAGAATAGTTTCCTCCGTAAACTAACTGGCACCCCACAGAGTACTCCCCTTTTGCCACTCAGATATGATCTTGGTAGAAAGGAAATTTCGGCAATGTGTAAACTTCGACCGATATTATATTGGCGCAGAATCTGGACCACCCCTGAGTTGTCACAATATGCAGAAGGATTTGCTGATGTAATCAAGGCAGATCGATTTCATGAAATTAAATGGTTTAGATCTCTGAGAACTGCATTAAGTGAACTAGGGTTGAGTGAATTGTGGTCGGATCCAACCGGGTCACCCTTTCCACCAAAGTTGTTTATAAAAAACCTTTACTGGGAACATGTTGCAAACAAGAGCCTTCTTAGCAATAGTAATGGGTCTATGACGACTGCCTTCCTCGAAGCTAAACTGTTTCCAATGTTTGAGATATACTGGGATATTATATCTAAATCCCTGGATAGGAAACTGTTTTTCCAACTGAGGGCTGGCTCTCTACCTCTTGGTAACTTAACATCTAAATGGAGAAACAGAGGTCCAGCAACTTGTTTAGCTTGTGGGGAAGGGAAAGAGACTCTGGGGCATTTTTTGTTTGTTTGTCAAGCATATTCTGTTCCGAGACGTGTCTGGTTGGCCCCCATGTGCAGAAATTTGGGTACTAAAAGCTCCATGGTAGCCTTACGCATTATTAAAACTACCCCCTTAAACTGGATTATCATAGCGACTGCAAAGTATTTGGGGTGGGCGTGGGTAATTAGGCAGAGATTGCTAGTAGGGTGACTACTCTCTGCCTAGTTGTTCAGAGACTGCTAGTTTATCTATTCTCTGTTCCCTTGCCTGGAGTCTATCTGACGAAAACTTATTTAAATTAATTTTTAATCATGTATGTTTTTATAATATGAACTTTGCACCTTGATGGTTATAACTTGATGAAATTTGTTTTTAAAAATAAGGAAAAATCTCCTTTTTAACGTGTCTGTGCTTAAAGTCATGCTGACTTTGTAATTTAATTGTATTTTATTATGTGTTTGTTTGTCTGCTTTTATGAGTAATTACTCGAATAAAGCACTTTTGAATTGAATTGACTATTACGGTCTGTATTTTTCCTGTACAGGGTTGTACTCAGCCCTGTTGGGATCAGTTGGATTGTCAGGTCAAGGAATGGCAGGCTTGTATCTGATATAGTCCCACAAAATTTCACATAGGGATTCTGGAGGTTGATCCAGGCACAGAAAGTCTCAGCAGTTGCCCGGTCTCCTTTCCATAGGATCAAAATGTCGTCGATATAACGACGCCATATCGTCAAGTTCTGGTTAAAAGGATTTGTGGGTGCGTGGATAGTCTGTTCCTCAAAGGTGGCCATGTAGATACAGGCTATACTGGGAGCAAAAGTCGAACCCATAGACGTACCTCTGATTTGGTGATAAAACTGGGTGCCATACTGAAAGAAGTTCTCGGTTAGTGCTATACTAGCGCATGCCATGATGAAGGATATGGGCGTCGGAGAGGTCCATTCCTCTTGGCGTAAGGTCATTTCAACCGCTTCTAAGGTGGCTGCCTGGGGGATGTTGGTGTACAACGCTTCCACATCTAATGTTATTAGTAGATCAACGTTGTCCCTCCCATCCATGGACTCAATAAGTCTTAGCACATCACGTGTGTCCTGGAGGAAAGAAGGAATTTTCCTAACAAGTGGTTGAAGGAACACATCGCAGAACTTGGAAAGTGGCTCTAAGAGTGAGCCAATCCCTGACACTATGGGTCTTCCCGGGACAGGGCTGACACCCTTATGGATTTTTGGGAGAGTGTAAAAGTAGGGAACTACCGGGTCAGAGGCGAGCAAGAACTCAGCCTTGTTCTTGGTAATCCAGCCATTTCCCTCTCCTTCAAGTAGTAGACTGTTGATGTCATTAGTCAGTCTCCTGGTGGAATCCACAGAAAGTGGTCTATAGTGTGTGCGGTTGGCCAGTTGGCGTTTGCACTCTGTGTCATAATCTGTGGCATCTTGGATCACTGTCGCACCCCCTTGTCAGCTGATTTAATCACAACAGTAGGGTCGTTTCCTAGTGAGGAAGCAGCATCCCTTTCTGCTCTGCTGAGGTTGTTATATTCATTAGTATTGGGTCTGTTTTCTAGACTCTTGAGCACAGCTCGCTCAAACACTAGGACTTCAGGGGGATCATCCCATCAGATGGGGTAAAGGTGGAAGGCTTCCGCAGGCCAGTGTCACTGGCCAATGTATCTGTGGTTTCGCCAAAGAAGGCACGCAGGCGTACCTTTCTGAACAGTTGTTTCACTTCACACATCTCAGTGAATTTGTCGGGGGTGGGTGTAGGGACAAACCCCAAGCCTCTTTCAAGTAATTGTGTTTCGATAGGTGTAAGTACCCTGTTGGAGAGGTTCACAATCAAGCTCTCTTTCCTCTGGTGGTGCTCCTGGTCTCCACTTGTATTGGCATGTTGGTCTGATCTTGCCAGTGTACCCTTCTTGGCCCGGTTCGCTTGCGCCCTCTTCCTCTGCCCCAACCTCTGTCGTAAAAGGTGGATTCAGGGGGAAGAACTGTGGCGGGCCCTGTGGGTAAAAAGGATATTGCCAAGGTGGTATCATCTGTGGTGGACCCTGGAAATGTGGGGCTTGGTTATAGCCCTGGTTCCAGTTCGATCTACTTTGATTACGGTTATTATTAGGTTGGTGACTCCCACTGGAGTCACTGCTGGAAGAGCCCCTACAGCTGTTGTTATCGGTACTCTCATCTGAGGAATAGCCGGATTTCCTATTGGTGTACCCTTCCTTTAGATAGGGATACACCTTTTCTTTGTCAAATTTGTCCACATCTTTTTGCAGCTTGGCCATCTTCTGTTTCAAGAGATATTCCTGACTATCGCTGATCTCCTGATTGATCTCTGCCAATTTAGCAGTGAAAGCGGTCTTGGCAGATTTGTTTGTGGATGACCTCATGGTGGCTTCAATAGCAGTGATTTTCTCAAGTAAGGCATCGGCTAATCTTTTGGCTGTTTTGACTATCAGAAACAGTAGATCTTTCGTACATTTCCAGGATACCTGGCACCAGTCGAATTTGAACTTGCCGTCCTCTAAGAATAATCTGGGTACGATATTGACAATAAGGCCCTGGGGAGCTATGTTGGCTCTCAGGTACTCAGTCATTAATGCTCCATGAATGGTAATTCTGAGCCACTCTTTCTTGAGTACTGTGATAGTAGTCCAGTCCTCATTGTTAGACCCTGAGGCGGGTGTTTCTGCTGCTCCAAGGAGCGAGGGTGTTGTTCTTAATGCCTCTGCAATGGCTTCTTCATCGAAACTAAGACCTGGGACGTCCTCCATAGTTGGGGAGGTCTCCAGACGTTTGTAAAAATCACTTTCAGAGGAAGTGTCCTCTCACAGTGACGGGGTTACGACCCTGTTGGACCTCGTAGTGCGCTAGCACTATAGGTAACCTCAATGGTTCCGTGGGGGTGAACCCACGTGAAGCTATCAATACAAAAGGGGGAACCTTGATAGGACGATATTTAATGGGGTCCACTGTACATGTCCCGACATTAATCTACAATTAGAAGTACAGAGTTCCCCAGAGTTTGTTGTGATAGTGTGTGACCAAGAGGAAAGTGAACCAGCAGGGAACTAAGGGGTTCCCTTGGTGGGACTAAAGAACCTCACACATCCAGCAGGCTAAGTGACATACTTCATCACTCAGCGGCTAGGTGTCGTGCTTCATCATCGGCTCTTTGCTCCTACGTCAGACCGGCGCTGCAATGACTGACGGAGTACCCGAGGGTACTACTTTTGGTGGAGATCTTTTGTCCCGGCCGAAAAATGAGCGGAAGTGTGAGTGTTCTCGTGTGGTGTAGTCGTGAAAAAGTGGTGAAGGGTGTTTAAAAAAGGTGAGTCAGTCCACAGGGGGAGTTTAATGGCGTGGCTGGCTCCCTTAGTAAAAGGGTGAAAAGGGGGAGTTGAAACCTGCCTAATTAGTCCAGGTGACTAACTCTACCCTCTTTATTTGTGGACATGTTTCATGCCACTAGGGCAATTCTTCAGGACCTATCGGTAGCATACTACACAGTGCACACAAGTGAAAATATAGAAAGTATACAACCTTGGTAGGTCGGTAAACGGGCAGGCCTATGGTCCTACTCTGTGGGATTTGACCTAAAAGAAAAAGTAGGAAGGGTCAAATAGGTAGCAGAAACCAAATGTATGTGCAAATGATATCTGTATTTGAAGTGGTTCCAGAGGGCACACACTGTCTGGTCGTTAATAGCCGTAACACGGGCTAAATAAAATCGGTGAGTGGAGCTATTGCACAGTGGGGGCACCTCACCGAGCAACCATTACTCAGTCAAGAAAATTAAGAGCTGACTAATGGACTCACTATGTAAATTTAAACAAAAGAACACAAGGAAAAGGGCAATTTTCTGCGTTCGAGGAAGCAAACTTATCTACGTTCGAGGAAGAAAACAACAACACAAAGCCATTCTTTCACAGTGGATACAGAAAATAATGTATATGAAGGAGCATGGTCCTTACCCTAAGTGAAACCTACTAGGGCCCCGCAGACTGTTCCGTGGGTTCGACACGCATATGGATATGGTACCTATTGGGAACAGAAATTGTAGAGGGGGCTCACAAGTGGGAACAGGAGATGCTCAAAGGGTAGAGCGCTGCGGAATCCACCATTGTACCAGAAGCAGATAGAGGCAGCCCGTAATAGTAGCTAACCCCCGGGAGGGACCCAATGCTAAGGCAGCACAGGGGAGACCTGAACGCTAAGCCACTGGGTGAGGGAGCCGCAGTCGGGGAAAGGTATCCCGTAGGAGGACCAACGTGCCAGGCACAGAACCGGAACGCGGGCCGAGGACAACCCAACCCCCCGTCAGCACAAGGCGTCAGGGGAGGTCGGGCAACCCCCAGTCCGCGTCCAGCCCCACATCCGCACATAGTACCCACAGAAAGGAGCAGCGGACCAGTGGCAGCGTAGTGTCTCCAAGGACCACACAAGATGTGTACAGGTGACTGATGCATTTTTGTTTCTTCTCCTTGCCAACAGCATCATCAACCGACACAGGAGGAGACATGAGCACGGACCAGGAGGAGGGACCCAGCCGCAGTGCCGCCAGCGCTGAGGAGTCGGAGGGAGCCAATGGCACGGAGGGTGAGGGGGGTCAGGCGCCGGATCTTTGGAAGGCGACACGTCTTGTCATGTGGACGGCTCGGCTTTGACTCCCAGGAGGAGGGGCAATACGCGGCAACAGCATCTTCCATCACTGTGTCTGTCCCCACCTCCTCCAGACCCATCTCCACCCTCCCAGTTGCTAGAGTCCCTTCTGTCCGTGCTGCCCCCCTATGTCTCCTTCGTCCCCAGCACCGCAGCCCCTGCCCCTGTCTCCCATGCTGCCCTCAGTGCCGAGTCTGTGGACCTACTCCGGCAGATTCATGTTGGTCAGACATCATTGCTGACTGTCCTCCATGGCCAGACTCGAATACTGACACAGTTGTTGTCATTCATGGAGGGCATGTCAGATAACATGTCTGACCAACGTCGGATTCTATCGTCCATGGACTCCTCACTGATGGCAGCAGTTGCCCTCCTACAGCAGTCCGTCCCCCCACTCCTTCAGACCCATTCACACCCCCCTCTCCCATACCTGTCCAAAGCACAAGCAGACACACAAGATCACGCACACCAACAGAGCCACCCAGCACACTACCATGGAAGTGTAAGCACAGATCTCCTGGCACGCAAACTCAGGGGGATGCAGGCACACCCACAGGGACTGGGGTCTGACGGCAGGCACGCACCCACAGACAAAGTCCGCAAGGCTCACAGCCCTCTACCTCCACTCCCATAGAGTCCCCGGGTGCAGGTGGTGGTCTGGCTGAACTGGCAGCCGTGTGCAGTGCTGAATTCATTTCCACCTTTGGCGCTGCACAAGCCACTGAGGAGGATTCCTCCCCTCCTGCACCCACAACACCTACCCTTCCCTCTACTGTCCCTGCGGTGCCGGTCCCTGACCCAGATGATGCCCCCATGGGTCCACAACCCTTTAACTCCATCATGTGCAGGCAAGTTTGGGGTTGACAACCTCCCCAACGTACCACCAAAAAACAATATTGCGGACTTTAAACAAAAGAACACAAGGAAAAGGGCAATTTTCTGCGTTCGAGGAAGCAAACTTATCTACGTTCGAGGAAGAAAACAACAACACAAAGCCATTCTTTCACAGTGGATACAGAAAATAATGTATATGAAGGAGCATGGTCCTTACCCTAAGTGAAACCTACTGGGGCCCCGCAGACTGTTCCGTGGGTTCGACACGCATATGGATATGGTACCTATTGGGAACAGAAATTGTAGAGGGGGCTCACAAGTGGGAACAGGAGATGCTCAAAGGGTAGAGCGCTGCGGAATCCACCATTGTACCAGAAGCAGATAGAGGCAGCCCGTAATAGTAGCTAACCCCCGGGAGGGACCCAATGCTAAGGCAGCACAGGGGAGACCTGAACGCTAAGCCACTGGGTGAGGGAGCCGCAGTCGGGGAAAGGTATCCCGTAGGAGGACCAACGTGTCAGGCACAGAACCGGAACGCGGGCCGAGGACAACCCAACCCCCCGTCAGCACAAGGCGTCAGGGGAGGTCGGGCAACCCCCAGTCCGCGTCCAGCCCCACATCCGCACATAGTACCCACAGAAAGGAGCAGCGGACCAGTGGCAGCGTAGTGTCTCCAAGGACCACACAAGATGTGTACAGGTGACTGATGCATTTTTGTTTCTTCTCCTTGCCAACAGCATCATCAACCGACACAGGAGGAGACATGAGCACGGACCTTTCCCCATTGGCCTTCTTTGAGCCGGGACTCATTTCTGAAATCATTTTCCTTTTGGAGCTGAATAAAGCATTTTATTTTTCATTCTAAACTATTGCATTTTTGGTACTTTCTTTAGGTGCTCTGTGCCTAGGAGTTGGTGTCATGGGAATGTTTTGGGATTGTGAAAGATGTCTATTTTATGATGGTAATGAGGTGGGCCATGGTATCTATGTGTCATCACAATATTTACTATTTTGTTGAACGTTCCCTTCAGCAATGGCCATGCCTGTTCACAAATGAGTTCTGCTCATTAGTCTGTGCCATCCATGCTACTCACTGTACTTGTGTTTGTAGTATGTAGAAATGCCTTCATAGACACCATCACCCTTTTTCACACTATGCAGATGTATGATCACAGCCTTAGCTTATGTTTGGATTTGTTATGCAGGGTATTTGTGCACACGACTCACAATTTAGTGCTTTGTATCTAAGGGGTTTCAACCCTGTTTCTTCCATCAGAGAGTACATGTTTCACCACCTGGACATTCATATCAGGCCAGGGATGTACATGACAGTGTGTTTTTCTTGTTTGCTCTATTTGTTTGATGGGCTGTTACATGTCTATACACTATTGTGTCATGATGGTAGGGTGTGTAGGTTGCCTGCAACCTCCATGGGTGGATATGCATGTGGGATCTGACATCACACCCACATGTGGTGTGTCATGCAGTGTGTGACACTGCTGTAAGTGATGTGTTGCTATGTCACTATCAGGACTCTCAAAAGTTAGGGATGTAAATATACACCGATGTAGTTGTTGTATGATGATGATAATGCCCCCCCTATAACTGAGCACTGCTGGGAGTCCTCTGCACCCACCCCCTCATGTCTGGGCACTGCTGGGAGTCCTCTGCACCCACCCCTCTTATGTCTGGGCACTGCTGGGAGTCCTCTGTACCCACCCCTCTCATGTCTGGGCACTGCTGGGAGTCCTCTGCACCCACCCCTCTTATGTATGGGCACTGCTGGGAGTCCTCTGCACCCACCCCTCTCATGTCTGGGCACTGCTGGGAGTCTTCTGCACCCACCCCTCTTATGTCTGGGCACTGCTGGGAGTCATGTCCACCCACCCCTCTCATGTCTGGGCACTGCTGGGAGTCATGTCCACCCACCCCTCTTATGTCTGGGCACTGCTGGGAGTCCTCTGTACCCACCCCTCTCATGTCTGGGCACTGCTGGGAGTCTTCTGCACCCACCCCTCTTATGTGTGGGCACTGCTGGGAGTCCTCTGCACCCACCCGTCTCATGTCTGGCCACTGCTGGGAGTCCTCTGCACCCACCCCTCTTATGTCTGGGCACTGCTGGGAGTCCTCTGGACCCACCCCTCTCATGTCTGGGCACTGCTGGGAGTCATATCCACCCACCCCTCTTATGTCTGGGCACTGCTGGGAGTCCTCTGCACCCACCCCTCTCATGTCTGGGCACTGCTGGGAGTCATATCCACCCACCCCTCTTTTGTCTTGGCACTGCTGGGAGTCCTCTGCACCCAACCCTCTCATGTCTGGGCACTGCTGGGAGTCATATCCATCCACCACTTAGATGTCACGCACTGTACCCCAACATTCATGGCGTGTGTGCGGCTCGTATCACTATTGCAATGGTGATATACGCGAGCGTCTGACACACCGTACCCCAACATTAATGGCGTGTGTGCGGCTCGTATCACTAGTGCAATGGTGATATACGCGAGCGTGTGACGCACCGTACTGGTACACTTGCGTTGTTGAGGTACGCTGTACTCACCATCTGCGCTGTTGTCGGTTTCTATGCACCAGATTGTAGGCGTACAAGACTGGGATGACACGGTCGATGGGGTTCATGGCGTGTCTGTAGCGTACGGGGGTGCGGTCCGGGCCAGACTCTGCTTTTACGGACGTTTTCAGCTCCCGTAGCAATAGGGTCGTACGGAGTGTACGCGACACGAATCGTAGTTGCTGGGCCGGAAACTGTTGCCTGTTTACGTACGGACGGCGCATACTGCGTGACCCGGATATGAATCGTATGTATTTTTTGGTTGTATGGTGTTAGGTATGAATCGTACGTAGATCTGCTTTGGGTTAGGATCGTACTTGCGGTACAAAAGGGGGTGGTGATGGACGGAGTATCTGAACCAATCAAACACTCACACCCAGTCAAAAGATCTGGGTTTAATCCATCACCGTTCTTTAGCCCACTCTGCCACCCAGTTCAGACATGGCTATATGCAAATCAGTCTGACCCTGTGCCTTATGGGAACAGTCCAGCCCGAACTGCCAAGCCATGCCTTCCCTGGACCGGAAACAAGCTTCCGAGGACCGGTTTCTGGCATTACAGCCGTCTTCAGCCCGGCTTGCTTGAATCCAGTGGCAAAGTGAGCAAGGGACTCACATCTGAGCATACCCTGCCACACTTATGGCGGCCAAAAGCGGTACAAAAGGGGGTGGTGATGGACGGAGCATTAGAATCGTACTTGATCATACGTACGGGGACGTTGTAGGTGTACGAATCGTACGGGAAAAACGCTCCGTACGGCGAATGGTGGGGCATTTTACCGGATCGGAATCGGCCCCCTAATGTATGTAGGCATACATAATGCATGCATGAACTTTCTATGAACCCCAATATCTGAATTTATTCCTGCATATAATCACCAAAGCAAATTAGCCCCTCACAACAACATTCCCACTACCTTTAATTCCTTTGGGAAATTGAATGACTTCACAGGGGATGTATGGGATGGATCATCCTCCGAGTAAGTTCTGAATGGGGTCACTATCTGGCAATAGATGGGTCCTGTCATCACTCTTGCCACATTTAGGTGTACAAGAAAATATCTCGGCATCCAGTAACCAGTAACCTAAGCGATCCTTAATTGTACAAGTACACGTTTTAACCTATGGGTCCTACATCAATTATTAATGAGCATACACATAAAAACATCACAAAAAGAGGTTTGTTTATGTAAGATGTATAGAGAGCGCTCTGATCAGGGTTTGTGAGGACTTTACACAGTGCTTAAAACATGTAGGGCCTGATTTTCAAAGGTAAACTCACACTTTAGATGCAGCAAAAAGGGTTTTTTAAGAAAAACTCTGTAAGAGTGAGGCGCTCTGCCTGATGTTTACGTCTGGGTATATAGAAAGCTGAGTGATAGTAAGGTGCGTAAAGAGCGAGCGGGGAAGCCCGTAACCACTCAATATGAAAATCACATGAATTTCACAAGTCTAAAAAAACAGCATTGCTCTCGCACACAAAACATTTAAAGTTCGCAGAAGGCGAACAATTAGAATTGAAAGCACCACAACAGTATCATAAAAGGAACAGATGCAGATTCTTGAGTGTGTGTTTCAAGAAGAGTTGTTTAATCGGTCCACAATCAGCCACAATCAGCCGACACGTGTTTCGTCGTGTGAGTGTGGTTCACTACGACTCTTCAGGGCTTGTGGCTAGCCTGTATGTATACAGGTCTAGAAGGGTAGATGTTCAATATGGACATCCATCAGATGTGGACAGGATTCTTTTAAGTCAAACGAGTGGTCTTTCGAAAGACAATGCCAGAAAGCAAGTGTGTTTGCTTCCAATTCAAATCAAATCGTCGAGGTGTTGATTTATAAAAGGGCGTATACTTAATACGTGTGCGTATCAATCAGTAACCGGGAGGGGATCCTTATAGTTAGTTCGAGTGCCGACCAGTCTCGGCGTCTATTTCCGAAGTGTGCTGTCCCTCCTCTTGAGTTTCCCGGTCGCCGTTCTTGGCAAACGGCGACCGGTAAACTCACACTTTATTGTAAGTTTATGATTTTTTGGTTATTCACAAACAAATTTTACTAAGAGTAGCTTTACGACTGCATGGTCTCTGTACTTGTGCAAAAAAATCGTTAGCTTGCACTAATGTGAACATTTACCTTTTTTAAATCAAGCCCATAATCTCAGCCTATTATAAGAAACAGGACTTCTAAAGCATTAGGCATAGCAATCTCTCTATTTAAATGTGAATAATCTTATTCTAAACCCCATATTTTCCATAGACCTTTATCAAGCAATAACTTGTGTCTTCTCCGTTTCTCTTTAAATTTCCATTTAAAAATAATATAAAATAATAATTCTTTGTAACAAACCGTTTTCTCAAAATGAGCAATGCAAAAACTTTTCCAGTAAGGTTGTCAACAAACAAGAATTCTTTAAAAAAAATATTGTAATACTCATGTCATGGATGATGTAATGGCACCGATGAATTGACTCAAGCTCTGTAGGAAAACCAGCTCTACCTACACTTTGTATTTCAAATCGAATCTCTTTTTGTGACATGCTAATAAAGTCCATAAAAACTAATTGATGCTGTACCCATAAGCTACTACTTATACTGTTAATGATCACTTAATTTGGTGACATCAATGCACAGTTACTATTGATTAGGTCTGGTGAGGCTAAGCTGAGGAAGGAGGGCATGCCTGATGTGAACACAGGATCTTGGCGCAGATCTGATGCCATAGTGACACAAGCCCATAGGATTGATGATCCCACAGTGACCCAACCTATGAACTGATGAGCCAATAGGGACCCAACCTATGCACTGATGAGCCCACAGTGATCTACCCTATATGCACCGATGAGCCCACAGTGACCCAACCTATACACTGATGAGCAACACTGACCCCATTTATCCACTGATGAGCCCACTTTGACCCCACCTATGCACTGATGAGCCCACAGAGTCCCAGCCTTGCACGGATGAGCTCACTGTGATCTATCCTCTGTACTGATGAGCCCACAGTGACCCAATCTTTGCACTGATGAGCCCACAGAGACCCAACCTATGAACTGATGAGCTCACAGTGACGCAACCTATAAACTGATGAGTTCAGATTGGTCCAACCAATGCACTGATGAGCCCACAGTGACCCAATCTATAAACTGAGAAGCCACACTGACCCCATCTATGCAGTGATGAGCCCTCCATGACCCAACCAATGCACTGATGAGTCCACAGTGATCACATCTATGCACTGATGAGCCCACAGTGACCCAACCTATGCACTGATGAGCCCATAGTGAACTAACCTATATGCACTGATGAAACCACAGTGACGCAACCTATACACTGATGGATCCACAGTGACCCAACCTATGCACTGATGGGCCCACAGTGACCTAACCTATATCAACTGTTAAGCCCACAGTTACCCAACCTATACACTGATGAGCTACAATGACTAAATCTATGCACTGATGAGCCCACAGTGACCCAACCTACAAACTGATGAGCTACACTGACCCAATCTATGCACCGATGAGCCCAGAGTGAACCAACCTATGATCCGATGAGCCCACAGTGATCTATCCTGTATGCACTGATGAGCCCACAGTGACCCAACCTATAAACTGATGAGCTACACTGACCCAATCTATGCACTGATGAGCCCACAAGTACCCAGCCGAAAAAACTGATGAGCTACGCTAACACAATCTATGCACTGATAAGCCCACAGTGAACCAAACTATGAATTGACGAGTCCACAGTGACCCAACCTATGCACTGATGAGCCACAGTGACCCAACCTATTTACACGATGAGTCCAAAGTTACCCCACCTATGCACTGATGAGACCACAGTGAAGGATCATATAAACTGCTGGGGCCAAAGTGACCAACCCTATGCACTGATGAGCTCATAATGACACAAACTATGTACTGATGAGCCGACAGCGAAGCATCCTATAAACTGATTAGCTCAAAGTGAACCAACCTCTGCACTGATCAGCCCACAGTGACCAAACCTATACAGTGATGAGCCCACAGTGTTCCACCATTGGCACTGATGATCCCAGAGTGACCCAACCTGTAAACTTATGAGCACACAATGACCCATACTATGCAATGCTGACAGATAGTGACCCAAACTATGCACTGATGAACCCATAATGACCCAACCTATGCAATGATGAGCACACAGTGACACAATCTATGCACTGATGAGTCCACATCGACCCAATGTATGCACTGATGAGCCACAGTGACCCCACCTGTTCACTGAGAAGCCCACAGTGACCCAATGTATCCACTGATGAGCCACCGTGACCCAACATATGCACTGATGAGCCTACAGTGACCCCCCTATGCACTGATGCCCCCTGTGACCCAAATGCACTAATGACCCCACAGTGACCCAATCTATAAACTGAGGAGCCACACTGACCCCATCTACGCACTGATGAGATCACTGTGACCCAACCAATGCACTTATGAGTCGACACTAACCCAATCTATACACTGATGAGCCCACATTGACCAATCTTTGCACTGAAGAGCTCACAGTGACCCAACCTATGCACTGATAAGCCCAAAGTGACCCAATCTATGTAATGATGTGCAAACAGTGACTCAGCCTATGCACTGATGAGCTCTCTGTGAGCCAACCTTTGCACAGTGTCGCAAATTCTAAATTGATGGGCCCACAGTGACCCAACCTATGCACTGGTGAGCCCACAGTGACCCAACCCATGCACTGATGAGTACACAGTGACCCAACCTATAAAATGAGGACCCACAGTGACCCAACCTATGCACTGATGAGCCCACAGTGACTCAACCTATACACTGATGAGACCGCAGTGACTTAACCTCTATGCACTGATGACCCCGCAGTTGTCCAACCTATGCACTGATGAACCCACTCCGACCCATTCTATGCACTGATGAGTCCACAGTTACCTAACCTATGAACTGATGAGCCCACAGTGACCCAATCTATGCTTGGATAAGCCACAGTGATCAAACCTATACACTGCCGAGTACACAGTCGACCAACCTATGCACTGATGAGCCCATAATGTCATCACAACCTCTGCGGTGATGAGTCCACTGTGACCCAAACTATGAACTAATGAGTCTACAGCTATACAACCTATGCACTGATGAGCCAGCAGTGACCCAGCCTATGCACTGATGAGTCAGCAGTGATCTAACCTATATGCACTGATGAGCCCACAGTGACCAAAACTATAAACTGATGAGCCACACTGTCCCCATCTATGCACTGATAAGCCCACTGTGGCCCTACAAATGCACTTATGAGTCCAAAGTGACCCAACCTATAAATGAATGAGCCCACAGTGACCGAACCTATACACTGAGCTCACAGTGACCCGGCCTTAGCACTGATGAGCCCACAGTGTCGCAACCTATGCACTGATGAGCCCTCGGTGACCTAACTTCTATGCGCTGCTGAGCCCACCGTGATCTAACATGTACGCACTGATGAGCCCGCAGTGACCCAAACTATAAACTGAGAAGCCACACTGACCCCATCTATGTAGTGATAAGCCGACAGTGACCCAACCAATGCACTTATAAGTCCAAAGTTGCCCAACCTATGCACTGATGAGCCCACAGTGATCTAACCTATATGCACCGATGAGCCCACAGTGACCCAACCTATACACTGATGAGCAACACTGACCTCATGTATCAACTGATGAGCCGACAATGACCCAACCTATGCACTGATGAGGCCACAATGGTCTAACCTATATGCACTGATGAGCCACAGTGACCCAGCCTATAAACTGATGAGCTACATTGACACAATCTATTCACTTAGTAGCCAATAGTGACCCAACCTATGCACTGAAGAGCCCAGACTGATCCCAACCTATGCACTGATGAGCCCACCCTGATCTAACCTATTTGCAATGATGAGCCCACACTGACCCAACCAATAAACTGATGAGCCCAGAGTGAACCAACCTATGCACTGATGAGCCCACTGTGACCCAACCTTTGCACCGATGTGCCCACATTGACCCAACCTATAAACTGATGAGCGGACAGCGACCCAATCTATGCACTGATGAGCCGACAGTGACCCAACCTATAAACTGATTAACGCATAATGACCGAGACTATGCACAGATGAGGACATAGTAACTCAACCTATAACCTGATGATCCCACAGTGACCCCAACTATACACTGATGAGCCCACATTGATGCAAACTATAAACTGATGAGTCCAAAGTCCCCCAACCTATGCACTGATGAGCCCACAGTGACCCAACCGATAAACTGATGAGCACAATGTGACTCAACCTATGCATTGATAAGCCCGCATTGACCCAACCTATACACTGATGAGCCCTCAGTGACCTAACCTATGCACAGATGGTGAACAATGACCTAACCTATATGCACTGATGAGCCAACCGTGACCCAACCTATGTACTGATGAGCCCACAGCGAGCCAAATGCACTGATGAGACCTCAGTGACCCAACCTATGCTGTGATGAGCCCACAGTGTCCTAATCTGTGCATTAAAAAACCCACAGTGACCCACTGTATGCAATGATGAACCCACAGTGACCCAGCCTATGCAATGATGAGCGCACGGTGACCCAACCTTTGCTCTGTTGATCCCACAGTGACCTAACCTATATGCACTGAGGAACCCAAAGTGACCCAAACTATGCACTGATGAGTCCATAGTGACCCACCCTATGCACTGATGAAGGCACAGTGATCTAACCTATATACACTGATTAGCTCACAGTGATTCACCCTATTCAATGACCCAACCTATGCACTTATGAGCCCACAGTGACCCATTCAATGCACTGATGAGTCCACAGTGACCCAACCTATGCACTGATGAGCCCGGTCTATGCACTGATTGTCAGAAGTTGGCCTGGCATATGCTGTCCACTATTCTAGTGGGCACCTTGCACCAGTCCAAACGACCCTTTTTGATGGTTGGTTTAAAGACAACCTATACAGAAAGCTATCCTAGTGGTAGCTGTGGAGAGCAGCCTTCAGGCTAAGTCTTGAAGGAATGTCAAGCGGCGTGTTTTACCAGTCTATAATCTCATGAATGACCAAATGAAAGGAGAACCACACCAGGTATATATATAAAATATATGTATTTATTCTAAACACATCCCTCTAGTCTCTTTCTGAGGCTACAAGCAAAAGTACATACAGTAAAATTATTTAGCACACAGTAAATTAGCACAATATATGGTTAGCCCTAGAGGCGTACCAAACCATATACTAAGAAAGTGGTATAAGAACCACGATAGACATAGAGACCAGGCCTAGAGCCTGTAGAACCGCTGGGGCAACCAGGTACCACCGAAGGTAGTGACACAGGGTACCCACGGGGGATGTGTGCAGTGTCTAAACACAGCCACGAATCACCATTGACTACTATGGAGAAAGTTGTGATTAGAATTTTAAAGAGTAGGGACACTTAGAAGTGGACTTGAAGCAAACCCCTTTAGAACTAGACAGTTCCAGAGTCAATACCCACGGGAGCACCGGAGTACTTGAGTTACCTCACCCAGGGAAGCCGGGTGCATAGGTGTCTTTTCGTGTCGGGTTTCGTCGTCTTTCTCTATGGCAAGCTGCTGAAAAGTGCTGCAGGCAACCAAGTGGAAAGTGTCCAAATGGATCCAAGGGTGGATTGGAGATCTGAAGAACCTGAAAGCAGAGGAGACAAGGTCTGGGTCACTAGCCAGTGACCAGGAAGGCGATGAGCAGATGCCCACCAATGTCGGGTGATTTCAGGTGCAGAAGGTGAAGCTTGACTCTTCATCCACGAGGACCAGGAGGTGTCAACGACAACCAGGAGTTGAATTTGAGCTGTCCCACGTAGGATGTCAAATGCTGAGGTGTCAGTATTCAGATTGGACTGAACAAACCTTGGCAACAGCAACCCACGCAGAAAGCAAAGATTGGCTACGGTGCAGACCAGCAAGGTCTGAGGGACTCACCCTTTGGAGGAGAATCAGAGCACGTCTAGAGCAAACAGAAAAGCCCAAGAAACAGAAGAGTTACCTTTGTGGAGACCCACCAGTTGACGGACCAGGGATCGCAAAGGAGCCTCAAGCAGAAATGCTAGAAGCAGGCCCACGGAACACTTGTGAAGTGTAGGCCCACAATCTTCAGTGCAAAGGATGCTTGGGGCTTGGACTACAAGTAGCCTAACGCACAACTTCAGGAAAGCTCAGGAAGTTGATGCACTTGCAAATGTGTACGGTGTCCAGGAGTTCTAGTTCCACGTCACTCGTGAGGGCTGTGGGTCTCAGCTTTGCTGGGATCTCGTGTCGGCCTCTGAGAAGTCTGGAAGTCCATGTCGAGAGTAGCAAATCTGTCGGGATCCGGCGGGAGCCTTGGAAATGCAGACCAGCAAGATGCTTCTTTGGTGCCTGTTTGAACAGGGGAGTCAATCCTTGACCCCAAGGGAGATTCTTCCATCTTCTAGTCGAAATAGAATGTCGAAGTTCAGTATATATGTTGCAGAGTTTCATCCAGGTATAATCTAAAGTCCTAAGGACTGGGTTCCTATACTTATACTAAGTTTAGGGGTTGGACTTACTCTAGGGTCCCACCTATGGGAGGACCCAGGGAGGGGGTGGTTACACCCCTTTCCCTTTGTCCAGTTTCATGCCAGAGCAGGGGCTGAGTGCCCCTGCAACTGGTTGGAACTGGGGTATGCACAGGGACACGAAGTGTGCCCCCAGCACTGTCTGAAAAACATTCTATGAATGCACCCACCCAGCCCCAATACACTAAAGCCTGTCTGGGAGGTGGTAACACCTCCCTGTGACAGGAAACCTATTGTCCAGGCTTCCGTTGCCGGAGGTTCATCCAGCAACAGGAGGTCAGACTTGTGTCTGTGGCTGCAGCATCCATTTTGTGATGCTGGGGCTCTTTTAAACTATTACCGGTCAGGTAAGTGTGTACATGTCTTCTCCCTCTAGAAGGGTGGAATTCTACCCCCACTGCCAGGACTGGCGGGGGAGGGGGTAGGATTTAAAGGTGTTTGACACCAACACAACATGTTTCTATGCACCCATTTCAAAGTTAGCATTTACCTGGAGGTTACAATGCACTTAAGAGTATATGGTCTGGCTGCATCACAGAACACCATCAGAGAATAGATTCCGAAAGCTGCAGAGGGGTCCTGCTCATGCATGGGCACCCTCTCACACAAAACCAAGCACTCTGCCTTCAGGATTGATAAAGCCTGCCATAGGAGTGACTTTTAGGTTTATATGTGTCAGTGATTAAAGGTAGATATAGGTAACCTATATCTTAGTAAGGGGCGCATGCACCACCTTACCCAGGCTGCAGTAGCAGACCTGTGGAGCCATTTTGGAAAGCTTCCCAGTGGTGGCATAATACATGCTTCAGCCCCTGGTAGGCCTCTGGGGTACCTATGACCTTGGTACCTAAGGTACCATATACTAGGAACCAGTGCTTAATTTGTAAATTATTAAGTGCTGGGGCCCAAGGTATTACTAACTGGTCCACTGTAGCTGGCACATTCCACATCTCTTTTTAACTGCAGGTTTAAGTTCAAGTTGTATAATTTCTTAACGCTATGTTAAATATTTACTGCTGCACTTATGAATGTTGCTTAAAAATACACACACACAGCCACCATGTAGTGGGTTCTCATAAATATGTGCCGCAGCACCGGAAAACACTAGCACAAATTAAGCACTGGAGGTAGAGTGCTAAATTAAAAATGCAAAGCAAATGCTGGGTGAAGTGTTAAATTGACACTTGCTTCCTCAGTTTAGGTCCGATTGTAAGTGTGGGTGGGTGAGGAGGTGCCGATTCATCTATTCTCAAACCAAGATATTATAAAGTATGAACTTTAGTAGTATTAATATCCTTTTTCCTCAAGGATTGCTTAAACATTTTGTTATGAAAAAATGACACCAAATAAAGTACTTTTTTAATGATAATGGCCACGCCTCTCATTTATACATCCTCGGCATAAGAGCAACAGTTACTTTGCGACTTAAATGGGTGTCTGTGAGTTTTAATACAGTTGTTTGCAACAGACGCATTACCCACTCAGCTAGCCGTGCCACTTGAATGTAGGATGCGAGCGCAAGTCTGGTTTCCTAGGGAGACAGGTATCCAGGGTTACCGATGTGGATGAAGCTAGACAAGTTATCAAGTGCAAGGACTCTCAAACTCAACAATAGTGCCCTGTTTATCCCTGCACAGCTGTTTCCACTTCAAAAATAATCAAGCATACGCCTCCTTACAGGCTGTACCTTTTAGTTTCAGATCCATTTTATTATTCCATTAAGACTTTGTCATACAAAAAAACACAGAACAACACACAAACTAGCAATACCAGGGCACAGAGATAAGGACAATGCTATTAAATAATATAGCCGACATTTCGCTTTTCTATAGTTCATCTTTGAAGAACTTAATTCTGTCCTCTCCCAAATTCCTTTGAAAGCCCTCTTAAATTTTCCTATGTTTGGTGGTAGGACCCTACTGCCAAAGTATTAATAAGACATCACCATCATAACTCTCAACCTTTTGAGTATCAAAGGAGGGCAAAATTGAGTGATTTTGGAAAACGAATCTATTGAAATAAATGGAGAGGAATCATTTTTGTAGGGCGAGGAAGTTTTTGAAGGTGAGTTATCCCACCATGATTTATGGTAGGTATTTTGCTTGTACGAAGAAGATGTGTCCAAGTAGCCTGGTACCCTTCACATGACAGTGAGTTGGGAGGCATGCACCAGAAGAGAGAGACTTCTCCATAGGTCGTTTAATACAACATCATCAAGGAATAAACGTACACTGGGAGTTGACCCGCAAGCCTATCTCTAAATGCTGGGTAATTTGTTCAAAGCGGGTACATCTAACGGAAATATTGGTGCTGTAGAATGAAACTTAACCGAAGCAAGAAAGAGAGGAATATATAGATCTGATTTATTTTGGCTTTAGGTAGGGGCAGTGGGGAGAGAGTGTATTGTGGTCTGTTTTCTGTGTTTGTCAGAGCTCATGTATGTCATTATAATTGGAATGAATGTGTCTTTCATGAGCTGCTGTTACTGAAGGTTCTGATCAGTTGAAGCCAGTTACGGCTATGCCTGCATCTTGTTGTTCGATGATTAAACACACTCAACTAGCCACTGTGTTGGTGTGGTTATTGTATTTTGGATCTTAATTTAGTTTTAGAGTTTGATCCAGTGGACCCTAAAGGCATTTCTACCCAACCTGGAGAAGTGTAATATGTTGACCCAGAAGAGATAATAAGGGGTAGAATGAATTGTTGCAGGGTTTGTGCTCAGGAACAGAACTATGCTTGGGACCATAGAACATTGGTAGATAGGGACTGACTCACCATACCACCTCAGTACCATGAGCTCAAGCCCGACTAGCTATAGTGTCTCACTTGCCCTCCTACTCATATCCAGAGAAACAAGAGAACTGACACCCCAGAACACAACACTCTCGACCCTCTCAGGACACTTCATTTCAGCCACTCACTTGTACTCATCCTCAATAAGATATGACAATGACAAGAAAGAAGTTTGAAATGTTTGATTAAAGTATTGTGCTCTATTTTGCAGTATACATGCCACAATCAGAAAACAACTGCCTAGCAGAAATACCATCAGGATTGTCAATAAACCATATATTATGAAAAGTCCTGTCATTTTATAAGACAGAATAGGCTAACCCCCCCTCCCCTTCTACAGAAGCAAACTGAATATACAGCAAAGATATTTGGACTTAGTTACGCACCCCGTACCTTAGCATACACAGATGAATGTTCTACATCTCAGATACAGCTGTGATGTTCTCTCAGAAAATATCTGTCTCTCTGTGTGTGTTACATTGTTGTGCATACCTATATGACAAGGTTCCTATGTTCATAAATAATAGCTGCACCACTGTGGTGTGTCTAGGTGCGAGTGCCTGACCAGAACAAAATAACAAGGGACATTGTTGTTTGACCATGGCTGCTGTTCAGACTAAATCCCAGAAAAGAACAGAACAAGAAAACAACTGCAGGTTCTGTGTGAAAATATAATGTTTCACAAAAATCGAATTTATCGAAAAAAAAGTAACCTATGGGGAACAAGGATTCAACGCAAGTTCGCTGTAATCACCTTACTAGAAAAAATACTCTTTTTCTAGAGACCCCTCACCAACCAGGTTTCCCCTACGTAGCATGCTTCATCATTGGGGTTCCTCTGAATCCTCTACGGATTGAGGCGTGCGGCAACTTGTGAACTACGTAGGAGCAGTTAGTTATGGACTATGTCTATATCTCTATTCATATTTAGAGTGGAAATCTAGGCTTGTAATTTATTTGTATTACTGCAGCTCTTACATTTCAGGTGGAATCACCTCACTATACATCTGTGCTGTCACAAGATGGCCGATGGAGAAGGAGCTCTTCCTGAGTGCTCCAGAGGTAAGGGATCACCATCCGCGTAAATTCCTGGGAAACCTGCCCCATTGAACCAAAACATTGCACATTTTGAACCAGCAAATAACTCTTACCTGAGATCTGGAAGCTTTGGACCGACACCGTGCTACTGGATGGAGGGGAGTAGTCCATTTCTCGCCCAATTAGAAAGGCTTCAATCTAAAAGGCACTTGGTGAACCCTGACCTTCTCGAACTGCCGCGCCGCCTCCACTAGAGGAACCCAACCTGCACTTCCCCATCCTCTTTACCCCCTAATCAAGAGGATGTCAACCAATATAAGACCCCACCAGAACTCCACACTACCCCCCACCCCCTACTCCTCACCAACCTAAAACAACACAGCCCCACTCCTTCTCCATCACCTACCCATCCAACCTCTCAGCTAACGCCGCTAAAATCTTTATACATAGACTACTCAATCTATACCATGAAACACTCATAGCTGACTTCTACCATAACCCCTCCAAAGGAAAGACTAAAACAGATCTCATCTTCTACACTTCCCACCACGCCCAGTGGAGAAATAATCTAGCCAACCTCCTGCGAATTACCAAAATCACCAACATCCCCCACGGCCAAATACTGATTATCTCCAAGTCCTCTTCCTTCAAAATCAACGCCACCATAACAATATACAGAAATGGCAAAATCATAGTCCAAGCCAATAACTTCAACCTCTGCCAATTTGAACTCGCCTTCCCCAAGCTGCGTAACTTCATCTCCGCCACGTCCAATCACCCCGCCCGTTCCCAACACACTCCCCAGAACCCAACCCAAGACAGAACACCCATGAAACCTGAAGCAAGCCCTCAACTACCGAACACCTGAGACCTCCACCCCACGCCAGAACCCTCTCTACCCCTATTCCCATCCCCCCAGCCACACCTCCCACCCGAGACTTCATGCCCTGAACCACTTCCCCACTTCACACCCACTTCCCCTAATCCTACCCTCACCAACCCACCTGTCGAAACCCTTACTCTCAGTTGAATTTGCCACACAACCCCTCCCCTCCTCCTAACAATACCTCCCCTCAACCCCCACCCCAACCTACACCCTCAGCTGAATGTCTCCCCTAACACCTCCCCTCCCCCTAGCCCTACCAACCCACAACCCTCCTGCCCCAACCTATACCCTCAGTCTGTTCGCCCCCAACCCCTCCTCTCCCACTACCCCAAACCTAGAGTCCATGGCAGAATTAACTGAACACCTCACACGCACTGAAACACAACTCGGCACCCTCTTACCCTCTTACCAAGGACCCCTAAGCACCTCATAACTTTAACCGAAAACCTATCCCTTCTCCATCGCCAAATTAATACAATCTCGCAGAGCATAAACACAATCCTTCTCAACACCAAGGCCCCGCCTCCCCGCCCAACACCCAATACTCCCCTCCCTCATAAACATTAACGAGCGACTTCAACTGCCCAAGCAACAGACGACCAGCTGGCGCTCCACCCCCAGAATCACCCATTCTCTCAGCCCAAGAAGAGCCGTCCCTGAGATATCTTTGAAAGAGGCAGCAACCCTCGCGAACACCTATGACCCCACAACTACCTCCAACATACAGGTAATCACAGGATTAGGTAGAGCCAACAAACAACTTTCATCCACAAGACCTCCTCCCAAACGCTCAACCATTCCCCAAGCTCCCCCCTCCTCCCAAATCTTTTCTAACAGCGGCAAGACAAACTGCATGCTTATAAACTGCAGATCCGCAGTCAAGCATGCAATAGAGCTGGCTGATGCCATACTGAATCATGACATTGACATTGCGTTCCTCACAGAAACCTGGCTAAATGATATATCCAATCAGCTCCTCAACCTTCTAGTCCCCGCTGGTTTCTCCATCATCAAAAAAGACAGAATTGACCAACGAGGTGGTGGCATTGCCATCATCCATAGTATCAACATCAATCTAGTTGAAATCAAAACCTACTCCTTCTCTACCTTTGAATACCTCGAGACACACATCATAACTCATTAAAAACAACAAAGTAACAAAATGCCATCTCATCTACAATCCCCTGGAAACTCTCTTGCATTTGGAGAACAAATATCAGACCTACTTACACACTGCTCCCTAGCCAACCCCCATAACATTATCCTGGGTGACTTTAACCTCCCCTGGAATAACGAAAAGGACACTGTCATTCAGTCTCTAAATGAACTCCTTCTCACAATTGCGCTCACCCAACACTGCAAGGGTCAAACCCACAACAAGGGTTCTACCCTTAATGCAATCATAGTCAAAAACAAAACAATAACCATCAATAACATCCTACCAATCAACTGGTCAGACCATCACATCATTATATATTCCACATGAATCAAACTGCTAGTCCTCCAGCCATAACTCAAATTACCCATCAAAGGAGCAGAAGCCTCAATGCCATCCCCCTCCTTGTCCACGAAGAAACCATAACCTCACTTCTCCCTCCCTCCACAGACAACCTCAACACGGTCAAGCTCACGACACTGTACAACAGGACAATGACAACTGCTATTGACCAACTAGCCCCCTTGAAACTGAAAAGGGTCAGACACTCCCCTTCCAAAGCCTGGTTCAACAAAGACCTCAACTCCGAAAGAAGAAAGGTAAGAGCCGCTGAGAGACTCTGGAGAGGGGACCCATCTACAACCAACCTCTCCCAGCTCATAAAAGAATGCAGTAATTACAAAAAAGACATAATCAAGAAAATAGCCTTCTTCTTCCGGAGTGCCCTAGACAAAGCCAAGAACCGCCCCAAAGAAAACTTTTCAACATGATCCAGAAACAGACCTCCAAGTCCACCAAAGCAAACCCCCCTGCCTCCAAAGTTCAGTGTAACGACCTGGCCAAATTCTTAGATGACAAAATCACCAATATCGAGCTGTCCATTGACTGGCGCCCTAAATCCCAACACATCAAATCCTTCCTCACCCACAACCAAACCTAACTCAACCCCAGTTTATGACATACTCCCAGAAGACAAGACCCCTCTTCCGCCAACCACCAAAATAAACCTTCACCCTAAACACCCATCTTCTCCCAAATGTTGGAAAGACTTCGAACCTCTCTCCGAAGAGGATATCTCCAAGGTGATTACCAACTCCAAACCCTCCAACCACTATGCTGACCCCCTTCCGGCCTCCTTGGCTAAGTACCTCAACCTCCCCCTAACCCCACTATGGACAAATATCATCAACAGCTCCCTAAACAAAAGACTGATGCCCGACTGCCTCAAACAAGGCCAAGTCAACCCCCTTCTAAAAAAACCTGATGCCGACCCGAATTATCTCAAAAACTTCAGGCCCATCCCCAACCTTCCTTTCCTAGCCAAAATCCTGGAGAAATGTGTTCTCGCCCAACTGAACCAACACCTGGAATCCAACAACCTACTTGACTCACACCAATCCAGATTCAGAAAGGGATTCAGCACAGAAACCGCCTTAATGAACATAACCAACGACATTCATAACTCCCTTGACTCAAACAGATGCTGCCTACTTGTCCTCCTCGACCTACCAGCTGCCTTTCGACAGACCACAAATGACTTGTAGTGTAGTTCCTATATTCCCAATAGGCTCTACGCATTGGAATAATAAATCCTGTAGTTTAGACGTGGGACTGGGTCGACTAGGTCTCTACCGAATCTATTAGACTTAATTTTGAGTGCCAGCTAGCTCAGAGGTCACTAGAAACTTTCTCAAATTCACAAGAAGGGATTCGTTTCTGACAACCGCATAAACATGACAACTTTGTTTCCCACGAATAAGAAATCAATCTCTAGAGTCGCGGAAAAAATGATATAGCTATTTTACTCAGTCATTCGTGCATGCTTCGTTTCACCAGAGGTGCTGAGAAAATAGAGAGACGGGCGTTTTCAATAAAAAGTATTTATTGAACAGTCTTCTTTCTCAAGCATAAGAAATGTACTGCTACAATCGTAATACTGGTAATAAAGTACAGAGTATATAATACGAACAGTATTATAAAGTAGTACTGTAAAAGCATGATATGGTTTCTAAGTCATAAATTGCCTTAAAACTGATAAAATACATACAGTGTTAAAATGATGGCTTAAAGTACTCAACTGGTGCTTCTAAAATACGCCTACCCCGGTGTACCTGACCTAAGCCTAGCACAGGGGAAGAAGTAAGTGAGGAGTAGTTTAAGTCTAGTATTTTCTGCCAAGAATCTAATCAAGAATTCTCTAAGGGTCTAATCAGCTCCGTACCTTGGTTTAGAATGAAGGAGGTCTTGTATCTCTCTCTCAGGACTCGATTTCCCAGCAACCCGCAAGGGTAGCCTGGAAACACTGGAGCTGGATTTCTCGGCAGGAGAAAAGACAGAGTCTCCCAGTGCATCAGCTGGAGGGTCGGCTTCCTTCGGCACTTGCTGCTGCAGGGCGTCGGGCAAGTAGTTAGTCGATCTGCTCCAAACCACAGTGTGTCTGCTTGGGCAAATCTAGGCATATTTATACTATGAAGGTGCCGAGTTTGACGTGTGACTGGATTTAATAATGTCATCGAAGACTTAGTTCTTCAAAAACTCCATGATTTCCTAGATAAATTAGTATTCAGGCAAGGGGATGTCCCTAGCTGCTGAAGGCGGGTTTTTCTAAGAAATCGTTGCTGATTCTTGGAACATAGTGGAAGTAGCCATGCCGTATTTGGGCTGCATAGGCTCAGTCTAAATATGGTAATGATTTCTATGCCTATATAAGGATAGGATAATCCGTATCTATATAAGGGCATTAATCGGGAAAATTTAAACTAGGGTCCTAGATTCATTTACAACACCCACTCCTTGATCTTAAGTTCAATAACACTAAACCTGTAAGCACTGAACATATCTATAAAGTTAGTGTATACAATCCCACCCAAAATACAACATACAAAATTGCATTTGAAAAGGCTTGTTTGAATGTAATGAGTATAGAATAAGAAGGTCTGTATAGATATGAAGCATAGTATACATTCTATTATTGTAAAATATATTCATGAAATGTCTCTGAAGTTTAACAGAAAGGAAAAATAAATTTTCGAGACCATCCCATATCATACTTTATAAGACTTTTTTTTGTTTTTTTCTGATTATTAGGCCAAAAATAGTCATTAGGAAGTTTTTCAAAAGAAATCTTGTTCTCTAAGAATAGTTCTACTTTAAGCAGATTACTCTTTTCCAAAAGTTCTGTTTTGGAAAAAGTTCAAATTAGTAGATTGTTTTGAAAAATGAAGGCCGAATTTGAGAGTTAAGAGAACGCTGTGTGAAATAATCGAAAGTTATTCTCAGGAGTGTCAGGAGAAAAGATCAGATCGTCTAGGCTGGCAAATAAACCGTCTACCGTAGTAGGTGAAAGTGGAACCACTTCAGTTAGCAGATCAAAAGTGCAGAAGTGTGGATCATCGCCGTCAGCGTTTGATGCATTAGCAATGTCCATAGTAGATGGTACCTGTATGCCTGTAGTTTCTCGTATCTCACCCTCAGTTAGACTTGCCGGTGAGACCTCAATGAATGCCGTCATCAGAATAGGCAGCCGTTGGGGGCAACACTATGCATGAGCCGTTACTGGACCTAGCAAAGCGTCTACATCCGATGGCAGTACCGATGGAAGTGTAAGACAAATGTCCAACACGCATTCCTGTCCGCAAAGCAGGCATCGAAGAACAGGTAAGATGCAATCTTGCCAGATTGGTCTGAACGATAGAAACCAGGTTGTGTTCAGATCTCTTAAAGGAGCCAAGCCAAGAATCTGTGAAATTCTCTCACGATACCTCATGGCATATCCGCGGCTTTCGATACCGTGTCCCATGACATATTACTGGATCGCCTGTGCAACATTGGAATTGGGGGTACCCCCTTGGCCTGGGTAAGATCGTTCCTGGAGGGTAGATCTCAACAAGTCTTCCTTCGGCCTTTTGTATCGGAAGTAAAGCCCCTGCTTTGTGGTGTTCCACAGGGCTCTGCACTTAGCCCTGTATTTTTTAATATCTACCTTACCCCGCTGGCAAAGTTGGCTGAAACCTGGGGGGTCAGAGTGATCTCTTATGCTGATGATACTCAGCTGGTGTTTTCCTTTAGAGATCGCTCTGACGGCAGCTTGGCCAATTTTCGTCACTGCCTTATTAACATCTCCGCCTGGATGACGTCTAACAGTCTTAAACTTAATACAGATAAGACGGAAGTCTTGTTTTTTAATCAGAAGTCCCCTCTTTCCCCTTCGCTCTGGTGGCCGACGGAGCTTAATTCCTCATCTGCTCCGGCTCAAACAGCTCGTAACTTGGGCTTTCAATTTGACAACGTTCTATCTTGCAAAACCCATATCAATAAAGTGACTTCAGCCTGTTTTGGCAAACTTCGCATGATCAGAAAAATGTCTCCATATCTCCCTCTTGATTCCCGTAGGACGGTTGTCCATGCCCTGATCACCTCTCATTTGGACTATTAAAATAGCTGTTTGTTGGGGCTCCAGCATACCAGATCCATCAATTGCAGATCGTGCAGAATGCGGCTGCTAGGCTAATTGGTAACATCCCCTATCGCCACTCTATTTCCCCATACTTGAGGAAGCTGCATTGGTTGCCAGTGACCCGACGTATTCAATTTAAAGCAATGGTCTTTGTTTTCCGGGCCCTCAATGGCCTTGGCCCAGCCTATCTGCAAAAGAGGCTTAAATCTGTTCATTCATTTAGAAATCTTAGATCTAACAATCTCCGTCTTCTTGCCCCCCCTAGGTTTCAGCGATCCAGAATGGGAGGCAGGTCCTTTACTGTAGGGGGCGCTAAACTTTGGAACAGCCTCCCATTAGAGCTCAGGCTGGCCTAATCGGAATCACTATTTTGCAATAAACTAAAGACCTGGCTGTTTTCCAGTCCCTAGCCGCTGCCATCTTTATTCGTAGTCCGCTGTCTGCAGCGCCGGGACACCCCCGTTGGGGGTAGCCGTGCGCTTTATAAGCTTCTAAATAAATAAATAAATAAATAAGGAGGCATTGTTCCATGGTAGTCTGGGTGTTGCTGGTGGCCGGACTTGTCATATTGGAGCAGAAGGAATACAAATAGAATTCCTGCTACTAGTCCCAAGATGAGAGGCAGGCCCCCGAACACAGAGAGCACGAAATTTGGAAAAATGCAGAGGACTGCTTCAAATGGTGTTAACAGTCCCGAAAAAATCATCTTAAATACATGTGCGATGCCGCTGGTATCAGATATGTTTAAGATTTGACTTAACATTTCTGCGAAATGTACTGGGCAGTTTGTTGATAATAATGCATTTATCTCTGCAGAAGACCTTGCAACTTGCAGATCATACGTTTCTCTAGACGAGGTCAGTGGCACATTGTTTTGTAAAAGAATGACTTTTATTCTGCTTAAAGTATCAATTCGTATAGAAGAGATATTCAGTGAAGGCCATAAGTCCATCCCTCTGTCTGCCTTGAACGTTGGATACAATACTTGCATACAACCAGTGACCATGGATGACACACTAACTAGATAAGCTTTTCCTGGCAACATGCCACAACAGCTGTGATCATTCAGCATAACGTAACTGCCATTGGATAGTTGCCTGAAAATTGGTTCTATCACTGTGGAGGGTGTCCCGTGCAGATGGCATGAAAGGTTATTTGCAGAACGGTCGCAGGCTCCGTTTAAATTAATACCTTTGCACAAAAGTGTACCGCTTAGTGAGTTCACACAATTATTACCACTAAGGAATACCTCTTTTCCCTTATCCCAACATTTATGTGTGTAAGGTAAAGTCCAGGTCGACTTAATGTATTCTTTACCCAACGTTTCATACAGGCCTGCTGGTATATGCTGTAGACAATACTCGAACTTGAAAATCATCACTGGTATCGTAATGGTGCCATGTATTATCCATTCAATGACAGGCTTCCCAGAAACTGTTAATGGTAATCTTTCCAGTTTTTCAATGCTCAGCACCGTATAGTCTGCTCCTTTTTGTGCCAAAGATATTTGTTTATCTGTAAGGTTAAATACAGAAAACAATGACGTTGTGTTGATTAGACGCCATGGCACATAGCCTGAATGCAGATTTTGCAATGACCAGCCCAGCTGCATTATAGAACGTAATTGAGGCTGGCCATGTTGTAACATTAGCAAGTCCTGCTCTATTATGTCAATTGCAGATGATACAATGCTGTCCAATGAATATATTCTGGAGGACAGAGTTGTTAACCCATTGTCTACTACAGAGAGAGTTTTCTCTAAATTAATACGATCAATTTCTCGTATTCTTTCTGCAGTTTCTATTTGTGTCTCTTTCCAAGCTTCGTTGTACGCAGCATATATACCGGCGTATATGAAACGTTTTTGACGTGGTTTGCGAGGCCCCATTAAGAAATCTCGCAAATCATTGCCTTCTTTAAGTAAAGATAAGTGTTGTTTGATTTCCGGAAGTGTAGATTTCTGTAGCCACTCAAGTCATAGCTTTCCTACACTATAAGTAGTTACTATCCCTGGATGTTGTCTCTGGGAGTATCTTTGATCTGGCCTATTTATTGTCAACCCCTGTGTTTTTTTCAGGAATCTATCATGACAGTTATTAGTGTCCGTGGGCCAGATTAACCATTTTTTCCAATCAGGATTAGTTCTGTTCTGTTTTAAAATATAGGGTACGTCTACCTCCTCTTCTGTAGTATTATCACTGTCAGATGTGGGTTTAGGTATAGACGGTTTATTTAGATCTTTTATCTTAGCTAGGCCAAGGCAAGAAGTTTGTTGAACAGTGTCATTTAAAAACATTATTTGTTCTGGTATAATGCAGGATCTGAACAGGGCTTCTAAACCTTGCACCTGCCAGTCTTTTGTGCCCCAGACAGTTTTTGTCTCGATGTTGTCTTTCCAAAAGTCAAAACCTAATGTAGACAGCTGAGCATAAAAGTTTGCAGAGTAAATTTGTTTAGTATTGGTCAACATTGTTTTCATTCCTCTCTTATTCTCATTTTTGAAATAAAACGTTTCTGGATTTGTAACATTAAACCCTGTGAAGTATGGAAACTTTTCATAGAACGTTTTTGAGCTGCCTTTTGGCGGCGTTGGACAGTGTTCCCATTGATTATAATGTATAAACATTTCTAGGGTTTGCAGATTTATGCAAATAATGGTGACCATAATGATTAAAACAATACATTTGTTCATAATCTGATGAGCCGTGTAAGTATTCATGTTCAGTAAATTTAGCTGACATTTCTAAATCTGACATCATATTATTAATAGTCTCAAAGTCCCAATCATCAGAAAATGTGTTTGGTGATACCGAGTCACTTAAAGAGATCTTGAGCTGGTGCGGAATCTTCAGAAGCTGTACCGGGCCATAGATGTCATAATCAGTTTTGTCCCATGCTATACCACCAGGCATAGGAACGGCTGTGATGTTCACTGATGACAGATCTCTTCTTTCACGATGGGAAGATTTATGAGGTTTCAGGACCAAGTTGATTTTCTGACTTGCTGTGTCCATTGTATTATATTTTCATCTATCATTCTTCCCAAGCTCAAAACCAGAATGAGCCAGAGGAGGAGGAAAAGTACCCCTAACACAATCCAAAATTCAATCCATGGTGAAACCAGATATACTTTCTCAAGTTGATGAAAGAGTTCTTTTATTTTTACTTTGAAAGTTTTATTTGCTGGCTCATCTTCGGGCTCACTGGGATCCTCAGAAAATGTATCAACGTTGATAAAATAGCCAGAGGCAGTTCTGTCAATTGTTGGAATTGCATCAGGATTGTTATTAATCTTTGGTGCTGCATCTTCCTTTGTCATATTTGTATAGTCAGAGGCTACATCATTGTAGACAGGTGTTTCTTGACGAACTGTTATTTGGGTCTCAAGAGACACGAGTTCCATGGCTTTGTTGCATAGTCCTTCATTTCTTACTGCAGGTTTATCAAAGGTGATAAGTCTTTCAGTTTGAACCTCTTGAATAGTAGCGAGATTTGGTCTTCTGTTACTTCTTGGGAGTCCACTGGGCCTACTACTTATTATTGGCCACATATTGTGGTTTGGCCAGGTCGATGGATACAACTCTGCTCTCCCATTTTCCAGCAAGGGGCGGTAGTACTACAGATCTTGTTCCTTGAATTGCCAAGATAGGTACTGCTTTTCTGTAAGAAGGCCCAAGTTCCTTCTTCACCGCGATCTTCTCTCTGACTAGATCCCCAATCTTTGGAATCCAGACAGGTCTTGCTTTGACAGGTGGGTTTTCTTCAGTGGATGTTGGCTTTTGTGATGTGTTACTTAGACTTCTTCTCCTTTCATGTAAGTCCTGTAAAACAGCCAAACAATCTTTGACATCAAAGGGTTTTTGTTCCACCACTGAAGTTTGACAATCGAGGTCTTCGATTAACATTCTAGCACCAAACAGTAATTCATACGGAGTGATTCCACCCAGAGAATTTCTTGGCAGATTGTTAAGACTACGTTGGACACTTATTAGATGTTTGACCCACCCATCACCCGAACCTAATACCTTAGCTGTTATGGATTGCTTTATGTCACGTTTTTTTCTTTCCACTACCGCATTACCCTCAGGATGGAAGGGACTAGAATAGCGCAATGCAACACCCAAACTAGCCATGGCCTCCTTGTAAGCTCGAGAGCTGAACGCAGGACCCTGGTCAGAATGTAGCGTGCCTATTGCGTATGTGCCGATAAAGACTCGCAAATCCTTTATAACAGTTCTGGTGTCAGCCGAGCGCTGGGGCCACATCCAAATAAATCTTGTCCTAGTAGTTGTGGGACCGCATCCGTTCAATATAACGTTTGCGTGTAGATAGTCTAATGCTGTCTAGCAATGGTATCTGAACTGGGCTGGCTACTCTGTAGTCAGGTATCTGGTGACTTTCGCTGCAATTTCTGTTGCAGTTAGGGCAACAAATTGCGAAATTGTGCACATCAACTCCCAGTCCCGGCCACCAGTACATCTTTTCCAATTCTATTAGAGATTTCAAGATCCCTTGATGTCTCAGACCCTCTCCCATATGTGCTTCGTGTACCAAAGCAGCTCTCCGATTCCTGTTTGGAATTACTCTGTCCCCCACTCCAGGGATTTGAGCAAAAGGAACGGAGATTGCATCAATTATGTATGTATTTGTGAGTGGATATTTTAGAGGTAACACTGCATAGCTGCCTTCCATTGAGGCTTTTACTGCAAGTAACGTTTCACCGTCTATTACTCTTTTCGAACGAGTGATTGTAGCTACGGAAGCCGTTTGCACAGCTGCCTTTGCGGCTTCATCAGCCAATGAATTCCCTGTAATGTGAACGCCATCACGTTGATGACTCAGTGTATGAATCACGTGAGTCTTTTGTAGTTCTTTCTGCAAAAGAACTACTTGTTCCCAAAGCGTTTTATGCTTAATTGTGCCACCTTTTGAATTTTTGAAACCGTTTTGAACCTAGTTCTGCAAGTGTTAGTTGTAAGATTCAACCCAGAAATACGAATCGCACACTATTAGTGTGGGGAATTCGTGATCGGTATTTTCAAGCGCCATCTTGAAAGCTTGTAGTTCAGCTCGCTGAGCTGTACAGTCTCTGAGTGATTGAGTTTTAGTGACCATTGATCTGAATTTACCTTCGAGTCAACGACCTTTAACGATTGCACACGCAGCACTATAGGCTTGTTTACCCCCAACTGCGGGCTGCGCTGATCCGTCTGTATAGATTATACATCCGTAATGTTCTAGAGGCAGAATCTCGGTCGGCAGAGGACATTTGTACTCGTATTGTAGGAATTCTTGTGTTTTTAAGTAGGAGTCAAACACGTATTCAACGTCTGTTGCAGCAAGAGAGTTAACCCATTGTATCTATCTTGAATGTAAAGCTTTTGCATTGGGAATGCTTGCTTTTGTCACTGCCTCTAAGGCAGGTACAGGTGTAACGGTCATTATGCGTTGACCCTGTGCCAGGGCTCTCTCCTTTGCTACTGCAGTTTAAACCGCTGTCAGAATTTTTTCTGTAGAAGTGAATTTTATTCCCGTTTGTGTGTACAAGTGTGATTTGTATGCTATTGGTACCTTTTCACCTTCATTAAAAGTCAGGTACGTGTATCCGCATCTCCCTGGGATGAATCGGATCACAAGGTTGCGTGTATTATCACGTGTATCTAATTGTGTTTTTGCTAACATGTCTGTTTGCACTGAGCGCAAAATTTCTGTGTGCGTTTTAGTCCAATTAGTTGGTTTGAAATCAGGTTTGATTAGTTTGTAGAGAGGTTTAACCCTTTCTGCGTAATTCAGAACATATGTTCTTCCAAAATTCTGGAAACCTAGAATTGACTGAAAGTTCTTCAGCGTTCTTGGAGTTTGGAGCAGCGCACATTTCTCTAGAAAGTTTGCTGCCAGGCTTTTACCTTCACTTGATAACTTGTATCCTAAGAATAGGACGTTGAGGTGGGCAATTCGTGATTTCTTAAAATTGAATTAGTACCCTTCAGAAGCAAACCCAAGGATTATGGTGTTCAATCTTTTCAAGTGCACGTCCAAATCATCATCTGTAAGATAGATGTCATCGACATATGATAATGCCTTATCATCGTACGTTTGTAGTAATTCTGTTACTCTGGCTGAAAATAACCCTGGACTATTCTTTTTTTTTTTTTTTTTCTTTTTTTTTTAAAAACCTTTATTGTACAGAAGGCGCTCACAGATACGGGCCTACAACCCATCGGGCCGGCCACCACAATAAAGAGACATACGAGGCAATACAGGAGAGTCAACAGGATTTCTAAATAGCTCATATGAAAGGCAAAGGCAACAAGTCTTCGAGCAGCCATCACGGACAGGATAAGCGTAGGGTAATTTTATAATAGAAAAAAGGGTGTCACAGGATAATGACAAGCAGTAAAGTCCAGAGGGCCGTGGTGAGCCGTGAGCAAGCAGAAGTCTCGAACACAGGAAAAGACCAAAAGAACAGTCACATTGTGGCAACGGCAGAACGTGAGTCCCACATCAATAACAATCACAATCGCTGCTCAACGCCCTCCCACCACTACCAGGGCACATAATAATACAACAGCGAAAAGTACTCTTGCAAAACTAATAGCCCTCCGTTACATCAACCCAGGGGAAGGAACAGAAAAAATTGGGGGGGGGAAAGGGAAAATAAGGGAGGAAGAGGACATCAGAAAAAAGGAGGGGGAAAGTGAGGGCACAGCGTCAGTGCACGCCCCCCACGGCTAACAAAGCACCCAATACTAATTCGCCACATGGAACCAGTGGCAACAGGAGAAATGAATGCGTAGCAAACCGTGACAGAAGACATACCAAAAGGGCCACGCCAGCGCAAACACCCCGGGGGGCGACGTGCCGACACCGCGCCACGAAATTAGGGGATACATAAGAGCCTTAGAACCAAAAGGAGGAACAAAAGAAGATACAATAAAACAGACCCCCCCTCCACCCCGCACAGCCCACCCTGCACCCCTGCAGAAGGCTATGGCCTACCCCCCAGCAGCGTGCCTGTCGCCCTAATTAGAACCCGAAATATAGAAGAAATAAAGAAAGAAAGAATCACTTAGATAAAAAAGGGGGAAGGAAAAAAGAGGGAAAAACAGCGGGAGAGGAGCCACCTAATCAAAACCCCTTCGGCTCCCACCCCCCTGCCCGAAAATACTCAGAGCCCACGGGAAGATAGTAAACACACGGATAAGCTCCAGGAACGTAAAGAAGTATCAAACATAATCATACATTTATAAACGGATCGCCCAACCATACCACAAAATAACAGTCCACAGAGGCAAAATCAGCTCAACCCTGTCCTCGTTTTTCGCAAACTGTAGTCGTCCAACGCACCAGGAACCAGATCACATGAAACCGGAGGTGAATAACAGGGAGTCGAGTCAAAAATACACTCAAGTCATAGTGATCGCGACCCGGATGATCCATAAAGTACAGTAACCACCTCAGGCAAAGCAGGCACAGTTCCGATGAGAGTACGGAGAAAGCCGGTCCAGCGGCGCAGTCACAGGATCTTCGTTCGGCCATGTGAGGGAAAAGAGGAAAAGGAGACCCATCGAGGACGGTCCAGACGGGATCCGGCTGGCGGATCTTCTGAGCAAAAGGAGGCACAGGAGGAAGAAGGGCAGCAGACTTCCGTATATCCACACCAACAGCAGCCTCAAGGTCCACGACCCCCAGGAAAGTTCCAGCAGCACACAACAGAGATGAAGCCGCACAAACCGGGGGGGTCCGGCAAGCCCGGCCAAGGGACCTCTCTCCAGGATAGCGATAGGTGCGGACATGGGCGCCCCCCAGGAGCGCAGGGCGGCGAGGATGTCGCCAAGCGTAGGCTCACCTTTACGGTATTCAAGAAAACGTGCCGTGCGGCGGACCCGCATCGCCAGTCCCAGCAAGGCCGAGAGTCATGGGGCCGGCCGCCATCTTAGAAGCCCGGCGGGGCCGCTGCGAACACTGACCCCCGCTCAGATACAGCGGGGCAAAACAGGATACCGGCAACCACCAGCGGAGGTGCCACCAGAGCAGGAAGGGGGGTCACCAGAATAAGGCGATGCGCCGGCTCCCCATACGCCGCCGGCACCGTTCTCCGAGTCCGGGCGGAGGAACTCAAAATGGCCGGGCCGGAGAACAAAGGGGAGACGAGCCAGATGTACGGTTAACCCCGTCCATGGAAGGCAGCGCCCCAACACCAGGCCGCAGGACCGCCGGGCCGGGCCCGGGAGGCCGCAATCGGTCCATTAGCACATCGGCCCCTCCGTCTGACTCCACACCACCACCACAGGCCGGCCACCGCGCCCCGTCCAGCCCGGGCGCCGCCAAGGAGTGCCAGGCCCGGCCGCTCCGGAGGCCCCGAAGCAGACAGGGGCGTAACTCAGGATCCGGGACACCCAGGAACCACCGGAGCAAACGGTAAGTGCCTGTGAGTTATCGTCGTTCCACTGCACAGCGTAGAATTCTTCCCGGGGCAGGATAAAGTACAGGATAGTTGTTGCAGACAGGAGAGTGAACGGAGCCGAGCTAAAACGCGGCCATCTCGGACGCGAGCTTGGCTCCTCCCCTCCCCTGGACTATTCTTGAATCCTTGGGGGCGACGGCAAAATTGTCGCTGTGTCCCCATAATTGAGAAAGCGGTCAAATGCCTGCTTTCAGGTGCAATGTTTTGACAGAAAAACCCATTTGAAATGTCTAATGTGGTTTTATATTTTTTCCGCACAATGTTATTCATCAGTGCTGCACTATGTGCATTTTGTACTGCAAATGTTTTGCAACAGGAGTTTAAGTGTCTGTAATCCAAAACTAGACGATATGAATTGTCTGGTTTGGAGACAGGAAACAAAGGATTGTTCATTGACGAGGTGCATGTTTCAATCACCCCCTGGTATTCAAGTTGATTTAAAATCTCCCTGACTTGTTTCTTAGCTTCTTGCTTAACTGGATACTGCTTTTGTGCAGTAGGTTGATTTTCTAACTGGATTTTATGGTGAGGGGAGCCCTCATCCCATCCTGTTTATATAATGCTGGAGCTTGGGCCACAGCCCATTTTCTGGCATTTGTGTATTTTTTATGAATAGGAATGTGATTTTAGAAGGCTGGCATAATTACTTCCTCGCCATGTGGGCACTCCCTAACAAATTCAGGTGGCCAGTCTTTTCAGCTAGAAGTATGTCATAGCCCTTAGAGAGCTTCTCCCAAAAGAGTGCTCTTATATTTCTAGTTATGTCCCTCTCCATCCGGAGTGTTACTTCATATAACTTGTGAGGTACACTAACCCTGGTGTCGGCAGTTTCAACCTGAATGCATTCATTCAAGTCCACTGTCCCCACATGATCCATCAGGATCCTGCAAACTATTGTGACTTCTGCTGCGCTGTCTAGCATTGTCTGGGTCCACTCCCCGTTCTTGAGTTGTGTCCTCAAGATCCTCGGCATGCCTGATCTTTATGCTTGCTACCTTCTTTTTGTGAATTGGGTTTTCTTATTTTTTGGAACGTGCTGTTCTTCTTTGGACTTCACGCGTTCCTCTTTCTGTTCTGATCGTCCTCTTCTCTCGGATTTCTGCGAAGAAGTCTGAAAGGTACGAGAGGAACGAGTATCAGTATCTTGATATCTATCAGGTTTTCTTAAAGTATCCCTATTTCTAAGGTTATACCTTCTTTCAGAGGGTTCCCGTTGGGAAGACCTATCTCCCTTTTGGGGAGATCTCCCCCTGGACTGAGAATATTTCTCTTTAGGAAGTGCCTGTTTAGTATTTTCCCACTTCTTTTTAGGAGTAGTGAGATTATTTTTAATAAATACCTTTTCAGGATTTTCAGTTAGCTGGGCTTTTAATGGTTTCCCTCCCAAACTATCTCTTCCTAGTTCTTCGTATGATTTTTAAATTATTCTTGCAAGCTCATATGGTTGGTCTGCTATATCTGTTTCTTTTAACTTCCGGCGGATTGCCACGGATGCTGCTTCACCTTTGATGTTGGCTAATAGTATAGCTGAGACCTGTTTGAAATCTTTCAGTAATTTCATACCTAGATTTAAGGCCGGTTCTGGACCGTTTTCATTTTTAATCTATCTCAGAACGTCTGGTATCACCGCCATGGACGGTACACCATGTGTTTTTGTGTAGATTGAAGCAAAGACTGTACCCCAAGTGTCACAGTCCTCCACATGTGGTGCTATCCCCATTGGTAAACAGATTGTCAGAATTCTGTGTTTCTCATGAGGTGTAGTATCAGGGAATACTGCCTCAATTTGAGTAATTTATTGTGCTAACCAAAACGGAATTTGTTCCTTTTGGCAGGCATTTTACCAATGACTGATTGTATAGTCTGTGGTGTGATTTTGTTTGTGTTCCCCTGGTGAGGGGTGTGCTGTGGAATCCTTACAGTAGGTTGTACTGTTAAGGTCCGCATAACATATTGAACCAATTGTCTATGTATTTTAATTAACTGTTTCAGCTGTGTTAGCAGTTCTCTACCTGTCATACTTTCAATGTCAGGATGTGGTGTATAGCTGGCTAGTACCGGCCATGTAGCTCCTGGTCTACCTAGTGGACCGAGCCTGGTAATGTGATTTTCATGTTTTAGGGCGCCTTTAAACCAGAGCTGATGCTCTTGGTAAGTTAATGGAATTTCAACGTCCTCGTAAGGAACGTATTCCTCGGGAGGTTCCTCTAGTTTGTAGTAGTGAAACTCGTGTGTTCCACCATCTGCTGGAGGAAAGTGAATCCATGAATAGAATACCTCTGTCTGCCGATATTCATGTGCCTCTATAACAAATATTACTTTACCACCTCTTGATGATACTCCATTGTTTATGAGTTTGTAAGTTATAGTTTTCCTTACGTTTACCGGAATGATTATAGTATCCGGGCCATTCTGTAGCCTATTTCTGTCATCTAAATCTGCTTGTGCTGCTGCTGCAGCTAATTCTTCGTCAGTACACTTATTTTTACTGATTGAAGAGTTTGCAGGACAAGTTTCAAGGAAACAAAGATTAGGTGAACAATATTTTGGAACACTGTATCCTTCAACGTTGAACAAACCAAAAACTAATACATAGGATTTTTCGTCCTACTCAGTTTTGGCGGATATTTAGCCTTTCACCCACTCCAGACGTCTATTGGAGTTTTTACGGGAGAAAAGGGTCTGTGTGAAATGCACGACTGAGTTACTCTAGTATCTAGCGTTAAATTATCGCCTTACCAAACGTGGGCGCCATGTAGTGTAGTTCCTATATTCCCAATAGGCTTTGCGCATTGAAATAATAAATCCTGTAGTTTAGACGTAGGACTGAGGTCGACTAGGTTCTCTACCGAATCTATTAGACTTAATTGTGAGTGCCAGCTAGCTCAGAGGTCACTAGAAACGTTCTCGAATTCACAAGAAGGGATTAGTTTCTGACAACCGCATAAACATGACAACTTTGTTTCCCACGAATAAGAAATCAATCTCTAGAGTCGCGGAAACAATAGATAGCTATTTTACTCAGTCATTCGTGCATGCTTCGTTTCACCAGAGGTGCTGAGAAAATAGAGAGACGGGCGTTTTCTATAAAAAGTATTTATTGAACAGTCTTCTTTCTCAAGCATAAGAAATGTACTGCTACAATCGTAATACAGGTAATAAAGTACAGAGTATATAATACGAACAGTATTATAAAGTGGTACTGTAAAAGCATGATATGGTTTCTAAGCCATAAATTGCCTTAAAATGGATAAAATACATACAGTGTTAAAATGATGGCTAAAAGTTCTCAACTGGTGCTACTAAAATACGCCTACCCCGGTGTACCTGACCTAAGCCTAGCACAACGGAAGAAGTAAGTGAGGAGTAGTTTGTCTAGTATTTTCCGCCAAGAATCTAATCAAGAATTCTCTAAGGGTCTAATCAGCTCCGTACCTTGGTTTAGAATGAAGGAGGTCTTGTATCTCTCTCTCAGGACTCGATTTCCCAGCAACCCGCAAGGGTAGCCTGGAAACACTGGAGCTGGATTTCTCGGCAGGAGCAAAGACAGAGTCTCTCAGTGTGTCAGCTGGAGGGTCGGCTTCCTTCGGCACTTGCTGCTGCAGGGCGTCGGGCAAGTAGTTAGTCGATCTGCTCCAAACCACCGTGTGTCTGCTTGGGCAAATCTAGGCATTTTTATACTATGAAGGTGCCGAGTTTGACGTGTGACTGGATTTAATAATGTCATCGAAGACTTAGTTCTTCAAAAACTCCATGATTTCCTAGATAAATTAGTATTCAGGCAAGGGGATGTCCCTAGCTGCTGAAGGCGGGTTTTTCTAAGAAATCGTTGCTGATTCTTGGAACATAGTGGAAGTAGCCATGCCGTATTTGGGCTGCATAGGCTCAGTCTAAATATGGAAATGATTTCTATGCCTATATAAGGATAGGATAATTCATATCTATATAAGGGCATGAATCGGTAAAATGTACACTAGGGTCCTAGATTCATTTACAACAGACTCTTAGGCGCCCTGCAAAAACGCATCGAAGCAGATGGTAATGTCCTAAAATGGTTCTCCTCTTTTCTACATAACCGCTCCCAATTCATCAAAATCAAGAATACGATGTCTGACACCTCCCCCTCAACTCGAGGTGTCCTCCTAGGCTCAGTTCTCTCCCCCACACTCTTCAACATTTACATGGAACCGCTCATTATCATTCTTAAACAAGCAAACATCGACTATAATAATAATAATAATCCACATTTGTAAAGCGCACAATCACCCGTTAGGGTCTCTAGGCGCTGGGGGCCGTTGGGAAGATTAAGCAAGCTATTGCCCAGAGTCACATGGTGCTGGGCTAACCTGCCACCGGAGCCGGGGATCGAACCCTGATCTCCAGATTCCAGCGTCAGACGGCCTGGCCGCGGCGCCACACCTCTCCCTATCTATCACCTCTATGCTGACGACACCCAGCTATACCTCGAGATCTCTTCCCTCAGTGACATCCTCCGACTCAACTCCACATTATCAAAAGTAGAAACTTGGCTAACACTCAACCACCTCAAACTCAGCCAAGAAAAAAACAAAATCCTTGTCTTCTCCAATCACGAACAACCCCCCCAAATCCAAGAATGGATTAACAACCGTGACTTTCTAAACTGTGAACTTACTCCAGCAATCTTATCCAAATCCCTAGGGATCTCTCTAGACTCAAGTCTCAACATGAGCTCCCACATTACCTCCACAGCAAAAGGCGCCCTCTACAACCTAAAACTCCTCAACAAAATGAAACCTTTCATATCCCCCAATGACCTAAAAATTGCAATCCAATCTCTAGTTCTTTCCAGACTGGACTATGGAAATGCCACACTAACTAGGACAGCTAAAACACACATGACCCTCATGAGGTCCACCCTAAACGCAGCTGCAATAATGGTCACTGGGACCAAGAAATTCGACCACATCATCCCTGCATTACAGGACCTAAAATGGCTTCCCATCAAAGCTTGCTGCGCTTTCAAAACTGCCTGTCTCACCAAAAAGCCCTTTACACATGCAAACAGGACTACCTCGTAACCAAACTCACAAACGCAAGTCAATCAAGAAACCTAAGAAGCTCCAACTCGCTCCTCTTAATCCCCCCAAAAAGACATAAACAGAAAGCCCTCTCCCGCTCTTTGTCTGGGAATGCCCCAACAATCTGGAGCTCTCTCCCTACCCACATCAGGACTAATCCCTCCTTCACGATCTTCAAGAGACAACTAGAAGATCTTCTTCTCAACCGTCACCTCTTTGCATCTGGCCAATGACCGCAATCTATGTGAACTCCAGTACTCTAGATACTAGTCGATGTACTCTATTGTCTATGTTTCTACTCATGTTATGCTGCTCTAATGTCTATGCTTCTATTCATGTTATGCTGCTGTAAAGCGCTCTGATACCCTTCGGGTCTTGTAAGCGCTATATAAAACTCCAAAAATAAATAAAATAAAAAAATAAATAAACTATGTGAGGTGCAGTGATGTGGAGTGGAAGGAAGATAAGTCTTATAAATACCTAACTAGTGAGCTACTATTGTATTCCCACCCCTAGCTGGTATGGTTAAAATCAGGGGTTAATACCAGGGAAAAACCTGACCTTAATGAGTTTAGTTCCCCTAGTATTGCGTCTGTGTCAACATGTTTTGAGCTGTCCCCTACAAGCTCTTCATCATGACTACACGGGGTCCAGCCCTGTGCGTGCCACTCCTGATAAATCCTATAAGGAGGAAACAATGAAGTGCACACCTAGGGGCCAATTCCGATTTGGGAAAAACCACTCTGAATAGCCGTACGGAGCGTTTTTCCCATACGAATCGTACCCTGCAACCTCCCCGTACATATGATGAAGTACGATTCGTAACAGGAGCAGGACTCCGTACGAATCGTACAAAGAACGTACGACTCTAATCTCCGCACTATTCTCCCTCGGAACCCGCTGTACGCGACATCCGTACGGTTCGAAGCAGGTTTTCCCGACCCAGCAAGTACAATTCGTGTCGGGTACGCACCGCACAACGCTTTTTTTACGGGAGCTCAAAACGTCCGGAGATGCAGTGTACGCCTCGAAACAGGTACGGAACAGCCCCCCCGGGTGCGGTGCATACACCCCATGTCTGCAGGGGTATGGTGCGTACCCCTGCGATCATGGGGTGTACACATCGTACCCCATGATCATGGGGTGTACGCACCATACCCCATGATCGCAGGGTGTGCGCACCGTACACCCTGCGATCATGGGGTACTGTGCGTACACCCCATTTTCGCAGGGGTACGCACTGTAAGGTGTAAGGTGTGTATGTGATTGTGTGGTTGTCCGTACGAATCGCCCTTACCTGACGTGGACCGTAAGAATCGCGTCCTCATACCCTGGTCCGGATCGTACTCGTCGGGTCATACGGCATGGTTACGAATTGTACGGTTCACTGTGAGGGTCTGTGTCGTACGGTTTCAGCCTTGCAATTCGTACGGTTCGCGACGATTCGGACGGGTTGACGAGATACGGATCGTACTAGGAGATTCGGATGGACATGTACGATTTGTACGAAGAAGGCTCCGGATACGATTCGGATGGACGCTTTTTTTCCCGAATCGTAATCGGCCCCCTAATGTGTATACACAAAATACATACGGTTACCTAATGATACTCCGTATCTGTAAAAGAAGAAGCAAAGAGATACATTAAAACAACTGCGGCCCACCAGTCCAGCCGATAGGCCATATAGGCTTGTAAATACATGCAGCTCCTTACCTAGATCAATGCACTTGTATATAGTGGGTGCACTTAGAGTCTGTGTTGTGTGCTCATATAGTGTGAAGTGAATGTGTCACACTCGATGCCAGTGCAAACACTATTAAAGAAAACTAGTGAGAAGAGACACCACGTGACAAACAACACGTAAAATATATGTAGCATAAGATGACACGTACATCCTAGTTAGGCAATACTATTGCCTCATGGTCAAATCAAATAAACTTTATTCGGATTCATAAAAGAAAGCCATAAGAGTTAAAACATACAGAGACCTAAAACCTACTTACATTAAAAAGATGCATATAAAATAACATTCCAGTAGCGGAACCCCCTCAATTTAATGTATATAACCAAGTATGTAAAAAGCACAGGTTAAGAAAAAAGATCACATACAATACATATAAAACATAACGTGCAGTTATAAAGTGCTACGTGCCGAGTGGGACTTTTTTCCCTCCACATAGTTGACCTTGTAATGTGGGCTAGAACTTCACATTTTTTGAAGAACCTAGTTATCCGGGCACTAACTACGAGTCCAAACAGGCCATGGTCTTTACAATAGATTTCAAGTATCCCACAATAAAAAATATACAATCCTCTTTCAACAACTGCAAATAGAAAAGGGCAGGGCGAGCCTGAGTGAAATTCAACTTCTTTAAAATGGGAACCAGAAAATGCTTTCGGAGGGTTTCATAAAACCTACATATAAACATAAAATGCAGAAAATCCTGTAGAGACTGGCCATCGCAGCCACAGGATGCAAATACTTGTCTTCTACTGCATCCCTTAGGCCTTGCTAACAGGAGGTGAAAAAGATTAATCCGAAACCTTGTTAATAAAAACCTCTCATGTATAGATAAGGACCCTACCAAGTAGGGCTCCTTTAGCGTGGTTGTTTTAAGCATTAACAACTTTTTAACACTTGGTTTCTCCACCTCCTGTTCATCCCTTTCCATTTTCTTGGGGGTTAAAAAAGTTAAACTAATTGATTACACATCTTTTTGAACAATAGTTTGAGGTTTAAAAAATAAATCAGCTCGCCCTATCTTAACCAGAGAATTCACATTGCCTTATCAAGAGATATGCACTATTGTAAAATCAAATGGTTTAAAGTTAACTCCTTGTTTATCCAGCACTTCATCCAAAACACAGGAGGGCGTAGAGCCAGAGTGATGCTTAAAAAGGGGACTTCCAGCTCCTCATGGGCCGCTAAATTGGATAAACCGCATGGAACACACAGCAACCGCTTCAGGAATGTATTCTCAATCACTTGAATGGGATTCACAGCAATATTTCCCCAAATTTCACTTCCATACCTAGCCCCAGCCACGCTTTTGGAATGATAAACTTTTAACATGGCACCAATAGGTTGCCTCCCTACATTGGAAGCAAAGTTAAAAATTGCTGCGTTCCTGCAAGACAGGTCCCCTTTTTTCATTGTAATAAGTGGCCCCCAATTTAGCTGGTCATCCAAGAATACCCCAAGATAAGAAAATACATCATGGTCAACCACAGGGGTAGGGGGCCTTATAGTCACACCCTAGAAATGGAGATAAGACACTTATTCATCTGTTTTGTTATGAAGATAAAAAGATAAACACTGGAGGATGGCAATTTCTCAATCAAGTACAGCAAGACCCCCTTCTCTTTGTACTTACTTCATCAAAGCACGGCCTCCCTCCTCAGCCTGAGGGTCTGTGTCGCGTGGTGTAACAATAAATGTGAGGGTGGGGAAACTCCCACAGCTGTCGCTGGCTCAATACAACCAAAAAATCAGGGGAGGTAGAGGTTAAGGGTAGGTTTATCCTCCTTACTATATATAGTTTCACAAAAATCGAGTATATCGAAAACCTCAATATCCATGCAGTGAAAGGGTACCAGAAGATAATGACACACGAAAAATCCACCGCCAAAAACTATTTACTCCTTTACGATAGCTTCCAACCACGTCATTTAAAGGAGAATCTCCCTTTTGGACAGTTTCTCAGGCTGAGGGGGAATTGCACTGAGACCAGAGACTTCAAAATACAAGCCAAAAGGCTATCAGATAAACTACTAACAAGAAAATACCCAGCAGGTCTGGTATCAAAAGCAAAGAAGAGAGCAGCCAATACCCACAGGTATGCCCTACTTGAGACACATTCTAAACAAGACACCGGGGAAGACAGAAGATCTATCTGCATCACAACCTTTAACATTGCCTACCTCGAATTCAGGAAAGCCATTAAAACTTTTCTCTTCCCCACTCCATAGGCTTTGCTGAGCCCTTTCCAAGCTTGGTCATCTCTCTGCTGTTCAGAACCAGGACCCCTCTTGGCTGAGGCAGCTGTCGCGCTGTAAAACTCCTAACATAACATTACATAACATAACATCGTGTTACCAAGATAGACAAAAAACACTGGCGCATTCTAAACAGCGGACAGCTCAACATCCCAAAACCAATGTTCTCCCACAAGAAGGGGAGAAATGTAAAAGACATTTTGGTGCATACCCACCCAAAATCAGTAACTGACAGAAATAGGAATCAATCAATTTTGGGTACACCGGCCACAGGCCATTACCCATGTGGTAATTGTAGAGTGTGCCACCTTACCTCCATTACTAAGAAAGTGTCATTCAATAACACGATGAGCTGGGAACTACGTAAGCTAACGAATTGTAACACTACAGGCGTAGTATATATATGATAACCCGCCCATGCAACATACATTATGTAGGTACAACTACAAGAAAAACAACCATCAGATATGGGAACAACGCAGTAACATCAGGTGTCACCGAATCACCACAAAAATGTCCTCACATTCCATGGAACATAAACATGCACCGAACGATCTGAAATCAGTGGTTTTAGAACACCTTAGTCGCATTGATAATTTGGAACATAGACTATTGGAAAAGAAGCAGCGATGGGTGTATGAACTCTGCACAGACACAGAGGGATTAAATGACAATATCCTTTAGGGGCTCTTCGTTGGCTAATCCATTAGGAGTAGCCTGTCTGGATCTCACCAAGCTCCGAAAACCATCTTCTGTAAAGATATACCACACTCCTAAATACCATCAGTGTAGTGGTATAACCTGCGTGATTCTTATTCTTGAACACCTGCCGATCCAGCCCATAAGGTTAAATTCTCCACCTAGGGACAAGGGACATCTATGACTCTGGTTACCAGTGGGTACACAGTGCACCAGAGGCGTCATAGAAATGCCCTGGACATCATAAGCGTAGTCCGTAGCCCTGCTGCTGCATGGAACATCAGTAGTCATCATGAGTAATGCAAAAAAAAAGGACACTCCCAGGTTCAGGCCTACTGTATACAAATTAATACTTACAGGGGCCACTTACTAACAAACAAAAGAACCTCCTCCCCCTTTTGTCTCACCGGGGTTGTGCCTATAATCAGTTTTAAATGATAAGTAAAGGATCAGTATACTACTAAGATGGCCCTGCCATTGTCCCAATGGGGGCGGCCATTTTGTTTGATAGTACACAGTCTAGAGGTTCAGCAGGATGACCAGGCACTTCCACGCCGACTGCTTCAAATAGCCACCCGGCAATTAGTGTGCGGTCTCCAGGGACAAAAGTAGGTAACTAACCGAGAGGCGTGCTTTGATGAAGTAAGTACAAAGAGAAGGGGGCCTTGCTGTACTCGAGTGAGGAATTGCCATCCTCCAGTTTTTATCTTTTTATCTTTAGAACAAAACAGCTGAATAAGTGTCTTCTCTCCATTTCTAGGGTGTGACTACAAACCCCTCTACCCCTGTTTTTGACCATGAGGCAATAGTATTGCCTAAATAGAAGTACGTGTCATCATATGCTACATGTTGTTTGTCACATGGTGTCTTTTCTCACTAGTTTTCGTTAAGAGTGTTTTCACTGGCATCCAGTGTGAGATATTCACTTCACATTAGATGAGCACACAACATAGACTCTAAATGCACCCACCATATAAAGGTGTATTGATCTAGGTAAGGAGCTGCATGTATTCACAATCCTATATGGCCTACTGACTTGTCCGGTGGGCAGCAGTTGTTCTTAATGTATCTCTTTGATTCTTCTTTTACAGATACGGAGTATCATTAAGTAACCGTATGTATTTTGTGTATACACATTAGGTGTGCACTTCACTGTATCCTCATTATAGGATTTATTAGGAGTGCTATGCACGGGGCTGGACCCCGTGTAGTCCTGATGAAGAGCTTGTAGGGGACAGCTCGAAACATGTTGAGACAGGCACAATAGTAGAGGAACCAAACTCATTAAGGTCAGGTTTCTCCCTGGTATTAACCCCTGTTTTTAACCATACCAGCTAGGGGCGTGAATAAAATAGTAGCTCACTAGTTAGGTATTTTTAAGACTTATCTTCCTTCCAGTCCACATCACTGTACCTCACTTAGGGCCATATGTATGAAACTTTGGTTTTGCGATTCACAAACAGCGATTTTTTGCAAATCGCTATTTGAGAATCGCAAAACACAATGTATGCAGGATTTGCAAATAATTTTGCGAATCTTACATATTCCTTCATTGTGAATTGCAAATTGCATTTAGCAATTAAGGTATACCTCCCCATTCCTTCCTATTGGCCTCGAAGCCCATAGGAATGAATGAGAAGACATTCTCAATTTGCAATTCTCAATTAGTGAATCGCAAATTTAGAATTCCATTTCAAGGGTGCCAGGGTGTTATGAGGATACCCTGTTGCATCCCTGAAATGTGCATGTGTGCTCATGTGGCACACATACATGCCCTGTGGGCATGTATGTGCGCCACATGGCAATTTAAAAAAAGTGAATTTTTCAATGAAATCGCAAATTACCACCAACTTGAAGTTGGTGGTAATTTGCGATTCCTCATGGCCAAATTGCACTTGTTCTGGGCATCTTACATTGAATTTAAGGAATCGCAAATATGAATGATACATATGGCCCATAGTCCATAAATAAATGCTCCTACATAGTTCGCAAGTTGCAGCACGCCTCAATCCGTAGAGGATTGAGAGGAACCCCAATGATGAAGCATGCCACCTAGGGGAAACCCTGGTGGGTGAGGGGTCTCTAGAAACAGAGTATGTTTTCTAGAAAGGTGATTTCAACAAACTTTCGTTGAATCCTAGTTCCCCCACAGGTTAGTTTTTTTTTATGTACTCGTTTGTTGTGAAACTATTTACAGTAGGGGGGTAAACCTAGCCTTAACCTCTACCCCCCCCCCCCCGATTTTTTGGTTGAAAATATAATGTGGCACAAAAGCAAAAGCAACTGTGTTTATATAATAGTGTGTGCAAAGCTAATGTGGCCTGTGTAATGCAGTTCGGCTACCATTGGGACTACCACAACGGGCCCTGCATAGAACACATGACAGAATATTATGCACTGGATTCGTCGGAGTGCATGTACTTTGTTAGGAAGGTAGGCATTGAGGTTTGAATCCCCAGGTACATAATGCACATACATTTAGAAATTATTATTTTCCTCACAAGAAGCCAATGAACCTTTTTGGTGAAACTGGCGACTGATTCAAATTTCCTCATGCCAAAATAGGTTCTAGCAACTACTTTATGTGTTAAAATCTACTTAAAGCCATGTTCCGTAAATCCAAATAGATGGAATTATAGAAGTGTAGGCAGGAATGTACAAAAACATTCAATATTGTTGTATCACATACCACTCTTCAACATGTAACATATACAGAACTGTCAGAACTGTACTTAAGCTTGCATTTCATTATTTCTCTCTTGCTGTTATATTATATTATGTATTTTATTTTACACTTTAATTGCTGTGTTTTGCATCACACTTACTTACATGCTGAGGCATGTATCTCAGCTAATGCTGCACCTTTCCTAGGTGGAATATTGAGTACTGAGTGGCTGTGATTTCAGTTGGAGAGGAGACTGTGATGTGAACGGTATCATCAGCCTGGGCTCCTGTGTTAGCCATTACAACTTGTTCCTGCACTTCTTTGATGGGTCTTGTGCTTCAGTGTGTGTATACTACATTAAAAATATCAAAATGTTGTGAGTGAAGCTCGAAAAAGGAAATACTGCATAGAGCTCATGTGTAAACAAGCACTTGCAATCCCCATTATTGTAGATTATGAATGAAAATTAGCCAATAGTTACTGCTGGATTTAGGAATCAGGATTTAGGCATCATACATGCAATGTATCACTCACCCTTGCTTTCACACAACCATTCACTCACCCCCGACTCATTCTTGCATTTTTTCACTTGCCCAATCACAATAAAAAAGATAAACAACTTCTGCATAACGTGATACATTATGCACAATACCATACCGATATGGCTGCTCAGTAAACATTGCACTGAGAGGTTGTCTTCGTACAATAAAGTGTACAGTGAATCAATGTTGTACTGATCCAACGTAGCCAAAATAATGCTTCTAAACACGATGACTATCTTGGAACAGTAAAACAATGATACAATATGAACAATACCATTCCAAAATGGCAGCTGTGCAGGTAACAAAATAATGGTTGTATGAAATACATCACACTACAGATGCAATAAGTGGTGAGATATAATCTCTGGGAAGTTTCAGTTCACTCTTTAAAAAACAAAAAACAATTGGAGAAGGAAAAAGATGAAAGGGCCCGAGATGGTGGAACTCTATCCCACCAGAGGGCAAGACAATAACCTCTCATGATTTAATTAAATAAAAATAATGAAAAAACGAATATTCGGTTTTTACAGGCTACATTTTGCCCGATGGGAGAGTGGCTCTTATAAGGATACCGTTATCCTGAGGACCTACCAGCTCCTTACTCTCTGATTTACAAATAACCTGTTATTCCCCTGCCTCCCCAATTCAAACTCAATCATGTTTGTTACAATGTAATTTTCATTCTCCTTTGTATTGTTTCTATGTTATATGAACTTTTCATTTGGACTTATTTTGTTGCTACCCTTTTACTAAATACATTGGGCCTCATTTATGAAATGTGACACATCACTGCGTGAAAACAGCGATGCGTCACTTTTCATTGCGCCCTCCTTGCGACACCAATGATGCGTTATATTTACAGTATGACGCATCATTGCGCAAGGAGTTACAGATACAGTGACACAACTCCAGCAATGTGTCCTTTCACATGGGGCAAGCCCCATGTGAAAGGGCCTGCGTCAGTCTTACGCCTGCTTTGAGGCAGGCGTAAGAAATTGACGCATTTGCATCCTAGAAGTGGCGCAGTGAAATCTTATAGATTTCACTGCGTCACTTCTATGACCTTTTCTTGTGTCAGAACGCCCCCCTGCATACATTATACCTGGCGCAGGTATGATGTAGCGCAGGGGTTTACAAAGTGACGCATCTACCTGGATGCGTCACTTTGTAAATATGGTGCAACAAGGCACATTTTTTACGCTGCTGGTGCGTTACAAAAAGTGACGACCGGCGGCGTAAAAGTGACGCACGGCCTCATAAATGAGGCCCATTATGTCTTACTAATTTCTTTGTAAGCTCTTTTACACCTCAGAAATCATCAAATCAAATAAACAAATAAATAAATACAAGGAAAAATTAGAAATTAAAGAACTGATTATCGGCTGAGAATCTGAAGTGCACTCATTTTCAGGTATATGTGCACATGTAATCATGCAAAATGGCATTACTCAAAGGGCAATATAGCCATTGGCATAAATGGCCTAACCCACTGCTCCATGCAGTATGCTCTCTTGGGGAGAAGCAGAATGAGAATATTACACTTGGCAAAACAACATGCAACTCTTCCTGAAATGGAATAAAAAGGATTCTCAAAGTGAAAATCTCTACAGTGAGGGTTTATCACAGGGGGTAACTAACAGCATCCCGGGTTCCTGGAAAACAGCTTCCATTCGTCCTTTGCTTAAGAAACCTAACCTGGATCCAAAGGACCCGAGTAATTACAGACCTATCTCTCGTCTCCCCTTTCCGGGAAAGATGATTGAGAAAGCTACGATTGGCCAACTTAGTTCGTTTTTTCAAACCAACTCCTTGCTTGACACTACGCAGTTTGGATTTCGTGTGGAACATAGCACTGAGCTGACATTAATAAAATCTACAGACGAGATCAGAGAGGCCTTAGATCAGGGATGCGCTGCATTTGATATTGTCTATCATAAAGTCTTGATGGACAGTTTATCAGCGGTCAGAGTCCAAGGCAAGGCCTGGGTTCTCCTGAAATCTGTCCTGACCAATAGAACACAAACTTTGGACCTTGACAGGGATAGCTCTAAGCCCTTCTCTCTCCCATGTGGAGTTCCACAGGGGTCTTCGCTCAGCCCGACATTATTAAATGTATATGTTGCTCCATTGGCAGCTCTGATCAAATCCTTTGGTTTCCAGTTAACCTTTTACACTGACGACACACAAATTGTGTTGTCAATTCAAAAAGGGTCAGAGGCTGAGACTGGGTCAAAATTTCACAACTGTATGCAGGGATCTCAGCCTGGATGGCACTAAATTGCCTTAAACTCAATGCAGAAAAAACCGAGGTCTTCTTATTTGGGAATACTGCCAATCTTTGGACACCAAATTGGTGGCCGAACACAATGGGCATGCCTCCAGTTCCGGTGGAAAGGGCAAAAAATTTAGGAGTGATCCTCGATTCAAAATTAGCTTTTGGGGATCAAATCAGCAGGGTTATTTCATCCTGCTTTTTTATTCTCAGAATCCTGAGGAAAATTAAATTCCTCCTCCCGGAAGACAGCCTGAAAACAGCAGTCACAGCGCTCATTCTGTCATGGCTGGATTACTGCATTAGTCCCTATATTAACATCCAGAAGAGACATTTGGCCATACTCCAGATCGTGCAGAATGCAGCAGCCAGGATGCTTACAGGTACACCCAGGTTTGTCTCGATGAGAGCGGAACTCAGAACCCTTCACTGGCTCCCTATTGAACTACGGATTCAGTTTAAGGCACTGTGTATAGTTTTTAAAGCCCTCAATGGCATTGGCCCTGACTTCCTGAAACATTCAATACAGTGGTATGTCCCGGGAGAGCCCTAAGCTCCATCCAAGCTAAACAAGTTATCCTCCCCCGCTACAATAAGACTAGCTGGGGCGGGCCGAGCTTTCGCCACTCTGCCATCAAGGCATGAAACAGTTTTCCTTTCCCCCTCAGAAACTCAACAGAGCTTCTTCTTTTTAGGAAAGGATTAAAAACATAGGTATTTACATAATGGGTCATCTCAGCCATTAGTCACAATTGTAATATTGGTTGGTAGCGTACAGCACCAGGACACCTCAGAGTAACAGAGCGCTTTAAAAATGTCAGTAACATAACATAACATAAACCTTGCCACGACTGAAATGTGTGAAATTACCTTTTTTTTAAATTTATTTTTTTATTCTTTTAAAACACCAATAAGAGGAACCTCTTCAAGGCAGACATAATACAAGGAGCGTCAATGAAATAATATATATTTGATATCATATATATATATTTGATATCATAACATAAACGCCAATTACATCAGTGCTGAAGCAAAACCTAGGAAGGCAAATGGTGAGTACAAAGTGAAGAGGATAATGAGGACAGTAGAACATGTCAGTCCTGAAAACCCTGTAGCTGGTTAGTAAAACAATAAGTGATAAGGAAATAGGAGTAAGGGGAAGACTGCAGTCTGTTAGATTACCTTAAGAAAATTCATGTGTACAAGCTTTAACAGAGGGTAGAGAAAAATCCACCCTTAAAAGGCTATTAGCTTTAACAATACAATTCTCACAATAAATGTCAGGCCTACTGTCTCTTTTGTAACTTTTCATAATAAACAGATAAGACCTAGACCCTTGCTTAGTGCCTTGTCACCTAAAGCACCTCAGCCCTGCTGGAATAAACATAAGTTTTCCCGCAAGGCAATATGTGCAATACACAGCACCCTTTTTAGTGGAAGCATACAACACCCAACCCAAATCTGCTCAATCAAAATTTGTACTTGAGGGAATCAACAATTGAGTGGAGCCAAAGCCTCTTGATCAGCAATCATAAAATTACAAATATGTCCAAAATTACAGTTGGCCAAGCCAAAAAAAAAAAACTTCCAAAAATGGCATAACAAGGATTCTCACACAGGAAAACCTGTACCCTGAGATTTTGTCACAGAAAGTAACCAACACCAGAAACCCCTTGACTTCTGCAGTGATCTGTGAGATTATGAAATTCCCTGTATTGCTTTGCAGAGCTAAAACCCCTCTCTCAGTATTAGTCCATCAAGCTCTGTTTTTTAGTTGATCACATAAGGTCTGTTGACAGCTGTGCTGCCAAGGTGGACCTAAAAATAAACTCCTGGAGGTAAGTGGGATTTGGCTCCAAGCATTCATTGCTGGTCTAAATAATCACCTTCTAGCCAAAATGCACATTGTAGAGCGGACAACCGAATCGATTTTACTTCCATCATCTGTTTCCAACCTTTAAAAATAAGTTTTAAAAGCAACAAAACATGTGAGTGCTTTTCTGAAGGCTGTTCTCACATGCTGATATGCAACCAATTATCAATAATATTTGTAACGCGCATTAAATTAAATAAAGCACCTCCATGGATAAAGCAACACATACCCCTGCCCTTCCTACTCATACACTGCCCTAAACTGTGTAATTGTGTATCGAGAAATGAGTGTCTGTGTTCAACATTCATCCTCATGTATAATGAACAGTGGCGGCTCCTCCGCTAAGGCGGAGACGCGCCACCACACTGAACAAAAGGAAAAATAAAATGATATCATATCGTTATTATCATTTTAGTTTTCCAATTGCAGTCAGCGGCTCTTGGGCGGGGATGGCCAGAGCAGAAAGAGGAGCAGTTTGCACTCCTTTTTGCCGGCCATCTCAGGCCAGCCAAACAGTCCTGCGCACTTTGCATCTTCTCCATCTGGCTTGCTTTACACAGCCTGGTGAGGAACATGCAAAGACTCCCAGTACCTGTCTGAGCGCCGAACCATGGCGCTCAGACCAATCACAATGCTGTATTGTAGCATTGTGATTGGTTAAAGGGAGCCTGGGAGCTCGGGTGCTTCCTGCTGCCGGCCGAGATTGCAGGAAAATGACTAGGATGGAGGAGAGGCGCCGGCCCGCCATTAAATGTAAGTGGATTTTCTTTTCTTTTTTCGTCCACCACCCACCCCCACCTCACCACCCGTGTCCGAAAGCAGCCCCTACTGATAATGAAGTCAATTTTCTTTATCTTATGATTTTACTTTTGGTCTATGTTTACCACTCCGTTTATTGCCCTACATTTCGAAATTGTATAAATGGACAATATTTCTATTAGATATGCCATGGCTGCTAAATGAATACATCAATATGTAAAGAGCACTTAATGAAAAACAAGAATGGGATTTTCTTCAAAATCCAAATCAGGAGCACAAAGTCTAAGAGGATCAAATGCTATACATGGGGGTAAAAGCAGATGCACAATACAATATTCCTAGAGATGGAGAAGTGAGGAAGACTGCAAAGGAATACAAATATCCACAGGGATGAAGGGAAAAGTGTGCATGAACTAGGAATTAAACAGGTGTAGTCAATCGGGAGTTGGCAGAGGTGCCAGGCACTTAAAATGAATATTTAAGCTCCACACGAAAGACAGCTCAAGGTAGGGATTAAAGCACAGAGCACAAGTTGTAGAAAGAAGTCATTACACTTCAGAAGTAAGTCAGGCGTACCCATGATGCTCCAGAGGGGACAAGTGAGGGTGATCAATCAGTTCCAAGGAACATGAAATGCCAGATTAAGAACATACCCTGGGGGACCTGCAATTGGTACTTGAGTATCTTGCTGAGTGGAGGTTCTCTCCACATATGAAAAATTAGGTTGACGGCAGACCCAAGCTATAAGTCACTGATGAGGCCTATGTTGGCTAAAACAGTTTGGGTTCTGCTATGTTGCCACCTGGTAAAGTTTTACAGGAGTGTGATCCATATACCTAATTAGGACTGGGTGAGGAAGGTATAATTGAAAAACAATGTCCCAATAGGTCAAAATGTATACAGTCAATTAATTAGGCATGCGCATCGCATTGCTCGCAAGGAAAAAGGAGAACACTCATTTGTTTGAGACAAGATATTCAATCATCTTATTTTATGGTGTATATTCATGGTCGGTAAAATACAGGTATAAGCAGCACTGCATAAACTCAATTGAATGACAACCATAAAGAACTTGGTGCGCTGTAAAAAGTGACTGTGGTGAAGGTGGTGACGCAAGTGCAATAGTGAACAGCATGAACGGCGCACTGTGAGTAAGGTGCAAGTAATCTACAGTGGGTGGCTCAAATCATGTGACAGAGTGATATCACAGATAAAAACGATTTATTTTCATTATTTGAACCACATTAGAAGAGTACGCCTGTTAATAAGCTGTAAAGTAGACGGCGTTTCGATCCACGTAAGTTCAGTTTCGATGCCACCTGGAGCACTCCTGACCTGGAAGCTCAGGCTGGACTGCTTTTATTGGAGCAGGACCAAGACTGATGTCCATATGGCTCACTTCTGTCTATAGTGGCATATGGGTGAAAAACGATGATCTGGAATGCGGCCCATGTGATCGCAGGGACGAGCGATTCCAGAGGTAGTACTTAGCAAGCTCAAAGGAAAAGGTAAATACCAGGCTACTCAAAGTATAAATGTAGCCACAGAACTACAGAGGACAGGAGAAGGTTGAAGGATCGATGAGGAATGACACAAGAGATAGGTAAGAACAATGTCAGATCAAAGTAAGGGTGGTACTCTTATATGAAAAGAGGTCTCCTAGTAGTTTCAGAAAGACTTTAGGATTGACAAAAGCAGATTCTACTTAACAACAGCTATACAACAAAGTCATAGTTCAGGCCTGCTGTTAGAGAGACTGTGCTATTCAGTGCAAGGTGGACCAAGATTGACAACAACATTGAGACAGCTTATACTCCAAAGGAACTAGGTGCAACACAGAAGTCTTTACCTCACTTGATCAGAATGGAGACCAATCCAAGGTCACACGGTAAATAGATATGGACTGGAACAGGCAGTGGACTGAGTTTGGAATGGAACAGAAAACCAGAATGGAAAGAATAACCAGAATATAGGACAGAAAAGACAGCAAGGAGACAGAGAGAAAACCAAGACAAGGAACTATGAACAGGTATTCAGAAATCGAGAACAGGAATATTGGCATCAAGAGCAAGCCAACACAGGAAATTAGGGCACTGCGAAAGGAATAGCAGGAATCAGGCCTGCTCTCAGGATTTCAAAATCAGTGCATGCAACTGAGGAAGGAAGCATGAGCTCCCAGTAGCAGCAGCAGAAGCATAAATTCTGAATACAGAAGCCAGTGGTAAATCCCTCCTCACAGCTCAAAGCACACAGGTGATCAACTCGAAACAGGTGATAGCTAGCTGTAGAACTGTGCAGGTGAAAGCAGTTAAAGTAATTTCTCCAACTTTCTGCCTGAAGGAGTGCACTGAAGTATCAGGAAGCAACCAGTGGGCAGAACAAAACTCTGGGGCAGGAACTCGCACTAGGGAGCATACAGGAATGCTGGAAATGTTAAGACAGAGTTCCAACAATAATAAGATTTACCAAAAGGCTTGGCTCCAGCTCTCATGCTTGCCTAAGTCATACAAGTACCATTGGGAGTGGATAAGAAAACACTAGGATGGAATCTGGAGTGGAGTGATTCCAAGAGAATGTTTAATGTTAAAATTGAAATACAGCGCAGCCTCCAAAGTAGTGTTTGTGATGGAAGCATGCTTACAGGAGGTCTTTTAGTTAACACCACCCAATGGCAGGATTGAAGGATTCTGTCACCTAGATAGTACAGCAGGAGAGGTCGGATCTGGTGATTGACAAGAAAGCCACCTCATGGTGGCCCATGTGAAGATCTAGTAGCACCATCCTGTATTTCAGAATGAATAATATTCATCCTGAAGATGAGCCATGCCTCAGCAGAGAAGGATTTATGATTTTGGAATTAAATTCCAAAGTTCATGGAGATATCTGAAACCCACCGGCACCGACCATACCCTTAATATATGCAGTATCAATATTCCTTATTTTCTACACTTCAACACACAATAATAGTAGCAAAATGTCTAAGTTTAATGATAGGAGGGAGGAACTTGCGCAAGGTCTCTTATCCAAAACCACAGAAAACGTCCTGAGTGGGCCAGAGGGTTAATCCAAGGAAGTACTCAAAAGTAAATTTCAGAAAATTGAAAGGTTTTAAAAACAGGAGATGGTAAGATGGTGTGATGGGGTCACCCTCCAAAAATATCTGGATAATAATAAAATACCAAGAGGTCTAAGAATATTGATATTCCCCTCCTTTGAAGATATTGATGAGGAATAATTAAAGGAATAGGAGTACAATTTGCGGAAAGCATCAAATATTACGATGCGGATCTGATAAAACATGCGGACAAGAAAGATAATAGACTACAGAGGGAAACCGACAAGCTGAAAAGGGAAATTGAAACTTCTACCCTAAACGAAGTAGTCAGAAAGAACTATGAAATCTTTGATAAGATAAATGAAAACCATCAAATATGCTTACGAGATAAGAAATTGAGAAAAATCAAACGGGACGACACTGACTATAGGGAGGGAAGAATTTACACCTTTGCCCTCAAATATTATAATATAAAACCACTAGGCGAAGGAAAGAGAAATAGGGAGGAAACAGCTGATTCTATTTCAATTAGTAGCAGTTCCTTGACCTCTATGGAAAGTAACACCTCACATGAGGGGACCCCTGGCATGTCTACCCCACAAGGACCATCTACTTTTGTAGTGGAGTAGATGGTACAAGTGTACACGCTTAGCTAAATAAAATAAAATTCAATGCAAACCCTGTGAGATTATTGCCTATTACCCAACACACAACCCCCAACGCATACAATATTCAATCTGGATGACTCACAATTATTATTGTATGGATATTGACACACATAGGGATGATCTTAATATCATGGAGGATTTACAGATAGACCGTGGGCTTAAGCCCCATCCAAATTTACATCTACTGGCACACCTAAAAACATTGACCTGTTCAAAGAGAGGGTAACTAAGGACATATATGCCACGTTAGAAAATACCACACAATGAACAATGAATAGTCACAATCTCACTCAGAGTGAAAGGCTGAACTCCAAGACCTTAGTAGAGATGACACCATTGTGATCATGGAGGTAGACAAAGGGGAAAATGTTGTAATCATGAACATAAGCGATTAAATTGGAGAGATCAACAGGCAACTTGATAAAACTAGTTACTATGAGCGTGTTACACACAACCCCATGAAACCACTTGTAACTCATATAAATCTGAGACTAATGGACTGGCGCGAAAATTGTCTCATCTCTGATGAGGAATATGGTTATTTATCAGGGAAGGTTCAAAGTTATCAGTGTATCTACATTTTACCTAAAATCCACACGGGGGAAGGGTTTCCCCCAGGGCGACCCATAATGTCTGGTATCGATTCACCTACCGAACAGATTTTGAAGTATGTTGACACTTTTTTGCAGATGTTCGTTTGCAATTTACTCGCTTACATATAGGACAGCACAGATATATTATACAAGTTGAGAATGTCTCTTGGTCGCAGGACCTTATGTTCGTGACAATGGATGTTACACGATTAAATACTTGCATCCAAAAACACTTTGGGATGATGGCTGTCCAATCTTTTCTATGCACCAGGACATGGACCATTTGGAACACAACGAAATGTTAATCGAAATGATTGACATTATATTGTCTAAGAACTTTTTCCTCCATGATGGCAATTGGTACCATCAGATACAAGGTACGGCCATGGTTTCTAGATTTGCTCCCTCCTAAGCACCGGCCTATTAATGGGATGGTGGGACCGTGAAAATGCCTGGGGCCATCATGTCTCCCCCTGGATGTACTTCATTGTCTTTTGGGGGTGGTATATAGACAGGATTATCATAATATGGAAAAGTTCAGTGGAACAATTGATGGGATTCCACTCCTTCCTCAATGACAACCCCTATAATGGTACGTTGATGCTTAAATATAGCAACATGGAAATTGAGTTCATTGACCTCTTGTTTTCTGTGGAGAATAACACCATACAGAGCACAATGTTTAGAAAACCAACTGCATGCAATAGCACTTTCTAGGCAACAAGGGCCCATCCCACTTCTGTTATTAAGAACATACCATTTGAAGAGATGGTACATATTAGACGCAATTGTAGTTCAAGTGACACCTGTAAAGCTAATATTACCCACATGAAACATAGATTTAAGAACAGAGAGTATGATTATGGCATCTTGACAAAAGCGGAGACAAGAATTGGGAAGGTCACCAGAGAGGAAACATTAGTCAGGAGACCCAATTGGAAAAACAATAAAAAAAGAAAGGACATGCATAGACATCTTGCCTTTATCACACAGTACACTACCCATAGTGATAAAGTATATATGATCCTGAGGAAACCTGTGGGGCCTATTTAGGTAGGTACCGGGTCTCAAAGACAACATAACTGCATTTCCCAAAGTTACTTATCTCAGGGGGAAGACCATAAGAAATGTGCTTTGTCCCAGCTATATAACCACCAGGATTAAAAACACATGGTTACCACATATAGTACTTGGTTTCTATACTTGTCAAGAGTGTAATGTGTGTCCCTTAGAAAAGAATAAAATCAAACGATTCAGTTATAACTCAGAAAATCAAATGATTCAGTTATGACTCGGTGCTGCCTGGGTGAAGGTGGGGGAGACATTGGTGAGGGTCCCAGCCTGTCGGCCTCCCCCCGATGGCAGAGGCGTAATCCAGATCTGTATTGTACCCCTTCCCCTTCACACACCTCTCAGCGGATGCCCGAGGCCCTTTCCCGGGTACTAAAGACCGCAGAGGGTCCCTTACGCATGCACACGGTACATGAGAGGTGGTGGCCAGCAACTGAAAGACATCACATCAATTGCAAAACCAGGTTTGTGGTCTACATCAATGGGTGCGAGTGCAAAAAAAGATACTTGGGCAGCACGGTGAGATCTCTGAAATTGCGCTTACAGGTACATATCCGGGCCATAAAGAATAATGACCTGAGATACCAAATGACATTCTACATGGGAAAACATCACATGGAGGACAATAAAATCTGTTTTTATGCTATAGATTTCGACCCCCAGACCCGAGGGGGGGAAAATCATGAATGGGCATTGAGACGTAAGGAGGCCACATGGATATGCTGCCTATGCTGCATCGAAAGGGGACATAATACACATGATGAATTACATTACTTTCTATGAGGTCACTGTAGACCTTTGTATTTATAATGGGTGACTTTCTCTTGAAGTTGTTTCTAAAGTATGTTTTTTTTAAGTTCTGCACATCAGGTATTATATGAAATTCATTAGAGACACACAATTGATCATGAGACTACTTACTGCCCAATACATACATTTATTGGTTCTCTTTTTTTGTTAACTATTGCATAAAAAAGTACAAAAGAATTGATATTGACATGTTTTTATATCTGTTTGACTAATGTCGCGGAGGAGTGGGAAGGGGTTGGATGGTGAAGCAATGATCGGCCAAACAGTACTAAATTTTAAGGTCTTTATTCGGAAATAGAAAAGAAAACATCCATCCAAAGACTGGTATGGGCTTGGCAGACTTGCTTCTGGGGTTGAGGGAAGGCCGATCCTTGTATTCGCTGGCCTTGACGAGGACTCGTCTCTCCAGGGAAGTGGTCTTCGTATTCTCTCCGGTGTGATAGGAGGAAAGAGAGACCAGACGTTTTAAGGATTGGGTTCAAGGACCAGTGGGTTTTAAAAAGGGGGCGGGTTGTGAGGATTCACCAAGGGCTGCCACCATACACTTATCCAATAAAATAAAAATATATAGAATAAGGAGGGTGAGTGCAAAAGGGGAAAAAATACACAGCTACCTGACCTCCCCAGACTATTCTACCCGGTCCCTCCCCTTGAAAAGGCAAAGTGCAGTATACGGTTTCGTACCTTCTTCAGCCACACTTCTCCAGAAGCGTGGCAGGGCGAGTCGCGGTATTGTTGGCCTCCTGGCTCTTCGGTCCTCCTGACCACACCATCTCCGGTTCGGTCCGTTCTCCTTCCGCTCTCTCCAATATGCTCTTCCAGCTCCTGCTCCCAAACTCCGACTCTTCCTCCGGCTTTCGCGCCTTCACATCACGCTGATATCCTTTTAACCGCCTCTCCCGGGTCTGACAGGCTCACTGATAATGACGTCAGGGCTGTGGACTCAGCCTCCGGGGAAGACCAAGCCGCGTTAAAGGGGCCATACGTGTCCTGTGGATGGGGTGGAAACGAACAGACATTAATGTCCCCACCCGTCCATCCTCGGTGGAGGCCCCATGACACATCCCTCCCCGTGATTTCCCCGATCGGGAGAAAGCAGAAAGCAAGAGAGAAAGTCAACATTCCCCTGGTCTACACCTTTCCGATGACAAACGTCTATCTGGTATGGCTGGAGGGCCAAGAACCACCGGAGGATGCGCTCGTTGTGGCCACAGTTTCGCTGGAGCCAGGTCAGTGGAGCGTGATCTGTATACAGTATGAAGGGTCTGCCTTCCAGGTAGTAACGGAGCTTGTCCACCCCCCACTTGACCGCAAGGCACTCCTTCTATATGGTTGAGTAGGCCTGTTCCCGGGAAAATAATTTTCTGCTGATGTACAGAATGGGTCGTTCGAGTCCCCCCTCGTCCTGCTGTGAGAGAACCGCCCCGATCCCAACCCCCGGGGCGTCCGTCTGGAGGATGAAGGGTCTGTGGAAGTCTGGGGACAAGAGTACAGGGGAGGATGTAAGAGCTTTTTTTAATGCCTGGAACGCATTGGCTTCTCTGTCAGAGGGGGCTGGCAATCTTGGTTAGGTGTGTGTTTTACTCAAAAGGTCAGTGAGGGGTCCCGCTGGGTCAGCAAATTGGGCTATGAATCTACGATAATATCCCACCAGACCCAAAAATGCCTGCAGATCTCTTTTGGTCTTGGGGTACGTAACGGCCTGAATGGCCTCGATCTTTTCTGTTTGGGGTTCTACCAGTCCTTCCCCCAAGACATAGCTTAGGTACTTAACCTTCCGGAAGGCGACCCGGGACTTCTTATCGTTAATGTGCAAACCTGCTGTTCTGAGACTAGAGGGAATATTGCCCAAATGTTCGGTGTGGTCTTCCCACGTCTTACTGAAGACAACAATGTCGTCCAGGTAAGCCGAGGAATAATCCAGGTGGGGGAATAGCAAGGTATCCATGGCCCTTTGAAAAGTTGCGGGGGCACCATGCAACCCAAAAGGGAGTACGGTGAGGCCAGAAGGAGTGGAAAACACGATCTTCTCCTGGTCAGCGGGGGCCAGGGGGATCTGCCAGTACCCCTTGGTGAGGTTGATTGTAGTTAAATATTTGGCCTCACCAAGGCGCTCTAGCAGCTCGTCCACTCGAGGGAGGGGATAGACATCCTGCTTGGAGACTTTATTTACGGCCCTAAAGTCTATGCAAAACCGGATGCTGCCATCCGGTTTTGGCACAAGGACCGCCGGCGAACACCAGTTACCGTGTGAAGGGACAATTACACCTGATTGCAGCATTTGGTTTACCTCGTTCTGAAATGTGAGACGTCGGGCTTCGGGTATGCGGTAGGGTTTCTGTTAAACCACAATACCGGGTGGGGTTGGGATGGAGTGTTCTGCTAGCTGGGTTCTTCCCGGCTAGTCCGAGAACACGTCTGAGTAGCGGAGGAGGAGTGAGAGTATTTCTTCTTTTTGTCGTACGGAGAGGTCCGGGTCAATTGGGGTATCATTGACGGTATGAGGGAAGGACAGGGCCGTAGACACCGTGTGAACTGCTTGAGGTGGGGTACCCAGCCATTTTTAAAAAATGTTAATGTGATACATTTGGGTTTTCTTTCCTGATAACTGTAGCAGGTAGGTAGTACGTCCTTTCTTTTGTACGACTTTGAACGGGCCATGCCACTCTTTCTTTAATTTGTGGGTGGAAGTGGGCAGCAGGATCAAAGCCCAGTCACCAATATTTAGTTCCCTCCATTTATTTTCTCTGTCGTAGAACGCCTTCTGTTTTACTTGTGCTATGACCAGATGGTCGTGGGCTAGGGTTCTAAGTTTATGGAGCCGTGTTTGGAGTTGACGGGTATAGTCTAATAAAGCCTCGGCTTCTTGCGCCCCCTCTTTTTCCCAGCTGTCTTTTGTGATTTCTAGCAAGGTCCTAGGGCTTTGGCCAAACAGCAACTCAAAAGGTGAGGTTCCTAAGCTAGCTTGGGTCTGGCTACGGAGAATAAAAAGGGCCAGCGGCAACAGCTGGTCCCAGTTTTTACCATCCCCGGACAGCAGTTTTTTTAGGGTGAGCTTTAGACTACCATTATATCGCACAACCAGGCCGTCTGTCTGGGGATGGTAAACAGCGTTTTTTATGTGTTTGATCCGTAGCTGCTCACACACTTGTCTCATCAGGCGAGACACAAAAGGCGTGCCTTGATCGGTATCGATTTCCCTGGGGAACCCCATGCGCAAAAATACCTCTACTAATCTTTGAGCTCTGACGGAGGAGGTGGCTGCCCGGAGGGGAAAGACCTCCGTGTAACGAGTGGCATAATCTACCAACACTAGGGCATATTGGTGTCCCCGGCCAGACTTGGTCAAGGGCCCGATAAGATCCATCCCCAACCTATGATGGGTAAGGGATTCAATGGGACTGGGGGAGGAACGTATGGGTTGCGTCGCTGGCAGATCTGACAATCCTGACAGTACTTTTATATTTGTGCATATACTCCAGGCCAGAAGAAGTGTTGGAGTATGGCCTGCCCTGTCTTTTCGGCCCCGGAGTGACCTGCCAGTAGATGTGCATGAGCAAAAAAAATTATCTGCTCTCTGAACCCGGCAGGAACCAACAGCTGAGGGACCCCGTCTGGTTTGGCCAGTCTGTATAGCAGTCTGTTTTTTTCATAAATGTGGGGTAGACTCTAGCTAAGGGGTTCTGTCTGTCACTGGATTTTTGCCAGGCGTTGGTGAGGCTAGCATCATTCAGTTGGTCCGTCCTGAAGTGGATATCCCTAGCCCAGGGTTCAGAGGCAAGAAGGGTTTCATGCGCCTTTCTTATTCGTCTAAGGGCGTCATACATAAGGGAGCGGAAGCAAGGATTATCGATCCCTATGATGACTGGTTCGGGGAGAGTAGCTTAGACCCCAACCACAACCTCTGTCTCCAACCCTGAATCACTACACAGGGATATTTTAGCCACGGGGTACTCCTTGACATCCCCGTGTACGCACCTAATGTGAACAGTCCGCCCGGGCAAATGACAAGAAGGGGTGACTAACTCCTGCCTCACCACAGAGTGCGTACAACCTGAGTCCAGTAAAGCCCATACAGACCTCCCATTTATAGCCACACTCACGTAAAACACTGGCCCGGTTTCTTGGGCGTATAGGATAGCGCGGTGTGCATAGCTCACGTCCATTGACTCTTCGTCTTTTTCCCTTTTCTTCCGGCAGTACCGTGCTATGTGTCCCCACTCTCCGCATTCATAACACTGGGGTCCTGAGGCTCTGGGGGTTTCAGGTCGTGAAAAACGGGGACGCAGAGGCTCAGCTGCCCTTTTTGGGGGTCTTTTGTCTGGTTTCCCCGGAGTTGTGTCTTTAGTGGATTTCTGAGGCTCCTTTAGGTATGTCCGACCCTGGGCCCGGGCATAAGAGGTGGCCATCTCTATAGCATGCTCTAGGGTTAACCCAGCATGTTGTTTCAGCCAACGCTGTGTACCATAGGGAAGGGCCTCTAGAAACTGCTCAAGGTAGATTTTGTTCATGACCTCCTCCATGCTGTACTCCTGCGGCTTGAGCCATAGATCTGCCGCTTCTTTAAGTTTGAAGAATAAAGTCTTGGGGTGGTCTCCTGAGGTCCCGCGTTCCTGGCGGAACTGTAGTCTGTGTGTTTCCTCATCCACTCCCAGACGGTCCAGGATGTACTGTTTTACCAGGGCATAGGTGGTTGTACCGTCCTTGTTCACCATCTGGTAGACCGCCTGAGCCTCTCCCGTTAGGTGGGCGCGAGGTAAAACAGCCACCTCTCACCAAGCCAAGCGCTGGCTCTAGCAGCCCTTTCAAAGTTCAAAATGAATGCCAAGGGATTATCCCCTGGGGTATACTTCTGTAGGGGGACCACAGTACCGGGAGGGGGGCAGCAGATCTTCCCTGCCCCAGGACAGCCATGAGCTGGGACTGTCCTTCCGCCAGCTTAAGTAGGTTATCGGCCTGGTTCTGGATAGCCGTGGTAAATGCCGTACGGTCTGCCTCCGCTTGGCTGGAAGTCTGTTCTATGGCCCATTCCAGCTTCGCTTGGCCCTCCTTCATTTGATGGATGAGGTCTCCATCCCGTATCGGATGGCGGTTCGCTGAACTCCTATCTGGCTCGCCACTTGTTGCGGAGGAGTGGGAAGGGGTTGGATGGTGAAGCAATGATCGGCCAAAAAGTACTAAATTTTAAGGTCTTTATTCGGAAACAGAAAAGAAAACATCCATCCAAAGACTGGTATGGGCTCGGCAGACTTGCTTATGGGGTTGAGGGAAGGGCATCCTTGTATTCGCTGGCCTTGACGAGGACTCGTCTCTCCAGGGAAGTGGTCTTCGTATTCTCTCCGGCGTGATAGGAGGAAAAAGAAACCAGACGTTTTAAGGATTGGGTTCAAGAACCAGTGGGTTTCAAAAAGGGGGCGGGTGTGAGGATTCACCAAGGGCTGCCACCATACACTTATCCAATAAAATAAAAATGTATAGAATAAGGAGGGTGAGTGCAAAAGGGAAAGAAAAATACACAGCCCCGTGACCTCCCCAGACTATTCTACCCGGTCCCTCCCCGTGAAAAGGCAAAGCGCAGTATACGGTTTCGTACCTTCTCCAGCCACACTTCTCCAGAAGCGTGGCGGGGTGAGTCGCGGTATCGTTGGCCTCCTGGCTCTTCGGTCCTCCTGACCCCACCATCTCCGGTTCGGTCCGTTCTCCTTCCGCTCTCTGCAATATGCTCCTCCAGCTCCTGCTCCCAAACTCCGACTTTTCCTCCGGCTTTCGCGCCTTCGCATCCTGCTGATGTCCCTTTAACCGCCTCTTCCGGGTCTGACAGGCTCACTGATGATGACGTCAGGGCTGTGGACTCCGCCTCCGGGGAAGCCCAAGCCGCGTTAAAGGGTCCATACGTGTCCTGTGGACGGGGTGGAAACGAACAGCCATTAATGTCCCCACCCCGTCCGTCCTCGGTGGAGGCCCCCTGACAACTAAGTAACCATTTCCTTGTGTAAATACTAGCCGCTTCTTTTCATGTCAATGATCACTCTAAAGAACTTGTATACTTATGGGTGTCATCTTCTTCCAATTTGGAGGGAACAAATTACGTATAGTACTATCACAATTTTTCCCTGATTTCAGACAAAATGTGTGAAAAAACGAGTGAAAGACCTCACGTTGACATGGTTTCATAGCAATTGGATTTAGGTAACCATTTCCTTGTGTAAATACTTGCTGATTCTTTTCATGTCAATTATTACGATAAAGAACATGTAAACTTATGGGCGTCATCTTCTCCCTAAAATGTATGGACTTATACAGGCATGCAGGTCGCACTATTTTTCATCTTCTATTCCTCAATCTTTCACCCTCTTTCCCCTTCTCTATTGCTATCTGTTCCATGTTTTGTACTTTCTTGGGACCATAGGTGGAATTATAATGGCTGAGACGAAATTATGACCTTATACATGAGTGTAGAGTGTTAATAGTATTTCCATCTCCCCTCAAGTTGGCCCTGTATGTTTGCTCATAATTGACAATGTGGACCCCATCGGGATGATTCGTTTTTAGAGCGATTTATTGTAAAAATATTATCAAGTAGTAAAAACAGTTCAGTGGACGTATATGCATCTCACAGTTAATTAATTGAAGATGGACTCATGTGCATGTTCTCTACCTTCCCAATATGGCCAACAGAGTTCCATCGGTTTTGCTATCTCTGCATCTCTGCATGGGTCTCTCTTGAGTGACTCGCATGTAATTGACAATGCCGACCACATTGGGAGGATCTATTTAAATGGTGTTCGTTTTTAGGTCTTGCCTAGCGTTGCAGCGCGCATGCGCTACTCGCTTGAGACATATTGTTATAGAGGAAATTTCAGAAGGGGGTTTGAAGCCCCACCCCTCATTTTTTATTGGATGGCGTCATCATTTATTGTAAACTGTGGCCTCCGATTGAAAATGAGGCTTCTTTGTTACTGCCCTTTCTCCTTTTGGGAGGCCCATCCGGACTGGATCGTTTGCTTCACGGCTGCCGTGAAGCAATTTCTTATCTAAAGGAGGCGTGTTATATAAACAAGCCGTGAATCAAAGGATTCAGTCCGGATGGGCCGTCCCAAAAGGAGACAGGGTGGTAAGAAAGAAGAACTGTCAGAACTAACTTTCAGAAGCTACCCCAATTGCCTTTTGTTAAGTGGGTGTTCGACTGGTCTGGTCATCTCTGCTCGTCTTCCTCTCCTCTCTGCCTTTCCTGTCCGCTGTATCTCTTCTCATTTCTCACGCCTCAGGTCTTTCCCATCTCACCCCTCTCTGTCAGCTCTCGAATCACCCTCCTCCCTTTCTGTTCCCTCTCCTCCGTCACTTGTCTGTCCTCCCTAAAAATGAACGCCCTCCCCTTCTCGCTGTGCTCTTTCCCTTCGCTGGTTCTGCTTTCCTCAACCTCTGTGTGCTCCCCTCTAACGTCAGTTTCTCCTCCTCTACTCTCTCGCTCCCCTCCACCTTCGGATCTCGCAGTGAGTGGAGGCACCTGACGCCTGCAGTGAAAGCTATAAACACACAGGAGTGATTACTCACACTCAGAAATCCCCTCCAAGGGCGCGGGGCCTGCGAGAAGCCTTCAGCGAGGGCTGGATCCGGTGCTGCCTGGGTGAAGGTGGGGGGAGACATCAGGGAGGGTCATGGCCTGTCAGCCTCCCCTGATGGTAGGCATAATCCGGAGCCATATTGTAACCCTCCCCCTACACCAGGGGTCTTCAAACTGTGGGGCGCGACCCCCAGGGGGGCCGTCGAGTGATGTGAAGGGGGTCACGCATTCACAGTCACACTTCTGCCGTGGCCTCCAGGGCTTCAGCTTCCCTCCTACCCCGTCCTGTGTCTCAGCCCGGGCTGCTGCAGTGCAGCTCGCGTTCCTGGGGGCTGGCTGGGCAGTGTCTGGAGTCTTATCTCCTGCACGCCCGAGTTTTCACAGGTCTTTAACGACCATTTGCATATTTATATTCCTTTGTTATCTGGTTACCAAAGCTTAGTTTTTTTATGGTTCCAGTACCCCCTGGGCCCCACTCTGCCTATTCCTTACATTTGTATTTTTACACTTACTGCTGTAGTGTGAGAATGCATTTAATGAAAAGGAATATAAAGTTGGGTTGCCAAAAGAAACATGCCTGCTGTGTGTTATTTAAAGAGCCTGCAGAGACCTGCTCTTGACACTAAATAGAGTTATAAATAAAAAAGTATGTATTAATTAGTTATGTGACTTTTCTGTCCTTATTCTCTTTAATTATCAGTCATGGATCATTGAGGCATCCCTAGAACAACACAATTAAAAGGGCTTTCTATTTATATTTGCTGTTCTAAGTATTCACAGATAAGTGCAAAAAATACAGCTTTAGGTGACTGCTTATTTCTGGGCCATCTAATTAATAAGCTGGTAACCCTAATTATTAGACTGGAAGTTTGTTGCAGGATCAGCACATTATTTATTTCTTCCACCCTCGATCCCTGATGCCATTATAGCAAAAGTTTAACTTATATCTGAAACCCTACACTTCAAGTGTCTGGGAATGCACTCACTTCTCATTCTCGCCTTCACTTTCATGCTCACCCTGCACTCGCAGCGATCACAATGCACTCACACTGATCACCATGCACTCATAGCAATCACAATGCACTCACACTGATCGCCATGCACTCACAGTGATTGCCATGCACTCATAGCGATCACAATGCACTCACACTGATCACCATGCACTCACACTATTCACCCGCTCACCCTGCACTCACACTGATCAACATGCACTCACACTGATCACCATGCACTCACACCAATCACCATGCACACACCATTCACCTGCTCACCCTGCACTCTCACTGATCACAATGCACTCACACTAATCACAATGCACTCACACTGATCACAATGCACTCACAACATTCACCCACTCACCCTGCACTCACAGTGATCACAATGCACTCACACTGATCACAATGCATTTACATCATTCACGCGCTCACCCTGCACTCACAGTGATGATCATAATGCACTCACACTGATTACAATTCACTCATTCTGATCACCATGCACTCACACCTTTCACCCGCTCACCCTGCACTCACAGTGATCATAATGCACTCACACTGACCACAATGCACTCATACTGATCACCATGCACTCACAACATTCACCCGCTCACCCTGCTCTCATAGTGAGCACTAAAAATGCGCTTGCATTGTTCACTCTGTACCTCACCCTGCAGTTACACGAGCACACTTCTCACCCTGCACTCATGTGACACTTCACTCACCTGTCCCCCCCTCACTGCTCAATCTCTAGCACACTCAAACAAGGCCATCACTAACCATGCACTACTTCGTCCCACTCTGCACTTACAGCCGAACCCAAATTCCTATGGTCACCTCACTCACCCTGTAGTCACTCTTTTTACCCTACTCTCACACTGTTACATTGCTCACCGTGTAGTCACATGGGCACTCTTGTCACCCACACAGTGCAGAAGGTTAAAGTGCCTGGTACAAAGAAGATGTACCATGCACATCACAGAACTGAGTGTGAGTAAACTATGAATAGCGCTATAAAAAAAATGAAATGTTTGTCAGACAGGTGCTATAGAGAGATGAAGTGTATTGTTGGTGAGTGGTAGTGTGGGAATTCATGGAGAAGGTGGAAAGAATGTTGCACTGTGTGCGACCAGTGCTAGGGCCAGCCCTGGCTGGGAGTGTTAACCCCCCCACCCCAAAGTTCTGGTCTAGTGGATCCCCTGCTTCTGCCTATTATTATTTACATTTGTAGTGCGCTACTGTTACCAAAAGGTGTCCTGGGGCTAATAACCGCCTGCAATGTTAGAGAGGGATCCGGGGTTGGGAGAGGAGAGAAGAGAGGAAGGAAGGGGGTGAGAGGAAAGGGGCATGGGTAAACTGCTTAACTCTGCACAAGACCGCCACGGTTTGAAGGGACCCTTGCTGCTCCCGGCAATGGGCAGGTGAGCTTCTAATGTGGCAGCGCGTATTCCTGCAGAGTGGGAGGCCCTTCAGAGAGGTTGACTAAACATCTTTCTGATGTTAATTGCTGTATTTTGGTTATAAACTGGTACTGATGGGGTGAAATCTTTCCTCAGTGTTACTGTGTTTAAAAAATGTCAAAATAATAAAGCAATGCTACCCCAAAATACGCAGCATCACAGAACATTATTTACATTTTCTAATCACACAATTTAGTCAAGCCTGTCGCATAATTTGGTCCTCACCTTCCTCATAATTCCAGTAGCCCTGCCTAGAGGTTTAGACATTTTTGTTAGGAGGGGGTCTTTACGCCTGAAAATGTTGACATAGGGGTCTCGGCATCCGAAAGTTTGAAGACCTCTGCCCTACACACACCTCTCAGCGGACGCCCGAGGCCCTTTCCCGGGTACAAAAGACCATGGAGGGTCCCGTACGGATGCACACAGTATGTGAGAGGTGGTGGGCGAGCAACTGAAAGCTTGAGCCAGGCTCTAGACTGAGGTCTGGCTCTGGTTCAGCTCAAAGCCCTGTTGGAACCTCGCTCAAATAACAAGCTGAGCCTGCCTGTTGCTCCTGCCCCCCCCCCCCTTTCCTTTTTCCGGTGTTGCAGCCAGAACTGACCACTATGGAACTCGCAATCACTGAATCTTCCGGTACTTGATATAAACAAAGCATGTGACCTTCTGTAATGTAACCAGTGCTCACGTAGAGCGCCTCCAATACCTTTGGGTGAAGTTCACACTATATTTTAAAAACTGCAGTAGAGTGTGTTAAGAAGTAAAAACAAATTTGTAACAAGAAAAGCCAAATAAAATCCCCTTTACTGGCTGATTTGTGCAAAATGAAACCAGAAAACTTGGAGCAATAGCGGCTTCCCTGCTTAAATCGTGTGATTCTAAGCAAATAATTTATTTCACCAAAACTCCTTTTCTTGTATTATCGTGTATAAAAAAGCACCTTCGAATATCGCTTAGGAAACATAAATTCGAAATATTTGACCTTTTAATAGAACAACAACCAGAAGTTCTTTTTCTGACTGAGACATGGCTAGATGAGGAGTCCACCCCAGATATTCTGGAACCTCTACCCCAAGATTATGGCATACTAAAATTGGACCGAGACAAACAAAGGGGAGGGGGTATTGCTATCACTCATAAACTCGAATTGATATGCACCCCGGAAGCTGTTACGATTAAGGATAGTGAAGCCGCTTTCTTTGCGATTAAATACAGGCCTAATATAACCTTCAATGGCTATCTAATTTACCGTCTGCCTGGAGGGTCTACAAATTTTATAGACAGTCTGACAGAGGTAATTGCCCAATCAGCACTGCGTTACAATAAGCTTCTTATCCTAGGGGACCTAAACCTCCATCTTGAAGATGAAAACAATAGGGATGCCCAAGGATTACTTGCATCCTTAGAAATGTTTAATCTTATATTACAATCCCAGAGATCTACCCATAAGGCGGGTCGCCTCCTTCATCCGATCTTTGCTAACTGGGAGGGAGTGGTTGTCCAACCTCCTATCCAGGTACTATGGTCGGATCACTTTTTGATCAAGTTTACTGTCCTAGGAGGGCCTAAACAACCCCTACGAACCAAGCCGATGGCATCTAAGCGCAGACTATGGGGGAAACTTAAGCAAGCTGACTTAGAGCTCGTCCTGAAGGCAGGTAGCCCCCCATTGAAAGAAAGTGTAGAGGAAGCCTGGACGGATTATGAGAATTGGCTAACAAGAGCGCTGGACGCAGCTGCACCATGGACAACCAAGGCGCCAGTAAGATGCTCTAAGTCAGCACAATGGTTTGACGCTGACTTAAAAGCTATTAAATCATAGTGCAAAAAGCTAGAGCGCATCTGGTGCAGTAAATATGAAGAAACAGCCAAACTTGAATATAAAAATAGCATACAAAATTATCATAGGAGGATCAGAATAGCCAAAAGAAACTTTCTAAATAAAAGAATTGAATCAGCTGATAACTCTGCCAAGGAACTCTTTGTTATCTACAAGGAACTCACCTCATCTGAGAGGACTATAGCCCCAGATATGCACTCAATAGCAACTTGCGAACCGATTGCGGACTTCTTTGTACAAAAAGTTGAGAATATCTACAAAACCTTTCCGGAGGTTATGGATGGTTCATCTACAAACCATGCCACTATTGTTGAGCTGACAAATACTTGTCACCTCAACCATTTTACAGTGCCAGATAACACTGAGGTGCTGAGAATCATTCATAGTATTCAATCGGGCTCCCCTAAAGACGTAGCTCGCCCTAAAATCTTTAAAAATCAGGCCGAACTTCTTGTAAATCATATAAGCCATATGGCAAAATTATCTTTTCAGACGAGCCATGTACCACAAGACTGGAAAACAGCGCAGGTTATTCCTGTCAAGAAAAAGGCCAATCTTAGTGTAACTCAGCTGGACAACTATCGTCCTATATCGCTTCTGCCCTTCTTCACCAAGTTGGTGGAAAAGATAGTTAATGCCCAGCTAATAAAACAGTTAGAAGAGGGTCATTATCTCCACCCCTCGCAGTCAGGTTTCAGAGCGTATCGTTCTACTAAATCAGCTCTTCTTTTTTCCACCGAGCTATTAAGAGGTAGAGTAGATGAGGGGATGACAGCTGCGCTCCTCCTATTCGATCTGAGCGCAGCATTTGATACTGTCTCACACCCCCTACTACTCTCGGGTCTTAGCGAAGTTGGAATTGAGGGGCGGGCTCATGAATGGATGTGCGCGTTCTTGGCAAATAGGCAATTCCAAGTCCATTGCCCACCTTTTAAATCGGAAATACGATCACTCAGGCACGGGGTACCGCAGGGCTCAATTCTGAGCCCTACGCTATTCAATCTTTGTATGGCACCCCTGGCCAAGATAGTCGAGGCGTGTGGGGTCGAGAAAGTGTCATACGCAGATGACAATCAGCTGATAGTGACACTCTCTCGGCCGCCCGAGGACGCCTCGGCTAGCTTTTCGGCGTGTCTTAGTGACCTAGCTAGATGGATGAATACCAACTGTCTGTGCCTCAATGTGAATAAAACAGAGCTTCTCGTGTTGGGGAAGACTCTGTCCATCTGGTCGTCTGCATGGTGTTCATTAGAACTCGGCGCCATTCCAAATCCCTCAGAGCAGATGAAAAATTTAGGGGTCAGATTAGACTCGACTCTGTCCTTCGAACACAACACTAAAGGGATTGCAGACAAATGCTACGGCATTCTTAAGACTCTACGTAAGACCCTGGACTCTCTTCCTGCAACTAGTAGGAAAACTCTGATCCATGCCCTCGTAACCCCTCATCTTGACTACATCAACTCACTATATATGGGCCTGAGCAAAAAAGGTCTTCAACGTCTGCAATGCGTGCAGAACGCAGCTGCTAGACTGGCACTTAACCTGTCTAGAAAGTCCTCAGGGAAACGTGCTTTATCCACCCTCCACTGGCTGCCCATACGGGAGCGCATTGTATTCAAAACAATGTGCCTGACTCACCGCATTGCCCAAGAGAAAGGACCAATATATCTCCAAAAATGACTGACCAAGTATCAACCCAAACGCCATTTAAGATCCCTAGGCTGTATGCTTTTTCAAGTGCCCAGAATTCACCGGGCGCGTATGGACGGTCGGTCCTTCAAATATCTGGCCAGTAAACAATGGAACTCTCTACCCATTGAACTCAGGATGGAGCCATCAGAGAAGAGCTTCCGTAAAAAACTAAAAACCTATCTATTCCCGAAGTTATGAGTTCCCTTCTTTGTCGCCCATGTTCCTATTCCTTTCTTCTCCCGGTAGTGGCCCAGTCCTTTGTTCATACAGCGCGGGGACACACTGTTTCCTAGTGTAACCAGGCGCTATATAAGCTGCTTTTATTATTATTATTATTATTATATGTGAGTTCAAACTACCAGTTGTACAAAATTATCACTTTTAATGAGTACTTCTCAGTGCAGTGCTATAGTGTGCCTATTATAGTAAACGTTTCCAGGTAAGGAAATACACCTTTTGAACTTCGAAGAGACATTATCATAATTTACGTGGCTTGTCCTGTGATTTATATAAGGCATATTATCAGGCCTTGGCTCGTGCACATGCTCTAAGATCAGAGCCAGACCTTTGGCTTGGCTCCGCCAGTCAGTGCCTGTAGAATATGTTCTAGCCTTTGCACCTATTGATTATTGCGGGACTCTGAGCTGGTTTCACTTTTGTAGACTCGGCATGAACAAACCCTACATCCGCCCCTCGCTTTCTGACCCACTGTCCTCCTTACCTATAAATTTCAGCTTCCGTTTGGCAGGTTTTTTGTCCCCGACGGCCCCTTTATTTGTGTTTCAAGTATTTGTGACGATTACTTTTATTTTTCTGAAGGCTTGCGTTAAATCGCCAATTGTAATGCCTACCAATGCATGCAGTGGTGTAAAGCAAACTGACTGGAGGGGGGTGGGCTGCGGAATGCGCGAGGGAGTCCCTGAAGCACCTATATTTCCTACATGAATGATTGTGGGCCCGAGAGAGTGCCACCAAATCGTGCCATACATACATGTTTAGTTCAATTTTCTTTGGCGCAATACCGGGTTTGCACCCCATAACTACTCGAATAAACGCCAATTTATTCTGCTATTATGTCTATGCCCAGAATTTATTGTTAATATTCAGTGTATGTGTGGAGTGAGTGTTTTGTTTACACCCCTCACTCTTTTTTTCGTCCTTTTAAAAAAAAAATGACAAGCATGGCACTGTCTTCACAGACACCGCGCTATGCAATGCAATAGGTGTTGCTTTTGATACTGTAAATAAAAATGGCTTTTAATTTTTTTTAAGATATTGTCATTTATAGTGCCAATAGCTCCAAAATTCGCAGTTGCAAGACCTATTGCATTGTAAATGCTTGTTTATAATATTGTCAAATAGCAGAAACAGCTTTGCATATTACAGCTAACTGCTTGTAGACACATTCGTATGCATGTTTTTTATCTTTCCAATATGGCCATCACAGCCTGGATCTGATTTTCTAGCACTGTTTCTTGGCATGGGTCACTTTCAGGTGACTTGCACGTCATTGATATGCTCCATATTGAGTTCATAAGCACTGGACCAGGGAGGTGATTAAGCTAAATTATACTCCTTGCCTTCCCTACTAAATTCAAACCAGATGGTCTCCTTATAGCCCACAAAAAGTGGTTGAGGGGAGTAAAACAATTGAAGATTATACTTTCAATTTGGTCATGCTTTTAAAGGACCACATACTCAGTTTTGTGGATTTATTATTAGGCCCAAAATAATTGAGTATAAACACACCTCAATATCAGAGTATACAGATACATAAAAATCAATACCGAGCCGAATCTACGAATATAATTAATTCAGCACAAAAGGCATAATATGATGAACTCCAAAATCAAAATGCTACAAAGAATAGAAGCTGAGTCCAATTTTCTTTTCATCAGAGATTAAGAAAAGTATCTTTCCCTACACTGCTCTACAGGGAAATCGTACCTATTTCCCCGATTCTATCCCAAAGGTGTCAGCACATGTTGACTTCCTAAGAAGTCGTCACATCAAATGGGTTTGATAGCTTAAAGCTATGGAGCTCGTTCTTAGATGCCCCTTATCCTCCGAAAAATAAGCAGAAGTCTCCCGAATATGTCCCTGCGCATCATGCAAAAAGGCAATGTTCAACCCATAATATGTCACAAGGTAAACTTTACCATTTGCAGAATTTTTCTGTAAGTTTCCACAGAAGCTTTAATTAAATTAGTTTTTCTGTCACTGGCCTTGGTTTCCAGATAGGCCAGACATGAAAGTCTCCTCCCTTTTTCGCCTGCCAGCCTTCTTCAAAGACATTCCGAGTATCTCCTTAAATCTAAGAATAACGAGGTCGAATTCCTGCACCTGCAGTAGGATGAGAACATACTGTCTTCGAACACAAAAAAAGGATTAATTTAATTATAACTCTTGAGCAACCAAGGAGAAACAAAACTCAAAAAAACCTGCAGTTTGGACCTACAATTCAGACAACTTAAACTAGACACAAATTACATTGCAAATTACACACATTATACATCCAGGAATTATAGGTTTATTTATTACATACAAAGTCCTACTTAAATGTGCACACTACATTTCAATAATAATATAGCTCAAATTAATGCATGTTAATAATAGTGAAACACTGCAAACGATAAAAATACACGTGAGTGCATTTTAAACTATGAATATATTGCACCCATACAATTTAGAGTGCTGTAAGCGCTCTATCAGAGGTATGGTTTGTCCTCTCCGATCGCGCGCTCAGGACCAGGAGGAGTACTTTTTCTCCTGCTGAACAGCACCAATCGAAGTAAGTTAATGGCCAACAGGGTGGAATTGATTAGGGGAGACCAACTCTGACCTTTTATATTTACGGAAACTTGTTCCAGTCCAAGGGGGCAGTGTTTACAGGCTTATGTATCTCAGCTTTTGCTAGTTGTCCTTTAGCATTGAGTCTAGATTGGATATAATTGTCTGCACATACTGTCTGTTATAAGGAGCAATTATCACATATGAAATTATACATTTGACTTGTAAAGTCAATATTTATATCATGTATTCTCGATCACGCTGATTACTTATAAATATTGCACTATCTCTCTCATGTTTTGATAAACTGTGGTTTTGTGTTTACGGTCATGAACAATATATGAGCAAGTGGCAACATTTTTAGCCACTTGTCCAAGCGGAATATGAACTGCTAAGGTACTATATCATTGGAATTGGCATATATAACTGGGTATACACCTGTGATATAGCTCCCTGTGTTTGAATGGCTTTTTTCCATGTATTGTTTGTGCTCTCTCGTGCACACATTTTATTGTTATATCAGATTTTAAGTCATGATTTGTCATTATGCATTGTCTTTTTTTATCTTAACTAATAAGTTGTACAATAAGATTTGTTATTGTGTGTTAATGTGTATTTACATATGTTGTATACTTGCCTGAAGAAGTCCATTTTCTTTCGGGCAAAATGCATTGGCTGGCTTTTGCAGTATAACTAAGCGGCATCAATAATAGAGAATTACTTATGGATTCATGCAACCGCTCTTGGCTAATTGTAAATCTTTAAAAACGATTAAATCTTTTGAATATGGTTCACCTCTGGTTGTAATGTCTGACACCTAAAATGACACTCTGGCTACCGACTCTCAGAATGAAGGAAGAAAGTTTCAGGAGAAAAATGAAGCACGCAAGTGAAGGGAAAGAAGGGATGAAAGATGAGGGTAGACAATGCTAAATGCATGGAGTGATGCTTGCGGGGAGAGGCACAGATGGCACAAAGTCTGTTGTTAAAAAGTCACAAATATGCTTCCACAACATTACTCCTTAATATGCAGCAAATTTCTGCAGTTTAGGGATTCACAAAGGATCCCAGCAGTACTGCAGTAATATATTTTCTGGAGTAGGTCAATGCATAACATTTAAGCATAGGAATTGTACAACCGATCACAAAGTCTGCAGGTGTAAACGTGACTCAAATGTCTGTTAGCACAACATTTTTTCCTCTCTGTTGGCAACCATCTTTCCCACTGTAGAAAAGTCAATTTTCCTGCACACCATTATAAATTTGGTGCTTCCTCCCCACTAACCCTACCCACACGCACACAAATGAACATTTCCAGGGTGCCAATTACCACTAATAGGAGTGTGATCACTCACAAATTTAGGAGTGTGTGGTTTTCCACTTACTTCTGCTGGGTCACCGACTACAAATTGCGCACAAACCTGCCCAATTCCTAAACTTGAAAATACGGGTATTCAGCATGCTGAGATAATTTCCACATTCACATATACAACTTCCAAAACTTTAAAGTCTATCAATCTTGACTGTCTGATTTCACACCCTAAAACTGCATTTTTTTGCATCTTAGTTACACTGCACAAATTGTCTTGTCAATATAGCAGAGAGAGAGAGAGAGAAAGAGAGAGAGAGAGTGAGATGTACAAGCTGATACAAGCAGGAGGCAGAACATAAAGCTATTGCTTGAGTTTGGTATCTTCAGATTCCTGAGGGAAATGTTTTTGCACTTAGAGGTGGTTAAAAAGATGAAAGCTGGTGTTGCGAACATGGCAGCTCATGGTACAGCATTTGGCTTAGCTGTAAGTGCTACATAACCACCCGAGTAGACAACACATGCCGTGCTGATTGAAAACATAGACATTTTATATTTCTTTGGTGACTACTTTTGTTATTAAAGTTGATTATTTTTGTAAAGTTCACGTTGGACTTTCTGACACATTATATTGAGTCTTGTGTGTTCACCATGCAGTCAGTTGTGCCTTTTCCCACATTTTCATCTAATCCAGGAGAAACTTCTATGTCATGGAAAGATTGGCGTGAGTCATTTAAGACTTATTTAGAGGCCTTGTTGCAAAAAGGAAGTTGGCAATGTTGAAGCATAGTTTATGCTATGGAGGGTAAAAAAAGTATTAAAAAATGCTGCCATATTTTATACGGCACGGTGAGGAATGTGACAGTGAATCGTACATGGATGTAAATTGCATGATGAGTATGTGTCTACTATGAAGGCGCTGGAAAAAACTATGGGTGAAAATGGAGTGTTGTGGAACGACACAAGCTTTTTTCTCATGCACACTTACTGAATGAATCCATTGAGCAGTATGTGGTGCTATTGCAAACTTTAGTTGCCACATGTAAGTTAAAGGATTTACATGAGGAAATATTAGGGATTAGTTGATCAACTGTACATCTAATATGAAAATACAAGAAAAGTCCATTACTGTGGCCTCACGTTACATGGGAGAATAAAAAAAAAAAGATGACAGGCACAAAAAAACATTGATCATGCGTAAAATACCTTACAGGCATGAGACAGGCCTTAATGTAAAGGTACGAGTAGATGGAGTAAGGCGCCAAAAAATAGCAAAAGAGCATGTTTTAGATGTGGAAGTATAAATTATGCTGCAACAATTGTCCTGCTGTGAAGGTAAAAAGGTTCAAATGTAAGAAAATCAGACATTTTTCAAGAGTGTGTAAACAAAACGGTTCAGATGTTAAAAGTAGTGTGAACATGTTACTACAAACTGAGAGAAAGGAGGTGGCTTGTGGAGAAGTACAGGAGTCTGATGATGACGTGGAAGGCATTGTAGTGTGTGAGATGTCAGATAAACAAAAATGTGGGAAGTAAATGATGAGGTTGAACTATATCAACATCCTAAATGCATGATTTAAGTATGTGGTATGGAATTTGATATTTTCACAGATTCATGCGCATCTTATACTTTAATTGACAGTCAGACTTGCTGTAAACTGGGATAAAGGGAATCGTTAAAACTGGATGTTGAGCCAGAAGGGTATTGTGGTACAAAATTACAGATTTTGAGGTACTTTTGTTCCCCCACCTGAATATTAAATCTTTATTTAAAGTTTTTCCTTCAATAACAATCAGAACATCTTAGATCCACATTTATACATAACATGCAACCACTCTTGGCTAATTAAAATCGAAGTCGTTATCAATATAACAATTACAACGTTACTGCTCTGGAAAGGGTTCTTGATCGGTTTGTGTGCTCACCAATGTTTGGGCTAACAGATACATTTTGAAAGGTTGCCAAGTATCAAGGGGGCGGGACATAGGGGGTTGTAGCTGAGCACACAACTCGTAGTTAGTATTACAGTAAGTCATACTGTACATCCAACCCTCCAGTGTCGGGAGCGTTTATTCCCCCAATATATAGTGACTTCCCTCTTAGCCAAAAGAAGTGCCATTGCACAGAAACATCTCCTGAACTTGGGGAGATTGCCGACATATCCCAGCAGGGCCATAAGAGGAGATGGAGGAAGAGGCTGGTCCAACATTGAAGACAGCGCCCGAATACCATTCCCCAAAAATAGGCGACTCTGTCGCAAGTCCAGGTGATGTGCGCAAAATCAGCCGTAGGGGGCGCTACATTGGAGACATGTGTACGGTCTGGATGGGTCCATGCGGTGGACCTTGCGTGGTGTAAAATATGCCTGCCACAGATATTTGAAGTGTAACAATTTATGCCTATAGTTGAAAGAGATTTTGCGAGTTTGTTCGCAGCAGAAGTGCCATTGCGAGTCCGTCAGGGGTTTATCTAAGTCGCACTCCCAGGCCTGTCTTATCGTCAAATCCCTAGGTGGGAGGAGTGAAATAGTGGCTTTATACATTTTAGATATTAAGTGTTCACTGCTCGTGTCCCTGATTAGAAGTCTCAGAGGAGGGAAGTCAGGTGGTTCTTCGGGTATGTCAGGACTTGAGACTGCGGTGCCCCCTGTAGCCGGCGCAATATATACTGGTCGAGAAATGTGGCTTCAGTGGATCCGGTGTCCTCACTGCAAGGGAAGGTATGGTTGTTCAGGAATAGATCCCCAAATGTTTTCAAGTCAAATTTATTTAGGGTATGCTGTACATCAGCCTCCTTGGTATTGGGAATCCACAGGTTCCTGGCCAAATGGAGGAACGGAAAGTATAGCAGCGATGCCCCGGTTGCCTGGATCAATTGTTTACATGCCTAACTGGTTGTAGATAGTGTTTGCAGATCCTGTGGGTCTCAGGCCAGCCCCACTGGTAACAGGGCAGAGAGGGGGATCTGCAAGATCCGCAAGATCCGTTTCAGGCCTAAGATAGGGAATCCAAATGTCTGAGTGGAACCAATTGTGCAAGAAGCTTCACTGCACAATCATGTAGTGGATACAAAGGTTTGGGACCCCAAACTACCTGCATTTAAAGGGAAGAGTCAAGGCATCCCAGCTAATGCTGGGTTGATCACCCACCCCACACCAGTCACAACAGCTGTGAGCGAAGTCATAAAGAAGCTCCCGTACAAAGGTATAGGGATATTCTGGAAGAGGTATAAGAACTCCGGGAGAACAACCATCTCATTAACCCAATTCTACTGGCCATTGATAAAGGAAGTTTCAACCAGTGTTCAATATTATCATTTAGTTTTTCCATGGCAGGGCCATAGTTGAGTTAGAGGATTTGCGACTGGGCCCTATGAATACGGATACCCAAATATTTAACTGAGTCGTCACACTACTTAAGTGGGATGTCCAAATTTTGGTTGCATTGGGCCTCAGTCCGAGGAAACATCTCGGATTTACCCCAATTGATGTGCAAGCCCGACAGGGCACCATAGTGCGTTAATTCACAAAGGATGAGCTCTAGGTTTTCGTCTGGGTTCCTCATGTATAGGATAACATCGTCGGCATAAAGTGTAAGCAATAGAGGGCCCATGTTAATTTGTATACCCCTGTGGGAGTGTTTATCTAAGAGATGATCAACAAGCGGATCCATCACTATTATAAAGAGGAGTGGAGGAGGAGTGCGCACCACGACCCAAGATGGACGCCTGGGTGCGGAGCTCCGCGCCGCAACGGACATCGCGGCTATCATTATGGCGGTAATTTAGATGTTTTCTACATGATGGGGGCATCTTCTTGAATTGGATTCCATCCTCCAAATGAGGCTACCTTCATTATCTGCCATGCTTTAGGAATAAGGCATATTTTCTTCAGGTTACTCTTTCTCATTTTTAGTGGCCACCATTTTGAATGTTATTTTCTTAATTTTGTCAATATTCTCCTATTTTTCTTGTCATACTGTCCCTGGAAATATCAATTTCTACTCTTTTTTGCTTATTTCATCGAGACATTATTGACTAAAGCTTATTTCTTTGTTGGAAGACCCACATACTTGCTTAAAATTTGTTCTTCTGTGGAGTGTCTTTTCTCGAATATTGTTGCGCTATTGGACAAGCCTGCTTTCTTGACTCCTGGTTACTCTTTTCATGGGTGGAGGCAAAAAGCTATTCCACTCCTCCCAATTTTTTTTTACCAGTGAATCATTGTCATCCCCTGTTTACGCTGTGCTCTCCTATAATTCCTCTCAGCCTTCTGAGGAATTAACACAAATGGCGCAATCTAGCCCCACAGCTGTGTCAATTATGGTGTGCGAATCACAACCGCCCTCGACCACCGTCAAGAGAATCAAACATGATCCTTCTTCTCCTCCAAAATCTGTTCCGCCCGTCTCTCTGGAAATGGTTCTGGAGGAAATTCGCGCTTTAAGACCATTTGTTGAAGAAACAAACTCTCGCCTGCAGATTTTAAATGACAAATGGTCATCCATGGATTCCCGCCTTTTGGTGGTGGAACAACAAATTAGTCAAGTACAGGACTCATCCTCCAGAATTTCTTCATTGGAAAGGGAGGTCCAGCAACTAAGGAAATCGGCTAAAGACCTTGAAAATAGAAATCCTCGCAACAACCTTCGCCTATATGGTCTTCCTGAAGGTCTTGAGGGGGGCGGTCCGGTTATTTTCTTCACCGCATTTCTTCCACAGCTCTTGGGCCTTCCTACATCATCCAAATTAAATATTCAAAGAGAGCACAGACTTGGTCCGCGATTGTCCTCTTCATCCGCTCCATCCAAACCTCTTGGTGTAATCTTCTTGTTTCTACAATTCACAGTTCTTCTTCAGATTCTAAATGTGGCTAAGTTCAAGAAGCAACTAAATTGGCAGGGCACAAAATTCTTTATTTCTCAAGATGTTTCTCCAGCTACCACCAAGCGTCGAAAGGAATTTTTGGATTTTCACTCCACTCTCGGCTCGTTGGGGGCCTGCTATAGCTTATTTAATCCGTGCCTCTTTAAAGTTACCTTTTTGAACAAAACCTCTACATTCGAGGACCCTGCAGATCTCAGGAAATGTGTTCACTTTCATTCTCCTTCTACGATGGAGATTGCTGGTTCTCCTCAAACATGACTTTAATGTTTCTTTTGGAATGTTTAAAATGTATTTGTTTTTACTGTAACAGGTTGAACTGCCTTTTTATTCCTCTTTATGTACATGACTTTTCATTCTTTTCAGGCCTTTTTGGATCCTAATTTTGTACCTACCTCATATTCCTGTCCCATGAGCTGTTTTTTTGTTTTAGGTCAAAGTGTGGTACGCTGCCGTTTGTTAGGTGTGCCATTCCTGTTGTCCATTCACGCGTCTCATCTTTTCCTTTGTGTTTCGCCGTAAAGGCATGTATTACAGTCATCAATTTACAAGTACTGTCTCTTCTTACTCATACTTCTTTTTTCCTTTCACTCTTTCCTCCTAAGATATCCTCATTCTATATTCTGGCTTTGCCTATTATCTTCCTTATACTCTTCCAGTGTTTATTCCATTGTTTTATGTGTATGGTTCTTGTTTTTCGTTCAGAGTTATTACATGGAATGTAAAAGGTTTCATTAATCCTATAAATAAGCAGAGAATTATTTCACACTTAGCCTCTTACAATCCTGATTTAGTTTTGTTACAAGAAACTCATTTATCAGAAACTGAGGCCCTTAAGCTTAAGCGTAACTGGGTCGGTTCTATTATTGTTTCGTCGCAGCACACCTGAGGCACACTCGATGCCTTTAGTGGGGCCCGATGATGAAGCATGCCATCAACTAGGTTGTTGGGTGAGGGCCTTCATAAAAACGAATATGTTTTTCTGACACACACTACATGAGCATCATTAGTATAGCTAGTTCTCTTTGATTATTACCTACATCCCATGGGGAAGTGAACTAGCTACCTCAGTTCCTCACTCTCCTTCTTGATATATATCATCGGAAGAATTTCATGCACAAGATAGTTTTGAAGGAGGATGCCACAGCAGTAGTGCACAAGATGCATAATGTGCTAATAGCTTTTTTTTAAGGATTCCTTGAAGGAGGAAACAAACAGGCTGTTGGAGTGTGGCATTATTGAGCTTATAAAGTCCTCAGAGAGGCTTAGTCCCATGGTTATACCTCCCAAATCTAATGGCAAGATCAGACCGTGTGTGGATATAGAGATCTTAAAGACAACATATGATTGGATCTCCACCTTCTGCCAAATGTTGGAGGGTTGCCAACCAGTGTCAAGGTTGAACAGTGTTATTCTACGCTTGATTTGTGAAATGCATACCATCAAATACAGTTGCACTCGGACTCTAAACACATAACTTCATTTATTTCACCTGAAGATGCATTTTGTTTTGTTACAATGCCCTTTAGACCGGCGTCTGCCTCTACAGTGTTTCAGCAAGTCATGCAGAGATTGTTGGGAGGATTATCAAATGTGAGCTTTTTCCAGGATGACATATTAATATGTGGAGCATGCAAAGTAGTTCATCCTAGTTTGTTAAGAACAGTGTTTGGCATTTTGTAAAAAGCAGGACTCACTGTTGCAACAGAAAAATGTAAATTTCCTTAAGACAAAGTAGAGCATTTGGTACATACCATTTCATGTGCAGGAATAAAACCTAAAGCAAAGTTGATGGATGCTATAGAAAAGGCTTCTTGTCTGCAGGACAAAAATCAGTTGCGGTCTTTATTAGGTCTAGCTGATTATTATGCCCAAGTATGTCGACCATTTTTAAGTTAGGGTGCAGCCCATGAGATTTCTAATGAAAAAAGGTCAAAACACACAATTCTTTGCCGCTCCACTCTATGCCACTCTACTTTATGCCACTCTACACCACTTCACTCTAGGCCACTCAACTCTTATCTATGACTCTCCACTCTTCGACATGCCACTCTACGACACTCTATGCCACTGCACTCTACTACACTCCACCGCCACTTTACTCCACTCTGCGACACTCCACTCTGCGACACTCCACTCTATGACACTCCCCTCTACCACTCCACTCTATGCTACTCCACTCTATGACACTCTACTCCTCTACTCCACTCTATGCCACTCTGCGACACTCTACACCACTTTATGCAACTTAAGTCTAGGCCACCCTACTGCACTCTATGCCACTCCACTCTACGCCACTCCACTCCACTCTGTGACTCTGCTCCACTGTATGACACCCGACTCTGGGACATTCCACTCTATGACACTCCACTCTACGACACTCTAGTATATGACACTCTATGCCACCCTATTCCACACCACTCTACACCACATGACTCTATTCTACTCTACACCACTCCGCTCTATGCAACTTTAGTCCACTCTACACCACTCTAGCATATGCCACTCTATGCCACTCCATGCCACTCTACTACACTCCATGCCACTCCACTCTACTCCACTCTATGCAACTTTACTCCACTCCACTATATGAAACTTTCCTCCACTCTATGACACTTTCCTCCACTCTACACAATGCCACTCCATAACACTTTACTCCACTCTACGCTTCTCTTCTCTATGCCCCTCAACTCTATGACACTCCACGAAACTCCACTCAACGAATCTCCACTCTATGACACTCCACGGCACTCTATGACACTCCACTCTACACTCCACTCTACAACACTCAACATTATGACACTCTACCCCTTCACTCTATGATCCTCCTCTCTTTGACCCTCTCCACAACTCTCCACATCACTCTAAAACACTTGACGACACTCTATGACATTCAAAACCACTCCACATCACTCAACGAAACTCCATTCTACGAGATTCGTTCGACAACACTCTACTCCAATCTATCCCACTCCACAACATTCTACTCCACTCTGTGCCAATCCAAGACACTCTACTCCATTCTACACCTCTCCACGAGGTGCCCCTCTACTCTGTGCCACTCTGCACCTCACCACACCACTCCATTCTGCACCACTCCATTCTACCTCACACCACTCCACTCTCCTCTACTTTACACCACTCCACTCGACTCTATACCACTTCAGTCTATGATGCTCTACTTGATTATGTGCCAGTCCACTCTATGCCACTCTAGGCCACTCTACTCCACTTTACAACACTCCACTGTACATCTATCCCACTCCACTCTATTACACTTGATTCTGCAACACTCTATGTTACTCTACTCGATTGCACTCTGCGACATGCTACCTAACCCCATTCTACAGCACTCTACTTTATGACATGCTACACCACTGCACTCTAGCCCCCTTTACTTCCCTCTACAACACTCCACTCTTCAAAACTCCAATCTACGAAACTCTATGCCACTCTACGCCACTCCACTGCCACTTTACTCCACTCTATGACATTTCACACTCCATCAATCCACTCAATGACACTTTACTCTACTCTACTCCAATCCACTCTACCACTCCACTCTACGTAACTCAACTCTATGACTATTTATTCCACTTTATGCTATGCCACTCTACGCCCTTCCACACTCTATGTCACTCCACTCTATGACACTCTTCTGCACTCAACTCCACTCTACTCAGCTCCACTCTACTCTACGACCCTCTAAACCACTCTATGCCACTCTACAACACTCTATGCCACTTATATCTAGGCCACTCTAGTCCAATCTATGACAGTCCACTCTACAACACTCCACTCTATGACAATCTAGTGTATGTCATTCTATGCCACTACATGCCACTCTGCTCCACTTTACACCACTCCACTCAGCTCCACTCTGCAACTTTACTCCACTCTTTGACACTTTACTCTACCCAATCCTATGCCACGCCAAAGCACTTTACTCCACTCTACACCACAACACCATATGACACTACAGTCTACTCCACTTTACAACACTCTATGCCCCCCACTCTATGGCCTTCCACTCTACAACCCTCTACTCTCTAACCCTTTACTACGCTACACACCACTCAACATCACTCCACAAGAATCTATGACACTCTGTGCCGCTCCACGCCATTCCACTCCATTCAACTCTATGCCAGTCCACAACACTCTACTCCACTCTATGCCAAAAACTCTACGAAACCCTACTTCACTCTAGGGCACACTACACCACTCTACACAACTCTCTCTACACCACTCCATGCCCCTTTACTCCAACCTATGCCACTCCACTCTATGCCACTCTGTGCCACCCTGGTCTATCCCACTATACTATACAACACTCTACTCCACTTTATGCCACTTCACTCTACGCCCCTCCACTCTATGTCTCTCCACTCTACACCACTGCGCATCACTCAACTCAACTCTATACCTCTCCACCCTATATCACACTACTCTACTCTACTCTGTACTACTCCATTCTACTCAACTCGACACCCCTCTGCTCCACTCTACTCCACTCCACTCTACTTCATGACACTCCACTCAACTCCACGACATCCCACTCTACTCCACAACACTCCACTCTACTTTATGACACTCCGCTCAACTCCACGACAACCCACTCTACTCCACAACACTCCACAACACTCCACTCCACTCTATGAACCTCCACTCTACAACACTGCATGACACTCCTTTCCACTGTACGCCACTCAACAACCCTCCACTCCACTGTATGCCGCTCCATGACACTCTACCACACTCCAGTGTATGACACTCCATTCTATGACACCTTTCTCTACTCTACAACCCTCTACTAATCTGCATGCAACTCTCCTCCACGTCACTAACTTTCAGCCAGGCTGCATAGCAGCCACGCTGGTGTACAACATTGCTAAAACAAGATGTATTAACTTTTGGCACTCCATGAGAGTGCGTGTTTTCTAGCTGTCTCCCTTGGCCTACTTCCCCTTAAAAAAAAAAACCTTTTTACATGCTCTCTGTGTTGCTCCTTCATGCCTTTCCACAAGGTTTCCTTTGCGTTACTCTTCCCACCCTGCTTTAAAAAATAATGTCGGGCCTGTGATGGGCCCCGTCTGTAGTCAGCCTACTCCCTGTTTCTTGCCCAACACCCTTACCACCAACACACTGCTACATTAGTCCCTGACCCCTTGTTGTCGTAACATTTTTTTAAAAATGTTTGTTTTTGGAGAGCCCGGCAGCAGCCATTTTCTGCTGGGCTGCTACTGAAAGGGCTCTCACAAAACTAAAATTACTTTTTTTAATTTACCAATACCAATGGTGTTTGCCATCTTAGATCGGTAAATGCATTTAAAATCTGCTGCTGTGTCATTCCTTAGGTATGAAGATGCATGGTGATACTTGAGCTGGCCTACGTGTTCATGTAGGCTCACACCTGGGAATGATAAATCTGCAAGCAGTGGCTGCTGTATTACACTTGTTTTTCTCTTTATTTTTTGTCATTGCTACACAACATGGGGGAAAGAACTGGCAAAGCCAATAGTTCAAAAAGATGAGGTCTTTTAGCTTTGCTAATGCTCATTTAAGTATCCAGTGGATTTATTCTATTAGTGGCTGTAGGTTGACAGTCCATGTTTGATCACAGTAGTGTGCAATTCTCACTCCTAAGACCTCCATCACAAATGGAAGGAATTCCTGATTCGGCCGCAAATGAAGGGGCACATATTTACTAGAAAATGACGCAGCACAGAGCTGCAAGCCACCTTGCTGCACTGACCTGCATCATTTGGAAAGTGCAGAGATGCGTCACATTTGCAGCAACACAATGCATCCCTGTGCTTTCTTCTGCGCTGGTGCATAATTGGATGTCTAGTGCCAACGCAGGCACTCTTTCTCCATGGTGCAAGGGTGTCTGCGTTGCAGGGATGATTGTTTTTTTGCAGGAAGCAACACCTTCCTGCACAAAAACAATCATTGATGGGGGTTTCTCCTTCTATGTGTGCTGCAGAATGCAGCTCACATAGAGAGAGGAAAAAACGACGAGAAATAAAGGTATTTCTCCTCGTTGCACCACTTTAACCCCTCCCCTGAGGAGGCATTAGAATCTGACACATTCCCAGGTTTACAAAACCTTGTAAATCTGGGAATGCGTCCGAATCCATGGATGTTGCGTGGGAACACCCATAAAACACCCCTGTCACGCAGAGTGATCCGTTTAAGGGGCCATATATACAAGGATGTATGACGTTACAACGCATGCTTTTACCACGCATGCTGTTACAACTCAAGTATTACAACGCATTACACTTGGGGGTGCTGGATAGTGAATAGTTTAATTTACTATTCCAACTCCAGTCCCCGTGGACACTAGGGAAGGTGTTGGATATTCAATTAAAACTATTCCCTATCCTAGAGCGCCCCCCAGTGTAATGCGTTGTAAAGGTTTTCGTTGTAATACTTGCGTTGTAACAGCACTGCGTGGTAAAAGTTTCTTTGTAAAGGATGTTTCCCATATACAAGGACATGAAAAGCCACGCAGGAAAAGCCACGCAGGGTGGCTTTGAGTAGCCTTGTAAATATGGCTCAGCATTATGCCGCACCGGAGCGTCAAAAATAGTGATGCTCCGGTGGCGCTGGGACCTTGTAAATATGCCCCTAAGTTCATAGTTGAATAGGTAATTACTACTCCTTAGGGGATACTGCATTCCTGCTGTTTCCACCTCTCAGACATTACAACAGCTAATGTATGACTTTTCTTTGTGGACAAATTATCATGGGAATTAGGTACAGTATTTCTAATTCTGCCTGCAATTGTCCATTCCCCTCAGAGTCAAAGTCAGAATACCAGTGTATTCCAGCCTCCTGAAATTACTGATACCAGTGATTTTAGAAGTGGGAATACAACATCAGCATTTCTGCACTCTTTTCGATAAGGGCTTTATAGTTCAGCAATTGTACCTGCGTAGCATTAGTCCATAAAGTTGGACGTTTGTAGCTCAGTATTTGAGTTTTTCCAACATCAGAGTCATTGCCTGCAAATTCAACAAAGGTTTCTTGACACCAATAAACACAAACAAGTGGCCAGAGTTATCAAGGTTTCAAATAACGCAGCACAGCAAGTTGCTACACTGCGTGAAAGGGCAGGAATGTGCCATATTTCACAATATATGGTGCATTCCTGCTCTCTACCTGCACTGGCACACAATCTGCTGCTTAGCCCCAACACAGGCCCCCTTGTGCCATTCTGCAAGGGTGCCTATGTTACAGGCAGAATCTTTTTGTGCAGCAATGGACACCTTCCTGCACAAAACAATCCTTTGAGGCTTTCCTTCGTTCTTAGTGTGCTGCAGAATGGAGCACACTTAAAAAGAGGAAACAACGAGAAGAAATAAAAACATTTCTCCTTGTTGCACCTCCCCTGGGAAGGCATAGCATTTTGACACATTTCCAAGTTTACCAGTGTTGGTAAACACGGGAATGCACCAAACTCCAAGGGTGCATGCTCCACTCATGGAACAAAGTCCCAGGGGAGAGTAACGCTAGGTAGAGGCTTGCACTGCCTTGCGTTACTCCAGATTTACCAAGCCATGCAGGGCCACACAAGGTGGCCATACGTTGCTTGGTAAATCTGATTTAGGGATTGTGTTGCCCTTTCAACACCCTGTGTGATGCAAGGGAAACACAATCCCTTTCATGTGACTTTTATCTACACCCTCGCTCACCCCAAGTTGTGAGGTCAAGCTCATAGATGCAGACTTTGCAACTGGAGAACCCAGTTTGAGTCTCGACGCTGGCTCACCATCCAGTGATCCTAGACAAATTACTTAATCTCACCCTGCCTTACAAAATTAATGTGACCTTGTATAATGTAACTGGTGCTCATGTAAAGTGATCTATGTTCGCACTATATAAAAACTGCAGAAAAATGCACAAAGATAAAAAACAAAGCCTTAACCTAAGGAAAGACAAATAGGTACTCAATTACTGATGGATTTGCACAAAGTGAATCCTGAAAACCTGTATAAATGGCAGCTTCCCCACTTAAATTGTGTAATCTAAGGCAAATATTCATGTTTAATAAGTACTTCTCACTGTAGTGCTATAATGTGATGTATTAATATACACTTTTTTGAATACTTTATGGCATGTTTGTTGTATGATTTACATTGCAAACATTTTCAGGGCTTGGCTCATGCATGGGCTCTAAGATCCGGGCTAATCCCTTGACATGTCTCTCTCTTTTGATTTGCTGGTGCGCCCCTCTCTACCTATGGGAAAGGTAACAGACTAGCAGTCACGCTTTCACTGCTTCATTCGAGTCTCTGAAGACTAGGGCAAATGGGGATCAGCACATGCCCAACAACCACTTCTCTTAAGACTGGAAAAGTGTGGATTCCCACTCGCCTTCAAACTACTTATCTTGAGTCTCTGGCGAACCTAGGAAGTGGGCTTATCTTTTGCCCTTCATCTATTTCTGTAGGAAATCTAGAGCTTGAGGCAAAGCGGAGATGGCCATGGAATTAGGGTGATATCACATAAGTGAAGAAAGGTTTGGTTTTCAGGGCTGTGATGATATTCTTTGACTAACATGGATTCAAACTTTATTTAAGGACAACAGCTTCCTGTGGTGTCAAAGCATGGCACAGTTAGACATTGTTTCCTAGATCTCTGTTGAAGGGGCTCTCAGGGTGTATCTACACTGAGTGGTGAACAGATGGCAAAATCCTCTGATGTCAAGGTATCTGTGCCTCACAAGAAAGACTCTCATAAACATGATGGCATTGTTTCCAGTGAGGGAACAGGCTTTTCTATATCTCAATCTACAAGTTTATTCATTAAATTACCCTGGTTGTATAGACCTTTGTTTTTTTACAAGGAGAAGTAAGTAGCAATCATCTACATAGCAATACATCATTAAAGACCTTTGGTCATGAGATTGCTCCTAATGTGGACTAGCAGTGGTAGCTCCAACCTGGTGAAAAACAGAAAGCACCACATCAGCTAATCCTTTGCAGTAATCGAGTATCATGTCATCTGTGATGTTTACAACTGCATTCGCAGGAACAGCAGGCAGACTCATGGCATGACCCATGAGTATTTCCTGAGGAGATAATCCAGTTCTCCTGTCAGGGGTGCTTTAAAGACTCATCAGAACCAGTGGAAAAGCATCTGTCCATTTCAACTAAGTGGATACACAGACATCGGCCAATCAATACCCAGTCAATTGTTCAACTATCCCTGAAGCCTCAGGATTATAGCTACAGTGCAATATCTGTCGTACTTGAACAGCCACACATAGCATTCTAACAACCTCATTATTAAAATGGGTCCATCAGTCTGACTTTAGAGAAACCGGAAACCCAAACCGATGAATGAGATCACGTAACAACAGTTTAGCTACAGAGAGACTGTCATTGATCCGTGTTGGCTAGGCTTCCACAAATCGGGAGAAAATGCACATTGTAACCAGGACATACCTCAGCCTGTTGCAGACAAGCATTTCGATAAAGTCCAACTGCATCCTGTTAAAGAGTCCTCCTAATCTTCCAATGTGGCTAAGTGTTACAGGGGTTTTCTCCTCTCTACATTCATCTGCTGACATGTAATGCACCAATGGCATAGGTCATCAGCTAAAACTCTGAATCGGAGATTTAACAAATGCTGCCTAAATTGTCTAACGATTGCATCCCTTTCAATGTGCGCAGGACCATGGAAGTGTCATGTCGGGGAAACAATAGCCTGTCTGTTAACACTGGTCTTCCATCTGCTGAAACCCAAATGTTGTTTACATTTTTAACACATCGTGCTCTGATCCACCCTTGCTGTTCTGCCTCTGAAACTACTTCCTGCAATCCCTTAATGTTTTCCCATAAATCAGCTACTGACAACAACATAGAAAAGGTAATGAAATCATCAGATTGATTTCTATATCTTCCATTAAATGTGCATTCCATAAATGCACAATATCGTGCAACTTCATTAGCATATCGATTTTCAACAGTGAGATAGTCATTGCCACTACAATGAGCTGCACATTTAACTCCTACAATCTCTTGAGGTAACTGCAAAGCTTTCAATAATTTCATTACATATTCCTCGTTTCTAATTGGGAAATCTGGTGATGTCTTAAATCTCCTTTGTTATCATAACTGCCCAAAATCATGGACCACAACAAAGCCATATTGACTAGTTGTAAATAAAGTCACTCTCAATTGAGCTGAAAGATTGCAAGTTCCTGCAAGGGCAATATATTCTACTACTTGTGCCGGGGTAACACTTCGAAGCCAGGAGGCTTCTACAACTTCCTGAATTGTGCAAACAGAATAAACTGCTCTCAAAGTTCCTTCCTTGTCTTTTAGATGTGGGCTGTCCACACAAATGACATAATCAAGCTCATCAAGGGGTTCTTTTTTAATGCCTGGTCTTAGCTTAGTGAATAAATCCATAATATCCAGGAAATTATGTTCATTTTCATTTTCATCAGTTTCACTCTCAGGCAATAGTAGCAATGTAGCTGAATTGAGTGTGTGACTTTTTTTTAATTCTCCAGCAAGTATTTGTAGTTCATATTTTGTAAGTCTGCTGTTTGATAAATACTGTGTGTTTGTAAACATGAGCAATATTTCCACCAGGCGAGGGACCATCACTATACGAGGGTGCCCCTTCCCTATGCGCACACATCTCTCAAATCTGAGAGCAGCTGTCGCAACTGCTTTAAGTCAGCTGGACAGTTATGCAGCAACAGGGTTAAGTGTAGTAGACAAATATGCTACAGGTCTTCGAGTGTCTCCATGCAACTGAGTTAGCACTGATAGAACACAGCCCTCACCCTTTCAGCAAAACATTGTGAACATTTTACTGTAATTGAGCATTCCTATTGCCGGGATACAACAGAGACTTTCTTTCAGCTCTAGGAATTCTTTCAAGCAATTGTTACCCCAAGGAAGCAGATCAGGCTCATCTTTGTGTGTCAGCCTCCGTAAAGGTTTGGCAACGAGGGAAAAGTTTGGTATCCACTGACTACAGTGGCCACACATTCCCAGTTTAACAGACTGGCTTATCCCAGAGTTCTGGATGAATTCATATTTAGAATTGTCTCTATTCTCTACTGTGACACGTTTCTCATTTCATTCTCAATGAGATGTCCTAAGTATAGGACTTGCTTTTCACAGTATTGTAATTTGCTCAGAGACAGCTTGCGTCCATTCTCAGCCAAATATTTTAAAAGAGCAAATGTGTCTTGTTTACAAGCTTCCTCTGTACTTGAGGCCACAAGAAGGTCATCAATGTACTGGACAATAACTGAATTAGAAGGCATCTTCAGAGTCTCAAGATTCCTTTCCAAGATCTGATTAAAGATTGAAGGACTCTCTGTATACCCCTGGGAACTGGCCAACATGCCAAAACTCTATGTCTAAACAGGAATTGGCTGTCCTCATGCAATGGAATAAAACAAGGCCATTTTGCAGTGCAGGGAATTTGAAATAGTATTGTAACAGGATTAACAAATGGCCACCGAGTAGGAGCCTCCGCCGGGAGCTCCAGGTTTGGGGATTGCCAGATTGGGTTTTATCCCTGTTAAAACCTTCCCTCGGTACCAGACGACTCCAAAACCGACTGCAAACCTCCCAAGAAGTAACACCATCAAATATGAGGATCTAAGATCATATTCTCCTACCTGCTGCCGAGCTCCGCTCCTTGTCGGCGTCCCTTCTTTGCTGCCCGAGACATCTTCTTCGATTTGCAGAGCTGGAAGTGGGGATCCTCGTTGTGACTTGGGCTCTGCTGGAGGGATGGCCTTCCGGTCGCTGCTGCCGCCGACCCAGGGTCTAGGATTTCTTTTTTTTTGGGACTGTGGGCCGCCATTTTGCGGGACGCCCTCCTCTGTCCCTCACCGCCCGACATCTTGTGTTCTCTCCATCTCGGGGACCCAAACCGCCTGTGGCATGGTGCGGCCCTTGTGGGGATCCTGGAGCCTGCTGACCGGGTTGCCTGGTGGAGTGGCGACTGCGGCGCGCTCCTGCCCCACCGGTCGCTGCCGCCGCCGATCGGAGGTCTGGGAGGCATTCGGGACTGCGGGCCACCATTTTGCGGGGCGCCCTCCCCTGTCCCTCGCTGCCCGACGTCTTGAGGTCCAGGAGCCCGCTGACCGGAGTTGCTGTGGAGTGGCGGCAGCTTCACACTCCTGCTCCGGCGCCAGCCTGCCTTCGCGGACTCCCGGAGGGACACGCTGGGGCTGCAGCGGCCCTGCAGCACACTCCTGCTCCGGCGCCCACCTGCCTTAGCGGACTCCCGGAGGGACGCGCTGGGGCTGCGGCGGCCCAGCGGCGAACCCTGGCTCCGGCGTCCGCACGTCGGGAGGCACAGCAAGAAGCCTCCTCCGAGATTGGTGAGATCCCACAGGAGTCCGGCCCAGCACCTGCTTCTCACGGCGCCGAGCTCCCACTGTTCCCTGCCCCCAGGGGCCACCGGATCTGCACCGATACCCGCGCCTCATTCCTGCCTCATTCTAGACCGGCGCCTGCTCCCCACGGCATTGAGCCCCCGCAGACTTCACGACGAGGCCCTGGACACGGCAATCACAGGATCGGTTGAAGGCCTGTCCTCCTCGCAGAAAGCAGTTTTGGTTTCGCTTTTTGGAGGTCACCTGCTTTTAACCTGCAAATCACTCTGTGGTAAGCTCAAAGCTCCCTATTTCTATCACTGTAAGGATCCAGTGCTAGCCTCTAAGCTGCTATTGAATCATGAAAATTACCTACTTGTTCTGCCCTCACTCAATGCCTGACTTTAAAATGGCGGCCACTCTAGTCATTCTAACTCTGATCCTCATTGCCTGACTTAAGACGGCGCTGCCTCACTTCCCTACTGTTCTCTACTGTTCCACTGGGTACCATTGTTTATAGTATAGATCACTACCTCAACTAACCCTGCCTACACTAGGGCACTTCTGAACATTACCCCTTTACCCTCTTCAGTGTCGATCCCCAACGATCATGGCACCTCCTGGCTTGTCGTGGACAGGAGAAAATTCCTACATGCTGATCTACCGCCCTAAACTCTCCAAAACTGCAGAGAAATCTTTCAAGCACGCCACCCTAAAGAGACACCCTGAGACGCTGATATCTGACCTACGGTCTAACGCGGGCAATGGCAAGTGCATAAATGACCTCATCTTCTTCTCCAGAAGGACAGCCGCCTGGCGCAAAACCCTGACACTCCTTCTTAACAGAAGCATCCCGTACGGAACCAAACTCACTATTGCTCCCTCTTCAACCCTGCGAGCGGACCTCACTATCACCCTCTACAAAAATGGCATCATTCTGATTCAAGCCTCTACCAATAACCTCAATAAATTTGCAGACCATTTAACGCTTCTCAGAAACCATGTGCATGACTCAAATAGGGCGTCTAACACCTACTCCAATTACCCACTGTCCTGCCAGTTCACCGAGCCTGATCACCCTCATACTCCGCCAAAGGTCTCCACTACAGCTCTCCCCAATCCCCCCTAGCATGCCCACTGACCTCGACCATAGACGATCCCTGACACTCCCGATTGCTGCCCTCCCAGCACCCCCCACCTACGGGGTGACTAGCACGCTCTCACTGACCCCCGACGCAATCCATACTAACCACACTATGACTCCCCACACAGATCACTCTCATCAGTACAGCTCGCCTCTGGCAACCAAGTAGAACAGCCAGGCCTCCTACCTCCGCCCCAAATGCTTTCCATCAAATATGCAAGCTAGGTACTCCAAAGACACCGGAATCTGCTCAAACCAACCTACCTTCCCCTCCACCTTTACTTGCCGCCTTGACTGTTCCCGAACCTCGGCCCCTTTGCCCGCAAGCACCTCAAGCTCTTACTGATCTTGAAACTCTACACTCCAAAGCGACCAAACTAACCCAGAGCATCCATAGCTCCATTCAGGACCTTATGAACCTCCTTCACCTGGCCGAGCTCTCCCTTGCTAACCTCAAGTCACCTCATTCCTCCTCCCCACTGATCACGGAGCCTCCCAAGCGCACACTACCGCTACCTCTGAGACATCTCCACCCGCGTAAACATCTCGGCCAACTCTCAGAGGAGGAATCCCGTGCTCTCGCACTCTCCTACACCTCTTCCACCGACACTTCTCACCATCCTGACCCTACGGGAAACGAAATCCCAGCCACCCTCCAAGACCACAACTATGCCCCTACCATCCCCTGTCCTCAAAGCACAAATCCGGGTTACCCCATCAGCACGGTCTCCATTAACCCCAACAGGCCACCTACCCTTCATGACAGAAGCGTGATGGAAAGTAACCTCGCGCCGGTAGCCCTGACCGCCCAGTCCCCAGTCACCTCCCCTGACCCCCCTTATCTGGTCTCTTAATCAACTGCCATTCAGCAGTCAAGCATGCAGCTGATATTGCTGACCTCATCCTGAACAAAAACTTAGACCTAGCTATACTAACAGAATCTTGGCTCAACGAATTCTCCTCCACTTGCCTGGACTTATTAGTTCCCCCTAACTACAATATTGCTAGACTAGACAGACTCTCCCACAAGAAAGGTGGAGGCATTGCCTGCATCTATTGATCCTCCCTCCTTGTCACTGAACTCTTGGCAGACTGCACTGACTCCTGCGAATATCTCACACTCTCCATCTGCAGCAGCTCACTTCATCTCTGCAACTTACACATCTTCTACCACCCTTCAGGCTCCAACGACTCCTTCACTGATCACCTCTTGGAAATCATCACAACTAAGATTTCCTCCAAAGCTAAAGAGATTTTACTGGGTGATTTCAACCTGCACTGGAATGACTCTGAAGACCCCCATGTCAACGCTATCAAAAGTCTACTAACTGACCAAGCCCTAACCCAAGCCTGTTCTCAGCCAACTCACTCAAAAGGGGCCATCCTTGACTGGATCATTTCTAAGGAATCCTCAGTCAAGCTCGTCTCCATAGACCCATGTGACTGGTCTGATCACCACTCCATCTCCTTCATTTTGCCTGGGACTCGCAAATCTAAGACTTTGCAACCGGTGATCCCCAAACGCTGGACTAGAGATAATAAAACCCTCAATCTTACGGAACTGGAGGCTCGCTGCAAGCTTGACCTCCTACCACCTCCGCACAGAACTGCGGTCAGAGACCTAAATGAGCATTACTCATCAACTATCTCAATCAGTCTGGACGACATTGCCCCTCTGAAGCTAAAAAAAACCTCAAGTCAAAGACAGGAATCCTTGGTTCACAGGTTCCCTCAACATGGAGAGGAGGTCCCTACGGCAATGTGAAAGAAACTGGAGACAACACCCCTCTGCGACGCATCTTAAACTTTTCCGCCAGGCGAGAAACTCCTATAACAAGCTCATCCCCAATTCAAAAAAAGAATATTTCAGATCTGAACTGGGCAACGCCAAGAATAGACCCCGTAAACTCTTTGAACTGGCCAAACACCAATCTAACAAACTGGCAAAACACCTAAAGAATCTCCCAAATCTCTAATTTCGTCAGAGGAATTCTCCTCATTCTTCACGGATAAAATCACAGCGTTAGGAACTGAACTCAGTACCGCCGACTACTCACAACCCACTCCTGACCTGCCCCCTTCCCCGCACCACCCCCTAAGGCCTCTCCTAAAAACAAAGCCTGTTGGTCTGACTTTGAATATTATGACGAAGATTCCATCTCCAAAATCCTCTTTACCCTAAAACCAAACAATCACTTTAATGACCCCCTACCCTCCAACTGCCTCAATGCTGCCTCACAATTCATTGTTCCTTACTGGACTGCAATATTAAACATCTCTCTCCAACAGGGATTGATTCCAGACCCCTTGAAAGCTGGCCAAGTCCTCCCCATCTTAAAAAAAACAGCACTGGATCCATCCTCCCCCGACAATTTCAGAACTATCCCCAATATCCCGCTACTAGCCAAAGTACTCGAGAAATGCGTACAGCTACAACTAAGTCAGCACATCAGTAACTTCCACCTACTTAATGACTTCCAATCTGGGTTTAGACCGGGGCCTAGCACTGAAACTACTATGCTCCACATCATGGATGATGCCCTCCAAGCCCTAGACCAAGGCAAAACCTACTTTCTAATCCATTTAGACCTATCCTCCGCCTTCGACACGGTCAATCATGATAAACTTCTTGAACGCCTCAATCTCAGGATGGGTCTGAACGTTTTGGTCCTTGATTGGTTCAGGTCCTTCCTCCATAATCGTTCACAAAGATTCCTCATTAACGGCAACCTATCAGCTCCCTCTCCGGTTACGGTTGGAGTCCCCCAAGGATCAACCCTGTCCCCCACCCTCTTTAATCTTTATTTAGAGCCACTCACTGAAGTTCTTCGTACCGCCAACATTTCCTATCACATGTACGCGGACGATGCCCAAATATATATCAATATCTCTTCATTGGAGAAGATCCTCTCCCTGAACGAGACCTTGAAAATGACTGTCCAGTGGCTAGCCGCTAACCAACTAAAACGCAATGCAAAGAAAACCGAATTTCTCCTAATCTCCCCTTCTAAAGCCAACCCTGAGATTCAGAAGTGGATCAAGGCCATCACAGCCCTAAACTGCCCGCCGACCATCGTCGACTCTGCTAAATCTTTGGGCTTAATCCTAGACTGTAATTTGAACATGCGGGATCACATCAACTCAATGGCTAAAGCAGCTAGATTCCACTTGAGCTATCTTTGGAAACTGAAACCATTCATGGAAGATGCTGACCTAAAATGGCAGTGCAAGCACTAGTCATCTCCAGACTGGAATATGGGTGCTCCACCCTCACTGGTCTACCCAAGATCTCCCTTGCACCCTTGAAAGCTTGCCTCAACGCGGCTGCCAGACTACTCACCGGCACCAGGAAATTCAACCACATCTCTCTACATCTGAAAGCACTGAACTGGCTCCCTGTAGAGGCCAGAATTCAGCTGAAACTGGCATGCATCACTCATAAGGCTCTTTACTCAAACTCCCCTGATTATCTGGCACAAAAAAGTGATATCCGGAGGAAGCAGGAACTCCAGGTCCGCCAGAAACCTTTTACTCCAACCCGCCCTCCACAAGAAAAAAAGAACCTATAACTGGGGCAGCCCCTAGAATCTGGAACTCCTTCCCACCCCACATCAGAAGAATCCCCTCTCTCGCACTTTTCAAGAAGGAGGCCAAAACCTTCCTCATGGGTAAATTCCTCGTCTAATTGCCTGACATACCTGGCCATAAGTCTGTTGCTCCTCAGACTAGTGCATCTATGTTAGACCTCCAACTCTTCTCGCGGAGAACATTCGGGTTCCTCAGTTTTACTTTTACTGTTTACTATGTTATTCCTATTTTTTTTTGTTGCCGACTTTAAATATGATTGCATTTGTACTGTGTATCGCTAGCATTCCCATGTTCCCTACACCCCGGCACATCGCCATCCCCCTGTACAGTTCTGTATGTATCTCATTGCACCTTAACGTTGTTTGTACTCCTCTGCATATCCTGTAAAGCGCTCTGATACCCTCACGGGTCAAGTTTGCGCTCTATAAAACACTAAAAATAAAAATAAAAAAATTAATAAAATGTTGCTGGATTCAGGTACCTCTGGACAATTAATTTGTTGTAAATGTTTCAAAGATCCTGTCCAGTTTAATACTTGCCATTGGGCTTGTGTAGATCCTTAAATGGCAAATTGCAAGGACATCTGACAATTTCCTTCCAAATCATTTGTTTCAGCATGTTTTCAATCACGGGGTTAATCCAGCCACTGTCTCTGGTTTTCAGTTCTAAGGTGGTGTTCACTAAAAAACTGCATTTGGTTTTATCTTGATTTTGGACTGGTTCTACTCCTTTGATTAGTCCAATGTCTTTGCCTGAAAAGTGCAATTTTTCCGATTTTACAGTATTTCTCAAATTAGGAGGTGAATCATCTACTGTTCTTGCAGGATACAATCCTACAGTAGTTCCTTGTCGGTCCAATTTAAATTCAACATCTTCATCATGCGTTTGAAATTCAACACCATCCGGTGTTTAGTAAATAGGGCAATTTAACTTGCACATAAGATCTCCGTCGAACAGATTTACAGGACTTGAATCGCATACCACAAACGGATGGTCTTCCTCAATGAGCCTATTTTTACAGGTAATTTATTTGAAACAGGATTAGTTATTTGTTTATTTGTGACACCTACACCTTGGATCTTCTTTCCCTAGAGGGGTAGGTCTGGGACTGCTGCTGTTTTAACAGTGGAACGGGTAGCACCTGTGTCCATAAGAAATGACACTTGGTGGCCATTAACCTCTGCGTTAATGCATTATTTTTCATTTAACCTGACATCAACAGTTAGGCTAATTTAAATCAGCACTTCCATTTATTTGCACCCTATAACATTTGAATATGATTACCTACTACAAATGTTGCATTTAGCATAAGTATTACATAAACAAGCGTTGCACATTAATAATAGAAGCATTTTGTTAGCGCATAAAATTTATTCCAACACTTAAGGAAAAATCCACCAATCGACAGAGAAAAAAGAGAAATTAATAAAGTTCTATGGAATTACACTTTACGGCTAGCCCTTTTATAACAAATACCAACACAGGTAGCACCACGATAGACAAATGTATTCCCATTACTGACTCTGCTAACATCTCTGCCACCATAAGTATCATTACCGCTCCTTCTACTTCTAGCAGTATCTCCAGAATAATGTGTAACCCACAACTAACACTCAACTACCTCCACCCTCGAAAACAACTAGCAGCACCACCACTGCAACTATCTCTGCCACAGCAACTAACAACACTACTGTATTACGTGCAACTATCACTGGTACCAAAAATTGCTCTGTTCATCATCTCCTTGTGTTTGTTTTGTTCGGCCTAAGTTGGCAGGGCATGCCCAGACGTAGGTACCTTGCTCACTTTGCCACTGTATTCAAGCTAGCCTGGCTGATGAGGGCTGTTAGCCCAAAACTGGTCCCAGGATGTTTGTTTCCTGTCCAGGGAATACATGTTCTTCGCTGGACTGTTCCCATGAGGCACAGGGTCAAAACTGATTTGCATATTGCTGTGTCTGAACTGGGGTAGCGAAGTGAGCTAAAGAACGATGATGGATTTAACCCAGATCTGTGACTGGGGTGAGTGTCTGAAAAGTTTCCATCATCTCCTTGTGTTTACCAAAATATTAGTATCACTAGAACCACTATGGACAACACTACATTTGCCAATTCCAATATGAATCCTCCTATTACTGCCTACTCCTAGTGCCAGTAGGGATGTGCAAAGTTTTTTTACACCAGTGAATTGTTCCCAAGTACACACATTTTGCAATTTGTAAAGATTGCATTGCTTACAAGGTTAAGTTTAATTGTTTCTGTGTATTTTATCAAGATAATTGGGACTTTCCCTAGCAGGATAGAATATGGATGCTGACTTTTTCTTTGCAAGTTTTACTTGTGTATAGTTTCTCACTGCACAGTGGAAAACGTCTGCAGCCTATTTCTCGACAACTTTAGAGCTTGTGAATCAAATTGCTGCATCAGTCCCTATGTCCCGCTAGTGGTTTTTTTTCGGTTCTTGCATATTCCATTCAGTCAGCTTGACGGGACCCACCATTGTCGTAAGCACAAGCCCTGTGCTTTGTCTGGGTTGGGGCAACTGGCGCTGAGGTGGTACCGGCTTACTTTGCTCAGTTTCTGGTGATTTAATACTCTGTTTTACTCTTTGGGTTCTCTTTGCAAGCATTTTGTATTCAATCTTGCAATTCGTGATTATTAATAGCTGCTCTTAGAAAACCTGGTTGTATCTGCCTTCAGCATCAACAATCCTGATACGTTTGACTGTAAATTGCATAGTAGAGTGGTACTTTTATGTACGGTCTGAACAGCAGGTTCTAGGTCTCCGTATGTAGATATCTTTCCAATGCTTTTGTTGTTTCCAACTTCTTTACAGTGGGTGAAGTTGTGTTTTGACTCCACATGCGTTCAGCATAGGTTCCGTACTTCAACTGCAATACATATTGCATGCACAAACAGTTTGCTTAGACTATGGCAAACACTTTGGGAGAGCACTGTTGATCTTCGGGTAACATATCACCTAACTTGTCACCAGTTGTAGTGTAGTCCCTAGTCTGTGTACCCGCCAATGACAATGCCACACACAGAGCTTAGCATTACCTGTATTTATTTCTCTGGGGGTAACCGCGAACTCAACATTCTAAACCAACCTTTATTACATTCTGCTCTAACACTTACGTCAGAGTTCTAAGGAGTCCAATAGGAGGCAAAAGGGTTCCATCATTTCTATCTCACAAGACACTACAGATACTACAAGTGAGAATTGGGTGCGACAATGAGAATATGGAGGTAGCACAACAGAGATTGAGGCACACTGCTTTCAGCAGTGTATACTGTGATGAACGACCCATTGATCAGAATTCCTAGAAGAGGTCCTAAAACAAAACCCCAAACCTGAAAGGGCAAGAGCTGAAGGAGCAAGTTAGAGAGAAAGGATACCGCAAAGTATCACAAACAACAGCACAGACAACAGTGGGGAAAAGGTATTGACTAGTATTCAAGAGTTTCCAATCCCACATCTATGTGGAAACAGATTCCTGATGCTATCTTTCCAATCAAGCTTGACTGGCAGATCTTCACCTTTTACCCATTAACATACATTTAGCCTTTCAAAAAGTATCTTATGCTTGACAAATCTCTCAAGATCTGGCAAAGATGCTTGAAAAAAACAAACCCTTTGAGGCGTTAGTAAAACATCATGGCCCTTAACTGAGGGCCTGCCACCGGGTACTGAACAGGTTATTAAAATAGTAGAGTAAGGGGCACACTCAAGTAGCATAACATTGAGCTAGCTTAATATATTTATTTGACAAACAAGTATGTATATGAACTAATGTAAAATGCATTTCCAGGAGTTAAGTAACCAGCAAGCATAAAAGAAATACTCTCAAATGTCCCTTTCTTGAGCTGTGGGATCCGTGTTGACTGAAATTCTTAGGCTTCTTGGCAGTGCTTTGAGCATCACAACTCTATCCTGGAGCTCATATATAATCTCAATTTTCTTTTCCTCAAAACACTGCTTTCAATATGCAAAAGGATAGTAGTCTGTCTCATTACAGAAGTTGCAAAATGATCAGTAGCAGTTGCTACCGGATGGGAGTGGTGAGGTGGGGGGAATAAAAAAGATTACAAAATAAAAATAAAACACTTACTTGGAATCACGCTGACCGCTGCCTCTACCCGGTCCTCTTCATCTTCCTTGGGTCTTGCAGCAGGAAGCACCCAGGCTCCCACGCTCCCAGGCTGAGCATCGAACCACAACGCTCAGACCAATCACAACGCAGCAATGCAGCGTTGTGAATGGTCTGAGGGCTGTGGTTCGGTGCTCAGCCACGGAAAGGGAGGCTGGGCAAGTTCTCCACCCAGGCTGTAACGCAACCTGGGGGGAGAACATGCAAAGCATCATGTGCACTTACAGAGTGAACTTACCACTCCTTCCCCTGCAGTGCTCTGGCATCACAGAGCCCAGCTTGGCCCCAGCTAAGCCACTACAGTAGGAAAAATAAAATGATAATAACGCACTGTTATTATCATTTTATTTTTTCTATTTCAATTGCTCAGTGAGCAGTGGGGCGACGCTCTTCTGCCTTAATGGAGGACCCACCGCTGAAAATTATCCTGCTGGAAGTTGGGCGTTTCAGAGAATCCCCTGTGATATCTCCCTGTTACACCTTCCTAATTCATATTCAGTACTCCCTCATCCCACTCTACAGCAAATTTTAGATTTCAGCTAGTGAGTAAATGTTTTTGCCAGGTACCACTTTATCTGTAAGGCCAGTGGGGCTGAGGAAGAACAACTTTCTCAGACAGTGTGTGCTAGCGGAACATCTGCACTGATACATTTGTAGACTGCAAAGCTTCATCACTCACAATTAATGCTGTGTACTTCAAGCGTTGGGCAGATTTGTGTATTATTCAAGCATTGCACTTGGTGTGCATGTTTTGAGTTCTGATTCTAACCACAACTTGCAGATTTTGGTGTTTTTTTAGTTTTAATTCATACCCATTGCTACACTATGACTGTAGTTTTTAAGTATGTTTCTGAAGTTTTTTAAACATATGTTGGCTGTGGCAGCATGGATTGGCCACAGAGCAACATTCTTACATGTAATGTTATGGCCTAGAGCCCAAAGGAAGATACAAAAGTAAAAGAAAGAAGAAAAACATAGAAGGAGAGGGGAAGCACTGGGCAAAATAAACAAACATTGGCAAAACCAGTAGGTCTTAGTCCTAAACCAATTGGCTTAGTTATTTTTTTTTTTACTAGCTGGCTATCGCAAATGCACGTTCATCCAGAGCGGCCATACTTAAATAGGGCTTTTTCAAAAACTAGAAACGGCTATCGTTGACTGCATTTTCTAATATTAAAAAAACATTGAAAGATGGCTGCGGTGGAAGTACATAAATCTGCGGTGGCCATGTTTAAATGGGATTTTTGTTCAAATAAAATAAATTCACAGAAAATGCTCATAGTACATGAGAGTACATGTGCAGGTGGCCATCTTGAACGGTTACAAAACCATTTTAAAATGTCCACTTGCCAATTGTGTTGCAGGTGGGTGAAAAAGCACAAAGGGGCTGAAAGACAGAGGCCACTAAGTGAGTGTTTTAAAAGTGGAACAGTGGGGAAAAGAAGGCGAGCTAAGATCGGGAGGAAGCAGCGAGAGAGAGAGAGGGATACAAAATAGTCACTTTGCCGCAAAGCACGCTCTGATGTCACCAGTGTAAGGATACCTCAACTAAGAGGGGAAATCATAAGAATAGGGAGAAAAGCCATCAGATTTGGAGCATGGAAGTGAGGTAGAAATTGTTTATTCAATTTTCATAAAAAATGATTGATTTGATCATGGGTTTAATAACCTCAGGCAGTTTATTTGATAGAATTCCAAAGAGGTGTTTTCACATTGATTACTTACATGCAAAGAAACACCTACTATGTGTTCTGGGAAAACCACCAATTCTTAATATTTTGTTGATCTTAAGCAGGTTTGAATATTTTTATGGAATAGCAGATGATTGGCTCATAATCTTCAGGAGGAGAAGGACAGGCTCATATTTTTGATGCATTGTTCCTCGCAGATGTTTGATACTGATAGAAACTCTTATGGAAAATGCAGAAAGACTTAAAGATTGTCCTCCCAATGTAAAACCTCAAGTTTCCAATGGCTAGAATCTTACCTATTTTCTCTAATAGCATGGAAATAAAAGGGAGAAAAGAAATGGATCAATAAATTGCTGGGTCGAGATAGTTTGAAGATAACTTATAAAGCAAGCACATTTGGTACAATTACAGTTTTCAGACAATCCCACTCCTCAATGTAAAGGGTATTATAAATATTCTGGGTCTTGTGACTAGGGGTCTTTGAAATTGCATAATTTGCCTTTTCATAATTACTTGGAATTTTTGCCAAATTATGAAAAAGTACACATTTTTCTAATCTGTCAATTAATGCCACAGTTTGCCACAAAATAGAAACTCGCATCAGGTTTTGATGCAAGAACACATTTCACACTAAAAATAGCAAACGCACAGCGACAATAGCACATTTGCAGTAATGTTTTACTGTGAATGGTGAACAATTACGCAAAATCACTTAATGGTATAATTTCGGGAATTTCATGTAATAAGCAGAACATGACATTACTGAAATAATGCATATTACACTGCTGTAATTTAAATTTCGCCCAGGCCTTCCTGGGACTTACTGCTTCTCTAACTTTTCTCAATCTCTTGTCTGACAAAGAGTTCTAAGTGTCCTGTATGTCTGTTTTATTGAGCAGATCCGCAATATCTTTCTGTGATAGATCCTTGATTGATAAACTCATGGTAGAATCACCTTAATTAGCGCCCTGCATTTTTTTAGGAATATACTCTAATTTACCTACATTGAAAACAAATTCAGAAAAAGAATCCCCCAGTTTAAGGAAACTCTTCATTTGAAGCAAAACGGGGGTGACAAGAAGTTGAAATGTTTTGAATAAATCTTTGTCAAGTTTACTGCTTATTTTGATTTATTATTTAGCTGATTACAACGTTGGGATACTTTGCACGGATCTGAAGAAGTATCCTGAAATAATTTTTTATTAACAAGAACAGTGACAAGGTCAATAGACGTTTATGGTCTTTCTCCTTCTTGATTCACAAACAAGTTTTTAGTTTAGTTCGAGTTCTCCGGCTTAGATCTACTGTCTTCACTTCTTGAAAAACAGTGAGAAGAATCTTAGAAAAGCAGTGCTTTGTTGCTTTTTGAGGTTCCCGAGGCAGTGCACCAGGGCATATTCCTTTCACACTCTTGATTTCAGACACTGCATCCAAGATCTCCCAAGTAGTACATGGAGCACCAACATTATCACAAACATGCTCACCTTCACATCCTAGCACTCTGTGGCACTGTGCAGAGATGTGCAAAAACTTCCAATTGACAATAGGAGCTTGTGCTGCAGCCGGTTTGGGACCACCACACAAGCTCCCATTGTAAAATGGAAGTTTGCGACCACACCATGTTCTTCTGTAATTAGAGCTGTCTATGTAAATCATTTGCCTTCGTAGTGCTACAAGGAGCTTCTTGAGAGTACTGTTGTATGGCGTTTTAGATTCCGAATGGATTTTCCCAATTTATGCCCTTATATAGGTACAATTCACGTTGCCCTTATGTAGGCATAGAAATCAAGTCCTTAGTTAGGCATAGCCCATGCAACCCAAATACAGGCATGGCTACTTCCATCCGTTCACCAAACGTCACAACGATTTCTTAGAAAACCAGCTTAAGCCGTTAGGGACTTCCCCTTGCTTGAATATTGATTTCTCCAAGAACTCAGTTAGTTTTACAATGAACAACTATTCCTTAGGGGTTCATTCATGACGTTCATATGCCCGATTTACGTCAAACATGGCATTCCTGATCACACCTTATTTTATTTATTTATTTTCAGAGTTTTATATAGCGCTGGCTAGACCCGGAGGTATCAGAGCGCTTTACATAAGGTTCCACAGAAATTACAAAATTACATCAGTTACACGTTACATCAGTTACTAGAAAAACATTTCAAGAGAGTAGAAGACGAAATAAATGGAGCTTAGAAGGGTAAGGTGTGGGGTAATGGAGAAGGAGGTAGATAGAATGGAGAGACGAATGAGAGTCTTCCCAAAGCCCGGCTGGATAGGTGACGGCCGAGGGGGAGGTCCACAGCCCATCTCCTCTTTAGTTATCGGCTAGCTCCACCGGAATCAGCCAAACAGCTAGGTCTCAACGGGAAAACAAAGAGCAAAGAGGAGGGATAAATGGAGCGTAAAGGAGAAAGGGGGGGAGTAAAGGGGTAGGAGGGCTATTACAACGGAGAGACGAAGTAAGTTCTGTCCAAATAGATCTCAGAACCATGACCAACTTTTTAGGGGGCGACTTTTTAATTAACTAAAGCATTGTGTGCTAGCGCATTGTCATTTACAGACAGCACATTTTCCATTGAGAGGGTCTCTAAATTTGCACAGACAAACCGTTTTACAAAAAAAGTGCTTCATTTTTGCTTTCCTAACTGCTGGGTGCATACAGTTTACTCACAGGTATTTAAGTTTGGTTGTGTATTGCAAAAAGCAACATCCTACGTTGTCACATAATTCACTTAAAACTCCTATCACTTTGCAGTCATGGAAAGAAAAGTAAACACCCATCTCATGCTTAAAGAATAAAGCAGCCTGACATTTGACCTCTGTCTTTGAATCACGCACATGTGACAAGTCCAACACAAAATTTACAGGCACAATTTATTTATTGCTACGACTTTGACAAACTACCGAAAGTCAGAACAGGACACACCAGTGGGTCACGATCCACAGTTTGAGAAACCCTGCTCTATAGAACATGCAGAAAGGCTGCATTTTTCATGAATTCCTGAATTCTAGTTAATTATGCGGTGAACTGACTGACTCTTAAATTCTTTGCGATGCTTGTTTGTATTCAGAGCATGCCACCGGCCTGGTCACAATGTCCACCCAGGAGATCTTCTCCACGCCCACGGACATCTGCTAGCTCCTACTCGACACTGGAAGGCACTTACACCTTCCTGCACAGGCCTGGGGATTCATCCCTGTTACTCTTGAGGTCAGCTTTCATAGCTGGTTGTTTGTGTTCAGCACCTGTGGGTGGATTTACTCCTGCTCCAGAGGGATTCACCACTCTTCCAACAGAGCACCCCTGCTTCGACGCCTCATTAGCAATAATACATAAATACAGCCACAACACAATTTAAGTGCAGAGTGCCAGCCTGGGTGGGGGCTTGGATACGGACCTGCTCGCCTATCACAGCCTCAGGGGGCTTGTGAGTGCCGACCCAGGGGCTGCCCATGTTTACAAGGCATGTGGTCTCAGGATGTCACGAAAACTGAGAGCCTCGGACGCTGGCACAAGACCATAGGCCTCCTCACATTAATGGGAAGGGTCTGGGCACGGTGGTTCAAGGCAGTTCGATGACCTACTTGCCCGACGCAGCTCGCTACAGCAAGTGCCGAAGGAAGCCGACTCTCCAGTTGACACACTGATCAGGAAGCTGCCCTCTCCTGCCAAGACTCCAGCTCCAGTGTTTCTGACTCCCCTTGCGGGGTGTTGGGAAATCGAGTCCCGAGACAGAGATACCAGACCTCCTTCATTCTGAGGTATGGAGCTGATAAGAACCTAGAGAAACCTTTGGTAGATTCTTGGCAAAAACTAAACCTATGCTAAAGACCATACTTACTTCTTCCCTCGTACTAGACCTAGGTTTGGTACATTGGGGTAAGCATATTTTAGAAGCACCAGTTGAGTATTTTAGCCTGTGTTATTTATGTATGTATTTTTATATGGCTTAGAAACCATACAATGCTATTACAGTATTATTTCATAATACTATTCTCGCTGTATGCATTATACTTTGCATTCTGTCTAACGATTGTAGCAGTTCACCTCTCTTGCATGAGAAAGAAGACTGTTCAATAAACCTTTTATTGAAAACGCCTATCTCTCTATTTCTCTGTAACTCTGCGGAAACGAAGAATGCACGATTGAGTGAGTGAAATACTTATCTATTGTTTCTACGACTCTGAAGATATTTTCCAGTCCTAGGGAAACAAAGTTGTCATGTTTATGTGGTTGTCAGAAACAAATCCCTTCTTGTGAATTCAAGAAAGTTTGTAGTGACCTCTGAGCTAGCTGGCACTCACAATTAAGTTTAGTATATTCGATAGAGACCTACTGACCTAAGTCCTACATCATATCTATAGGATATATTATTCCAATGCGCAGAGCGCATTGAAAATATAGGAACTACACTACATGGCGCCCAACATTTGGTAAGGCACTAATTTAACGCTAGATACTAAAGTAACTCAGTCGTGCTTTTCTCAGAGACCCCTTTTCCGTAAATACTCGAATAGACGTCTGGAGTGGGTAAAGGCATAATATCCGCCTTAGCTGAGTAGGATGAAAATCCTATGTATTAGCTTTTTGGTTTGTTCAACGTTGAAGGATACAGTGATCCAAAATATTTTGCACCTTATCTTTGTTTCCTTGAAACTTGCTGTGCAAACTTTCAGTCATCAAAAATGTCGAATAACGGCAACAGCACCGAGAACGGTAGAGCTGCAGCTGATCCAGCCGATGCAGCTCTTAACATTTCAGGTTTCCAAGAAACCGATGAGGATGCTATAAGCATACCTCTAAATTTAAGGAAAACTATCACTATAAAACTTATAAAAAATTGCCTATAAGCAAGAGGTGGTAGGGCAGTTTTTGTGATAGAGGCACATGAATATCATCAGACAGAGGTATTCTATTCATGGATAATCTTCCCTGAAGCACATCCAAGAACACATTTGTTTCACTTCTACAAAGAAGACGAACCACCAACCGAATACATTCCTTTCGAGGATATAGAAATCCCATTAACTTACCAAGAGCATGCGCTCTGGTTTAAAGGCACCCTAAAACATATAAATCACATTACCAGGCTCGGTCCACTAGGTAGACCAGGAGCAACATGGCCGGTTTTAGCCAGCTATACTCCACATCCTGAAATTAATGAAATAACAGATGTGGAACTACAAGCTCAACTCAAAGAGCTAATCAAATTCTATAGACAATTGGTTCAATATGTCATACTGACTCTTACAGTCCAACCAGCAATAATGATTCCACAGCATCCCCCCACTAGGGGAACACAAATAAAATGACACCACAGATTCTACATTCGGTCGTTGGTAAATTACCCGCAAAATGGTAACAAATTCAATTTTGGATAGCTCAAAAAATTACTCAAATCGAGGCAGTATTTCCTAATACTACCCCTCATGAGAAACACAGAATTTTAACAAACTGTTTACCAATGGGGATCGCACCACATTTAGAAGACTGCGACACTTGGGGTACAGTCTTTGCTGCAATTTATACTAAAACACATGGTGTTCCGTCTATGGTGGTAATACCAGAGGTCCTGAAACAAATTCAAAATGAATATGGGGCTTAGCCTGCTTTAAATTTAGGTATGAAATTACTGAAAGATTTCAAACAGTTCTCAACAATAATATTAGCTAATATTAAAGGTGAAGCAGCATCCGTGGCGATCTGCCAAAAGTTAAAGGAATTTGATGTAACTGAGCAACCAAAAGAACTGGCCAGATGAATTGAAAAATCCTATGAAGAATTATGCAGAGACAGTTTGGGCGGGAAACCAGTTAAACACCAACTGTCAGAAAGTCCTGAAAAGGTCTTTACTAAAAATACTCCTACTCCTATTAAGAAGAAGTGGGAAAACCAAAACAAACTTCTAAAGAGAAGTGTTCTCAATCCCGAGGTAGGTCTCCTCAAAAGGAGCCCTCTGAAAGGAGGTACAACCTCAGGAATAGGTATAATTTGAGAAAACCTGATAGATATCAAGATACTGATTCCTCTCGTACCAGATTTCGTCACAGAAATCCGAAAGAAGAAGACGGTCAGAAAACAAGGAAGAACGTGTGAAGTCCAAAAGACGATCAACACGTTCAGAAAAACAAGAAACCTCAATTTACCAAAAAGAAGGTAGCAGGTCTAAAAATCAGACATGCCGAGGATCTTGAGGACACAACTCAAAAACAGGGAATGGGCTCAGACAATGTTGGACAGCGCAGCAGAAGTCACCATAGCTCGCAAGAACTTGAAGGATCATATGGAGACAGTGGACTTGAATGAATTTATTCAAGTTGAAAACTGCAGATACCAGGGTTAGTTATCCACATAAGTTGTATGAAATTACACTCCAGATGGAGGGGGACATACCAAGAAAAGTGAGAGCACTCTTTTGGGAGTGGCTTTCTAAGGGTTATGACATTCTTCTCGCTGAACAAGGCTGCCCACCACATTTTGTCAGGGAGTGCCCACATGACGAAGACATCATTATGCCAGCCTTCTCCAACCACATTCCAATTCATTTAAAATATACTTATGCCAGGAAATGGGCAGTGGCCCAAGCTCCTGCATTATATAAAAATCATGTAGGATGGGATGAGGATTCTCCTCACCATAAAATCCAGTTGAAAAATCAACCAACTGCACAAAGGCAGTACCCAGTTAAGCAAGAAGCTAAAAAACAGGTCAGGGAGATATTAGATCAACTTGAATACCAAGGGGTGATTGCAACATGCACCTTGTCAACGAACAATCCTTTGTTTCCTGTCTCCAAACCAGGCAATACATATCGTCTAGTATTGGATTACATATCCAATCTTGTTGCAAAACTTTTGCAGTACAAAATGCACACAGGTAAGCATTAATGTATAACATTGTGTGTAAAAAGTATAAAACCACATTAGATATTTCGAACGGTTTCTTCTGTCAAAACATTGCACCAGAAAGTAGGTATTCGACCGCTTTCTCAATTATGGGGACACAGCATCAATTCTGTCGTCTCCCTCAGGAATTCAACAATAGTCCAGGATTATTTTCAGCAAGAGTAACCAAGTTACTACAGACATATGATGATGAAGCCTTATCATATGTCGATGACATCTATCTAACAGATGATGTCTTGGCTAGGCACTTGAATAGGGTGAATACAATTATATTGGGATTCGCCTCTGAAGGATACAAATTCAATTTAAAAAAATCTAGAATTGCCCATTTAAGCATCCTTTTTCTAGGATATGAACTTTCAAGTGAAGGCAAAAGCCTGGCAGCAAACTTTTTAGAAAAGTGTGTGCTGCTCCAACCTCCAAAAACACTGAAAAACTTACAGTCAATTCTAGGTTTCCTGAATTTCAGAAGAACATACATTCTAAAATACGCAGAAAGGGTTAAACCTCTTTACGAATTAATCAAACCTGATTTCAAAACAGTTAATTGGACACAAAAACATGCAGAAATTTTGTGTTCATTTCAAACAGACATTTTAGCAACAAAACATTTGCAAACACGCGTAAACGTACGCACCTTAGTGATCCGAATCATTCAAGGACAATGCAGATTCACATACTTAACTTTCAACAAAGGTGAAAAAGTACCAATAGCTTACAAATCACATTTGTACACACAAGCAGAAATTAAATTCACTTCAACGGAAAAAATTCTGACAGCGGTTCAAACTGCAGTAGCAAAAGAGAGAGAACTCGCACAGGGTAAACGCATTATGGTCGTTACACCTGTACCTGCCTTAGAGGCAGTGACGAAAGCGAGCACTCCAAATGCTAAAGCTTTACATCCAAGATGGACACAATGGGTTCATTCTCTTGCTGCAACAGATGTTTTTGGCCCTTATTTGAAGACACAAACATTTCTACAATACGAACAAGAATGTCCTCTGCCTACTGAAATTCTGCGTCTAGAGCAGTATGAAGGTATAATTTATACTGACGGATGAGCTCAACCCGGTACGGGTGGGGTAAACAAGCCTATAGTACGGCGTGCATGATCATTAAAGGTCGTTGGCGAGATGGCAAATTCCGACCAATGGTCACAAAAACACACTCTCTAGGAGATTGTACAGCTCAGCGAGCTGAACTACAAGCATTCAAGATGGCACTTGAGAATACGGATCGCAAATTCCCCACACTCATAATGTGCGATTCCTATTATTGTGTTCAATCTTACAATGAATACTTGCAAAATTGGATTCAAAATGGTTACAAAGATGCAAAAGGTGGCACAATCAAGCATAAATTGCTTCGGGAACAATTAGTTCAGTTACGACAAGGACTACAAAACACTCACGTGATACAAACGCTGAGTCATCAACGTGATGGCGTTCAGGTTGCAGGGAATTCATTGGCTGATGAAGCTCCGAAGGCAGCTTTGCAAACGGCTTCCGTAGCTGCAATCACTCATTCAAAAACGAAAATAGACGGCGAAATATTGCTAGCTGTCAATGCTTCAAGCAAAGACAGTGGTACAACATTACCAAAAGTGTTTCCACTCAAATACTCATATATAACTGATGCGAACAATATTCCGTTTGCTCGAATCCCTGGAGTGGGGGATAGGGTAATTCCAAACATGGAAAATAGATTAGGACTAATCTTAGCAGCACATGAAGGGCTCGCCTCTGCACATGCAGGTGTTTCTGGCACAGTGTCACTATTAAAACAGAAATACTGGTGGCTTCACATGAGAAAACAGACCAGAAACTATGTTTTGGAATGTGAAATCTGCCAAAAGATGAAAGTCTCTATAGTGAAACGTCCTGCGCAGACGCCCCTGTTAATTTCAGATAAACCATTAGTTTGTGTTTACCTAGATCACTGCGGTCCCTTACAGAGAGATGGTAACTGTAAATATATCATGGTCACAGTGGATTCGTGTTCAAGATTCATTTGGATGTTGCCTCAGCGCTCGGCTGACGCTCGAACTGTTATAAAAGATTTGCAAGTGTTTATCGGCACATACGCAGTCGGTAAGCTACATTCTGACCAGGGTCCTGCGTTTAGCTCTCGAGCTTACGAGGAGGCCATGGCCAAACTGGGCATTGCATTGCGGTACTCTAGTCCATTCCATCCTGAGGGAAATTCGGTAGTGGAGAGAAAAAACCGGGACAAAAAGCAATCTATAACAGCTAGGGTTTTAGGCTTGGGTGACGGGTGGGTTAAACATCTAATAAGTGTCCAACGTAGTCTTAACAATTTGCCAAGAAGTTCTCTGGGGGTATCACTCCATCTGAAGTCCTTTTTGGGACCAGAATGTTAGTATCGAATCTCGATTGTCGGACTTCAGTGATAGACCAAAAACCCTTTGATATCAAAGACCGTTTGGCTGTTTTACAGGACTTAAATGAAATAAGAACGAAACAAAGTAACATGTTCCTGAAGCCAACCACCACTTGAAGAGAAACCGACCATCCCAGCAAGGCCTGTCTGGATTCCTAAGCTTGGGGATCTAGTCGGAGAAAAGATTGCGGACAAGAAGGAATTTGGGCCTTCTTACAGACAGCCAGCACCTGTCCTAGCAATCCATGGATCAAGAACAGTATTACTGCTGCCCCTTGCTGGTAAAAAGGAGAACAGGTTTGTGTCCATCGACCTGGTCAAACCACATCATGTGGCCGATCATAAGCAGTAGGCCAAGTGGACTCCGACCAAGTAGCAGACGGCCTAATCTGGCTACTATCCAAGAGGTTCAAACTGAGACTTTCATCACCTTTGAAGAATCTGCAGTGCGAAATGAAGGACTAAGCAACAAAGCTATGGAACTTGTACCTCTTGAGACCCAAATAACAGTTTGTCAAGAAACATCTGTCTACAACGAAGTAGCATCAGACTACATGAATATATCAAGTGATCAAGTGGTTTTAGCGATTTCAACGAATCCTGATGCAATCCCAACAATTGACAGAACTGCCTCTGGCTATTTCATTAACTTTGATACGTTTTCCGAGGATCCCAGCGAGCCTGAAACAACGCCAGTAAAAAGAACTTTGAAAGGACAAGCAACAGACCTTTTTCATCACTTGGAAAAGACTTATCTGGTTTCACCATGGATTGAACTTTGGATTGTGTTGGGTGTGCTTTTTCTTCTAATTTGGTTGACTCTGGTAATAACTTTGGGAATGCTGATAAATGGAAGATATGTTAACAAGCATTAGAAATGCAATAGGTCTCGCAGCATTAGAGTTAGTGCTTTTAGAATTGTTAATGGGTTTTTTTGTAAATCTTTAGCATGAGGTTGAGGGTGAGTGAGGGTGAGGGGTTGAGGGTGAGTGAGGGTGAGGCTGAGGGGTTGAGGGTGAGGGTGAGTGAGGGTGAGTGAGGGGTTGAGGGTGAGGGGTTGAGGGTGAGTGAGGGTGAGGGGTTGAGGGTGGGTGAGGGGTTGAGGGTGAGTGAGGGTGAGGGGTTGAGGGTGAGTGAGGGTGAGGGTGAGTGAGGGTGAGTGAGGGTGAGGGTGAGTGAGGGTGAGTGAGGGTGAGGGTGAGTGAGGGTGAGTGAGGGTGAGTGAGGGTGGGTGAGTGTGAGTGTGAGTGAGGGTGAGTGGGGGTGAGTGTGGGTGAGTGTGGGTGAGGGGTTGAGGGTGAGTGAGGGTGAGGGGTTGAGGGTGAGTGAGGGTGAGGGGTTGAGGGTGAATGAGGGTGAGGGAGGGTGAGGGGTTGAGGGTGAGGGGTTGAGGGTGAGGGGTTGAGGGTGAGTGGGGTGAGTGAGGGTGAGGGGTTGAGGGTGAGTGAGGGTGAAGGTGAGTGAGGGTGAGGGTGAGTGAGGGTGAGGGTGAGTGAGGGTGAGTGAGGGTGAGTGAGAGTGAGTGAGAGTGAGTGAGAGTGAGGGTGAGTGAGGGTGAGTGAGGGTGAGGGTGAGTGAGGGTGAGTGAGGGTGAGGCGTTGAGGGTGAGGTGTTGAGGGTGAGTGAGGGTGAGGGCGAGTGAGGTGTTGAGGGTGAGTGAGGGTGAGGGTGAGTTAGGGTGAGGTGTTGAGGGTGAGTGAGGGTGAGGGGGAGTAGTTGAGGCTGAGTGAGGGTGAGTGAGAGTGAGGGTGAGTGAGGGTGAGTGAGGGTGGGTGAGTGAGGGTGAGTGAGGGTGAGTGAGGGGTTGAGGTTGAGGGTGAGGTGTTGAAGGTGAGTGAGGGTGAGGGTGGGTGAGGGTGAGTGAGGTGTTGAGGGTGAGTGAGGGTGAGGGTGAGTGAGGGTGAGTGAGGGTGAGGGGGAGTAGTTGAGGCTGAGTGAGGGTGAGTGAGAGTGAGGGTGAGTGAGGGGTTGAGGGTGAGTGAGTGAGGGTGAGGAGGTGAGGGTGAGTGAGGGTGAGGGGTTGAGGGTGAGTGAGGATGAGTGAGAGTGAGGGTGAGTGAGGGGTTGAGGGTGAGGGGTTGAGGCGAGACCTAAAAACCTGACGATCGTAGGGTTTAGCAAGATTTTGGGGGTGAATGTAAAGAGGCTTGATGTGTGCATAAGTGCCTCCAGGCAATACTTAGCATGAGCCCCTTCCCCTCCAAGAACACACCCCCACAGAGTTATTTTAAGTTTGCACAGCTGCATTTCATGTCCAGATGAATACTGAGAATGATAATTTTTCATCACTGAATAGAACTGATGTAGCTTATGAAAATAACACACAGTTTAAACAAACTGGAGATATACCAATAAAATACATCTATATTATTATAAATAACACCACTATTGTTTCATGGCGATCATGTCCGTAAAGGAAAGTAATTTGTGTTACAGCATAAGCGTTTAAAGAGTTTGCAATTGTTTCAAGACTATTTCTATACCATAACTGTGCAACGTTTCTCTACACGGACATAACCGCTTTACTCGCCATTAGAAAGTGACACAGACTATAAGGCAATGAAATATCACACAGGAGCACACTGAAAACGTGCAAATGTCACACTTAAGACTGAAAACTTGGCAACTTTGGACAATGCGGGGGTGGGGTGCCGTGCAGACTGAATACCTGTACCAGTCAGATCCTTCAAGACTGACTCTTCGGCTGTTAGCATCAATTTGCAAATCCCCGCCTCAATACCTCAAGTGATTGTAACATTGTTTGGACACGGGAAGTCTTTTTGCAATAAAGCTTATTTGATTCTACAGCCACGATTTCTACTGAAGACGGAGGGAAGAGAGGGGAGGGGGGAGGAGAAATGCGACACGGCGGGAAGGGGAGGGGGCGGAGCTGATTGGAATTGAATTGGTTGAAGTGTGAATTTTTTTAAGTGGGTGAGGGAATGTAACACTGGTTTGGCAGGAGAGACCACTGGGACAGAAGCAACATAGCAGGGCTGGGGGGTGTTGTAAAGCAAACGGGTGACCGAGCAGTGAGGGGTGGAATAAAGCAAACTGACGAGCGAAACATGAAGCAGGCAAGGAATACTACTGGCAAGAAAGCAACCTGGAGGAGGTGAGGCACAGGAGTTCCAGCAGCGCATTACTGAGGCAGATAAGGGTGAAGCACATGTCAGGCAGCGCATTACTGAGGCAGGTGAGGAACGGGAGCAGGCAAAGCCCAGGTCAAGCAGCGCATCACTGAGGCCGGTGAGGGAGAAGAACATGGGTGAGCAACATGTCGCATGGCAGAGGGGGAAGAGAAGTACATGCGGGAGAGCAACACCGAGCATGGTGGAGGGGGACGAGAAGTACATGCGGGAGAGCAACACAGAGCATGACGGAGGGGGAAGAGCAGTACATGAGGGAGACCACTGCAAAACACTTGCCTGCATACTGGCGCTTAAATAAATGCCTGTTTCGACCCTGGCACGGGACGCTGTCTGAAAGAATATTTTAACTAAATCTGACGTAAACACTCACTCATGGAGTTTTCTTACACCGCTAACCTACATAACAGTGAAAGAGCGATAGACGAATCCCTCGGGACGAACCCCAGGAACTTTGGTGCAATGTGGAAGGGTGAGTGACCCCCTTCCTGTTGTCATGAAATAACAAGACGGACGGACGGAGGAGAGGGGAGGGGGGAGGAGAAATGCAACACGGCAGGCAGGCAGGGGAGGAGAGTAGGAGGAGGAGGGGGGAGGAGAGTAGGGGAGGCACGGCCTAGCGGCAGGCAGGCAGGGGAGGAGAGGAGGAGGGGGGAGGAGAGTAGGGGAGGCACGGCCTAGCGGCCGTGCAATCAAGTAGTGAGGGGGCGGAGCTGGGGGAGGCTGTGAGAGAGAGTAGGCAAGGCAGGCGGCTGGGGGCATGTGCACGCGCATTTAAGCTCAATGCGCATGCGCATTGAGCTTAAATTTCTCGTGCACTGCAAGGAATCGCCACGATTCCTTGCAGTGTGGATAAAGAGCGGATAAGTCCCAATACTCTCGCCTTGCTCGATGCGCATGCGCATCGACAGGCGAGACCTAAAAAGGACACAGCAAGTAAGAACATTAACTTACTACTCAAGCCACGCAAATCATCTCATTGTGAACAAAGAGACTTGTCATAAGTGAACATCATAGCCGTTCCTATACCAGGGGGTATAGCTTGGGACAGAACTGATTATGACATTTTTGGCCCTGCAGAGCTGTTGAAGATTCTACACCAGTTAAAGATTTCCTTGAATGACTTTGTTTCATCTAGTACCTTTTCTGATGATTGGGACTTCGAGACTGTTAATAATATGATGTCGGACTTAGAAATGTCTGCTGTATTTACAAATCATGAATACTTAAAAGGTTCCTCAGATTATGAACAAATGTATTGTTATAATCATTATGGTCATAATTTCTTGCACAAATCTGCAAACCCTATAAATGTATTGATGTATAACCAATGGGAACATTGTCCTACGCCACCAAAGGGTAGCGCAAAAACATTTTTGGGAAAATGTCCATACTTTTCAGGTTTTAATGTTTCCAATCCAGAATCATTTTACTTTAAAAATGTTATTAAGAAAGGAATGAAAAGTATGTTGACAAATACCAAGCAAATGTATTCTGCAGCCTTTATGCTCAGCTGTCTTCACTAGGTTTCGACTTTTAGAAAGACAACATTGAGACGAAAACTGTCTGGGGCACAAAGGATTGGCATGTGCAGGGGATAAAAGCTTTATTTAGAGCCTACATCATCCCAGAGCAAAATATGTTTTTGAATGACACTGTCCAACAGACATCTTGTCTTGGGTTAGCCAAGATAAAAGACCTGAAAAATCCATCCATACCTACACCTACACCTGCTGGTGACAACACTTCAGAGGGAGAGGTCGACGTACATTTTGCATCACAACAGAATAGATCCAGATTGGAAAAAATGGTAAATCTGGCCCACAGACACAAACAACTGTCAAGATAGATTCCTGAATAAACCACGGGGGTTCACATTCACTAGGCCAGATCCAAGATATGTTCAGAGACAGCATCCAGGAATAGTAACAACATACAGTGTAGGGAAATTGTGCCTTGAATGGCTGCATAGATCTACGCTAAGGGATGTTAAACAACACTTATCTTTACTTAAAGATGGCGCTGATCTTAGAGAATTCTTGCTAGGACCAAGAAAACCGCTTCATAAATGTTTTAAACATGCCGGTATCTATGCTGCTTATAATGAAGCATGGAAGATTACGCAAGCAGAGACAGCAGAAAGAATACAAGAAATTGATTGTATTAACTTAAAGAAAACTCTCTCTGTAGTTGACAATGGTTTAACGACTCTGTCGTCCAGGATATATTCTTTGGACAGCATAGTATCCTCTGCCATAGACATCATGGAACAGGACTTGGTTATGTTGCAACATGGTCAGTCACAATTACGTTTTACCATGCTATTAGGCTGGACGTTACAAAATCTTCGTTCAGGCTATGTGCCTTGGCGTTTAATCAGTACTAAGTCATTATCGAGAAACTGGAAAGATTGCCATTAACTGTCGCTGAAAAACCAGCCACAGAATTGATTATACATGGAACAATCACTCTGCCTGTTACAATTTTCCATTTTCAGTATTTCCTAAAACATATACCAGCAGGCACATATGAAAGGTTGGGTAAAGAATACATCAAGAAATCCTGGGAATTACCATACACGCACAGATGTTGGAGTGGGGGAAAATAAGTATTTCTTAGTGGTAAAAATTGAGAAAACGCACTAAGCGGTTCTCTCCTTTGTCAGGGTGTTAATTTACAGGGGGCCTGCGATGGTTCCTCTAACAACTTATCCTGCCACCTGAAAGGTTATCCAGCTGCGGTGACTGATACACTTTTTGGACAGCTTTCTAATGGAAGTTACCTCATGTTGAAGGATCACAGCTGCTGTGGCATGTTGCCAGGTTTATCCTATTTAGTAACTGTGTCAGCCAGGGTCAATATGCAAGTATTGTTTCCAAAAACCAAGACAGACCGGGAGTCACCGTTATGGCCTTCACTGAACATCTCTTCTATACGAATTGATACTTTAAGCAGAATGAAAGCCATTCTTTTACAGAAAACTGTGCCAGACCTCGGCCAAAGAAAGCTATGATCTGCAAGTTGCAAGGACGTCTGCAGAGATGCATGCCCTCTTAGCTACAAATTGCCCTATACATTTCTCAGCAATGTTAAGTGGTATCATAAACATGTCTGATTCGAATAGTATTGTACATGTATTTAAGACAGTATTTTCTGGACTGTTAGCACCTTTTGAAGCAGTCCTAGGAATATTTCCAAACTTCGTGCACTCTGTGTTTGGCGCATTGCCTCTCATTTTGGAACTCGCTGCAGGGATACTATTTTTGCTCCTACTGCTGCGATATGGCAAGTCAATCCACAAGTGACACCCAGTTCACCACGGAGACAACTCTACTGGCGATGAAGTGTCATGAGCGCATTGTCCACATTGTGGGACTACCTCGTCTAAAAGAATTGAATACCACATGGTTTCTATCATTCAGACCAATTTGGCAAGAATGCATCTTACCTGTTCTACGCTGTCTGCTATGCGGAGAAGAATGCGTGCTAGACGCAAGTCTGACACTCCCATCAGTCATGCCAACGGATGTTGATACTTTGCTTGAACCAGTAACGGCCCATGCACTGTGCTGTCCCCAGCGGCTACCAATTCTGATGACGGCATTCATTGAGATCTCACAGACGCAAAAGGCTGACGGTGAGGTACGAGAGGAAACAGGTGCACAGGTACCATCCATTACGAACATTGCTAATGCGACCAATGCTGAGGGCGATGCTTCACATCTATGTGCGGTTGATCTTCTTAACGAGGTAATCCAACTTTCACCTACAATGGTAGACAAATTCTTTACAGACTTAGAAGATTTGATGTTTTCTCCAAACAATAACACTGACTTTTGATTTGGCACACAGTGTTCTGAGAGACTCTGAATTCGACCTTCATTTTTTCAAAACAAAGTTTGAACTTTGGAACTCTTTTTTTCTATGATTATTAATTTTCCCCAATTTTTTTTTTCATTTTTTTGGCACAAAGTTATCTGCTTAAAGTAGAACTATCCATAGAGAACTAGAGTTCTTTGAAAAACTTCCAGGGACAATATTTGACGTTATCCTCATACCAACAGTTATATGTAATATGACATGAAATGGTTTCGGCACCTTTTTATTCTGTATTACCAAGCCATTTCATAAATGTATTTTCGTGATTCATTCAGACAGCATTTACAAATGTCAACTTTCTGCTTAGAATGAAACATTGCTTTGAATGGGTACAGCACCAATGCGCTTTTGTGTACAACCAGTACCAATGCATTTTTATGTATTTTGGGTGTTTTTTTAACACATCATGTTTAGATATGTTTAATGTGTTTAGAACTTAGTAATGTCGTACATAGGAAAGTGGAGTGGGTGTTGAATAACTTGTATGGCGTTTTAGATTCCGAATGGATTTTCCCGATTCATGCCCTTATATAGGTACAATTCACGTTGCCCTTCTATAGGCATAGGGATCAAGCCCTTATTTAGGCATAGCCCATGCAGCCCAAATACAGGCATGGCTACTTCTATCCGTTCATCAAACGTCACAACGATTTCTTGGAAAACCAGCTTAAGCCGTTTGGTACTTCCCCTTGCTTGAATATTGATTTCTCCAAGAACTCAGTTAGTTTTACAATGAACAACTATTCCTTAGGGGTTCATTCATGACGTTCATATGCCCGACTTTACGTCAAACATGGTATTCCTAAACACCTTCAAGGTATAAATATACCTACACTTGCTATAGCAAAGCACGGTGGTTCGGAGCAGTTCAACGACCTACTTGCCCAACGCAGCTCGCTACAGCAAGTGCTAAAGGAAGAAGACTCTCCAGTTGACACACTGATCAGGAAGCTGTCCTCTCCTGCCAAGACTCCAGCTCCAGTGTTTCTGACTCCCCTTGCGGGGTGTTGGGAAATCGACTCCCGAGACAGAGATACCAGACCTCCTTCACTCTAAGGTATGGAGCTGATAAGAACCTAGAGAAACCTTTGGTAGATTCTTGGCAAAAACTAAATCTATGCTAAAGACCATACTTACTTCTTCCCTCGTACTAGACCTAGGTTAGGTACATTGGGGTAGGCGTATTTTCGAAGCACCAGTTGAGTATTTTAGCCTGTGTTATTTACGCATGTATTTTTATATGGCTTTACAATGCTATTACAGTAATATTTCATAATACTATTATCGCTGTACGCATTATACTTTGCATTCTGTATAACGATTGTAGCAGTTCACCTTTCTTGCATGAGAAAGAAGGCTGTTCGATAAACCTTTATCGAAAACGCTTGTCTCTCTATTTCTCTGTAACTCTGCAGAAACGAAGCATGCACGATTGACTGAGTGAAATACTTATGTATTGTCTCTACGACTCTGAAGATATTTTCCAGTCCTAGGGAAACAAAGTTGTCATGTTTATGCGGTTGTCAGAAACTAATCTCCTCTTGTGAAATTGAGAAAGTTTCTAGTGACCTCTGAGCTAGCTGGCACTCACAATTAAGTTTAGTATATTCGATAGAGACCTACTGACCTAAGTCCAACGTCATATCTATAGGATATATTATTCCAATGCGCAGAGCCTATTGGGAATATAGGAACTACACTACAGTACAAGGAGTATCCCAGCAGCAGAGTATTGCCTAGATCAGTTTATGAAGTCATGCTGCCTTTGTTCACGCAGGTTTGCCAGTTTCAATTAATCACTGGTGAGCGAATGTGTTGTTTTTACCGGGTAGGGTTCCAGTACACAGTAGCAACCCAAAGCACAGTTCCCACATATGGCATCACAGGGGGATCTCAAAGCATTGCTCAAAATACATACTTCAGTTGCAATGTGCCCCCTTTTGTGTTGGTGCTGTTGCTACTTGAGACATATGTCCTCTGTTAGTATTAATGCTGTTGCTCCCATCTTCAGAGGTCAAGTGAGTTTTGAGGTCCCGACACACCTGATCCACTCACCATGAAGTGCAGAAACAGTCCTGAGGGCTTTCAGCCCCATTTCGCTGTGCCTTCCAGCTGACAGGCTGATCAGGCCTCCCAGTGCCATCTGACGCCTCAATCTCATGTCGGTCATTCCCGCTTTGCTGTGTAGGGCATGCCTCTCTTGGCATGGTTTACCCTCCTCTGACTACTCTGCAGCTTCAGTCATGTAGCCTCACACTAAGCTCCCATTGTGGAGTCCGGTCTGGACACAATCTTTAATTGCAAGTGTCATTCCAGGCCTTTGTCGTTGTGCTAGTTTAAAGGGCGTCTCCTACAGCCTGACTTGGGCCAAGACCATCACTCCAGTCAGCACAAAGTCTGCCGGGGTCCAACTCACAATCACGGGGTCCCCCAGGGCAGCACTGTCATTCAGAGAGCTCCTCAGCCTCTGCCACATGTGGGAGTCCAGGCCAATCACCATCCTGGATTCAGGTGCCGCTTCAGGTGTACGCTGACACATTGGAATTAGCAGCTCATTTCCTTAACGGAAAAGGGGGCTGTGTTGCAATTAATTTGAAAAAAATATAAACTTTTGATAACCTTTTTAAAAGTAGTACTCCTAAAACATTTTTTTTTATCATTCACAGAGGGGAAGGGATCCTGCTGGTAACTCTTCTCGTTTGCAAATGGGTAATCACTACCTTTCAGTAGTCTATAAAATATTAATGTTTTGCGAACGGATTTCGTTTGCAAAAACATTAATACATTCCATAAGGAATCGCTATTTGAAAGGGATGCCTTAAACATGCCCCTTTCAAATTCTAGTTTGGTATGTTTTTCTAAACCCATTTACCGACTTGGGGCCATATGTATCAACAACCTGATTTGCGATTCTCAAATAGCGATTTTTTAGAAATCGCTATTTGACAATCGCAAATAGGGATGTATGTACAAAATCGCAATTTTTTAGCGATTTCTTAGTATTCCTTAATTGCGATTGGCAAATTGCGAATCCCAATTAAGGAATACTTTCCCATTCATTTCTATGGACCAGGAGGCCAATAGGAATGAATGGGAAGTTATTCTCCATTTACGATTCGCAATTTGAGAATCGCTAATTGAGAATAATTTCAAGGGTGCAGCGGTGTCCAAAGGACACCCTGTTGAATCCCTGAAATTAGCATGGGTGCACATGTGGCGGACATACATGCCCTAAGGGCATGTATATGCTTCACATTGCACTTTGAAAAATGCAAAAAAGTGCATTTTTCAAGGAATTTCAAATTACCACCAACTTGAAGTTGGTGGTAATTTGCGATTCCTTAAGGCCAATTTGCATTTTTTTTTTGCTTCTTACATTGCATTTAAGGAATTGCAAAATTTGTGATTCCCTAAATGCAATCGCAAAATAAGGAATCGCAAATTTTGCGATTCCTTATTTTGCACTCAGTTTTCTTTCATACATACCATTTAGCACTAAAGCGTTCGTAAATGCCGGCAGAATTTCGGTGTTTGCGAACGCATTAGGGCTTGATACATATGGCCCGTAACCTAACCCTAAATTGTAGTACATTCCAAAAATACATTTACTGTTTGCAAATTCTGCATAATTTTTTGCTAGTAAATGTATTCCTATATCTGCCCTGTTGTTATTTGTCCCAGTCTTAGGTCAGCATTGTCTGATCTGATGAACACTCTTGAACAACCATGATTATAGGAGCTTCCTATCAGTAGGACATTACAAAAGATTAAGGGCCATATGTATCATCAAACTATTTTGCATTTCCTAAATAGCGAATTTTAAGGAATCGCTATTTAGGAAATGCAAAACGGTATGTATGTACAAAATCGCTTTTCAATAGCGATTCCTTAGCATTCCTAATTTGCGATTAGCAAATTGCTAATCGCAAATTAGCCATTCATTTCCATGGGCCAGGAGGCCCATAGGAATGAAAGTGCAATTTGCGATTAGCAATTTGCTAATCGCAAATTAGGAATTTTTCCAAGGGTGCAGGGGTGTCTCAAGAACACCCTGCTGCACCCCTGAAAAAGACATTTGGGGGCATATGGCGCACATACATGCCCTAAGGGCATGTATGGGCGTCATATGGCACCTTTTGTTTTTTGGAAAAAAGCTTTTTGAAAAGAATTCGCAAATTACCACCAACTAGAAGTTGGTGGTAATTTGCTAATCCTTAATGGCATTTTTTGCATATTTTTTGTTTGATACATTGCATTTAAGGAATCGCAAAATTTGCGATTCCTTAAGTGAAATCGCAAAATAAGGAATAGCAAATTTTGCTATTCCTTATTTTGCATCAAACATGTTTGATACATACCATTTGTCTAATTAGCATTCGCAAAGGCCGAAATTCGCAGAATTTCGGCCTTTGCGAATGCTAATTAGCTTGATACATATGGCCCTAAAAGAAAGTGAGTTCTAGCGAACTGAAGATGCTTATGCGAATAAACTGCGCTCCATGGTCATCCAGATACAAGATTATCTCTATAGAATCTGGATCACCTTTCTGACATTATGGTCACAGTCTTGTCGAACAACGGCATTGATTAGCCAAGAATAGCTATTTGTTTATGGTGTAACACTGGGTGTTTCTAGCCTGCCTCTTTTCAAACGTGTAATTTTGCCTGTTCGTATAGGTGTATCCTAATGAGAATAATGACGGCAATTGAATATAACAGCGTCTGGATAATGAGGCCTTGCTGCCAATTATCCAATCCATTCACATTCCAGCTATTAATTCTAATGTCCATCTTTTATATATCAAAAGTGTTAACAATTGCCTTGATATATTCCCTTTTAGATGCAACCTTCCCAGGGCTAAGTTTTGAACATACATGGGCAGATCACAAACATGTCGACTGGAGTAATTTATTTCCTAGGTGGTTAGGCGGCAGTGCTTACTGCAAACACCTTTTAGCTCTGTATTATGAAAGTAGGGTTCTGGGGGTGGTAATATGCAATTAGAATGATTGTGCACATTTGCTGTGTGGAATTTTGATGTACTGGTAGTGTGTTCTGCTGAGCTGAGTTCTTTGTGCTGCTGTGTTTTGTGCTGCAGTATCGCAATGCGATTTTGTTGTGTTGTACTGCAGCTGTTGAGTTGCTTTCTGTTTTGGCTATTTTGCATATGGTATACCATGTAATATTTTAATTGCATTGTTATGTTGCATTGTGCTTGCTAATGTATTATGTTTTGTTGTTTACTTTAGATAGGCCAACAAATGCTGCTACATTGCCTCACAAAAGCAGCACGTCGGGGGCGTGGTTTCAGCGCCGACCGGGGTGGCTGCGTGAGCGAGTTACTCCGCGCCGAGTCCCGTCTTTTCTCCTGAAAAACCCAGCCCCGTGTCACCTGGCGGCTGAGACCGAGGTCCTGGAGGGTCCCTGACCTAGTGGGGAGCGTCTGACCCCCGCCGAGACCCTGGGCACCGCGTGAGGGCGGACCTGGCGACCGGACCGGCTTAGCCTGCACATGAAGGCAAGATGGCGGCGCCGACGCAGTGAGAGCCCCGGGAGCTGAGCGGAGTGAGGAGCGGGACCTTCTGAGGGCGCCTGGGAGGCCCCCGCGAGGCGGTGAGCCGAGGAGTGGACGGCGGGAGCGGGTCCTGAGCGGCGGAGGAGGTCGGCGCGGAGAACTGGTGCGAGCGGCGCCCCTCCCCCCCCGGATTCCCCAGCCGGCTGGAGTGCTGGGCGTAGGCTCGCGCTGGGCAGGCGAAGGTGCTGCTGGACTGTGGGGCCGCCCAGCCGCTGAATATACCGCAACGGGGACCGCTGAGGTGCGGAGGAGTGTGGCGAGTTGTCGGAGCGCTGGAGGTGTGGCTGCCCACGGCGCTTGGACACCCCGAGGGACGGGCAGACCGGGCGGCGGCTGGCGGATCGGTCGCCGGGGGTGGGCCCACCCGGTGGAAGACAGGAAAGCGCCGGACTGGCGCCACGGTGTTTAGTCCCCTACGTGCGCTGCAACCCACAGGGAACGGTGCTACTGGGGGCAGCGGGCTCAGGCTGCCCGGGGACACGGACTTCCAGCTGCCCGCCTTTTCGGGGCTTGCACCCCCTGGGCTGAGTGGGCCGTTCGGGCGCACTGAGGATATCGGTGGGACGGCACGGGGTGCGCCTCTGGCCCGGAGGCTGACGGCTGAACGGGGAGGTAGGACGGCTGGCCCTGCATGATCCCGCTTGGCCTGGGGATTGGAGAGCTGCGCTCCTTAGGATATTCCATTGGGCGAGGCCGGGCGGGCCTGGGATCGGAACGGCCGGGGGGTCTGCCGCCGCCGGCCATCTTCGGCGAGGGCTGCTCGCGTGGCAGATTTCCTGCGCTCAAGATGGCCGCACAGGGAGCTGGCGTCGCTGCACCGCTTGAGCGGGGAGACAGGAGGTCAGAGGACACGGACGGCGGTTTCTCGACGGGGCCCTCGACACAGGAACAGAGGCTGAATCTCCGCCTTGATGCAATATTGGCAGCGATCACTGCTACAAAGGACGAGCTGCACCAAGACATAGCGCAGGTGGCGACGGGGCTTGGCCTACTGAGAGCGGACCACGCCAAGCTCTCTGACAGAGTGAAGTCCAACGAACAACTGCTCCAGGAGCTGAAACCGGCAGTGGTCACTGCGGAACATAAGCTTGAGGACGTTCTTCACCGACTGGCGATCCTGGAGCGTCGAGCGGAGGACGCGGAAGGACGCAACCGACGGAACAACGTGCGGGTGGTGGGGCTTCCGGAGAAAATCGAGAAGGGTGACGCAGTGGCCTACATGGAGGACTGGTTTCGGTCAGTGGTGGTGCTGGAGGGACTGTCCCCTTTCTTCTCGCTGGAGAGAGCACACAGGGTACCCGCCAAGCCGCCCCTGGAGGGCAGACCGCCTCGACCAATGGTGGTCAAACTGCTGCACTACAAAGATCGGGATCTGCTGATCCAAAGGGCAAGAGCCCAAGGGCCTTTCCAGGTGGATAACAGCAAAGTGACAATTTTTCCGGACTACACGCAGGAGGTGCAGCGGGGCAGAGCTTCCTTTCTGTCGGTGAAGAAAGAGCTGAGAGAGGACGGGATTCAGTACTCCTTGCTTTTCCCGGCCAAGCTGCGGGTCATCGTTGATGACAGGACTCACTTTTTCCAAACGCCCGATGAAGCATGGTCTTGGCTGGAACTGTATCGTGCGGGGACGGATCGTGCACACAGGCCCGCCAGGGATCGGCAACCACCGGTCAAGATCAGGAAGTCACAGCGCATCCGCTCCCGGAATAGGCGCCAACGGGCCGAACGAGAGGCTCAAATGTTAGCAGACAGACAGAGTGCGCTGGAGGCCACGGCGAACATCACGGGATCGCAGTCGCAGCAGGAGGACGCTTCCAGAGGCTCGGCTTCAGAAGGAGAAGGGGAGAAGACCGGTGATGATGACTTGGAGGTGGGAGGAGTGCAGGGGCCGGAGGTCACCCCACAGACATCAGATGGTATATTTAAGGGGTGAGGCTCGTGGTCACTGAACGTTTTTGGGAGGCCTGGAGGAGCGGACACTACTAACTTCTATTGGACTGCCAGGTATGGGGCTGCATTAGCAGTGTGGGGCTACGGGCACGGGGTGGTTGCTCTGTCGTCCTGGTTTGGGGCTCCATTGCCCTCATCAGACCCTTAAGGTCTTCTGTGGTGACGACCACAGGTTAGTGTGATGTGTTGGGTGTTTGAGGTATGGAACGGGGCTGAAGCTGGGTTATTAGGCCCTGTCCTGGGGAGGGGGTTGGTGGGAGTTGAGGGACAAGTTTTGAAGGGGTTGTACAATTGCTGCACTGCGGGTCACATTTATTGGCGTGTGCCACTGTTGAGATTGCTGCTCTATGGGGACGTTACCTAACTTGAAATGTGTCACATGGAATGTCCGGGGTATTCGAACTATGGTGAAGCGCCACAAGGTACATGCCTACTTGGTGAGGCGGGGTTTTCAGATAGCGATGCTCCAGGAGACTCACCTAACGCAGCTGGAATGTGGGGCGTTGCAGAGGAGGTGGCAAGGTCAGGTGTTTGGCACGACTTACTCGGCATTCGCCCGAGGGGTGTTGATATGGATTAGGGCGGGCACACCATTCCAAGTCACGAGTCAGAGAATAGATACAGAGGGTCGATATGTGGTAGTGGAGGGACGGCTACATGGTAGGGAGGTGGTGCTGTGTAACATCTATGCCCCCAACGCTGACCAAGCACATTTCTTCGAGGATTTGTCGCGCTCACTGGCGTATTATTTGGCAGGCCCTGTATTGCTGGCGGGGGATTTTAATTCCATTTCTGATGTGCTGTTAGACAGATCACACCTGCCTCTACTGGACTCCCCAGTGCGCCGCCTTGCGACCCATAGGCGGGACTGGCAGGAAAAGTGGGGCCTGGTGGATGTATGGAGGGCGCAACACCCCGAAACTAGAGATTACTCTTACTTCTCCGCGCTGCATGATCTGCATGTTAGGCTGGATTCAGTACTGTGCAGCGAGTCACTGGCGACTGTGGTGACTCACTCTGAATATTTGTCTAGGACCATCTCGGACCATAACCCCCTGTTGCTCTCTATGCAATGGCAGCTGGCGAGATCGGCAATCCCTACGTGGCGACTTCGTCCGGAGACGCTGGAAGACCCGGCGTTCTGTGACACGGTACGCCAGGGCATAGATAGCTATTTTACGGATAATGCTGGGTCGACGGCAACTAGGGCGATTGAATGGGATGCCATGAAAGTGGTGGTGAGAGGGGTGTGTATGGGACGGTTTCTGACCGTGAGAGGTACAGTGTTGAATGACCTTGCGAAGGCGGAAGAAGTGCTGCGAGGGGTGGAGCGGCAGAGGCCTGAGAGGCCGGAGTTGCAGGATAGCTTGTTGCAGGCTAAGGAGGCTGTGACGACTGAGACGGAGAGATTGCGGTGTTATGATTATAAATTGTATGCTGTGAAAGTGCATGAGGAACGGGATAAAGTGGGCACGCTCCTTGCGAAGCTGGCTGATCCGAACCCTAGAGGATGCCCGGTCATGAGTGTGTGACAGGAGGACGGGGTGGTGGTCTATTCGCAGTCAGCGGTCCTGGGGCGCTTTCAGTCCTACTATACAGGACTGTATGCCAGCCACCTCGAAGCGGCAGCTACGGAAATAGGTGATTACTTAGATCAGATCCCTTTACCGTTACTGGACGGGGAGGAAGCCCGGGACCTGGCGGGCCCCATCACCCTAGCAGAAATCAGAGGGGCAATCAGTCATATGGCACGGAACAAAACACCTGGGGTGGATGGGCTGCCAATAGAGTTCTACGCTAAATTTATGGAAGTGTTAGCACCCAGGCTGCAGATTGTGTATGCGGAAGCGAGACAAATGGGGCAGTTGCCTGACTCTATGAGGGAGGCGCTGGTAGTGCCGCTGCTGAAGCCGGGCAGGAATGCATTGGATATCTCTTCCTATCGTCCATTGTCTATGCTAACCGTAGATTACAAGATCTTGAGTCGTATCCTAGCTACCAGGCTCCTTCCGCTGATGACCACCTTAGTACATAGGGATCAAGCAGGATTCATCCCTTCTAGGAGCACTTCGATGAATATCCGTCGGCTGATAGGGGTCATTGATGATGCTGCTACGGCGGTACAGGGCCCGGTAGTGTTGGCGGTTGATATTGAAAAGGCGTTTGACAGCTTGGAGTGGGATTTTCTGGATGGCGTGCTGCTGAAGTTCGGAGTTGGGGAAGGGTTCCGGGGTTGGACGAGAGTGCTTTATTCCTCGGCTAAGGCGCGGGTGCGGCTGGGGACCATGGTCTCTCCGGTTTATCCGGTCTGTAGGGGCACGAGGCAGGGCTGCTCACTGTCCCCTCTGCTCTTTGCCCTGGCAATGGAACAGCTAGCGGCACAGGCGAGATCGGGAATTGTCTATGATGGGATTGCACAGGGACCTGACTCGCACTATATATCGTTATATGCAGACGACCTGTTATTGTACCTAGCGGACTCTGGGAGGGCATTGGAAGGCGCGGTGGACATGTTGGGCAGGTTCGGGAGGCTCTCGGGCCTCAGGGTGAACTGGACAAAGACCTGTGTGTTTCCGTTGCGGCGGAACACGCCCTGCCCGCAGCTCACGAGACCGGTAGTATGGGAACCCTCTTGTTTTGTTTACCTAGGTGTGCACATCTACCATGACGCAGCGGACCTCCTTGAGGGGAATGTGGGGCGCTGCATCCGGGCGCTGAGGGGCAGTGTGGACTTCTGGGCCTCTCTCCCGCTGTCCGTGCTGGGCCGTGTCACGCTGTTAAAAATGGTGGCACTCCCGCGGCTACTCTATTACTTTAGAACGTTGCCGGTATGGATCCCGCAGGGTGTCTTTAGGGAGCTAAGGACGTTGGTGACTGGCTTTCTCTGGGGCCAGGGACGCCGAAGGGTGGCGTTGACCACCTTGACGAGACCCAAGTGTGAGGGGGGGCTGGCTGTTCCCGATTTTGAGTTGTACTATCTGGCAGCGCAGCTCCAGGTCCTGACACAGAACGTGGCGAGAGTATTTAGGGGGCCTGAGGACGGCCGAGGGGTCGGCATTCAGAGACATGTCCTGTCGTCTATTGTGATGCAACAGAAGATGGCTGGTAGGGATCTCACGCTGGAGGAAAGGACACTTAGATTGTGCTGGAATAGGAACCTGAAGAGGGCTGGGAAGCGCCGGCCGTATGCGCCGGAGATTCCGCTGGGTATGCTGACTGCCTTACCGCACGGAGGTGATTGGTCCCAATTATTGGCGTGGGAAGACCTGGGTTTGCACATGGTAGGAGACCTCTATATAGATGGGACGCTGGCCCCGTTCCAGACTTTACAAGAGCAGTTCGGCCTGCCGAATGGTACCTTCCTGTTGCATGCGGCGGTTGTCGCAGCGATACAGCGGCATTGGGGGGGTGGACTGGTGGAACCGGAGGTGACGATGGTGTGCCAGTATGTGATGATGGCCGCGGGCACCGTCAAGGCGGTGACCTGCCTCCACAACAGAATGTTACATGAAGGACTGGTGCCTCTGGTTGAGTTGAAATCGCGATGGGAGGCCAGCATAGGTAAACAAATCCCGGACTCCGTATGGGGTCAGGCGTTGCACAGGACCTGGAAAGGGACGAGGAATGCCAGGTTTCAGCTGGTGCATTTTTTCGTTCTCCATCGGGCATATTTGACCCCGGAGAGATTACGTCGACACTTCCAGGTGCTTGATGCCATGTGCCCGCGATGTTTAGAGCCTGAGGTAGATCTAGACCACATGCTGTGGGGATGCCCGAAGTTAGGGAACTACTGGCCGGAGGTGGGGGAACTCCTGAAGGCTGTCACGGATCGGGAGGTAGACTTTGACATGGCGGCATGTCTGCTTCTTTGGTTCCCGCACACCAGAAAGACCAAGGTAACGAGCAAATTCATTGGGTTGGGATTAATACTGGCACAACGTGAAATCACTTGGCATTGGAAATCTAAAGAGGGGCCGTCTGTGCGGAGATGGAGGAATGAGTTGGTGAAGTGGTCGGGCTGTGAGAGTGTGCTGCGGATGCGCCAGACCACTAGAACTGGTAACGAGAAAAGTTTGGAACTGGCGCGGTCCTGGGAGCTGGTAGTGCAGGCTTTAAGGGACTACTTAACTGAAGGCGAAGAGACCGATCAGGTATAGGATGGGATTCCATGGGACTACTTGATTGTCAGAACTTCCTGGTAGTTGTCATGCCCTAGAGCAGGAGGGGAACATTGGAACCCGCATTAGCAGCAGTTGTTGGGGGGGGGTACTGGGAGGGAGTCGAAGGAGGGGGTGGCATGACGCCCAGCGGCAGCCTCCTGGAACCGGGTGGCCATGGGAGGTCGTCATGATGCTTTAGTGGAGTGATAGTGGAATGACCTAGGGCTAGATGGAGAGGGATGGGTTGGTTGTTCTGGGGTAAAAGCAGATGCGATGTGTTACAGTTGACCTGTGGCCCGAATAGGGCATGCACTGAGGTACCTCCAGCGAATTGGTTCATTGAAGCGCCGCCCAGCCTCCGGGATGTGGGCTAATCGGCTGTGTATTATATTGCTATCATACTGACTGTTGGGGGCCGTCAGTGTATAGGTTGGCCTGTTGGAAAAGTTTATTCCTGAATCTGCAATAAAAATATATAAAAAAAAAAAAAAAAAGCAGCACGTCTTAAATGTTCCAGGTACAACCAACCATTTACCACCCTCTACAGTGGTAAAATAGAGTTGCTCCAGCTCTTCGGCTACTTAACACAATAGCAGGCTCAAACCTGTGGCAGTGACTGTTTCTTAATTCAGCGCTTCCAGTGCCCACTTTATGTGGAATGGTCCATACTGTTTCCAAGAGCCAAACTGAAACTCTTTTGTCTTTTCCACGTGCACACATAAAAAGTAAATTTTACATCATGTGAAAAAGTTCTGGGCCGATATGTGAAGCCTCCCATTTCCAGATGCGTGGCAAAAATGCAAAAGTGCAACATTGCACGCATAGCTTCTGTAAATCAAGCATTGGCAAAGACAACAGATTTTGCTCTTTCATAATTTTTAAACAAATATGGAAATGGCAAAACCGCCCACGACTTTTAACTAACAAAACAATATTGGTATTGTAATACAGTGAGGCAAATATGTGTTTGCATGACATTAAAAGGTGAACCTAAGACAGAAGCAATTTTTGCGGGGATGGATGGATGTAATGGAAATGCATGCTGGGAAGGACAAAAATACTTGATATGCATTCAATAAACAAAGTAGTATTAGTCCCCTCTGTTAAATAGAGGATGGGGTTGACTGAATCTTCATATTTACAATAGGAGTGAATCTTTTTTCCAGAAGGAACTTCTGACGTCTTGTATACACAAAACATAATAAACCTGATAAAGGTCTAGTTCTTCAGGGTATTTGTTCCACACAATATAGCTTTGTTAATGAATAATTTTGAGTTACGTTAAGCCCCTTGCCCTGTGATTAGAATAATGTGTTGAAGGAACACCCGGAACACTCCTCTAACAGTGTATATGCTGGTCAGGCATGGAGATGATTTTGCTAACAAGACTAAATGGTACTCGCGTGGTCGTCAACTTAACATATTTGCAGAGACGGCTGCCACTTACAGAGGGAGGAGGGGTAGGGGTGCACACAAATAAAAAATTAGAACACTTACTAGTGGTACAATGCAACATCCCCCTCCACCGGTCATCTCTCTTCCGCAGGACGCAGCCAACTCCCCTAACCAATGCTGGCGATGCTTTCACCAGCATGAGAGCAGTGCCAGGATTTGTTGGAGCGGCCTCCCTCAGCACTCTCAAGAGCACTGGAACCCTGCACTTTCTCTAACGCAGCTGTATGTTTAAAATGCATGTCTGGCTGGCCGTCACAAGCCGGTTGGTCAAAGAGACATGCGCATTTTAAAGCGCACAGCTCCCTGCTGCCACTCGGCAGCACTGACTCCTCCCCGTCCTGTCACAAATTTCAGGACTGGTCAGATGCTGAGAAATAAAATGGTAATAAAGAAACTTTATTACCATTTTATTTTTCAGCTTAGCCTGTGGTGCGACGCTCCTCCGCTCAAAAAGAGGAGCCGCCCCTGCATTTTCGTCATGACAGACTATCAGTGCAAAGCGGTCTAACTTTTTTTTATGGGACACGCACAGTTGGACAACACTACAGGCAGATATGTGTACACAGAGAAGATACACAAAGGCAACACCTACAGTCACACATGTGCAGACAACGCTAACAGTATGCATAACTGCACTGCCTTTGTATACTTCGGCTCCTGTGTGCGATGTATCTAAGCGTGCTGATGGTGACTCCAGGCAACCTTGTATTGTGTGTGCAAGTGTGAATCTTCATGCAAATCTGCCTTTACTGTTATTTTGTTTGTATATGAAATATAATAAAGCAAGGCTTGTTGGCCAAGGTAAGGCTTGTTTTTATTTTGTCGCCTAGTCCGTCTTCTCTATAAAACTCTCTCCTCATGGCTTTTCAGTGAGTTCAACTTTTTGAACAATGCATCATGCCCTTTTAATTGTATGCTTATGACACCCAGATCAAGGTGCACTTCGGGAAGGTCCCTGGAAATAATCTTTCGAGGTACATCTGCTTAGGCAATTTATGAGAATAGATGAGAAAATGCAGGTAACTTGTGCTTGATATTTGATATTTATTAGTTTATATAGCGCCCGAATCACCCCGCTAGGACAGCATGTTACAGTCAGACAAGTGGACCTTAGTAGAGATATGTTTTTAACAGTTTCCTGAAAAGGGGAAGGCTCTGGCAGTCGCGTAATTGGCGGGGGGGTTCATTCCAGAAGGTCGGGGCAAGGTAAGTAAATCCTTTGCCACCCGACCAAGCCTTTTTGATTCTTGGAGTACAAAGAAGTAGCTTGGAACCTGATCGAAGGGGTCGGGCGGGGTGTATTTTAACAGTTTGCTCGATAGGTAGGTTGGCCCCAGGCCATTAAGGGCTTTAAAGACTGTGCAATAAATCTTGAATTTCACCCGCTTTCTCACAGGGAGCTAATGGCGTTTGTTGAGAAGTGGTGTAGAGGCTGTTCTGGGGGAGGGGGGTGCATTTTTTACTAGTCTGGACTACCTGCAGCTTGTTTAAGGAAGCCTCGCTGGCTGAGACTAGCAGTGCATTGCAGTAGTCCTGATGGCTTAACACTAGAGGTTGCATCAGTGTTTTTCTCGTGGAGGAAGGTAGCATGGAAACACTCTTCTAAGACTGAGTGTGTGATAGCAGGTACCAGCGGTGGTAGTGGCGTGTGCTTCAAGTGTAAGATTCTGGTCGATCCGGATTCCTAGGTTCTTTAACACTGCTTTTGAAGAGGGAACATATCCCAGCTCCTCCAGCCACCAGCTGGGAGACCAGCTTATTGCTGCACCTCCAAACAACATGATCTCCGACTTTACGGCGTTAAGTTGCAGGAAGTTAGCTCTCATCCAGGCACTGATGGTTTTCATGCCCTCCGAGAAGGTGAGTTGTATGTTAGGATTAGACTTATCAAAGGTGAGTAGGAGCTGGGTGTCGTCCACGTAAGAGATGGGACTAAAACTCAGCGTCCTCATTAGTTTTGCCAAGGGGGAAACATAAATGTTGAAGAGGGTAGGGCTCAAGCAGGAGCCCTGGGGTACTCCCTTGGTAACTTTATTGGTCTTAGATCTAAAAGTACCCAGAGTGACTGTCTGGGTTCTATCTGTTAGAAAGTCTGTCAGCCATTTCAGAGCAACCTCTTGAACCCCGATGTCCTGGAGTCTCTCCAGTAGGATTTGGTGAGAGATGGGGTCAAACGCTGCATATAGCTCAAGCAGCACTAAAAGTGCTGCCTGACCCTGGTCCAGGGCCATTCTGATGATATCAGTTACCTCTATCAGGGCGGACTCAGTACTGTGCTTGGCCCGGAAACCAGACTGGGAGACATCCAGGCAATGCGAAGTTTCCACAAAGTCAGACAAGTGCCTGTTTATGTGATTTTCAAGGAGTTTGCTCTGAAGGGGGAGCAGAGAAATGGGGTGGTAGTTTGACTGCTCAGAAGCGGTGATTTTGCGGGTTTTTACAAATGGGGACGACTTGTGCTGCTTTCCATTCTGGGGTGAGTCTGACAGCTCTCAGAGAGCTGTTGAGGCTAGTGCAGATGGGTGTGGCTAGCTGTTGCGCTAAGCGGGAGGATATTTTGCGGGAATTACATCTAGGGGGGACACAGATTTGACTTCTGAAGTTTCCTAGAGTACATGCCTCCATACTGAACTGTTTGCCAGAATTGGCCCTTGTGGCTTTTCCAGTCGAAGGTGGAACGCTTTGGTGCTGTGTCATCAAGGCAGGGACTGGGAACACACACCAGCCCTGGCAATTCAGTTGGACCGGCCCTGGGTGGGGAGGGTTGAGAGTGAGAAGCACTGCTGCTGCTTTTGGTAAAGGGGGCCGATATTGCAGCACTGCTGCAAAACAGGCCCCCAGTAACAAAAACGACCCCCACCATTCAAAAATTATCCCCCACCTTCCAGCCCACCAGGAAAACGCCTGGTGCCCACTACAGAAAGTCTGGCCCTGCACCAAGGGTACGGTACATATAGAGGGGTCAGTGTCTATTTCTTTCAAGGACAACAAATGCCAAATATATACAGTACGTATTACAAATATTCACCAGTCCAGTAATTCAATTTACATTTTATTTAGCATAAGGGTAACCGGACACTTAGCATCAATCAATAAGTTCAGTGAATTATTACTTCCATTAAACTTGCAAAGAAAGGCATAAAATTCACCTATAACTTTTATCAATCAAAGTTATATCAGGGTATTTACATAAATATATATTGGCGCACTCTCAGTGAGAAAGAGAAAGGTAGTTAAGTGGGATAGGTGTGATGGGAAAGGTGTGGGGACTGGGTAAAGGTGTTGTGACAATACCACAATCGCAGTAGAACTCAATAAGACCTTTACAGTCTAATTTAGATCAATAGTTCCATATATCTCTTTTTACATAGGATAGGTTTCACTCCATTTATTTTCCTCCTATGTTAAGAGAAAGTAGTATGGTCTGGTCTGCGTTTCGACCCCTCGTAGTGTAAGGGTTAGTTGAAACCTCATTCTGGGGTCTTCATCAGGACATTGAAGGTACAAGAGCGCCTATTTTTCTTTTGGCCATCCAGTGACCATTATGGTAGGACCTTCATTGGTTCCTATTGTGAGCGATTCTGATCTGACTACATACTTTGACTGGATGTTTTTAATACCCCAGTTGAATCACTCACAATAGGAGCTAACCCTTACACTACACTACGAGGGGTCGAAACGTAGACCAGACCATACTACTTTCTCTTAACATAGGAGGAAAATAAATGGAGTGAAACCTATCCTATGTAAAAAGAGATATATGGAACTATTGATCTAAATTAGACTGTAAAGGTCTTATTGAGTTCTACTGAGATTGTGTTATTGTCACAACACCTTTACCCAGTCCCCACACCTTTCCCATCACACCTATCCCACTTAACTACCTTTCTCTTTCTCACTGAGAGTGCGCCGATATATATTTATGTAAATACCATGATATAACTTTGATTGATAAAAGTTATAGATGAATTTTATGCCTTTCTTTGCAAGTTTAATGGAATTAATAATTCACTGAACTTATTGATTGATGCTAAGTGTCCGGTTATCCTTATGCTAAATAAAATGTAAATTGAATTACTGGACTGGTGAATATTTGTAATACGTACTGTATATATTTGACATTTGTTGTCCTTGAAAGAAATAGACACTGACCCCTCTATATGTACCTAACAGTTGACCCAGGTCAGATAGTTTTAGGGTATACCCCGTTGAAACTTGCCACTGCACCAAGGGTACAGCAACAGCTTCTATAAATGTAGGGCTGGTGCACCCGTAAGGTGAGCCGCAGCTTACATTGTATGACCAGCAGGAGGGCATAAATAGTGCCATTTTACAGATGAGAGATGGAAATGCAGCTGTTTTACTGGAGAGGGGGTAAAATGTGTTTTACTTGTGCCCTTGCACCGCTCCTGTGTACAGGACTCTCCAAGAAGGTTGTACTTCAATGCCAAGCAGCACAACCAGAACCAGGAATAAAAGAAGTGGACCACATTCCTCCTGCAATTCAATCCGTCCAGGTATTTGAGCATTCGGTTAAAGCAGGGCTTTAAGTGAGCCGGGTCCTGTCAGTTCTCAGCACCAGCAGTTCTAAGAACAAGGTGCTGAGGCGGATCCCTATCAGGCTTTCCATTTTTGCCCTTACCCTCAGCTTGAAAAAAAAATCTTAACTCAGTGGCAGTAACACCAATGACTTTCCCTTGATGTAACCGGGAAGAGACTCCTCTGTCATGTGTGCCAATTGGAAGATATGATCACCTGATAATGATCTAAAAGCTCACATCGCAGGAATCTTCAGGGTGGCAAGAGTGATGGTGGGCATAGCTTAGGCTGTTAATATATCACCCATACAGTCATTACCTGCTGGAGACAAATAGAGCTGCTGCACGGCCTGCAGCAGCCAAGGTCCGGACTGGCCCTACCTCGCATCGAGCCTTTCCCTGGGAGGCTGGATGAGCTGGGGGCTGCTTTTGTCACTGGGGGCCGCTTTTGTAGCAATACATCAGTTTTAAAAACACTGCAGATTTCCTTGTATAGCCAACAGTTTTCAGGCAACAATAAAAGGGCAAAGATAACTCTGGTGATTAATGTACCTGCTGGGAGGCTGGAAGGGTGGGGGACAGTTTTGTTAGTAGAGGCCCGTTTAGAAGCAGCGTGGCAGTTTTAAAAGCATTGCAAAGTTGTTGTATAACCAGCAGTTGTCCAGCAACAATAAGTGTCAAGATAACTCTGGTGATTAATCTACCTTCTGGAGAGAGATGGGAGTTTTGTCTAGTGGCAGTTTTGACTCATCTAAGGTAGCGCAGATTGTTACTATGCCTGCTGCAAAGAGCATGTTTCTTGCAGATCACAGTACACTATTTTATGTGTACAGCCCAGAGGGTTACCGCTTCTGTCGCAGAGATCCTTCTGTTGCTGTGCAGGTCATAAATTACAATTGTAATCTAGGTTAGAAAGTTATGTTTTTTCCCCAGTCTTTCATTATCTTAATTTTGCTAAAAAGGGTTTGTTTGGGTAGAAATAAATTCATATTAATAAAGTCAACCCAAAACACTGTGTTACGTTCTGAATCTTGAGTTGGCTCTTCCCCAGACTAAGCACTCTTAGAAAATGCCTACCAGTATGGATGACGTGAATCCTACATCTTGTAGTCCCCTGTGTCTTATATAACATTTTCTATACATTGATTTACAAATGCATGATTCAGTTTCTGTATGTGTTTGTGACGTAAAATGCTCTGACACCCTATGGTTGTATAAAACAATGAAATACATGTGAGAGAGGGGCTATGGAGATATGAGAGACACTATTGAAGGGTGATAGTGAAGGGATCATTGATGAGCCCCAATATAGATTTTCCTACCGTGCTGCACTGTAAGGTCATCATTTACAATGCTTTAAAAACGAATATAATTTAATATATAATGGAAATTTTTATAGAATGCACCATTTTAAAATTTCAAAAAAACAGTTCTTGGGGTAAGAACCCCTTAAAACCCCCCTGTAGTGGTCAGGCTCACTTGCTGCACTCAATATGCACCGTATGGGGGCTGGTCTGACAAAATTTGCCAGGGCTGCTTCTTTGTCCAGCCCTGGCCAGTATTAGTAGCTTCAAGACATTTTTCTACCCTACAATAAACACAAGTAAATATTTTACAAAGAGTTGGATTTAACTTTCTTAATGGAGCAGTATAGTTATTTTGTAGTCTCATAATTTCAAAATTGAATAACTTTGAATATTTACAACAAAGTCATTGTTGTTACTGATTTATCTTATACCGTTAACAACTATCGACAATGCCAATAGTCCTGGCTTGTTTTAGGTGCAATGTCAGTTGTTGTATTATAAATCTGGCGCAATAAGAGAAAGCAGGAGCAAACAGTCGGGCGGCACACTATGAGAAGCACGTATTTTTAACTTAAATATTTAAGCCACTCCCTTAATGACATAGATCACACACCTTTTAGAGCCCCTCAGTTTCTTCATCCCACTTAAAGCCCTGGGTAAAGGGGTGGCATTCAAGATGCTACATACAGATATAGGGAGCTCTTACTACCTAGGAACACTCACCCTCAGTTATAGCTCCCACTAGCAACCTGCGATCCGAAGCTGAAACAAAGCTGAAACAAAGACCACATCTGTGCTTAATTTAAATAAATAAATAAATAAATAAGTGTCAGGGCTCTCATCAGGGGGCCACTGCAGCTTCCACCACACATTGCCCCTGCTATGTTCCCAATGTTAGTAACAACACAACTGCTAACCATCACACTCGTACAAGTGTGACAATTCAGACTATTTCATGCTCCCCAAAGCTATAAGAATGGCCGGGGCTGCGAGTAATAGTCATTCTTAATTAATATAGAATTTAATAATTAACTGTTGTTGTGGTCATCTCTTAATTAGCTAGACAGCGCCATCTTGTGGCAGACTGTCATAAGCACCGGTGCCGAGCACAAGAAACCACCAGCTTAAATTAAGCACTGAATAGCATCCACCAGAATCTGTACAGTTTCGGGAGCTGTGGAACAAGAGCTCCAGAGTCACGGCAGGGTCCGAGCCCACTAGCGAGGGTTGAAGAACATCTCGACAGGCTTCATATGGACTTCAAAGCTGCATTATTTACCTCCCCTTCCCCCCATGGGTAAGAAAACGGCTGTCCAAAGGTGTTTCAATAACTGTAACTGAAATAACACACATTGCGCCTGCTCTGGACTGCTATTTTTCGTTGTTATGTAACCTTCAATGGTACCGGATTTTTACCTCTTAGCGTGTATGAAATGAAAAAAAATAAATGGACAAATTGCACTTCAAGATCACGACTCCTCTCTACTGCAGGTCGTTGCAGCTATGCACAACAGCAGAATCAGGCAACTAAATTAATGCCTACGGACACAGCACGGTAGAGCACACTTTAAGGGAACAAAAGAGGCTCCTAGGAGAGAGCCTTTCTTCTCCCTTCACCACTGCTGCCTGGTACAGCGCCCACACTTTTGCAGGCGAGTTTTGGCACCTCCTACAAGAACAGAACTAAACATACCAAAAATACTGAATGAAAGTTATGTGCATCGATTGAGACCCAAATATTGGGCAATCATAGCGTAGCCTGCCCGGGTAAATCACATCTTGCCATCATATTTCAAACATGGGGACAGGCGGTGTGCCGACTGAATATCGAACCAAGAAGCTCTATGGGACAGAATACTGAGGAAAAAATATTGAAATTAAAACATTGGCATGTAAATAAGTCTAGATTTTCGATAACTAACGCCAAATATAGGCGCCTTCATGATACATATACCTCAAAGGTATGCAGATGTGGAGTTGATAATAGTAAATCTATGCTTCCATACATGCATTTGCCCTTCGATATTTTGTCCCTCAAATTTTGTTTTCGATATTCGTACGCCACAAAAATTGTTGGTGTTGATATTCAGTAGTATAATTGGGACAGCAAAGGGAGATTAGTTGATTTATCCAAAAACACAGAATTAATAAAAATCAGAGTGTGTGTAGCTGGGATTAACAGCTGGGTCACCAAGTCAGCTCAGCCACTGCACCACATTTCCTTGACCAGAGATGGCTTTAAATTTATACCAAATGCTCCAATCCGAGAAAAAGCACATTGGCAGACACAGCTTCATGCCACACTGACCAGTTCAAAACCAGCAACAGTCACCATTATTATCAATTACTCAGTCAACATTCCATCCCCATGAAAGCTGTACCACGCAAGAATGGTATTTCAACACATTGTGAGCAAGAACACACATTATGGTGCCAGAAATACAAGGAAAGCCAAGAAATATTATGCAGAAAATACTGTGTGTGAGGAACTGGGTCTATTATATGATATGGCTTGGGGGGGCTTACACTAACAAAACCTTTATTGGAATGAGTCAGGCTCATTTGAACAACCTTAAGCTCAACCCTGGGTAGCTATGGCTTTCAAGCAACAAGGTTTGAACAAATGAACTTAGGGGGTGATTAGGATGGCGGGTGGACTTAAGTCTGCCCGCCACCCTAGCGGTAATGGGACCTCCCGCCTGCCATGCGGTGGTCCTGACACCCCAATTATGATGTGACCGCCACTGCAGCAGTTGCATCAGGCATTTTAACATTTCGGCAGGTGCTGCTGGCTGCAGCACCTGCCGCAATGGTAAAATGCCATATTGTGCATTGCCATGCACAAAGTGGCAGGCACTGTGCAGTGACTGCCAGATTGCGCATGGCAATATAGTACCCCCCAAGTGCAGTCCCCCACCCCTCACCCCCAAGGAGGCCCGCAATGGGCCCCCAAAGCAAATCCTCGCCAGCCTTTAAAGGCCTTAAATGCCACACATGATAAATTAGATGGCACCGCCACCATATATGTGCCCCAGCTCCGCCCGGCCGGCAATCATAACGATTGCCGACTGGTGGAAAAGCAGCATACGGACTTTCCCTCAGCCGCCTCATCCACTACCATTGTAATCTGGCAGTGGGTAAAACAGGTTACAATGGCAGGCGGATCATCCGCCCACCATCGTAATCAGCCCCATAGTATAAAACATTTAACAGTACCAAACAATCAAATACGATAGCCACAAAACACAAAAGAAACATAACAATTGATAAAAATAGATTGTACTTTCATGAATTTTTAGAGTGCAAGAGGGTTTCAGAGATTTGATTTTGCAAAGGTTTTATCACTTTTCATTTCAACCACAACCTATCATTGGTCAAAAAAAAGTTTATAATTTTTCAAAAGTTTAAAAAAGTTAGTTCAACTACTCCGACCCTGCTTTGGTGACCAAATCTGACGGGATGGAGGTCTAGGGAGCCAGTGGAGTAAATTTGGACAGTTACCTGGAGAGCTTTTCAGTCCAGTTCCAGCCTTTACTTAGCAGTATCGTGCCACAGACAATAATGAAGTGGTCCTGATGCTGGGTATGCAGGATGAAAAGATTCTTAAGGGTGCTCCAGTTCTGATGCGGTTGATGAGGTGGGGGTTCCTCACTCCACGGGTGATGTGAGGCAACTTTGGTGACTGAGGTTGGGGTCCCACGAAATTCTCTTAACGGGGGTCCAAGGCCAGCAGCGGCTGGGTTTCTGGTCTCCGGGTATAATGGTTGGTGCAAAATGCTTTAGTGGGGGGTAGCATCGCTGGATCAACCAATCTGGACTTTGACAGCACTCTCGGGTCCAGTGGACTCGAGTTCAACTTTTGGCTATTGAAGGTCGGTGTCTCGCGATTCCTAACAGCAGTTAGCAACAAATCTTCCCCAGTGACTAGCACTTTGTTGGTTTGGACAACTTCAGCTCTTTTGTCCCTGGAGCTGGTTCCAGGAGATCAGCAGACTAATCCTTTGAGTCACAGATTTGGTCTGGGGCCTGGGATCAACTTTTCCTTGAGCTAGAAGCCACAGGCATAGTCCAAACCTAGCTAGCCCAAACTGTGGCAGGTGCAGCCCAGCAGATGGTGCAGGTGCAGCCTCTCTTTGTGCAATTCCGAGGGCAGCAGGGCAATCCTGCTGTGATCATCTTTCAAAATCCATCATGATCTTAGTGTCCAAGGTGCAAGGGATACTCTTTTTATCCCATTAAAGTACCCTGAGGGCACTATGCGGTCACTAGCCAATGGGCTACCAGGTCACTTCTCTTTGGGTGACAACTTTCTGGTGATGTGTGTCATCTGGCAATCCCAGAGCACACTATTCTGGCCAATCTTAAAAAGTGAAAACCCTTACTTGGATGTAATGAACTTAGTAGCCCACCCTATTGGTGTGGCTACTTGTGGGCCACCCATCCCCTGGAAAACTGGTATGGCCACTGGTCTTCTCTCTCTGTCCCTGTCTTCAGCTTGTCTGCCTACGCAATGGTCAGCCACTCTGGGGTGTTATCACCTTGTATGCATCAAAGATGAATACCCCTTTGAAGCTCACCTTTTGGGCTAACTCCCCATGCAGCTTCCTGCAAAGGGGAGGTGACGCATCTCCCAGGGGCATGCAGTGTTTGATCCTGAGCCTTGATGTCATTAATACCACGCCCTAGGTGGGCAGAAAGCTGTCTGTGTTCCCAGCCCGCGTGAGGCTACTGAACCACTGGGCACAGAGTGGCAACTTTCTAAAAAACGTTGCCGAACTTTAAAAGTGACATTAAATTCGACCTGGACATCTGGTTGGTTTTAATGCCACAATTAATTTGATATAGCTCAGTATCCAGTTAGTTTGTTAGTCCCATTCAGTAGTTAGCCAGGCTGGAATGCCAGCTGGTAACCCTTTATTAGCCAACGAGCTACTAACTTTCCCCCTGCAAAAACGACAATTGGGAGGTTTCGCGTTTAAGACACATACATTTTAATATGTCCTATTTAACAATATACTGCTCCCTGTCAAAGGGCTCTATAGGCTTTCCTTATGGGAAACTTACATATAATGTTAAGGGAAGACTTGGCTTTGCCATTGATTTTAATGGCAAAGTTGAATTAGCAGCGTGACACTGCCCTTCCAGTCTGCAGTGGTAGACTGGGAGACATTTTGTACTTTTGACACACTCAAGGTGGCACAATCAGTACTGCGGCCCTGGGTGGACACTCTGCCTTACATGCCCTTGGTACCCTGGGTACCAGATACTAGAGAATTATAAGTATGTCAGTACTTGCCAATCGGGGATAGCCAATGTGACATACACTTGGTACTGGGTAAGAACACTGGCACTGAGATCTGGTTAGCAGGCCTCAGTGAACTCTCAGAGATTAAAAACCAGCACAAACAGTCCAAAAAGTGGAGATGAACATGCAAAAAGAGGCATCTTCTTACACTATGAAACGAAATATAAGCAAAGCCAAAAACACACATTCTTCACAGACCAGGACTAACCTTGTTGCAGTAGGACATAAACCTTTGTTTGTTTAGGATATTTGTATAATGAAGATTTGTTACTGAGTGGTAGTTGAGCAGGCACTTTCTACCCAAACCTGCATAAAGGTGTACAGGACCTCCTCAAATCCTACCCACCCTCGGACCCCCATCATTTCCATACAGGTCACTGAAAAATGCAACTGGCCCATGTCCCACAAGCTGAAATTTCTAAACAGGTCTGAATAGTACTGGAAATGAGAGGAGGGTCTCAAGATATGACAGCTATTATTGGGTTCTAGCCCCAGTTAAATTTGCTTGCTTCCAGTGTCAACACTTGACACTTTAGCAGCCCCAGCATTTAGGGCTAGATTTAGAGATTGGCATACTGGGTACTTTGTCAAGAAAATGATGAGTACCCTGTCCGTCAAACGTACAGTTCATCCTCTAATGTTAGAGTCAAGAAGACTGCCACCGTTCCATTGACAGAGCACTCGATGGTCCGTCGATGGAAGGTATCCCCCAACCACCTAGCAGGGAAGGGGCCATCAGAGGAAGGGCATTACAATGCTAGGCCTATTCAGGGTAGAATGTGTGATGTTTTTGTTTTTTCTGTCCATCATTGCTAGTTAAGACCTGGTGCTGATAGACGGAAAAAAATAATAATGATCTCTGGCCACACGCAGGGAAAGGACTTCTGGGGTTTGAGGGTCATTAGATTTTTTTTTTCATAACAAACTCCTACTTTGGGAGTTTGTTTTTAAAAAACAAAAACTTTGTAAATGTTTGGTGAATGGCCATCAATACAGATGGCAAACACCACCGAATCTTTTGTACCTTCACAGGAATTGCCATGATGGGTATTTCCTATCAAGATACAGAGAGGGGTGATTTCTAAATTTGGCAGACGGGAATCTGTCAGATGTCAGACGAAATGTACTCCGCCTCCCCTGACTGACGGAGTACCATCTGCCAAACTCTAAACTTGGGGCCATATGTATCAAGATACCCATTTGCGATTCTTAAATAGCGATTTTTAAGAAATCGATATTTGAGAATCGCAAATGGGAAGGTATGTACAAAATCGCATTTTTTTTGTGATTCCTTAGAATTCCTTAATTGCGATTAGCAAATTGTGAATCGCAATTAAGGGATACTTTCCCATTCATTTCTATGGGCCAGGAGGCCCATAGGAATGAATGGGAAGTTATTCTCAATTTGCGATTCGCAATTTGCTAATCGCAAATTGAGAATAATTTCAAGGGTGCAGGGGTGTCCAAAGGACACCCTGTTGCACCCCTGAAATATGCATGGGTGCACATTTTTGCATTTTTCAAAGTGCCATGTGACGCACATACAGGGCATGTATGTGCGTCACATGGCACTTTGAAAAATGCAAAAATGTGCATTTTTCAAGGAATTCGCAACTTACCACCAACTAGAAGGTGGTGGTAATTTGCGATTCCTTAAGGGCATTTTGCTATTTTTTTTTGCTACATACATTGCATTTAAGGAATCACAAATTTTGCGATTCCTTAAATGCAATTGCAAAATAAGGAATCGCAAATTTTGCAATCCCTTATTTTGCACCAGTTTTGCTTCATACATTCCATTTAGCAAATTCGCATTTGCAAAGGCCGAAATTCTGAGAATTTCGGACTTTACGATTGCGAATTTGCATGATACATATGGCCCATGGTCATTTGTGCACTTTTCATTCAGAGCATCAATCTGCAGGCATTGAAGGAGGGCTCGTAATTTCAGTTCCACCTGGACCTAACACAAATGTCTCACTGAAAGAGCCATCAGCACTCTTTTTGTTTAAGTCTCCTGTCTAGGAGTTAGGTAGAACCTAACATTTTGATGCTAGAAAACACAGACATCCTTTTTATTTGACAAGAGCTCAAAGAGCTAAAAACTAGAGCTATTGGCAGGTTTTTGAGTAAACTAAGTTTCATAAGTAAGAGATGTGCATGTCCTGAGCTTCTCAGAAGCGGTCGCTCCCCTCGCTGCTCCCTGCTTCCACCTGGTATCGTAGCGCTCTGATTGCCATGCATTGGACTCATTGCTCGCACTGCTAGAATTTGTTTGTCATCGTAGCGCTTATTGCCAGACTTGCTCGCACTGCTGAATATTAAGTGATCGTAGCGCTTCACCATTAGACCGTGCTTTGCTATTTACTGTGCCATTGTTATTTACTGTGCCACTCGCTTTGCCTGCTCTGATAATTGTTGCCTGACTGTGCTGCCCAGTTCATAGCGCTTAATTAACTAAGGTCGTGCCCCAATCTCGTCCTGTTTCGCTTTGGGCTTGCTGCCATTTTGTTGTTTGTTGTTGTGACTCCCAGCCCGGCTCTCCACCCCGCTCCCGCCTCCCAGCTGCTCCTCCCTCCCACAGAGAGTGTAAGCTCTACCCGTCCTGCAATAGCGCTGTGACCGTCCTGAGCTTCTCAGAAGCGGTCGCTCCCCTCGCTGCTCCCTGCTTCCACCTGGTATCGTAGCGCTCTGATTGCCACGCATTGGACGCATTGCTCGCACTGCTAGAATTTGTTTGTCATCGTAGCGCTTATTGCCAGACTTGCTCGCACTGCTGAATATTAAGTGATCGTAGCGCTTCACCATTAGACCGTGCTTTGCTATTTACTGTGCCATTGTTATTTACTGTGCCACTCGCTTTGCCTGCTCTGATAATTGTTGCCTGACTGTGCTGCCCAGTTCATAGCGCTTAATTAACTAAGGTCGTGCCCCAATCTCGTCCTGTTTCGCTTTTGGCTTGCTGCCATTTTGTTGTTTGTTGTTGTGACTCTCAGCCCAGCTCTCCACCCCGCTCCCAGCTGCTCCTCCCTCGCCCCACCCCCCTCCACTGACCACTTATGACAGATGCTTTTGCGTGCAGCGTTCACGCGCAGCGGTCGCGCCCCATGCCTAAAGGTAAGCCCGTCTACGCCCGTCCGCGCCTCGACCGCGCCCAGCACCAGACCCCCTGGCCCCCGCAAAATCCACCCCGCCTGCATAACATACAACGCCGCAACCCTCTCAGCCCTTAACCCCGGCCGCCCACCAAACTGCTACCAAGCCTCCCCAGGACACACCCATGGACCCTTCACCTGCCACTCCTGCAAGCTCGACTGCATCAGGACCCACACCAAATCCAAAGACTCCAAACAGAGGGAGAGAGGTTGGCCTAACGGCTAAGGCGCGCGACCTCGGACCTGGGGAACTCGGTTCGAGTCTCGGTAACGAAGCCAAAAAGCCCCTGTGATTCTGGGCAAATGACTTAATCTCCCCGTGCCTAAAATGAAAGTGTGTCCTCATGTAACGTAACTGGTGCTATGTAAAGCGCTCTGATAACTGATTCGGTTCGGTTCTAGTTCGCGCTATATAAAACTCTAAAAAAAAAAAAAACCAAAGCTCGGTCACTAACCACCTAAAGTGCATCCTGCTCAACACCCGCTCGGTCCACAGACACGCCATTGAACTCTGGAACCTACTCGACACTACATCGCCGGATGTCGCCTTCCTTACAGAAACCTGGATGAACGCCTCATCAGTACCCGACATCGCCACAGCCATCCCGGACGGCTACAAGATCATCCGCAAGGACCGCACCAACCAAACAGGAGGAGGCATCGCCATCGTCCATAAGAACACCATCCGCATCACGTCCAGCTCCGACGACTACCTTGCTACCGCCAAACACCTTCACTTCCAGATCCACACCGACCCCAAAACCACACTCAGAGGCACCCTCATCTACAGACCACCAGGACCCCGCACACAATTCAGCGATGACATCACTGACTTCATCAGCCCACACGCCCTTCCCTCCGAGGACTACATTCTACTGGGAGACCTCAACTACCACCTGGAAAAGAAAAACGACTGCAACACCACCACCCTTTTGGCCAACCTGGCCAACCTCGGACTCGAACAACTTGTCAACACCCCCACCCACTATGCCGGACACACGCTCGACCCAATCTTCACCTCCAGCAAGCACATCTCGTTCAATCACACCACAGCTCTCCACTGGACGGACCACAGCTGCGTTCACTTCAACTACAAAAAGACCACGACTCACATTCCCCCACAACCTATTCCCCGAAGAAACTGGAACAAAATTTCTACCGACCAGCTCTTCACATCGCTTCACCAAAACCCTCCTGCCAAATCATCGGACCCAAACCAAGCAGCCACCAACCTCACACAATGGATCACCCACAGCACCGACGAACTAGCACCCCTAAAAAACCATCAAATCAAGCAAGTTAACAAAAAATCCCCCTGGTTCAACGATAACCTTAAGAAATCCAAGAAGTTATGTCGCACCCTCGAGAAAGCCTGGAGAAAAAACCCAACCACTGACAACCTGACCACCTTCAAGAACGCCACCCGCAAACACCACCAACTGATCCAATCCGCCAAGAAATCAGCATTCAAGGATCGACTTGACAACAACGCCCACAACAGCAAGGAACTATTCAACATCGTCAAAGAATTTACCAACCCCACCGCCGGCACCAACGACATCACTCCCTCCCAAGACCTCTGCGACTCCCTAGCCTCTTTCTTCTACAACAAAATCGCTGACATACATAACAGCTTTGAACACCAATCCGGAGATCAGTCCACTCCACCCACCTCCGAACCAAAACCCCCCTCTATCAACCTTTGCGCCTGGAACCCAATCACCACTGAAGACACCATCCGCCTGATGAACTCCATCCACTCAGGATCGCCAACCGACCGATGTCCCCACCACATCTTCAACAAAGCAGACTCCATTATCGCACACCATCTCCGAGACTTCATCAACTGCTCCCTCAACTCCGCTACCTTCCCGGAAAGCTGGAAACATGCCGAACTCAACGCCCTTCTGAAGAAACCCACAGCAGACCCCACTGAACTTAAGAACTACCGCCCCATATCGCTCCTCCCATTCCCTGCCAAAGTTATTGAGAAAGCCGTCAACAGTCAGCTCGCCGCCTTCCTCGAATCCAACAAATCCCTCGACCCCTCACAGTCCGGCTTCCGAGCCAAAGACAGCACCGAAACCGCCCTCATCGCAGCAACAGACGACATTCGAACTCTACTGGACAACGGAGAAACAGCTGCCCTCATCCTACTAGACCTCTCCGCTGCCTTCGACACAGTCTGTCATAGCACCCTCATACAACGCCTCAGCAACGTCGGAATACAAGGAAAAGCATTGGACTGGATCATCTCGTTCCTCGCCGGAAGAACCCAGAGAGTCCGCCTCCCCCCTTTCAGATCAGAGGCCACCGAAGTCATCTGCGGCGTACCACAAGGATCATCACTCAGTCCAACCCTCTTCAACGTATACATGAGTCCCCTCGCATCCATCGCACGCCAACACAACCTCAACATCATCTCCTACGCAGACGACACCCAGCTGATCCTCTCCCTCACCAAAGACCCAAACACCGCCAAAACCAACTTACACGAAGGAATGAAAGAAGTAGCCGAATGGATGAAGAACAGCCGTCTAAAACTGAACTCGGACAAAACGGAAGTCCTCATCTTAGGATCATCCCCCTCTGCCTGGGACGACTCATGGTGGTCACCGGCCCTGGGAACCGCACCCATACCTACGGACCACGCACGTAACCTGGGCTTCATCCTGGACTCCTCCCTCTCGATGACCAAACAAGTCAACGCCGTCTCATCCTCATGCTTCAACATCCTACGCATGCTCAAAAAAATCTTCCGCTGGATCCCCACCGAAACAAGAAAGACGGTCACCCACGCACTGGTCACAAGCCGACTGGATTACGGAAACACCCTTTACGCCGGAACCACAACCAAACACCACCAGCTGATCCGCGCCGCCAAGAAAACAGCATTCAAGGACCGGCTGGACAACAACGCACACAACTGCAAGGAACTCTTCAACATCGTGAAAGAGCTCTCCAACCCCAGCGCAGGAAACAACAACATCACCCCATCGCAAGACCTCTGCAACTCCCTCGCTTCATACTTCCACAACAAGATCGCGGACATACACAACAGCTTCAACAACCAACCAACGCACACCATGACCGAGCAACCACCCCCCACCACCACCCTCCACGCCTGGACCCCGATCAGCACCGAAGACACCATCCGCACGATGAACTCCATCCACTCCGGATCACCAACCGACCCCTGCCCTCACCACGTCTTCAACAAGGCCGACGCTGTCATCGCACCCCACCTGCGAGACATCATCAGCACATCCTTCGACACCACCATCTTCCCTGAGAGCTGGAAACACGCCGAACTCAGCGCTCTACTCAAGAAACCAACAGCGGACCCCACCGACCTCAAGAATTACCGCCCCATCTCGCTCCTCCCGTTTCCAGCCAAAGTCATCGAGAAGACCGTCAACAAGCAGATGGCCGCCTTCCTCGAGACGAACGGATCCCTCGACCCCTCACAGTCCGGCTTCCGAGCCAACCACAGCACCGAGACCGCCCTCATCGCCGCCACCGATGACATCCGAGCCCTGATGGACAATGGAGAAACAGCGGCCCTCATCCTCCTAGACCTCTCCGCGGCATTCGACACGGTCTGCCACCGCACCCTAGTACGGCGCCTCAGCAACATCGGAATCCAGGACAAGGCGCTGGAATGGATCATCTCCTTCCTCGACGGAAGAACACAGAGAGTCCGCCTACCACCGTACAAGTCAGAGGCCTCCAAAGTCATCTGCGGCGTCCCCCAAGGATCATCTCTGAGCCCCACCCTCTTCAACGTCTACATGAGCCCCCTCGCGGCCATCGTACGCAAACACAACCTCAGCATAATCTCCTACGCCGACGACACCCAGCTGATCCTCTCCCTGACCAACGACCCCGCCGCCGCCAGAGCCAACCTACACGAAGGGATGAAAGAGGTAGCCGAGTGGATGACGACCAGCTGCCTGAAACTGAACTCGGACAAGACGGAGGTCCTCATCCTGGGCTCCTCACCCTCCGCCTGGGACGACTCCTGGTGGCCTCCCGCCCTGGGCACCGCACCCAAACCGACAGACCATGCACGCAACCTGGGCTTCATCCTGGACCCCTCCCTCTCCATGACCAGGCAAGTCAACAACGTCTCCTCTGCGTGCTTCAACATCCTACGCATGCTACGGAAGATCTTCTGGTGGATCCCCACCGAGACCAGGAAGACCGTCACCCAGGCCCTCGTCACCAGCCGACTGGACTACGGCAACGCCCTCTACGCCGGAACCACCGCCAAGCTCCAGAAGAGACTCCAGCGGATCCAGAACGCCTCAGCCAGACTCATCCTCGACATCCCGCGAACCAGCCACATCTCCGGACATCTGAGAGACCTTCACTGGCTCCCCGTCAACAAAAGAATCACCTTCCGCCTCCTCACCCACGCACACAAAGCCCTACACGACCAAGGCCCGAGCTACCTCAACAGCCGAGTCAACTTCTACGCTCCCAAACGCCACCTCCGATCAGCCAACCACGCCCTCGCCGCCGTCCCCCGCATCCGAAGAGCGACTACAGGAGGGAGGTCCTTCTCCTACCTGGCCGCCAAGACCTGGAACTCCCTCCCGACCGACCTGCGCCTGACCCAAGACCACCTCTCCTTCAGGAAGAAGCTGAAGACCTGGCTGTTCGAGCAGTAGCGCCCCCCCCCCCCCCCAGCGCCTTGAGACCCTACGGGTATGTAGCGCGCTTTATAAGTGTCACTGATTGATTGATTGATTGATTGATTGATTGAAACTACAGAAAAAACTCCAACGCATCCAAAACGCCTCAGCTAGACTCATTCTGGACATTCCCCGTCAAGCTCACATTTCCGGTCACCTGAAAGACCTCCACTGGCTCCCCGTCAACAAGAGAATAACATTCCGTTTCCTCACCCACGCACACAAAGCCCTCTACGACCTAGAACCCGAATGCCTCAACACGCGACTGTCCTTCTACACCCCCACCCGTCAACTACGATCAACCAATCAAGCCCTCGCCGCAATTCCGCACATCCATAGATCCACCATGGGGGGAAGAACCTTCTCCTACTTAGCGGCCAAAACCTGGAATTCTCTCCCCACCCACCTCCGCCTTGTACAGAACCACCTCTCCTTCAGAAAGCAACTAAAAACTTGGATATTCGATAAGTAAATTACCCCCCCCCCCCTCCCCCAAGTGCCTTGAGACCCTCTGGGTGAGTAGTGCGCTATACAAATTTCTGAACTTGAACTTGAACTTAATAATATCCGATGTATCTGTGTATATGAGTAATTATTCCAATAATCCTTCATATAGCACTTACTAATAAGGGTATATTACTACCCAAAGGATCTGTTTCTATCAAGCTTAGAATAACGAAAGAATGAGGAAAAAACACTAAGGGCCCGATGTAGGTAATTTTAATTTACCACCTCTTAAATACCGATTCATACCGAACCGGTATTTAAGAGGTGGTAAAATAGAGGGGGGGAGATATAGGTATTTCAGATTCGGTAAATTCCGAATCGTTAAGATTTGGTATTTACCGATTCTGTAAATACCGATTCGGTATTGCCCATTGATTCCTATGGGCCTTGCAGCCCATAGGAATCAATGGGCAATACCGATTCTGTAATTACAGAATCGGTAAATACCGATTTCAGCAAGGGTGCAGGGGGTGTCACTTTGACACCTCTGGCACCCCAAAAATAGGCATGTGCGCCATGTGGCACACAGACATGCCCTAAGGGCATGTCTGTGTGTCACATGGCACAGGTGTGCATGCACACATGTGCATGCACACCTGGATTCGGTATTTTACCACCCAATTGGATTGGGTGGTAAAATACCGATTCTTAAAGCCCTGTGGCACTCTGACATGTGCCAGCTACATCTGCATTTACAGAATCGGTATTTTACCGAGTCTGTATTTACCGATTCGGTAAAATACCGATTCTGTAAATGCATGCCCTACATCTCAAAATCCAATTACCGGTCGGTAACGGCCGAATTCGGCCGTTACCGACCGGTAATTGGCCACCTACATCTGGTCCTAAGCTTCTAAACGTATCCTTTGCAGTTTGCCTGCAGCTCCTTTATGTCAGTTCAAAACTCATTAAGCTGTTATTACAAAGATGGTAAATTGTATAGGCCACACCACGAAGTCTGCACTAGAAGAAATAAACCCCTGAGCTATCAATATAAAATCCACATTTGTGACCTGTCTATTATGCGCTGTGTTTTGGGGAAGGCGTGTTAACCTTTTTTTCTATTTTACGATGAGTCAAAGCTGTGATTAGACTGTAGACAGCATACAGATCTCTTCAGTCATTGCATTATCAATGAGTTTTCTTTTTTTTTTTTAAACTAAATGTTATTATTGATTAAGAAAATGAGATGCAACACAAAAAACGAAATAATTGCTTCCCAATCAAAGCCACACCATCCCACCCGCCTGGAATCTCCAGCACTTATGAGGGAGCCGGCGCACCTACGAGCACAATCTCCGTCCGGCATAGACGACACATCGTAATACTCCCACCATCCACCCCATATATTGTGGAATTTTCGAGTACAGCCTCTAGCGATATAAATGGGCTCTTCCAATTTGGCACACCACTCCATGCCAGATCGCCACAGTGCCAGGCTAGGTGGTTGTGGTAGCTTCCAATGTCTGTCTATGTCTCTTTTGGCCGCTAGCGTTGAAAGACCAGCCAGTGTTCTATCACCCCTCACATCACCGAATTCATCCAGAAGACCCAGGAGGGATAATTTCCGCATTAGAGTGAAGGACTTATCCAGGATTTTAGAGAGGGATCGACAAATCTGACTCCGATATAGGGTGATCACAGGATACAGCCACACCATATGAAGGAAATCTGCCCCGGGGGAGGAGCTTCGATGCAGCTAGGTTTGGGGGAGTAGGCGTGCATTCCAGAGCATTTGGGGTGTCATGTAGGTAAGGTGCAGATAGTGTAGTTGAACTAACCTGAGCCTCGCTGAAAGAACAGGCTCCCGGGGGCCATGCACACCTCCGGCCACTCCACATCAGCTAGGTCTCCGACCCACCCCTCCCACCTCCAATGGTGCTAATCCAGCATCTTGGGGGTGTTACAAACCAGGAAGAGATAAAGCTGGGCGATCCCCCCCTCGACCCAAGTTGCCCCATCAATAACCTAGCCTCCAGGGGATTACATTCAGGCAGCTCAGTTAAATGTGTCTGATCATGTCCAAGCATGTGTCTCAGGTGAAGGTACTTATGAAACTGGGTATGGGAAAGTTTGAAGTGGGTCTGTAGGTCTGTAAAGGAGTGCATATGAGAATCCTGCCATACGTCCTCAAGTACAGTGACTCCAATCAGGTCCCTGTGTCGAGCTCCCTCCAGTTGTGCCGTGTTTCTAAACAGTTCCCCCTCCAGGGCAAGGCAATAAGAGTTATCTTACCACTATTATACCCATAGAACTGTCTGGATACAAAAAAATCTCTTCAGAAGATGCAGTGACCTACTATGTTTTTTTAAAATGCAGCCTGTCTGCCACAAATAAATAAAGTCAAAACATAGTTACTATCACATTTGTCCCTGTTGCCATTTTATTTGCAGGACTTAAAAAAAAAATATATATAAGTTAACTGTCAGAATCTGCTTCTCATGACTCCATCCTCTGTATGATTTATGGGATCTCGGCATCATTTGTTTGAGTCTAGCTTGACAGTGCAGCTGTTGCCAGACATAATATGACTAGCCTAAAAAAAGAGCTTTCAGGAGTACTACAGAGAGGGGCTTTGGCTCTGCCCACACATTGGTAGCAAGGAGTTTGTGATTTGATTGGGCAGAAGTTGTGTGTTTCCACTGAAAGTACATGCTTCGCCTCCATGCAGCTTTATTGTTTTGTGAGTTTATACAGCTCCCTGAGCCAGCAGCAGCAGGGTTGCATGAGCTTGAACTTTCAGGGACACACACATTACATCTTAATGCTGTTAAAGTGTCTAGGATAACTAGATAATTTACAGTAATTGTGTTTTCTCTGGCAGCAGTACAGATGGGAGGAGGGCAGTCATGAGAAATGTATTACAGTCGAACCACTCTCCCCTTTCATAATTGAATTTAGACTTCATGGTGAAGTTTTGTGATAAGAGCTATGTGAGATGCCTAGGGCTATACTAATCTACACATTGGTTCCCCTGAGTACAGGATTTGATTGGGCAACCTTGTGTTCTTCCGCTATAAAGTCTGCTTATATTGTATTTTTTGGCTTGTGGCAAATCTTTTACTCAGTACAGCAGACCTGATTTGGTTATCTGGTCAGCCACTGAACATGGCTATAGGTCTGATCTGTTTATTATGAAATGTAATGATAAAGGTCTGAGATGATCATGGTGACAAGCCAAGGATAAAGAATATAGGCCTGATTGTTTAAAATGACACATTTTAAAAAAGGCAGTAGGCCTGACATTTATTGTGGATAGCTCATGTTAATGTCAATAGTCATTTAAGTGTGGATTGTTATTAGTCTATGTTCAAGCCTACAGATATGTATTGTGTTACATCAAATCTCACAGATTACTATTGTGAGCAATGGTTTTGGTGTGGAAACACCCTTGACAAATTGGACATAGGTGGTTTACTCTGTGAGAATTCTAGAAAGGCCCCTTTAACAGCTGTAATTGTGTAGACCTTTCTAACTTTATTACTGTGTGTCTGATTGAATGACTACTGGAAACCCTTATGCTCAAAACTGTATCATAGTAGAAAAGTGTTTTGGTATTGGTCACCCAGTGAACAAACCCTATGAGTAGAATTTAACAATAATGACTTGTGTTAGGCCTTGTTAAGAGGGGATTTTGGCAACCACAATTTTGAACATATTTGTAATTTTATAAATGCATGACTGATGGTTGCCAGCTTATGCACACTTCAGTAGGTCTTTGTTGCATATTTTCACATGCTATTTGCAAAAGCAAGAGGTCATATTGGTTCACTGGGAAAAGCTGTCATATTCCTTCAGTTTGTTCTGTGTACAATGAAAAGTTATGACAAAGCAAGGAGGCCTTACTTACTAATTTTGAGAAACATGTTTTAAAGGCAAAAGGAGTTTAACACATGCTTTCACGTTATGGGGCCGATTACGATGCCGGTCGGAAAGGCTCCGAACGGGATTCGTATTTTCCTACCCAGTGTCAGAACCTATGTTTCCGACCGATTCGGAAAGGTTTCCCAGCGACCAATTACGATGCAGGGAAACCTTTTGGGCTGACTCGGATCTAATCAGCACATAGAGTCCCCGAGTCATTTGGAGACGAATCGCAAAGCTCCATGGACACCGTTTCCGACCGAGCGATTACGATGTCAGATTCTGACAGCCGTTCTGAATTGGCCTCCAAGAAATGAAGCGGCTGTGTCAGAATCTCACTTTGGGGGCCCATAGCAGGCCCCCTTTCTCCTGGAGGCCTCCAGTTGGGGCCCGTGGAGGTACCCATGGGACTCCCCTGGTAAACCATGCACAGTGTGGCAGGCACCATGGGATGCCTGCCACAGGGTGTAAGGTTTTCTGCAACAACCCCTTTTTTCAATGGGAGCCTGTGTTATCGGTCTGAACACAGGCTCCCATTGAAGTCAATGAGAGTCCTACCGAACGATGTTTGGGAGCATTGTAATCAGTCGGTAGGACTCGCCTAACCCGAGTAGGTCTGAACCGATTCCGAAACTGAGTAGGTCGGACGAGTTTCCGACCGACATCGTAATGAGGCCCCATGTAAATAAGGCCTACCTGCTTTGTCATAGAGGCAATATACTTTTAAGGGTGGATTGTTTCAACACTGTGATAAAGCCTGCAGGTAGGTACTCATTTGCATGAAAATCTTGCAATTTACCGTAGTAGGCAAGGGTTTTGTTGTTGGTGATTCACCTAAACAAACTATTTGGATAAATAATTTTCACTATGGTAATCCTTATTAGGGTCTATTAGGAGGATGTGTGATAACTGTATTTTGTACGTATTTGTAATTTTAAAATGGGATGCCTGATGATTGCCTTGTGGAAAGGCTTGAGACCCACCATGGGTCAGAATTGATTATGGTGACAAAGTAGTGGCACAGAGAAGATTGTTTATAATGAAAAGATATGATAAAGGCAGTAGGCAATAGGAAATTATGTGCAGGTTCTTTTTAGTCTACATGAAAGCCTGCAGATAGGAATGTATTACATGAAATCTCACAGAATACAGTTAGAGGCAATAGTGTTGGTTTCCCTGTGACAAACCGCGATATGGAAAGTTTACAGAGTAAAAATCGCATTTTTTGGAGAGATAGTATTTTGCTACACCAACTGTAATTTTGTATATTATGTAATTTGATGACTATGTTCCTGATGGTTGCCTTGTGGGAAAACTTAAGGTCAGAACAGGAGGCCTCAGTTGGCTATGGTGACAAGCCAATGATAACAGATGGGTCCTAATTGGTTCATCAGTAAAAAAATATTTCCAATGCCATTGGTCTGCTCTGGAAAGACATTGATTGTGAAAAGCATATGTTAAAGTCAATAGCCATTTATGGGTGGATTATATTTTCTAAGTAATAAAGTCTACAGATAGGTATTTGGCTACTTCAATGTCACAGATTACCTTCGCAAGTAAATATTTTGACATTGGGTAACCCCTCTGAGGGGAGAAGATTCACATTGCAATAATTATTTCTAGAATATCTTCTTAGCTGTCTGCAGGACACCTTTGTAATAAAAAACATTGAATAATGCATACATACATACATATATATATATATATATATATGTATAATTTTGCGGGCAAAGATACACAGCACTCCGGAGTAGAAGTCTTTAACTTTGTTTATTCAACAAAAACGACCCAACCAACGCGTTTCAGCCTCCACGGCTTTGCTTTGCCGTGAGCAAAGCAGTGGAGGCTGAAACGCGTTGGTTGGGTCGTTTTTGTTGAATAAACAAGGTTAAAGACTTCTACTCCGGAGTGCTGTGCATCTTTGCCCGCAAAATTGAAATTGGAGCCAGGATCCGGCTCCCACGCCAGGCACCCACTGCCAGAGCGCGCTGTAAGCAGGATCACGTTGTGGACATATATATATATAACTATATATCCATAAAGAAAAAGAGAGGGCCAATGGGTCAACTGTGTTCTGCCATTGGTTTGACTGTTATTTATATACTGTGACCATTCATGACAGAGTACTGCATGGGGTGATGGTTCAGTCAACATGAGCCCATGCCTCTTTTGCCATGTGAATGACCCTATTTTCTGACCACATGTGTATGCAAATCTGAAAATATGTGCACTTCAGTATTAGGAATGGGTAGCCAGTCCTTTAGCTTTCAATATTCTACATTTATAGTTTTCCTTAGATTTCTTTGCTCATCCTCCCTTTATTTTAATATTCCTTAAGAGGACATTACCGCTCTCTAGACAGCGCTAATGGGTTGCTTGCTTGCTGCTCATTTCATCTTCAGTGCACTGCATCCCATGTGACAACTTCCTCTAACGCGGGGACCTATATGGAATGCTATTGTCCATAGTGTATCATTGTTTTACCAAGATATCCAACACATTGGTTGACAGCCATGCTGGATTTTTAAAACTATAGACTATTTGCAATATCTCTGCAAGACAGAAACAAGCTGCCATGTTTAGTTTCCTTAATGCCATCATATGGGTGCCATATTCTGCTATGTTTAGTTTTGTTAATGTCAGTATATGCCTGAGATGTTTAAATGGCAGCATGTTTTCTTGTTTCTACTTGTATTCTTTTAATTAATCTTGGATAAGTTGTTGAGTTTGTGTATCTTACATTGCAGTTGGGTTACGTGGTGAATGCAAGAATGAGTTAGTGAATGGATGAATGAATGCACGACTGCAGAGATGGGTGACAGAGAACCATGTATGACAACTTATTGAGTGCCTATACCATTCAATGTCATAAGCCAGATAACTTAGCATTGCCAATGCTTCTTTCCATTTCCAGCACTGGCCCTAACATGGTCTCATCTTATTGTCTGCTGATTCCTCTCCGGATACACTTATCTGAAATGCTACATCTCACACATGACACTCATCTGCTCAATCATCCTGTGCCCTACATAAGCAGATAATGCAACGTAACCTGTTGCCTGCTTGTAATGGCATGCACTGTCATTTGGGGGCTTTGGCCCTATCGAAAATTACTTAAATGGCCTACAAGCCCAACCCATATCCCAGATCCCTTAAATTGTGTGATACTCAATTGTGCTTACGTACAAGGATAAAAAACATCATTATCCGGCGGACATGCGCAACGCGATCCAAGAAGGCCGCCTAGCTCCATGCTCCGTTTCGCATTGGAGACTGCTGATGTAATTCTGGCAATTTCCACAACATTTTTGGCGGTTTGCAGGTGTTTCCAGACATTGGAACACCCACTCTCCAGGATGATGTCTCCATTAGCCATTTGCTCCTGTTTGGACATTAATTATTGCAGGTGAATGTTCCATCTATTCAGAGGCTTCCATTTTGTATTTTCTGCCTGCATATTTTCTCCTCTGGAAGTGTCCTACATTATTCCGGAATGTTATCTTTCTCAATTTTTATTAACTTTCTCCTCGTTCTTTACTAATGAACGGCATTGTTATACTGAAAGGAGCATTTGTCTGTGGGGATTTTGTTTCCGACGTAGTGCTTTATGTTGATTGATATACATTATTACATAAAGAATCTCTGACAGCTTGTTGTACTGGACCATGGGAAGGAGCAAGGAATCGTTACGCTCTATCAAGGGTTACCAACAAACCAGCCTCTTGCTCTACTCAGATTATATCCTCACATAATTCCTCATAGTCGTTTGAGGAAATGGCGCAGTTGGTGTTCTCTCGCTCTGCAATTTCGCCTACTAATACATTTAAGGCACAACTGCCCTCATCTACTAACAAGAGAATTAAACAGGATCCACCTTCTCCACCTAAATCTATGTCCCATGTTTCGTTGAACATGTTTTGGAGGAGATACGTGCATTGCAAACTTTTATTGAAGATACCAATTTCCGTTTACAGACTTTGGATTACAAATGGTCAGATATGGATTCTCGTCTATCCTCTGTGGAGCAACGGATCAGTGAAGTACAGGACTCATCCGCCAGAATTGTGTGCTTGGGGAAAGAGGTGTTGCAACTTAAAAAATCATCTGAAGATCTTGAAAATAGAATCAAAAGCAATAACCACTGCTTATATGGTCTTCCTGAAGGCATGAAGGCGATGACCCTGTTGCTATCTTCACTACTTTCCTCCCACAGCTTCTAGACCTTTCCACGTCGACTAAATCAAATATTCAATGCGCACATCGATTAGGTCCATGCCTATCTTCCTCCTCTGCTCCTTCCACACCTCGTGGAGTAATTCTTCTATTTTTTGTGGCAGGAAACAGCATCCAATTCAGCCACACAACGCAGCCACCATGGACGGACCACCACTGCTTACACTTCGCCATTAACAAACCCAAGGCACCCAAACCAGCCTCACACCCACCACGAAGGAACTGGAGCAAGGTTACCGATGAGAAACTTAACTCCACCCTCACCCGAGACAACCACACCTGGGCACCCGACGCAAACAACGCAGCCAGAGAACCTCACACCTGGATCTCCAACTGCGCAGATGAGCCTGCCCGCTACGCAACCCTGACAGACAACGCCCCAGGAAAGCTGCCTTGTTCACCACCGCTCTCCAAGAAGTCAGATGCACCTGCAGACGCCTGGAGAAAAACTAGAAAAAACACCAAGGCAACCGAAAACCACACCACCTACAAGGACGCCATGACGGACTACCACAACCAGATCAGAGCCACCAAGAGAAACTTCATCCACAACAAAATCTTGGCCAACTCCACCAACTCCAAGAAACTTTTCAGTGTCATTTAAGAATTCACCAACCCACGCAGTGAAGCCATAGACATCACCCCATCCCAAGACCTCTGCGACAAGCTTGGAACTTATTTCCACCTCAAGATCAAAAACCTCTATGACAACTTCATCAACCATCCACCAGGCGTTGCAGATGGCCCCCCCAGAAACACCAGTCATCCCACCATCTCCAACTGGACACTGATCACAGCCGAAGACACCACCTAGACCATGAAAAGCATCCACCCATGGACCCCCACTGACCCCTGCCCCACTCACATCCACCACAGAGCCGCGGCCACCATTGCACCTGAACTACAATGCACCATCAACACCACCTTCAAAACAGGCACCTTCCCAGATGACTGGAAGCGCGCAGAAGTCAAACCCCGGCTCAAGAAGCCCACAGCTAACCCCGTCTTGGTCCTCCCCTTTGCAGCCAAAGTTGCAGAGTAAACAATCAGCAGGAAACTGACATGATACATTGAAGAGAACACCGTCCTCGACACGTTCCAATCCGGATTTCTAAACCACAGCACAGAGACCACCCTAATCGCCGCCACAGACAACATCCGCACCCTCCTGGAGCAACGGCACTCCGCAGTCCTCATCCTACTCGACCTATCAGCGGCTTTAGACACCATCTCCCACCGCACACAAGTCGCCAGACTACACGGCGCAGACCTACAAGGAACAGCCCTGGACTGGATCCGATCATTCCTCATCGGAAGAAGCCAAAGGATCAGACTCCAACCCTTCCTCTCCGATTCCACAAAAATCACCTGCGGAGTCCCAGAGGGTTCATCCCTGAGCCTGACCCTCTTCAACATCTACATGGCCCCTCTTGCAGCCATCACTGACGACACAGCCTCAACATCGTATCCTACGCCGAAGACACCCAGCTCATCCTCTCCCTCACCAAAGACCCCACCACGGCCAACAGCTGCCTGAAGCTCAATGCCGAGAAGACAGAAGTCCTCGTTCTCGGTACCACCCCTTCTGCATGGGACAGCACCTGGTGGCCGACCACCCTCAGAAGCCCACCTGCCCCCTCAGACCACGCCAAGAACCTCGTCATCGTACTTGACTCATCACTCACCTTGAACCGACAGGTCAACGCCGTCACCTCCAATTGCTTCAACACCCTCTACATCCTCCGCAAGTTCTTTGAGTGGATCCCCCCTGAGTCAAGGAAGACAGTCACCCACGCACTCATCACCAGCAGACTGGGCTATGGAAAATCACTCTAGGCCGGCATCAACAAGTCCCTACTCCGCAAACTCCAGACAATACTGAACATCACCGCCAGACCCGTCCTTGGCATCCCCCAACACAAACACATCAGCCAACAGCTACGAAGTCTCCATTGGCTCCCTGTGGAGAAAAGAGTCACTTTCAAAATCCTCACTCATGCCTACAAATGCCTACACAACAACGTACCCAAATACCTCAATGACAGAATCAACTTCCACGTACCCAAAAGAAACCTCCGATCTTCCAACCTCGCACTGGCCGAAACCCTGCGCATCCACAGAGCCAGAGCAGGCGGAAGATCCTTCTCCCACATTGCAGCCAAGACCTGGAACGAGCTACCGGCAGACATCAAATGCTCCCCTTCCCTAACCACCTTCAGGAAGACCCTCAAGACCTGGCTCTTTGGCTAAACAGATCTGCAGACCCCCCTCCCGTTCCCCCAGCGCCTTGAGACCCTCTCGGGTGAGTAACGTGCTTACATTTCCCTGATTGATTGATTGAATTCACCGACCTTTTAAAAGTCTTAAATGCAGCCAAACTTAGGAAACAGCTCTTTTGGTGTGGTGCAAGATTGTTTATTTCTAATGAGATTTCATCGGTCACTGCTAAACGTAGAAAGGAATTCCTGGACCTTCGTCCTCCTCTTCCCTCTCTTGGTGCATGTTAAGGCTTATTTCACCCTTGTCTGTTTAAGGTCACCTTCTTGAACAAGCCTTCTTCTTTTGAGAACCCGCAGATCTCAGGAAATTCATCCATTCCCACTCCTCATCTTCGATGGAGATTGCTGGTCCTTCATCTCAAACTTGAACTTTAATTTTTTCTGTTGCATTTGATCCTCTTTGATTCTATTGAAGCATGTTTCTTTGATTAATAGACTTTTTTATTCATTTTGTCTTCTCATTGTTGTCATTGTTAATATTGTCATTTTTACAGAATCCATGGATTTCAATGTGTACCCTCCTTATATTTCTGCTCCTATTTATGTTAAATACGGCATCCTGATGTAATGCTTTGCCCTCCCTGTCAGGTGTGATGTCCTCGTTTTGTCCGTTGTTACTCCTTATTTTACCTTATGTTCCCCTGTAAAGGTATGTATTACAGTCGTCAGATTTCTGACCTGTACTGTCTCTCCTCTTTTCTTTCCCCTCTTTTTCTTTCCTCTCAGTGATGTTCTCCCTTTCCCTTTCTTTATGGTATTTCTTATGCTTTTTTTATAGCTCATTTCCTATGGCTCTTATTCTATCTTCCTTCTTTATCCTCACTTTGCCTTTTAATTTCCTTACACTCCTATATTATTGTTAGCCTTATTGCTGCATATATAATGTTATTTTCTTCCATTCAGAGTTGTTACATGGAATGTAAAGGGTTGTATTAATCCTATAAAAAGGCAGAGAATTATTTTCCATTTAGCCTTTTACAATCCTGACTTAGCCTTATTACAAGAGACCAATTTTACAGAGACTGAGGCCCTAAAGCTTAAACGTAATAGGGTTGGTTCAGTTCTTGTCACCCCCACAAATACAAAAAAGAATAGTGTCATTATTTTATTTCATGAAAATTGATTTGCTCTGTTGTTACACTAGACATAGATACAGAGGGTAGAAGGATTTTGGTCAAATTACTTATTAATAACATTTCTTTAACTATATTAATGCATATGGTCCAACTCAACCAGCTTATACTTTTTGGCCTACTATTAAAATAGGTGTATTCAGCACAAAGATACATTTTTTATATTTGGAGGCAATTGTAACCAGGTTATGTGCCCCTTTATTGACCGCAAATCCCAGGTACGTTTTACTCCCCACAAAACTCACAAACAATTCCACAGTACAATTATGCAGATACACCTCGCAGACGCCTGTAGACTATGTAACCCTGATGAGACAGAATTTTATTTTTTGTCCCCTTCACACAGATTCCTAACCCGATTATATTATATTTTCTTCTACAAACCCTAAGCTCAAAATCTCATTTCTTCTTTGATTGAGCCCATTTTGATCTCGGATCATGCTCCGGCAATTACTGACTTTGATTTGCTACGCTCGTAATCCAAATCCCCTAGATGGAGATTCAATAGTTTCCTCTTTAGGACCCAGTTTTTTCCTCCTCCTTCACTTCCTCTGAGAATTCTCTCTCAATGAAAATCCTTCAATTTCTCCTGCTTTGGTATGGGATAGTTTTAAGCCCACCACTCGAGGTGGGCTTAAAACTATCCTTGATTTTGTATCCAGGAAAAATAAACTAATTCTTAATCAACATAAAGCCCTGTTAACCAACATCAAATATTTTGAACACCAATCTTATACTTCCTCATCAGATTTCACCCTGCAGAAGGTAATTTGTGCTAAGCTGAACTTAATAAAATATCTATTGATAATGCTTCCTCCACTTTACTTCGAAGCAGTGCCCGGTATTATGACGGACGTAACAAGGGTGGTTCACTCTTAGCTAATTATCTTCAATCTAGAAAAGGAAGGATGCTGATAGGCTCCATCCAGTCAACAGATGGTAAACATCTATTTAAAGATCAAGACACTCTAGATGAATTTACAAAGTTCTATAAAAATGTATATACTCCAGAAATACCCACATCGGATTCTCTTATTGACACTTACCCTAGCAATATACCTCCCCCCTCTTCTTTTTTTTAATACAATTTTTATTTTCAGTTTTAAAGAAACATTACACACAAGAAATTCACCAAGGTGCGATACAATTCCTCTCGAGGAGGACCTGTCCGGGAGCAGAAAAGCAGAAGCGTCAAATCGATAATAACACAGGCAAATTCAGGCCTTGGCAAGCGCCCATGGCTGTAGTCTCTTATCGTAACATATCCGCCAAAAGGTTCAGCATAGAGCAGAGCTGGCAAGTCCATAGTACGGCAGAACCAAACAACCAGGTCAGATAACCTCGCTATGTACCTCGGTGAACCACAAACCGGTAAACAGAACTTCCCCCCCCACCCATTCCCTCCCCCCATGGTGGTGACTCAATCAATCCAAACACCTTCGAGCAACCAAATTAGACCTGAAACAAGTGGAGTGACCTCAAGGATGCGGGGCAGACAGCGGACGGCAAGCCCTTAGACAGGAAATTCACCAATGGACCCCACTGGAATTGGAAGTTCTTAAAGTTACCAAGGAATATGTCCGCCATTCTCTCCAAACTCAGCAGTTTCCACAGCCGTGCGTGCCACAGCGAAATTGCCGGTGCCTCCGTTTGTTTCCAGGCAGCCGCCAGTGTAATCTTGGCAGCCCCCAGGCAAAGCCACAAAATCTTCTTGTCTGCCCTGGTCTGGTGCTCTAGGCCGGGATCTCGGAGGCCTAGTAGGACGGAGGCCATCGAGTCCTCTAATGGGATACTGTAGAATATCCCTAATGTGCGAAAGAATCTCTTCCCAATAGGGCCGAATCACTGGGCAGTCCCACCAGATGTGGCGAAAGTCCCCAAGAAACCCACAGCCCCTCCAACATTTATCGGAAGTGGCCGGGTAGAAGCGATGTAGCCTGGTCGGGCATAAATACCACTGCATAAGAGTCCTAAGGTGGGCTTCCCTGAGGTGAAGCGAGTGATTAAACTTCGCGATGTCCCGCCACAGTGCTGTCCATTCAGTGTCTGAGACATCTCTCCCCAGCATTTCTTCCCAGTGTCCCATATATCTAGGCCTAGGCGAGACCGCTGATTTAAGCAGAAGCTGATACAGGAAGGAAATGACCCCCTTCATTGCAGACGTCCGCAGCAGAAAAGCCTCGAATGGGGAAGGTGGTCTCGTGGCCGCTTCCAGTACCCCTGGCGACGTAGCCCAATGGAGCAGTTGCGCATGACGATATTGGTCATTCTGGGGAACCCCATAGTCCCTCACGCAGTTAGCAAAAGTGAGGGGAACCCGACCATGGAACAGGTGGGTCAGAGCCCTACATCCCCCCTCCCTCCAGGTATCGAAGTTCCCCTCCGGTGGGAAGGCCGGGTTGTAGTGCAAGGGCGTGAAGGGTGAGGGGAACGTAGTCCACCGTTCGTCCCCAGCAAGGGTGTCCCATACCTTCAGGACAGTACCCGTAGGTGTACTTAAATAGGCGTTCAAAGGACGGTCCTTCTTGGGCTTCCAAGCCAAATCCCACACCGACCTCCCCGCCACACTCCGGTCCATGTGCAGCCAATGCTTCTCCGATGTTTGCTGCGACCACTCTACCAATATTCTCAATTGCGCCGCTTTGTAATAAAGCTGGACGTCAGGAAGACCTACACCGCCTTCGGACCTCGGCCTACGTAGTAGTGCAAAGGACAAGCGTGATCGGCCCCCTTGCCACACAAACCGCAGTATCTGCGTCCTAAGACGCCGGTAATAGTCGCAGTCCAAAGAGATGGGCAAGGCCTGAAACAGATACAAATATTTAGGAAGGAGAACCATCTTCACAGCATGGATCCTGCCCAGCCAGGACAGAAATTTAGGCTTCCATCTGTCCAATTCGGCTCGAATCTTTGCCAACAAAGGGGGGGAAATTGGCCGCGAATAGTTTGCCCACAGTAGGAGTCAAGTGGACCCCCAAGTAGACAATCGAATCAGCAGCCCAGGCTAAGGGTGTCAGAGTGCGCACTCACTCCATGTCCATCGGCGATAGAGTAAGATTCAGGACATATGACTTGCTGTAGTTAACCTTGAAGCCGGCCACCTCTTCATAGTCCAGCAATGCCTCCCTAACACAAGGCAGCGAACGTTCTGGGTCCGCAACGGAGAGAAGTACGTCGTCCGCGAAGAGCGTGATTTTGTGTTGCTCTCCCGTGAACGGAATGCCCCGTATGCCCTCATGTTCCCTCACCGCCACCGCCAAGGGTTCTATGCTCAACGCGAACAGAAGAGGGGAAAGGGGACATCCCTGCCTAGTGCCTCTGGTATGCGGGAAGAAAGCAGACAGGTGACCATTGACTCCCACTCGGGATCTAGGACTGCAGTAGTTGGCCTTCACCATGGTAATGAACCTTTCCGAAAAGCCAAAAGCCGTCATCGTAAGAAACAGGAAGCGCCAGTCCACACGGTCGAATGCCTTTTCGGCATCCAACCCCACCAGGACCGCCGGAATGCGAAACCTGTCCGCCTTTTCAATGAGATGTACCACTCTGCGCGTATTGTCGTGTGTCTGGCGCCCCTTGATAAACCCGGACTGGTCAGGGTGTATGATCGCTGGTAACAGATCCTGCATTCTATGCGCCAAGATCGCCGAATACAATTTCGCATCCAAGTTAAGGAGCGCTATGGGGCGAAACGAGGCACACTGGGTGGGATCTTTCCCCGGCTTCGGTAGGACCGTTATAACCGCCTCGGCCAGTGAACCCGTCGAAGAGCCGGACTCAGCCATGCTGTTAAAAAGGGCCACAAGGAAGTCACAAAGTTCAGAGGCGAACGTCTTGTAGAAGACGGCAGTATATCCATCCGGCCCAGGGGCCTTGTGCAGTTTCAGATTCTTAATAGCCCCGAGAACCTCTTCTCTGGTAATTGGAGCCTCCAGGACGTCATTCCACTCTTTGGACACCTGGGGCAGGGTCAAGCGCTGCAGATACTGCTCCTGGGATCTCGCATCCAGCTCAACTCCAGCGTAAAGGTCCGCATAAAAACGGCCAAAAACTGCCACCTTGTCCTCATCCCGGTGATGCAACCCTCCCGCAGCGTCCCGAATCCCCCCGATATACTCACGCTCCCGCCTATCCCGCAGTTGCCGCGCCAGATGTCTTCCCACCCTATTGCCGCAGGAATAAGATTGCCTGCCCAACCTCAAGAGCGTCAATTCAGCCCTGTTGCTGTAATGGGCTCTCAATTTCCCACGAACAGCGGTCAAAGGCCGGAGGGTCACTCTAGAAGGGTTGAGCTTGTGAGCCTGCTCAAGTTTCGCCAATTCGGTCTCCAAAGCTTCCCTGTCCTTGCGCCGCGCTTTATTAAGATTCGCATTGAGGCCCAAGCAAGTGCCCCTGATGGACGCCTTCAAGGCATCCCAAGTGTTGGAGACCGAAGTGTCCGACACCGGGTTCAGCTCGAAAAATTCCCTGATGGCCTTACGTAGCGCCTTACTAGAGACATCGTCCCGCACCACCGAAGCCGGGAAGTACCATTTCCGCTGCCCATCACCAGGTGACGACCATCGGAGGGTAAGCACCAGCAGACTGTGGTCAGAGACCGAGAGCGGAAGAATGACGGAGTCAAGGACATCCCCCTGAAGTGCCTGGCTAACAAAAATGTGGTCCAATCGGGAATAAGAATGATGGACATGTGAGAAAAAAGTGTAATCTCGGGAGGTAGAGTGAAAGAAACGCCAGCCGTCCACCAGTCCTAGTTCACCCACCAACTGCTGCGAGGAGGGAGAAAACACCCCTGTATGTGCCCTATGAGTACCAGAGCTATCCACACTCGCATCCCATACCAGGTTGAAGTCCCCCAAAAGGAACAGGCTCCCTTCTGCAAAGTCACCCACACGTTGCAACACACCTTGCAAAAATTTATTTTGACCAGCGTTGGGGACGTATACCACCACAAAAGTACAAAGTCGCCCTAGGACAAGCCCCTTCACCATCAGCCAGCGTCCATCCTTATCACTACACACATCATGAGGCTGGAAGTGCAGTGTAGAGCGGAATAGGAGAGCCACCCCCCTGTGCTTCGTGGACGCCGAAGATCTATAGATAATGGGAAATGCCTTATGGCGAAGGCGCAGCTCATCCTTACGCGCCAGGTGAGTCTCCTGGAGCCCCACAACATCCAACTGATGGTCAGTCACACACTTCCATACCTTCTGCCTCTTTTGTGGTGAGTTCAGGCCCTTAACATTCCATGTCCCTATACTAACAGGCATGGTGACCCCATAAACCAGAACCCTCCATAGACAGCACTGGGGCCCCCAATCCCACAGTCATCCACCCCACGTGCCGAGGAAACAGTGACAGGCGGCCCAAAGTCCCCACCCACGCCTCATCAGCCCGACCATCCGCCTCCCGCAAACCCTCCAGCTCCGCAGCCCGTTCCTTGCACGCCACATTCACTCCCCCCCAGACCCACCATATGTGCCACAACGCGCTCCAGTCGCCACCAACATTACCCACCCCCTCCCCCCCGACAGTCCATCCCCCCCTGAAATAAAGAAGAACAGTAATATTGTAAACAGAACAGGAACATTGAAAATGATACTCATCAATCCCAGCTGTCCAAAGTTCGCGGAGATCCGACCACTCCGGGGATAGGGTAGGGAGACCATTTCGGCACCTCCCAAGGTCATGGTCTGGGGAGTCTTCTCCAAAAGTACATCCATTCACCCAGACCAGGGGGCCCATGCCCCCTCCAGCGCCGATCCGCCATCAATCGATTCACCATCATGCCGCTCCGGAACTGGCCTGCGACACCGGCAGCGTTGCTGAGACTACTGAAGCCACTGCGTTCCCCCTTTCCTGCAAGCTGGAATTGCGGTCCGGGCGCCCCCGAACCGGAGAGGACCCCACTCTGTGCCAAGAGGAGGATCGACGGCGCCTCCGAGATGGGGATGCATTCGACCCCTGGGATGGTGCAACATCATCCAAGCCTAAGAGATCCTTCGCCTCCTGGAGGGAGCGTGTCTGCACCAGTCGATTCTGCCATCTGAAGATGATCCTGAAGGGGTGACCCCAAGAATATGCGATGTTGCGCTCCCGCAGAAGGGAAGTCACCGGGCGAAAATCCCTCCTTTTTTGGAGCGTAGAAGCCGCCAAGTCCTGAAAAAGCTGAGGACGATGGTCCCTGAACTGCAGCGAAGCGATGGCCCTGGCTTTACGAAGGATGCGTTCCTTCACCTGAAAATCATGGACACAGACAAGGATGTCCGGGGGCGGCCCCCCCCCTCTCCTGGGTAAACCAACTCGGTGGACTCTATCCATCTGGATATCCTTCACATCTTCTTCGTTCAAGATCTGCAGAAACAGTCCCTGTACATAGCCTCGCAGGTCTCCCGCCTCGCCATCCCAAGGCACCGCTTTAATGCGTATGTTGTTCCGGCGGGAACGGTTCTCAAGGTCTTCCGTGTGTGCCTGCAAGTCCAAGTTCTGTTCCGTGAGACGGAGGACATCCTGCTGGAGTAGATGTACATCATTGGCCGTGTTCAAATCATGATCCTCTAGAGTCGCCACTCTCTCGCCAATCCCATCCACATCCCTCCTTACCTCCCGGAGGTCAGATGCCAGCTGCGCCCGTAGCTCGGAGATATCCTCCTTGATGGAAGCAAAAAGTTCGGTCATAAATGCCTTGGTAGCCGGGGCCTCGTCATCGGACATTCTTGGTGACCCACTGGGACCGGGGGACGCCGGCTGCTGGGAGGATTTGGCCGCTCCGTCTTTCACTACTCGCCCCTTGCGTGCCTGGTTAGACATAACGCCTGGCAACCCTCTTTGGGGCGGAAGACCCACCAGTCACTTCCAAAGCTAGGCGTAGTAGCCGGCTCCGCAGGGCAGCCCAACTCGGTGTCCACTCCTCTGCACCAGGCCGGAGGCTCCCAGAGAACCCCCGGACGCCGAGACTCCAATCTGCGGGAATGCACAAAGACCAAGGAACAAGGAGACCCCAGTCACCGATGGCAAGTCCCAGAGAGGGCGGCGCGGCGGGGCAACATAGACGCCAGTTATCCAGGCGTCAGCGCGAAGCACTCAAGCGACCAAGGGAGCCAGGCAAAATGGCGCCGCCACTCTCCACGACCAGACCGCCTCCAGACCACTAGATGTGCTCCCCCAGCCTCTCCTCCAGTCCCGCTCCAGTCCACAGCTCAAGTCCGGGGCCTGCACAATCAATGCCTCACGAACCCCTAGATGTCCATACACAGCAAGCCGGTGGCCAGCCTCCTCGGACCCACACACCACCTAGGCCGGCGGTGGCTGCAATTCCCAGGGTCCCTCCGCACCGCAGGAAGCCGAGCCTGCTTCCACTACACTCTCCCTGCCCGGATTGCTGGCCGTCAGCTACTCTCCCCCGCCAGGCCTGTGTGCAGCTCCACTCGCCGCGGCCGGGCCCCACTGCGTGTCACAGAAATATGCAGTGGCTGGAATGCGCCCGGAGCCTCCACTACCCCTCCGGTCCGGCACTCCTGGGTCTCCGTGCTCCTCCTAAGTCAGGCCCCTTCCTCACCTCCAGCTCGAAAAACACCACCGGTGACCTCCGGCATGCAGCGCCGCCTTCCGCCGATTGCGCAGCTCACTTCAAGCAGCTGGCGTCCGGGGGGACCTCGGGTGGGCGGCGGGCGAGCCCCCTCCACCTGCGCGGTAGCCCGAACTTCCGGCCGGCCTCCAGATCACGCGAGGCCGGGGATTCCAAGGCCTCACCCCTCCTCCGCTCCTTCCGCCGTCGCGTGCGGCGCCTCGCACCGCTGACTGCACCGGACCCCTCCGCTACTCCTCACGGACTTCCGCCAACAATCCGGGGGCCGATCTGAGCCGGTGACACCGATCTATAAGCAGCTGTGATGGATCGGCGCCGGAGAGGCACGGAAAAGCGTCTTACACCGACGCCATCTTGGCCACGCCCCTAGCCTCCCCCCTCTTCTAAAGATCTTGATTTTACTTCTCTAGATACTGACATCTCAATCCAGGAAATTACTACTTCCCTCAACTCCCTAAAGAAAAATAAATCTCTTGGCCCTGATGGCTTTTTGGTAGATTTCTACCTACATTTTTCAAATCTGTACTCACCAAAATGTTTAAACTTTTCCAATATTTTTGTACTACTGATACGGGGAGTGGTACCTTCTTGGAAGCATCTATATGTCTTATTCATAAAGAAGGACACGATCCCAAATTCTGCAAGAATTATTGCCCTATATCCTTGATAAATGTAGACTATAAACTTTTTGCTAAATTATTGGCATTATGTCTTGAGTCTCTCCTTCCATATTTAATTGGTTCAGAACAGTGTGGTTTTGTCAAAGGCAGATTAACTACTGATAATTCTCGACTATATTTTAATGTTTTAAACAAGGCATCGTCTCTAACTTATTCTTTGGCTGAGATGTCTTTTGATGCAAGAAAGGCCTGTGATAGGGTAGATTGGTTTTTTCTTTTCAAGGCATGGTTTTGGCTCTCAGTTCATCTCTCTTGTCTCATTACGCTATTCCACACATACTGCATCCACCATAGTTAATGACCTTGTTTCACAACATTTTTCACTTCATCGTGGTGTCTGACTGGGTTGCCCCCTATCTCCTCTTTTATTTAACTTATCCCTTGAACCTTTTCTATCTTGTGTCCGTTACAATCCCTCTATCTCTCATTTTCTTTATGATGATCATCGCTTGAAACTTTCTGCCTATGCAGATGATTTCCTACTTTTTATCTCAATCCCAGAAACTTCTATTCCCCCGATATTACAAGAATTCTCAGATTTTTCAGCGGTGTCCGTTTATAAAATGAATTCTGACAAAACGGAGATCCTTCCTATTTCCAAATTTTGTCTTAAGGAGCATTTTGACGTAACTGTTTTTTGCTGGAATAGCTCTAGAATTAAATGCCTTGGTATATGGTTCACTAATTCCAATTTAGATTGAGCCAAAATAAATACGAGGAAGCTTTTGATCGCATCTCTAAACTTCTCTGTTGCTAGAATCCTCTTTTCTTTTCCTGGTGGGGTCGCCTTGATGCTATCAAAATGATGATGACTCCAATATTACTATATTTCCTTTCAATGATTCCGGTTCACGTTCCTTTCATCTATTTTAAAAAAAATAGATTGTCTTCTCTCCCAAATTTTGTGGAACAATAAAAAACCTAGAATTACTTTGTCTCATCTTAGAATTCCAAAATCTTCGGGAGGTGTAAACTTTCCAGACTTTCGCTTATATCATAAAGCTTTTTGTCTTAAACAAGCTTCTCTCTGGCTTCTTACAGATGCTTCTCCCTTTACTCCTTTATTGGTCACTATTGAACGTTGTTTATTTGCCCCTTTCTCTATCACAGAGATTCTTGCATTTACTGCCAAGACCACTCTCACATCTCTTCCACTATTTACACATACATGCTCATTTTTAAGACCTCATTGTCGACCGAAAATAATATCTACAAACACTTTTTTGCGCTCTCCTCTTTAGTATGACCGTCTTAATACCATCAATAATAGACCTTTGTTTTGGAATTCCTGGAGGACTTGAGGCATTATCTGGGTTCAGGATATGTTTGAGGGTATATCTCCTTGTTCCTTCCCTCAATTCCAAGCCACATTTAAATGTCCTTGCTTGTTTTTACAAACATATTTGATACTTATGGAAGTAATTCTGGATGTTTTTTATTTCCTTCCTCCTGATGACTCTTTGTCTACACAAGATCAACTCCTTAGAATTCTGCTGTTACTTCCAAAAGCCTCCTTGGTTTATAAATACTTTTTTTTTGTTTAAGAAGTTTTTATTAAGTTTTCAAATATATAAGATGAAAGAGAAAATGGAAACAATAAAATTAAGGAGGGGGGAAGCATAATAAAACATACATAACATAATTAAATAAAACAGTCAAGCAAATAACATAAGATGAAATAGCAATATTACACTTAAAAAGAGAGAGGAAGTAAAAGAAAGGAGGAAAGGAAAAGAAAAGAGAAGAAGAAAAGAGACAAAGAGAAAGAAAGTAAAGGAAAAGCAACAATGATGAGAAAGAATATCATAGAAAAAAGGGAAGGAAAAGAATTAAGGTATAGGAGAGTGAGAGGAAAGATATGTAGTAAAAGAAAGACAAAGATCAGATTTATTTTTTTGAGAAAGAGAAGAGGAGGAAACAATAGCAATCCTGTGTTCATCACAAATACAATTCCACCAAGTTAGTAAAGATATTTTAGAATTGTCTTTCCAGGATGATAGAATAACTTTAAAAGCTAATGCAATAAAAGGATCAAATAATCTGATAACAGGAAATGTAACATTCACATCAGATGATAGGGAACCTAGAAAAACGTTCAGTAGTGATAAAGGAACATTGAATTTAAATATTGACATGCAAATATTCCAAATAGATTTCCAAAAGGATAAAACTTTAGAACACTCATAAAGCTAATGTTTTAACGTTCCCGTTTCATTGGAACATGACCAACATAATGGTGAGGAAGTTGGTGAAAATTTACAAATACTAACAGGAGTAATAACAGTTCTATGGTAAATAAAATACAAAGATTGGGTTATACGAGCAGCAGCAGAAACTTTGAATAACTTAGATCACAATTTATCCCAAGTTGTTATAGGAAAAGAAACAGACAAATCAGTTTCCCATGCTAGTTCAATATGTGACTTAGGTCTTTCAATAACATTTGATAACAATAACGTATATACAAGAGCGGCTTTAGGTCTGTGAGTTGAGAATAAGGGGTATAGAGGAGTAGAAGGGGATATTGATGGTGTGTGAGGTGGTAGGGAAAAAGTAGCTAGATGAGATTGTAAGACACTAACAATAATATTATATTCATTGAGAAAAGAGTCAGGTAAGTGAAAGCGTGCTTGTAAGGCGTGAAAGGGAAGAATAGAGTAGTCGTGAAGTAATTGATGTACAAAAATAATACCCTTTTCTTTCCAGTATTTGTAGTAAAACGATCTACCTTTATATTTAAGGAATTTGTTATACCATATAGTGGAGGACAGAAAACATTGAAGTGGAGTAAAATCTTTAGAAAATGTGTTGTACAATAAAGTTTGGGAGTATTTTAAAACAGGGTTGGTGGACAAAAAGGTGCAGTTAGACATAAAGATTACATGTTGAAAAGAAAATCTTTTAGTAAGGAACGCTCAAAGATGATCCATCTTGGGACAGGAACATCCACAAAATCAAAAGCTAACGCAAAGGATTGTTTAATCAAAAAAGCTGAATGGTAAGCTTTAAAATTTGGGAAATGCACACCACCTTCTTCCTTAGGACAAATGAGTTTCTTCAGAGCAAGTCTTGGGTGCCTATAGTTCCAATGAAATTTTGTACAAGCAGAATTAATACGAGAAAAATATACATTGGTAATTCTGATGGGAAGCATAGACAAAGTATATAAAACATGATGTACAATCATCATTTTAATGGTGTCTAATCTGCCCCACCAGGAAAGATATAGGGGGGACCAAGTAAGGAGGAGAGTTTGGATTTTATTTAATAATGCGTGAAACGTAAATTTAAGTGTGACATGTAGAGATGAGGAGAACCAAATGCTGAGGTATTTGATTTTTGAAGGACACCAAGCAAAATTAGTATTATTAAACATAAATTGATAAAATATGGAATTTAAGGGCAGTACTTCTGTCTTTGAGAGGTTTATTTATTATTTATTTATTTAATGGTTTTGTAAAGCGCGTAGTAACTCAATGAGCATCCCAGCGCTGACCTGTTTCTCCTGGGGCTTCCAGCCATCTGAATGAAGTTATGTTTGCGGGAAAAGGAGGGTCTTTAAGGATTTCCTGAACTGAAGATGGTTTGATTCTGTCCTCAGACTTCGTGGTAAACAGTTCCAGTGTTTGGCCGTATGGACCGAAAAGCGACGGCCACCGGTTTTAGCTTTTTTGACTCTGGGAACTGAAATAAGATTTTCTCCATTGGACCGGAGGTCTCTTTTCACTTTATAGGGGATTAAGATTTCTTTGAGAAGGGGGGGGCCGTTATTGTTGAGGGTCTTATGGGCCAGGCAGAGGGCCTTAAAGATGACTCTTTCTCTGATTGGCAGCCAGTGCAGAGACCTAAGAGCTGGCTTGACGGAGGATCTTGCAGGTGTGCCCGTGAGTAGGCGGGCGGCGGCGTTTTGGACTTTCTGCAGCGCATTTAAGGTGGCTTCAGGAGCTCCCAGGTAGATGGCGTTACAGTAGTCTAATCTCGCTAGGATTAGGCCCTGTATAAGGAGCTTCCTTGCGGTGGCTGGGAGCAGAGGGAAGATCTTCCTGCAGGCCCGGAGGAGACCAAAGCATGTCCCTGCTGTTTTATTTGGGTTGAGTTTGTAACCAGAAATACTAGAATATAATCTAACGTCATTCATAAAATGTGGGAGATAGTCAACAGGATTAGACATATAGATCAATATATCATCTGCATAAGCAGATAATTTGGCTTCTACAGAGTTGTGTTTGAAGCCAGCTATCTGAGAGTTAATACGAATACGTTCTAGAAATGGTTCAAGGCATAGGATAAACAATAAAGGGGAAAGAGGACAATCCTGCCGTGTACCTCTAGACAGAGAGAAACATTTGGAGAAATGATTATTAACAAAAATACTAGCTCAGGGACAAGAGTATAAGAGTTTAATATAAGAGATAAAAGAAGGCCCAAAACCAAACCATTGGAGAGTATGAAACATGAATTCCCAATTAATACGGTCAAATGCCTTTTCAGCATCTAAAGACAAGGCTGCAAGGGGAGATTTATGTTTTTTGCCACAGGAAATGATATTAGCAAACATCCGAGCATTATCAGATGCCAATCTACCTTTCAGGAACCCAACTTGATCAGTTTTGATCAAAAGAGGAATGATAGTATCAAGTCGGGATGCGAGAATTTTGGCAAACATTTTGCAATCATAATTGATTAATGATATAGGACGGAAATTTTTACAATAAGAATGGTCTTTATCAGGTTTGGGTATAATAACAATTAACCCCTTGGACGCTCATGACGAGCTGAGCTCGTCATGAGCCACGGCGCTCTGGTGCTCATGACGAGCTCAGCTCATCATGGCCCGTGGAACGCTCAGGTGCAGGGAGAATTCCCCTCCTGTGCCGAGCGTTCCACGGGAGGCACTACACCTGTGACGAGCTGAGCTTGTCATGAGCACAGGAGCGCCGTAGATCATGACGAGCTCAGCTCGTCATGAGCATGCGGGCGCTGTGCGCCCCCCCCCATCCCCCAGCACAGCGGGGGAATAACCCCCACAGTGAAGGGGTTAAGGCATCCATAACAGATCCAGATGTTTTGGCATCTGGAATAAAGGAGTTAAAACGTGTCAGGAGTTTGGGGACAAAAATCGAGTTAAAAGTGTCATAAAATTCTACAGACAAACCATTGGTTCCTGGGGCTTTAGACTTTTTTAGAGATTTGATAGCATTGGTTACCTCCTGAAGAGTGATATCTTTCTCTAATGCTTTAAATTCATCAGGAAATGATGGTGGGGAAGGGAGACCCGAAAAAAAAAAGTGTGTACATTTTCAGTAGTAGGAAAAGTATCATCAGAGTAAAGAGATTTATAATATTCATGAAAAACCTCGCCAATGTCCTCATCTGATGAGACTAGTTTTTTAGTAGATTCATTAAGTATAGGGTTAATGTTCTTTCGTTCAGATTTAAATAGTTAGCTAACATCTTACCCGCTTTATTCTGACCTCCATGATATTTTGATTTAACTTTAAGCAAAATGTTACATGCTTCAATTGTTGCTAATTTGTTTCAGTTTTTGCTTTAATCAAATCCTGAAGGGCAGAAGAAGTAAAATATGCATGTTCTAAGCCTTTGAGTTGTTGTAGTTGGTTCTCATATTTCCCGCTGGTGAGTTTCTTTTTTTTCAACACATAAGAAATGGTGAAGGCACGAAAAGCAGCCTTAAATGCATCCCAGTTATTAGGAACAGAAGTATCTAATGGGTTATTAATATTGAAAAATTCATTAATAAAAGTGGTAGCTTTTTTGATAAAAACTGTGTCAGATAATAAAAAAGTGTTAAGTTTCCATCTGCTAAATTGAGAGGAGGTAAGTGAAAGATCCAAAATAGCGTGTACAGGGGCATGATCCGAAATAAAAATAGAACCAATGTCAGAATTTTGGATAGAAGGAAGCAAGGATTTACTGACCAAAATGTATTCAATCCTAGAACGGGTGTGATGCACATTGGAGAAAAAAGTAAATTCAAGTAAATCAGGATTACAAGTTTTCCAAACATCATACAAGGAACAAGAAGCAATGGCCGATTGAAAAGCTTTATGAGATTTGTCAGGTCGAAATTTACATTTGGACAATCTATCGGAAAAAGGGTCCAACCATTGGTTGAAGTCGCCAGCAACAATAATATTAGGGCAAACAATTGAAGAGAGTAGAATTTTAATATCATTCCAAAATTTAGGATCTGGCTGAAAAGGACCATAGATGTTTAACAAAACTAACGTTTTATTGTGTGCCACAATCTTTGCCATTACCCATCGCCCATCATCATCATTTTGTGAGGATAAAATTTGTACAGCCAAAGCTTTATGAAACAATATAGCAACACCTCCCTTAAGTTCAAAAACTGTTGACAAACAAGTGCGCACTGCAACTTGGACTGCTTAATAGAATATCAATAAGAAGCCTCTGAGAGGACAGCAGGAAAAAACATTGCCGACTATGAGTGTTCGTAGTAGATTGGAATAGCATCCATCAAACATCTTGACTAGGAAAAAAACTACTGCACTCCACAGAGAATTGAAAACGATGCGTACTAAAGTAATAAATGAGGCCAGCAAGCAAACAGGAAGCTGTACGCAGAAAAAAATAATGGTGTCCCACACTGGAGTCATAAGGAAGAGCATAAACACTGCCACACAGAAGCATTCGGCAGAAAAAGCTCTCTAAACATGCTGCCAGTGAAAGGAACTTCAAAAAATAAATAATGTAAGTGAAATAACCGGACGGCTGAGGAGACGCGGGCGCGGCGACCTAAAATGGCAGCCGCCCGCGTCTCAATGAGGAGAAAGCAACGAAGTCCATAATGGAAGACCCAAGGTGAAGAAACGCTGCAAAAACAGTCAGCGGGTTCACCGCATCCTCCGAAGTAAAAGCCCCCAGCTCCGGCACTCGAAGACCATGTAGAAACAGCTCTCGGTAGAAGACGAGTCCCGTTGAGAAACGGAGCTCACACAAGAGCCGCCATGCTGGCGCGGCACGCAAGCCACGCCCCCGTTTATAAATACTTTTACTCAGCCAATCCAGAGCGTTCTAAGACTAAGATGGACTTGGGTTGTGAATGGAGCATTGATCTATGGAATAAGATCTGGGCTAGGTCATTAAGAATCTCTAGATCTGCATCCACCACTCAAGCTATGTTTTTTCTCTATCACAGATTGTTTTTCACTCCCATCTCCATAGCTAATTTTTAACACACTGATAATAAGTCTTGATGGTATTGTGATTTTCCCTTGGCTGACTTGTCCCACCTTTTGTGTTTATGTCCCCCTGTAGCTTCTTTTTATTTACAGATTTTTACAGATTTGGTCCCATCTTTCAACCATTTTTAATCAACATATTCCTATAACAATTGTTCTTCTTTTTTTGGGGAGTTTATCAGACTCTTTAGGTTTATTATCTCACGAAAAAGGGTTGTTTGATCTCATGTTAGCATTAGCCTTTCAACAAATTACAATAAATTGGAAATGATCAGCAAAGCTCTCAATCAAATCTTGGTGGAACATTGTATGCCACTCTATAGATTGGATATTGCTTTTGCCTCCTATTGTAATCCTTGTGTAAATAGAGATCTGTTCTGGTTACCGCTAACTATTTATTTGAATAAGATTTCATCCAGTCAAGTTTCTTGCAATTGTTCTGAGAATTTCCAACATCTGTACATTTTTCTTTGCCTTTTTTCTCTTTCTTTCTAACCTTTAGCATTGTATTACCCATATGTAACAGGTTATTATATCCTTCTTTTTCTTTAGAATATTAATATTATTCGACTCCTAGTTGCAAAGTATATTTTATCTTCACCTTTCTCCCTTCCTTCCTCTATAATCCTTAAAATGTAAACAGCTTTCTGTTATGTTATGTTGCCTATTTGTATCTCATATGTTAATTATTAACTTGTTGCCCTTCGTCCTATGTTCTATGTGTAACATTTATTCAATAAAGCTTGTTAAACTTGAAAAACATGGTTATCCGAGTATACAATCAGTCAGTGACTGAAGACCGTGGTATAACCTTGTTTTTCGCTGCATATTTTACAAATGATTATTATTACATTTGTGATTCGAAATCATAGGACAGCTCGAATGAGATTGATTTATATAGGAATTTTGTGTTTAGCGCTTCATGTCACCACATGGGCACTTCTGAGCATTGTTCAGAATGGTTACATATGCTACCCGGACCTCTCATCTTCAATTAGTGCCTGCTAGCAGAAGAGCTGCTGCGCCTCAGTCAACACATTGAAAGCCAGAGACAAACATTTTAAAACGTTCTTCTGCCACAAACGAAGGCAGTGAAACATTTATTTGTAAATGGCTCTGGAGCATGCAGCGGCAATACCAGGAATACGCGCAGGCTGCTATTTCCATCCAATGACTCTTAAACAGCCTTCGTAGTCCAGTACATATAATCATCTACAGTCCCAGCTGGTATGACTGATCGACGAATACCTCTCAAGGTCTAAACCAACAGCCAAAACAACATTACTGTGCTCCCAGAAGAACCTTACGGAGGAGGCATTGATTCGAACAGAACTTAAAATCAAGTAGGCCTTGCCAAGTTGTTCACAGTGTATGGACATCGTTTCGTAATCATGGAGACAGGGCCGTCTACCGACTCGCTGGTATTTTTGCCCGGATGGATGGTTTCTGTCTCTACCTTTTTTGTTGTTCCTTGTCAGGGTAATAAATCTGAGGGTGGCGTAATGCAAAATTATGCCCCATGCAGATTGTGACAGATATTCATTGGCCTTGGGCTGAATGGTGGCCCCCAGAAGGGTTGTGGCCCCGATTCAGCAGGGGTTACAGGGTCCTGTTTCATGCCCTTGGTAATAAACCAGACACCGAAGAAACTGCAGTTCTGGAACAAAATTTCAAGCCGCGGTATTTGAAGAGAGCATTGGGTCATAGAGTGACGTCTTTGGAAGACAAAAAATTGATGAGTAGATAGCTTGAATTAATCTCAGCCATCATTAATTAGTCTGGGCCACAACCCAATCCACTGCTCTCTTGACCACCATAAAATCTCAGACAGGAGGCAGCCATATGTAAATCAGGCATGATCTTGCTCCAGTATGAACAGTCCAGGATAAACTCCCCGGCCAGAGCCCTCTGAAGGAAAAACAAAGAGCCCAGGCAGATTTTGTCCTAACTGGGCTTTGTTAGTAGGGTGCAGCTTGAGTCCTTTGGCACAGGAATTGTTCTACCTACATCCAAACAAACCCATTGCACTTAAGATGTAGCACTGAGGAAAACAAAGAAGTGAAGTGTTGATTGGTTGAATTACTCAGGCCGCATTCCAGTCTACTGTTTTTTTTTGCCTACCATGCCACATCATACTTCCTTGACTTTTTGGGCATCAGTCCTCAGTTTCAATTTATGGGCTTACTCTTTGACAGTGATTTTGATTTATATCGACTCAAAAAATAATTAATGAATGTGCGGCACATGTCTGAGCAAACTTTCTGAAAAATGGTTGCCGGGTATTTATGAACTCCCAACAGAGGGATTACTTGCAGGCATTCGCTAACCTTTCCTACTGTCTGAATTTGTTTGAAACTACTCATAAGTCAAGAACATCAGGTGAAAATACAGGAACATGCTTGAAGACTCATGGAGGTTAGAAGTTAGGGGTCAATTCCGATCTCGTAAGGAAAGCATCCCGACCGAATCGGATCCAGAATTCCTTCCATACGACTCGAAGAGCTAGAGACCGACCGAGCGAGTATGATGATTCCGTATACTGAAGTACTTGGTTCGCACGGATTCCCATTAAACTCCATGGGAGCCTGTATACTAAGCATGTACACAGGCTCCGAAAGCAAAAAGGGGTGGGTGTGGAAAAGCGCACACCCTATGGCAGGCACCCCATAGTAGCCGCCACACTGTGCATCCTTGTATCTGGGGGACCCATGTGCTCCCCCGCTGACCGATTCGGAGGTCCCCGGGTGAAAGGGGCCTGCTACGGCTCCCTGAAGTCTGATTCCGACAGCCATTTTGTCTTGGTGAGACCGAGCCGATACGGCTGTCCGAATCATGCATCGTACTTGCTCGTTCATAATCCGGCTCCATTGCGCGGCAAGATACAGCTACGAACAAGTTGTACGGAGAGGATCGGGTTCGGAAACGATTCAGTCAACGCGGACGAGATCTTCGCATCATACTTGGTCTTTCGGACCGGTGTATGATTCGGTCAGAAACAAGGGATACGAATTGGATCTGGGAAAGCCGGATCCAATTCGGAGAACTTCTGAACGACATCGGAATCAGCCCTTAAAGTTAAGCATTCATGGTAAAGACAACTTCAATATATAGGTTAAAAGAAAACGATGATTTAGAAAGATGGGGTTAGAGAGAAGAAAACATGTTCAGTTCATCTGTGACTCATAACCAGTAAGACTGTTACACTTGAGGTGAGATTTCTCAGGCAACTGTTGTGCCCTACACAGAGATATGTCTGTTACAGGTTTGTATATAGGCATGAGGCTTTAGCATTCTATCATCTGGAAGTTCATAAAGAACCACTGGAATAGGCAATTGTGAGATTGTAGGTGTTTTTGGTGGAGTTATTACTGAACGGCATTCCTGTAGCTGTTATGATAAAATTGATGAATTGCTTACATGTAAGGTGTGTGATATTACAGTGGCTAAGGGTGTTGATGTTGGGCCTGTTTCTCTAAAATAATGGATGCTAGTTCCACCATGTCATGTTTGGCATCAGGGCCGGCTTTAGTGCTAGTGAAGCCTGGCGCTACAATCTTTTTTGGCATCCCCCCACCCATGGCATCGTCCTCGGATTCCCTCACTAGCACCCAACAAGAATGCGCCTTCTCTCTCCATAGACCCTCTCTCTCACTAATTTCCTGTGTTTTACAGTGCTGGTAAAGGCTGGCTTTACAAATACACCCATTTATTCATAGAAAATTTAGATCTGTTCTTTGCAGCAGGCATATTAACCCTCTTCGCTACTTTATGGCAAGTCAAAACTGCCACTAGGCAACACATTGATCTCTCTCTTTACAGGAACATTGATCACAGGGGTTATAGTGACATTTTTATTGCTGCCTGAAAGCTGGACGCACAAGGGACTCAGCAGCAGGTGTATTTAAATCATAAGTTATTGCTACACACACCGCCCCCCTAAGGTCAATGCTCCGCTCCAGGTCAGCGCCCAGTGTGGGTCGCACCCCCCTAAAGCCAGACCTGTCTGGCATATTCAGTCAGCTCTCGATTTATAGCCGACAGCGCCTGTCATGTTAGGATTGATAAACACACACCCTTACAGATAAAGGCAACATTACAAGATACCTGATGCAAAATGGCAGAATTGAACGGTGTCAGAAGTAACATAAGGCCAACTGCAGCCATGAAAAGTCCTAAACATGAACAATACTATCTGTTATCCTATGTTTGAATGATCCATTTTTGCTGCAACGGAAAACAGTTAACTTTGTTTTCTGTTTGTGATCAATCACCACAGCAGATAAAAGCACGTAGCTCTGCAAGTAACAAAGTTTCCAGTGAATAACTTGAGTCAGGATGCGAGCACACCTGTGCAGCTCAATGTTTACAGAGCCTTTCATCAGACTGCAACTATCATAAAACTCTATCCACCGAATCACCAGGATGTTCGGGAGGTCAGGCACATAAAAAAAATACTTGAGTGTTTGAATTTAGGAGCAACAAGTCCTCTTACTGTGGAAATGGCAGATTTATTGTGGTATTCTGGTATTTTAGGAAGATGTGGGGAGGGTTAAATTCAGGAAGCTTTCGCGTGGTTGTTTCTTGGTTTTAAATTTAGTAACAAGATTCCTTTTAGCCTAAGATGTTTTACTGAGCTGGTAGAACTGTGTTGCTTCTTTCTTGGTAGGTTTGTGCTCATCAATTGTCTACCATTTCTCGCTTTTTGTGGCTCCTGCCCATCCCTTGTTAGACATCTCAGAGGCGGACGGTGGTGGGTGGTGTTGCAGAGTGTGGGTGATGCTTCTGTGAACCATCGGTCTTAGAAATCTATTAAAAACAACATATTTTTCCAAGTCTGTTGAAACAGATTGGAAGACACAAGTCTTCAGAATCAGAAATAGCTTGTGGTGGAGCTTGGACACTGGCAGATGAAGAGCAGGGCATCTTACATGCCTTCTTAGCTCCATCCTTCTGGCAAACTGGTTTGTCAAATTTTATTTATTAAACTCGAGCTTTTCTTTAACTCACTTTCACAGATATCTTTGTTTTAAGGGCTACTATTTCATGTATTTTGTACACAGACAGCACTCGGTCCACTTAATGGCCCAATTATGTACTGCTCCGGAAGCAATCATTTTAATATCCATTGTTTTTTAGTTATCCTATGCCAATTTATGTTGCATTGTTCCATGAGCCTACCTAGCCTTCAGGAAAGAAGAAGAGGGCTTTTATCCTGTGGCTTGGACACAATAAAAGGCAGGGCACTGGCACAGGCCAATGGATGGCTGTCCGCAAAATGCCCTATATAATATGTGCTAGTTGGCTTATGGGTTCAGACTTATTGATTGCCTGTTCTTTCATGGCTAATCCATTGTAGGTGTGTGACAGGCAGAGGGCATGTCAACACTCCCACCAGGAATGGGGTGTTTCGTGTCCCCCACTGGTTTTTGTAGAGAATACACTATCATATCCTTTTCATTCACTTGCCTCCTGAGGTTCAAACACAGGTTGAGGAAGAACATTTTGCCAAGAGGGATTAATTTTATTCCGAATCTTGAATAAGATGCAATCATTTTATTGAATTGTAAGACCGTACGTCTCGACCTCCTTGTAATCTACGGCCAGATGTACATAGCTTCCAGTTTGGCGTTTTTAAATAGCGATATGGAATTGCTATATAAGAAATGCAAAAGGATATGTTTGAAATTTGTGATTCCTACAAAGTAGGAATCGCTATTAGGGAATCGCAAATGGGAAATGCCATTGCATTCCTGCCTATGGGCAAAGTAGAAAATAGTTTGCATTTCCTGATAGGAAATTGCAATTTAGGAAATGCAAAGCCAAGGGTAAAAACAAACTCTGTTGCCTCTGCACTACAACAAGTTAAAGAGAGCTATGTAACAGCAGTGTAAATTTACTATAAGACAAATAATGTATGCATCATTCTTTAAGCAGGTTAAGAAACTCTTTGAGAAAATCACAGATCATTCCGTCGACTGTGCGACAATTAGGAAAGTCTTTTCTTGAAGTCGCACTTCTGTTTATTTGTTCCAAATATCAGCCGACACGTGTTTCATCGCAGGGAACACACACACTGCGAATCTTCTGGGCTTGTTCTAGGATGAGTATCTAACTTTCAATCGTTTGTAGGTCTATTGTCTATCGATCACACCAGATAACTTGCATAACATCCGGTTAGTGGCACTGTGAGGTCTTGTGCCCTCGTTGCTGAAAGGTATCAAATAATGATAATGATAGGACACGACCCAGCCGGGTTCGTGTAGTTAGGAGCTTTGCAAGTCGCAATCGAGGCGTAAGAGAATCTTCTTACGCTTGTTAGTAAGTCTTTACCGGGAGGAGAACGAGTAATGGAAACGGCGTGTGCGCTGTATCCAAAACTCAAACCAACTGTGCCTAAAGGTTGAAATTCCCCCTCCGTTATTTCCCGATCGCCGTGTTCCAAGGTACGGACAAAGCCAAGGGTGCCTCTGGGCTTATGACCCTCCTAGAGGCACCCTGATTTTCCTAGTGCACATGTAAGGGCACATAGGCCCTAGGGGTATATGTGCGCCTCATGTCACATTAAAAAATGCATTTTTAGGTCGAGCATTCGAGACGTCTTGTATATACTTTAGTATGTACTTTGCTACACAAACAAATGATAGACGGAATGCTGAAGAAATCATACATTTACCCCCAGTCAAGGGATCTGGGTTAAATCCATTGTTCTTTTGCTCACCATGTCACCTGAGTTTCGAGTCAGTCCCAACCATATGCAAATCAGTCTTGACCCTGTGCGTCATGGGAACAGTCCAGACCGAACTGCCAAGCCAGGTCCTCCCTGGACCGTAAACAAGCATCCTGGGACTGGTTTCATGGGTATTACCCTTCATCAGCCAGGCTAGCTTGAATCCAGTGGCACAGTGAGCAAGGGACCCACGTCTGGGCATACCCATCCTACTTAGGGTGAAAAGTGCTTCATCTCACAGGTCAAGTTGCTCTCTACTATATCCTAGTAGGACTACAATTTACAATGTATTCTTCTGACCTGAATAGAATAGAAATATGTCACTCCCGCTAGCATAGAAACAATTCTTTCTCATATTTTTATCTATTTTTGTCACACAATGAATTCATGATGCACAGAGATGAACATTATCCATGCAGTATACATATAACCCTGTGGTCCACTATGTCTGATCTAGAATGGAAGCGGTATCCCCGCTAACATTTCAGTATTATTTCAGTGTGTGTTACCGGTAACGTACACTGAAATAACACTATTCTTATATCCTCTAGAAAGGGATGAGATAGGTGAAGAAGCGATGTCTGGCTGAAGGGTAGATTGCAGAAGATAAGAAAAGGGAACAGCGAAAGGGATTGTAGGGAGGGAGAAAATGGGTAGGAGTCGATTACAAGGAACGGAAAAAGAAGGGAGCAATTGACTAATGAGGTTAAAAAGAGGATAGGAAGGAAAAACCGATGGCATAAAAGGAGAGACAAGGAAAAATAAATGGGAAACAGAGACAGTGAGGGTAGATAGTGAGAAAAAAATGGTAGCAAGGTTAACGGACTTGGAGGAAGTGAGAAAGTGTAGCAGTGAGTTTCTGAAGGGAGAAAGAGAGGAAATTAATCATTGATAATGAAAACATTTAGATACGAGTTTAAGAGTATAAAGGTAGTGTATGAACTAAGAAATTGGATATAGCAATGATGGAAAGAATGATAGGAAGAGAAAGAGGGTGGATTGGAGGTGGGAATATTGGAGTAGGAACCGAGTGGCCAGAAACATGAAGAAAGAGCATGATACCAATAGAAAAAGTGGTAGGGAGGAAGAGAACAGGAAGGGATAAAGGGAAGGTGGGAAGGAGGAAATGCTGAGTAGGATTTGAGAAAGGGGCTATGAGAAGGTAAGAACAAAAAGGAAGGTAAGAAGGTGCAAGATAAAGACGACGGTAAAGAAGGCGGAACAGAAACAATACAAAGTGAGTAGTAAGAAAGGTGAATACGACAAAAAGGAATGAGGAAATCCCAGCTGAAGAAGAGAGAACCGCTGAGGTAGGAAATAGCTACAGGCAGCAACATCCAGAATGTGACATACAGGGAAATTATGCAGTCTCACAAACTTCTAGAACACCCTTCTGGTGCCTCTTTTCACAAGATAGACTAAAATACATCAGTACTTATGTAGGAAATTTCTTTACATGTTCCTTTGTGTTACCTATGGATGCATTTCTCTAGCATAGCTCAGCACTTTATTCTCTCAGTATGCAGTGGTTCACACTTGTCTGCCTTTCCCCAGTTATGCACATTTGCTTTTAGTGGAATGGCTTTCTGGGTCTGAGGTGTTTGTAAATAAATGTTTTTCTAAGAAGCACAAAAAGCAATATCTGGTGTATGATTCCAGCTCCCTACTTGTCTTTGTTATGCCATATTGCAAATCTAATGCATACACTCCATAACACCAAACTACCTTCAATGTCCTATCACAGTGTACTCCCAAAAGCGTACGACAAACATAATGCTAATCAGAGTGCTTGGCAATAGCGCCAGGACTATGAAGCTCTGCATAAATACAACAGTTCAATACAATAAAATGCACGGAAATACAGTTTTGAAAGAGAAGCAGTCTCAGGCCTTTGGAAGCAAATAGTAGACTTGAGTTCTTTTAAACTGTATTTTTATGATTTATTATATTTGTAAGTCAGCCAATCTAAGGATTAAAAATAGAAAACAATATATACGCTTAGGAATGTAAAACAGCACAAACAGCATGTCATGTAATGAAAACAGCTCCTCTATGGGTTAGCTCCCCGCAAACAAGTCACCTGCATAGACTGGCCAGAAATGGTCTCAGAAAAACATTAATGAATATGACGTTTGGTGAGGTGGTCTGCATGTGTTAAGAGGTCCATGGCACATGTTGAAATTAATGTAATGCACTGAAATGAATATATAACCTCCAATACAATTAATTTGATACATGTTAAAACAAATATAATATATTCTGACATTAACAAAATATATGTTGAAAAGAACATGACTGGTGCTGAAAAGATATGGCCCACTCTGAAATTAATTAAATGTATAAAAATAGATATGTGTCACTGTAAAATTAATATGACACACAAGGAAATGAATACTAGTCTTGCTTAAATTATTAAAATCCATGTTAAAACCAATGTGACATACATTGAAATTTATATGGCATATGTTGGAGTGAATATGATATGTGCCAGGACAAGGAAATGACTAACCTGAATTGTTCCTGAAGTCTACAGGAGCGAATCCGATACCATAAATCCCCCTGAAGGCTGGCACTATGCACACTGCGCTGACAACTGTGCACAGGGAGTAGCCCCAAAGGGAAAGGGGATCGAGAAAGAGAAAAAGAGAAGAGTTGTCCAACCTCTACAAATCGGGTGGGTGTCATCTGAATTGCTTGGTCGCTGATCTCCAAGGTCACACCCTTAGTGGAGCTCAGGATCCCTTCTTATAAAAGACAGTAGAGGAAAAGTTACACTCCCTAATGACTACCCTGTCCCTGGAGAAGTGTGGCTCACTGGTTAGAGGAGGCAGACCTGGAAGCAGAGCTCAGCCCGGGACCAGGGTTCAATTCCCGGCTCGGCGGGGTCTTGAGTCCTAAAATGTCCATGGACTCGACAATTCTCGCTCCGGTGCCTACTCGATTCACGGGTTCACACTCTGCGACTCTGGGCAATAGCTTGCTTAATCTCCACAACGGCCCCTCGCGGTGGGATGCCTGGCTTTCACCTTGCGGATACCCTGCCCGGGTTATCTCACAGGGGAATACCAGGACGAGTTCCCTAAGCAAGCGCTTAGAAACCGCTTGGTGATTTGCGCTATATAAATTCCTCTACATTTACATTTACATTCCTCTACCCTGTCCCACCAAATTCCACCCGATCTCCAGTTCACTTCCCGGCTGTGTACCTTGTCTCTATGAGGGATGGAGTGTTGAGCTCCTAATAACTTCTTCTGTAGCGTTTTGTCATTAAGTAGCATAGCTGCTAATTATGTATCTCCCTCCCAAAATGAGGGTTTGTGGTTTTGTTATTGCCTAAGGTGAATTAGCCACAGGGTTAGTTAACCAATAGCAAACAAGTTTGTGTTCCTTTTTATTCAGTTACCTCTTTTGTTTGGCTTTTCACCGTGTCTTGCCGGTTCTTAAAATTCAGAGGGCCACCTTGCCTTCAGGGTTCTCTTAGTTCTTCCCGTCTGGCTTAATTGCTGTTGCCTTTTCATTGTGAATGTCTTTGACTGCTTCTCTAACCTCAATACTTAAAAAATTCCAACAAGCCTTTTTTCAGTTGCTGTGCTGTTTTTCCTGGTTAGCACAAGAGGTATTTGCCTTACTGTGCAAGTAATGACTGTGTCAATAGTGTGTTTTGCAGGTGATCACCTTGAGCAGAAAATGACGTGTTGTCAAGCCCTAAAAAAAAAAACAGGACCTCGGGACGAACATAATCTTTTTTTGGGAAGTCTGAAAGCCAAACAGCTGGCACATGCAGGGTTGTGTCTCTTATACAAGATCGTGTGGTTGGTAGCCCCTCCCCAAGACCATGTGAGTAGGCAGGGGTTCCAGGAACTGTAGCAAGGAGGCAAAAATGAAAACGGCAATAGCTGTAGGAAGGGGGCAAAAATTAAAAGGCAATGACTGTGGGGTCATGGAGCAGAAGCATGGGGAAGGAAGTGAGAGGGTCATGCTAACGGGAGGAAGAGGGGGGATTGGAACTGGAGTTACAGGGTACGTACCAGGCAGCATGAACAGGGCAGGCGGAGTTGGACACAACAATATGAATTGAAATTAAAAATTAAAAACGTTGAAATGAACATGACAGTTGCTAAAATCAAGATGATATTTGTTGACATGATTATGATATATGCTAAAATTAATAAAGGTCCATCTTCAAACAAATATGAGATTGTTGGAGGGTGGCCAGATACCACAACCAAACCATTACATAATGTTCAGTTATGGAGAGTTTTAGTGTATAATTTCTTTGCCTGATTTTTCCTAGTCCAAACATCACTAGAGACTCACCCAGGTTGGTTGTTGGTGGTGGTGGTGCCACTCGGAAGGCGAGTTGTCTTATATAAGTCTATAAATCATGAATGTTTTCTTTGCTTCACTTTCCTTTAATTCTTTTATTTCTTATTTTTCTTGCTAGAATCCTCAGTTTCATTTTTGTTTATATTCTATTTACAAATGTTTCCCTTTTTCTGTTTTACTATCTGCGGTTTGTCAAGGCCCTATGAGTACCTTTGCCTATCCTGTTGCAAACCACGATCCCGCCCCCCCCCCCTATTTCCTTGAGGTTTAATTTAATGATCCAGCATCTCCTGACAACCCCATCCTGTGTTCCCCATTTTTGATTTAGATCCTCCTCTATTCTGCGTTTTGTTTCACTTTCTATTTGTTCCCATTACTGTTCATGTGCAGCTTGGAAACCAGGCAGAATGTGGGAGACCCAAGCGAGGGAAAGCGACTACAGGGTCCTCTCATCAGAGAGGTGCACTGAATAAATAAGGCCTATGTTGATATGAATCACATGCATCAAAACAAATATGACCTAGTTCAGTCCTTGATGTTGCTTTGTTGTGGTATGTTTGGCTACATGACTGTTGTAGGAGTGGGACGACACAGGATCCTTTTCATCAGTTAAGTGCACTCCCAGATTTTATAAAGTGGCTGATCAACGTGCTACTCTTTTCTTTGGCGCTAGCAAGGCTGTAAATAGATTACGTATGATGAGAAATGGATCTCTAATTAGTCTATGGGCCTTGTTACTTAGTTATTTATTTATTTTATTTTAAGGTTTTATAGAGCGCGAACCAGACCCGTGAGGGTATCAGAGCGCTTTACAGGTATACAAGAGGGAGAGAAGGGGAGGATATCAAAGGGATACAAGAGTTATGTACATTATGTAGGAAAAAAAACCAATCAAACCAGGCAGTCTCAAGTTCGGGATAAATTTTGGGATAAAATGAGGTAGAGTTAATATACAGGTAGAGTTATTATACAAGAGAGTAGGTAGTCTCAGCCCAGAGGGTCGGGAGGTATTATCCGGGAAAGTCAAGGATAAAGCTGTCATAGCGGGTGGTGCAAGGTCATATAGTAGATTGAAATGCGGTCATTAGGTAAGGAATTTGGAAGTCTTCTGGCAGCGCTGCCACCACTCTGTCTGCAGAAGAGCCATCAAGGCTGTGATGCGGCTGCCCGCCGGCTTTAGAGTTGAATCCAGGTCGGGCGGTAAGTGCTACGGCGATCTCATGGCGGTGGGCTGATAGGCTCATAGGAGAGCATAACATGCAGCCTGCTGCTGAGACAGGACTGACTGCATGTTCCTGCATGTAATGTAATTCAGTACTTGTAGAGCGCGACTGTCACTGCGCGAGGAGTATCCTGGCGCTATCCTGGCGCATAGTGTGGCATGCATGCCTCACTGTGCAGGAATGCGGGGGGCAATTACAAAGGGGCACAACATGTGCCCCCTGCATGCACCACCAGACCCAGATACGGCAGGGGTCACTGTTAGGGCCTCCATAATTGCCTTTTTGCCACCGTTTTCTTCGTGGGTTTACGGTCATGAAAAGGGCGGTGAAAAGACACCTTGTAATATGCTCGGCGGTGCCGGCATATTCATGCCAGTTGCAGACCACCGGCCCAGTGGGATCCTTGATCCCAGCGGAGCCCACGAGTCTTGTGGCAGACCGGCCACCACACTCAGAATACTGCAGGAGGACCCACAATGTGTCAGACCGCCCTATGTGTTTTTGGTCTTGATGTTTTTTTCTCCATTTGCTTTCACTTTTCTACATGTACGTGGTAATACTTGGCCCGTTAATATCAGATAGACAAAACAACATTTTGTGAACACACCACTACCCTACTCAGTATTGGATATCACAATAGAACACCCAAATCTTTATATGCTAGGAGTCCTATAACTCTGGTGCAAAAAAACACTGGGTGAATTCACCTTACCTTTTTGGATGATATTTTGTACAATTCATTGCAGAGACGTGGCTTGTTGGTCTTTCGAATTATGCTTTTTCACCAAGCATGCATCTCATTTTAAGAATATCATGAGATGCCAGCAAGAGACTGGTTCACGCAGAAAAAAATAAATCTTGTGTTACTGTTTTAGGTGTGGTATCTTCTTGGGTAAAAATATGTTAAATACAATTTTATAAAGTGAAATTTTGAGACGTCATACATTTTTCAATATTAAGATGTTCCCGGGTGGGGTGCTCTAAAAATTTGAAGTGCTCAATTGCAACCTGCTCGTCACCATGGCAACACAGGATCCAGGCTATACCTTGATGTCATATTCAAACCAAAGGACTTCATATCAGTCAAAAAAGATAAGACATCGATCACCATATTCAACCTAAACGTCTCAACATCGCCACTAGCAGCAATACCTAATGACATCTCCTAAATAGGCCATTGAAGAATTTCAACAGTGACACATTCCAGGCAGAATTCCTGGCAATGCAGCCCCTTAATCAGCTGATGCCTGTAAATGAAAGCCTCAACTCAAACCCTTTAGACGGAGGCAAGATATTAGCTGCCTCAAATTGAATATACATATTCAAAAACAGAAAATCCAAATTCTAGAATGTCAGTGGAGGAAAATACATGATCAGACAGACAAAACTCTGTTACAAAGATAATACATAATATGCAAGCCTACCAATACAAAGAAAACTAGAAACCTCACTACTCCTAGCACAATTCAAATGCCACCAACTTAAACAAATAACTATTCATAATTACTGTCAAATTCAGAAAAACAAACTGCACCCTAGACAATTCCCAAACTCCAAAGAACTGTGCAACTTTTTTGCAGAACACATATCTAAAAAATGCAACATTTTTGAAACATCTTCCAAACTATGACAACCAGCAACCATACTTTGTCAAATCAGCTAAATTGGGACCACAATAATACACATATAATATTATGCATATACAAGCTACAACTCATAAAATAATAATCAATACCTTAAAACAAGCAGTGGCAAAGACAATAGGACTGGCTTACATTGTGAATACTCACTAAAACATTTAAAAACCTCTGCACAATATTGTTCCTGTGTACAATTCATCTGTGAAGTAAAGCATTTAATGTGTGATACCTAAACGTCCATTTGGGATGGTTAAAATGGCCCCTCACGCATTGTAATGAAAGCACTCCATTACAGACAGACTGATACAACAAACATCCAGTAGAACATAGTGAGAGAGTACTAATCTTCTGACTAAAGTCAAATTACATTATATATATGTGCAAAGAATGTGTAACAAAAGGTCTTACAAACAGCTGAGCTATCACATTCAACCCAAAAATTCAGCATCACTAGACCACCTGCCGACCTGTGCCCCACACATTCTCTAGATCATTCTCAAAGAGCCATCCTCAGCCATACAAGCCACAGCAATAATACATGAATCATTATAAGCCAGAGAAATCTGCAGTGAATTAAGAAATGTCCTACACCAAGCCAATCCTCAAAATGCAAGGATCAAACAAATTATAAACCTAAATCAAACTGATCAATTCTGGATGAGAAAGTAAAAGCAGCATTCGTTCAGATCTCAGATTTCCTGGAGAAAAATAGCCTGATAAAAACATATTTGTGATTTGTTAGAGAAACTGAATCAGCATTAATTACAACCTGGGATGTCCACAAGATCTCAGCAGACTCCAGGGCAGTAGCAGAACTCCTCTTACTGGACCTCTAAGTAGCTTTGGACACTGTGGATGACGAACTCCTATTCAAAAGAATAAAAGATGTAGGAATACAGAGCACCACTCTAAAATTAATTTCAGCCCTACCTCACAGATAGATCTCAACTTGCATCTCTGGGTCCATAATTATCATCCCGTTCCCTTAAAGGGATGGTGTACGCCAAGGCTCAAACACCTATGTATCCTCAGCCCTTCTCCCACATCTTTATACTTACAAGATACAATTACCCTGATGACACCCACCTTATTCTTCAACTAGAGAAACTGTCAAACCATGAGACATCAGGGCTTATGAAATGCATACAAACAGGTGAGGGCTAAATGCTGCCAAACTATCTGAAATGCAATCCATCCAAAACTGAGATCTTAACTTTTGAAAACTGGAACGCCGTCACAATTCTTTCTGTAATCTGTGGCCCAATAAGGTGTTTTGAATGGTAGATTACACAGGCTCCTTCAAGTGGTTCAGACTCCATATATAACAATATCAGCATAGAGAGGCAACTACCTCTTATACTTTCTGCAACACACACCCTTATGCACCTTTGAAGACCTAAACAACATTTCTGCCCGTCTTCCAATCTTCACTTCCTGCACCTAGTACTTTTCCACACAGGCCAATCTATGAGAAATATGTTCAGGAAGTAAGAAAAGAAGGAAGGAAGTACTTTTGAGCTCAATAGGGGTATGTAAAAAGCTGTGTAAATATGAATATAATACAATAAAAACATAACTACACATGCCTTAGTGCAGAGATTTAATCTAAAGCATGTTGCATATAGCAAAACAGCCTTTCCACAGGTTGGATCTATTATGAGGAACTGAAGCACCCATTTACTGCTAATGCTACAGACCCTGCCCCAGGAGTTTTTATTCACCCAGAGACAGGATGCCATGCAAAATGTCAGTTAGGAATGGTGGTGAGGTTGAGGATTTGATGGTAGAATCAGATTTGACTGGCCTAATTGTTTTTTTTTAATCAAATCTAGTGTATAGCAGGGGCATAGTAGAATTATAAGCTTGTGTATTAGAAGAATTTTCACAGTGATTCCTGCTCTAATGAGGGTAAAACCTTAAACCCTGAAAAAACAGAGCAGTGAGCAATAAGATATATAGGTAAGTATCAAACTGAAATAACACAAGGAAGGGCAATTGTTCCTAATTTCCTGCCATGTTCTGCACTGTCTGCTTGCACAACAGTGCACAACACTGTGATTGGTGCTACACAGGCTGACTGCATTTACAGGAACCTGGTACTTAATTCATATGTGAGTAGCTAGTATCTTCTACTAAGAGACTTCTTAAAAGGCTCAACAGGCAGATAGCTTTCATGTGACTAAACACTTGACCACATATTTAAGCACCCTTATAAGTGACTGAGCAGGAAGGGATGAGTAAGGAATTAGGGCCAGAAGGTCTAAGGGCAGACAGGGCATACTGCACCTGAATTGTAACAAATAGGGTCTTTAGATGAACAAATTAACAAATCTATGCAATAGGTGGAACTGCTTATGGTGACAACTTCTAAAGGGATAACCAATAATGGACACACAATATAGAAATGTCCCACATGTCAGGAAACCCCTTAAAGGTACACCTGATCCATGGCACCTACGGCACTTTCAAAGAACTGTACACTAGCAGTCCCTAATCCCTAACCTCTAGTCCCTAAAAACACAATACCCCTTCCATCAGACTATAGCCACATGAGGGGCGAATTAATGAAAAGTTGGGACTACTAGATTTCTTAAACTGTCACAACAATGCTACCACTTTTCAGTAACACAACACAATATATGGAGACATGCATTGTCAGCAATGTATATATTAATACCATTTCCAATATTTCTACTAGTGCAGTCTGAGTCTGATTATTACCTTTAACCAGATTGAAACACACCACAGGACCAAGTGACAAATGTCCATCAAACAAAAGTCTCTAGACACAACCTTAAGTCTTCTAAACTGAGGAAATCTCTCCCAGAGTCACTATTTTTGGAACCTGTTGACATAGGATGACAAAGGCAAAATCAACTGGTGGGCTCATGTTGGGTCCTTCCACTATCCCGCCAGCCCCCAGAGCCATTAGAAATCAGTTATCGTGTGCCTGGCTGTCCTGTACACCACTTTGGGTCAAAAGACACAGTTTATGGCAGACTCAGAGCACTTTTTCCTTTTTGGCAATAGATCCATCTGGGTGTAGGAGACCCATTTACTAGGTGCCGTGCCGTGAGTGAGCACAAGGCCACAGAACAAAGCATGTTCCACTCACCACCTGGCTTCTTCCTCCAGCATCAATGCCAGCTCTAATTATTGACTTCTGCCCGTGTGGTGATGCAAAATTCGAAGGTACGGCCCTATTTTAAAGTGGGCTCCGAATCCATCATAGATAATGGAAGTTGCCATCTTCTCAATCTTAGGTAATGGGAGTTGCCATTTCCTCCATTTATGCAAAATAACTGTTATGTCTGCCATTTACGCAGATGTCGTCTTAATGTATCTTTCTCAGAAATGTGAAAGTGTCAAGTCATTCAGTCTAATGACACAAATATAACACCTGATGCAAAATCAGTCTGGGACAAGTGTCTACTTATCACCATATCAAGGTCAAATAAAAACAAATACACACATACATAGTGTAGTCTAAATTGAAGTCATTTCACCATATATGTTCATAAGGAAATGTCTGGGATGCACACCTTGATGCTCATAATCTATGTCAGACATTCCTAAACTTTTGTCAGGAATTCCAATCTCTGATAAGATTTAGTATATAGGGGCAACCACTTGATCACTTCTCAAAAGCAATCCTTTGCCCAGATTATTGCATGAGATTGTGTCAGAGATGTCCGTTCTTGGAACACGGCGACCGGGAATCAACGGAGGAGGGACTTCGACTAACAGATTGAACCTAACGCTACCCGTGAAGAGTTCTATACCTACACACAGAACGCGCTACTCCTGCAGTCGGGTCCCCTCCCGGTACAGCTATTCACGCACTCGTGTATAGTCATCGTCGAATACAGACATGCAACATTTTGTGTGCTCAAATATAAATTAGCGGTGTTAAAGACACTCCTGAACCCGGAACCAGGGTTGATCGAATAAATATATTGGCAGACTCGCCAATATCTTACCAGGACAAGCCATTTCTTCGCGCAGAGTATTCACGCATCTAACCGTGGATGCCCGAATGCTATCCACTAGCCCTGAAGAGTCGTGTTGACTCCACTTTAACACGATGAAACACGTGTCGGCTGAGCTTGGATCCAATTAAAACATCATTGAAAAGGAATTTGAACAAACAGATCTGCTGCTTTCTTTCAATTGTATCAATACCAATTGTTGTTTTGTCTAAACTTTACACTGTTTTTTGTGGCTGCGAGAGCATTCCTAAACTTTTGTCAGGAATTCCAATCTCTGATAAGATTTAGTATATAGGGGCAACCACTTGATCACTTCTCAAAAGCAATCCTTTGCCCAGATTATTGCATGAGATTGTGTCAGAGATGATCTCATCTACTGTTGTAATACATGCTTTTATTCAAGTGTTTATTCAGTGTGTGTGTGAGAGATCATGAATAACAAAATAGTCTTGTTTCTGTTACCCTGGTGCCACTGATCACATTGCAGGGATTGGTGCTAACCCAAAAGCAACAACTCTACTCCAACAATGTATTGGGTGGAGTTCTGTGGGGCTTCAACAAAATGCCTTTCACATTCAGTGCTGGTACACTGAACTGAGTCCTACCATGTCACCCATGGGTAGGAAAGCAAACCTTGTAGAACTATGCCAGAGTTGTAGTTCATGCAACAGTGGAACACCAGTTGTTGCTCAGCTCTCCTGGTCCTCTTGGATATGGGTTGGGGACCAGGAGAAGCATGAGCAGTCAGGATGGTTTAGAGGGAAGAAAGTGGGAGTGTCACCCTTCACTAAAGAGTCCTCCGGGCCGAACTGCTACACTCAGGACCCATTGCCTCTTGGCCAATTGCAGACTTACTGTGTACCCAGCAAGAGTCAGGGACTCCACCTCTATTGGTACCCTCTACAGGTTCAGTCCACATAGGTTTGAGTGAAACCTCTCCTTCATGATCTCCAGCAAATGAACCCTCTAATGTCCTCCAAAGGAAGTGGGGAGATCCAGTGCAATTGTCTTTGGGGACAAGTGTCCAACAGATTCCAGGAAAGTGGAAGCTCAAAGTATCCCAACATTGAACAAGAGATGTATCCACCCAGTGTTCCTCTGTCCTCTTCTTCTACAGTTCCCTGTGAAACTCAGAGTTCTCCTCTAGTGCTGGGGCTTAAAAGTAGAAGGTGAGAGTTCTAGAATGTAGCATCTCTGCCTAATCCAATGTAGCCACACAATCCCTCCACCTGACCCATTGCCCTGCACAGCATCTTGGGATTTTCCAAAATGGTGACTTTAGGTTTTGGTTAGTTACAGCTTTCCCAGAACCTGCAGCTCCATCTGCTAACTGGCAGGGCTGATGGGTTATTTCCTTACAAAACATCAAAAGAATGCCCTCAATGTGGGGGGTGTCTGAGGTCTGGTTGCACCACTTCTATTGTCGGAGAAGGAGCATGCCCAGGCTTGTTAGCAAGTATGAGTCAATTAGCTCAAGAAGATTTCTCCCTCATCCTCCTCCTCTCCCAGTACCAATCTAATCCACCAAATAGACCTATTGATTAGGATGAGACTTTGATCACCCACTGGACAGCAGAGTAATTAACATGGCCAGCAGTGTAGGTCAAAGCCAGAATCTCTTTCAGGGCAGACTCAGAAAAACAGAGTAAAGTTTATTAAGGAGTGCAAATATGGCCTAAATAATATTTTATGTGCTTTTGGGACCTTTTTAAACATATAAAAAGAGATTTTAATCTTTTCAGTATGTTGAGCCAATGCAAATTTGAGGTTATGGTGTATCTTTCACTCACATTGTGAATATAAAACAGTGCTAAAGAATTACAGTGAAGCCATACAGACTTATAGTAAGGCACTACGGAATAACACTAGAGTCAAAAAGAAATGGAGCTATTTCTTTCTGGATGCCCAATTATATAGCAAGGCTAGCCCAGGCCATAACCAGTTTGTTTAAGTTCTCATCTGCGAAGAGGTACTTATGCGCAGATAGAAGGCTGAGTTAAAAATTATTCCCACTCCCTCAGCCTTCACGTGTGCACTTGCAGGTTCAGATATGTTAACGTTTAACTAGAGCAGAGCCTCATACCCTATCTGCATAGCATCAGACTTCATTTTAAAAGGTGGGCAGTGACATTAGCAATGAAAGCCATTTTACAAAAGCTTACAGTGAGTGAGACTGAAGGCCTGATTTAGATCTTGGCAGATCTGGTCCTGCCATCACTTTTCTATCAGTTTATCCATCCTTCTACTAGGTGGCCCTGCCTCTCAATTTAGATGCTAGTGGGTCTATGAACAATAGTCTGTCCGAGTCCCACTGTCTCTGCTAGAATTTTCCTCCCACATCGGTGGCGTCAAAGTAAAAAGTGGCTGTCGGAGGGAGTTCAGCCAATATTTCCGCCAGCCAAATCACAATGTAATTGTGGTGGGTAAACCTCCACACCTCAGTTGGTGGTTTTGAAATGATAAAAGGTGGAAACGTATTTTTTTTCTTTTGTCCACTTCCCTTTCCATCATGAACCCGATTGTTCAATTCCTTCCTTTGCTGCTGCTGCTTGACCTCGAAGCAAATCAACCCCGTTGTCGCTGGAATCTAAAGTAAGCTTCTTTCTAACTTGTTTTCTTTTGAAATGTCTATTTACAGTTGCTTTGGACTGGTACATTTTAAAATTACCCTTACAAGCATTTTTTTTCTAATGTGCAATGCATATATGTGTAATGTTAGCATTTAAGAAATGTAAAGAAACACACCTGTATTAACTTTTGAATTTTTTTGCAAATTTGGTGAAGGTTTCCATCATGATAGTGGACACTTATACAAACTTTGACATTTATAAAAATTAATAATGTGTTCATACAGGTGTGTTTAAATATTTTTCATAAACTATCACATTATAAACATATTCATTAAACATTTTTAAAATAATTTAAATGTAACGTATATCAGTAAGTGCACTAGCCAAGGTAAAAAAAATGTTTTAAATCAATGTTAGTTCTAAACTTTAATCATATTTATTCATTTATGTAATATTTCCCCTTCCCTAGTGCATTTTCTGTACTTTATTAAATCTTATTTATTTTTCATTTTAAAGTGTAATGCATATGTGTTTACTTTTACACTCATTCAGTTAAAATAAAGACATCTATATTAACACTTAAAAATAAATATTTCAATTGTTTGTTTGGTGTAAGTGTCCATTATCATGATGAATGCTTCTACCAAAATTAGTATGCCCATTATATTTATTTTGTATAATGTTTGGACTTTACAAATATATAATTTAAAAGAATTGTTTGTATTTTCTGTTATAAATGTAAGTAAGAATATTTATTTCACATTTTCATCATTAACATTTTTAGTAATCAATGAATTGTAAATGAATAATAATGTTAGGATAAATTAATCTTTGTATTCATAATTGAGATAATTCTCTGATGAACTACTTTTTCAATTTAAGAAACAAAAGAAAAAACGGTTTTCCACAACAACACCTGACCCTGTGGACCCCTATGTCACCTAACATTAGGGAAATGCAGGATCACTTACACTTCCAGAAGCATATGAAATCCTGGCTGTTATCCAGCAAGGCTGTTGGTCTCTGTCCTATTGCTGTTGTGTCTTACCTGTGACTAGCACTTAGAGCTCCCTTTGGGGGTATCCACATGATTTTGAATTATTTATTACATAACATAACACCTCGTGCCTTTGATTCCTATAACATACCTCCTAATCTTTGTCCAAGGTGTAACCTCCTCAGGAAGGGGCATACATTGGGCACAGAGCAGGCACCTTAAGGACTTTTCTTGGGAGTGGTGGGTTTAGGTTTGGTAGGTGTTAGGGACAGATAAGAGGTGAACTTGGAATGAGGAGTAAGGGTACGAGGGGTGGTGGAGGATTGGCTTTTGGAGGTAGGGGAAGCTGGATTGGGTGATGTGTTTGTGTCTGTATGTTTGGTGATTGCATGTGGGTCTGGTATTTGTTTTGGATGTTTGGATGTGTGTTTTGTGGCTGGTGTTTAATATTCTGGTGAGTATGTGCATTTGCTTTCAGTTGGTGTTGTTTTGTGTGTAAGTGTGCTTTTGTGTGAGTGTATTGATTTTGATGAATGTGTTGTGGTGGTTGGTGTGGTTGTGGTGCTTGTAGGCGTTTGTGGTGATTGTGGAAGTGGTGGTGTTTGTGGTGTTTGTGGGTGTGGTGGTGCTTGTGGAGTATGTGGGGGTGATTGTGGAGGTGGTGGATGTGGTGGTGGTTGTGGTGGTGGTTGTGGTGGTGTGGGTATTGTACTTTTGTTGCTGGTGGGTGCAGTTTCAATAGTGTTTGCATGTTGTTTGTGTATTTTGTGTTTTTTGTGTGTATTTGTTTATGTGTGTGTGTTTGTGATTGTACTGCTTGTATCTGCTGGAGTGGATGCCTGCAAAGAAGTGGGTGAGCTTGGGATTGAGGTGGGAGTTTGGATTTGGGTTGAGGATGGGACCTGAATTGGAGCAGAATGTTGGGCAATTTCTGCATGCCAGACTTTGAACTGTGAATGGCATCCAGAAATACAATAATTTGTTGCTTTGGGCAGCTTAGCCCCTGGATGCCTTTCACTATCACACTCTGGCCTACAGAGGTGCTGAGTTACAGATCAATAGCCTCCTCACTCAGCGCAGCCGGAGTGAGAGGGGCAGGGGGTGAAGTGTCTGTCGCAAAGGAGACCCCAGCCCTTTTAGGGGTTTTGGTTTGGCCAACTGGGCTGTCAACAGGGAGGGCGAAGATGTGTCTCTGGGTGATGGACAAGGATGAGGTTGTTACAGGTTCGGTAGGGTCCACCACCAATAGGGACTGGTCACTTGTGGCGGCCTCCAATGAATATGACAATGTGGTGGCCTCCGTTCCAATCCCCTCACCCTCCATGCCACTCTGTCCATCAGTGTCTGATGTTTCACCACCGAAACACAGTGGCCAGCTGCTTCCCCACCTTCTTGGCCAATATTTCCTTTGCTTGCTCTTGGAGAGGTAAACATCCTTTACAATGCGGTCAAAACACCGCGGTGCCATTACGACGCATCTTTTACAACGCAAGTCGTTACCACGACTTGCGCTGGAGGGCGCTCTAGACTAAGTAATAGTAGATTTACTATTCCAACACCTTCCCTACTGTACGTAGGCTGGAGTTGGAATAGTAAATCTTACTATTCCTAAGTCCAGCACCCTACAGCGCAAGTCGTGGTAACGACTTGCGTTGTAAAAGATGCGTTGTGATGTACCGCGATCATTTTGATCATACATCCTCCACGATGTTGTAAAGACATATATATATATATACAATAGTTTAATTGTATTTCCTAAAACATTTTCTAAATTTTTATATTTCACCTGCTTCAAGGCTTATAAACCATGATCTATTTTTATCTTTATCTCCTGGATCCTTCAGAAACCATTTGGTCACAGTTCTGCAATTTACTATTACTGCTCCTAATTTATTTTTGATCACTTTTCTAACTACTTTCATTTCACTCTAGGAACTGTTTTACACTTCTGAATGGTGCTGATTTGTTGTTTTGAATAGTGAACCTATGTTATTAAAATGTCAAATAAAACAAATGTCCTTTTGTACATCATATGTATGAGGCAAAAAAGCTAATTTTTTATTAAAAATATGAATCAATGAGTGTCACTATTTACTGCAATGTTGTACCAATATTTGTATAAACTGAAAGCCAGGTTTTTTTTGTTTGGGCATTTCACATTGGTAAACTTACTTTAGTAAGTATTTTTTAAATCTTCAAATATTTTTTTGATTCAGTACTTAAGTTTATTATTAATGTATCATGCCATAAATATTTAACTATGCTGCTGAAGAAATGCAAATATATATTTTGTAGTTTTAAAGTACTTCTACAGCATAAGTTTATACATAGGTTGATACATTTATAATCAACTTTATTACAGATCTAAATGTTTTAGAATTTTTCTCTAAAATATCTTATTTTACTTTTAGTTTGTTTTATCATTGTAAAAATTAAAAAATATGTATATTTAAAGTCAAGTCAAATGATCTTTATTCGGACATATAAAACATCCATAAAAGTACAGGGTAACACACAATCCAATAATAAATTATTAAAAACAGTATAGAACAGTTAAAATAACAATTGATTGTGAAAGTGCAAAGTGCAAAAATATTGAAATGCATATGCGAGCCACTGCCAAATCATCACAGGGAAAGAAAGATTAAATTTCAAGGCATATTCATAGTTGTGCGGGAACGAGTGGCTGATAACAGGAAGCAACTTGTTTTAAAAATAATTTCATCACAATTTAAAAGTAATATTTCCTTAAATGCTAGGTTGAAGTCCAAATCAAATCAAAAATAGTCTTTATTCGATATTTTTCAATCATGAAAGACATTTACAATACAAATTCGCCCCCCACCCCATAGATAATAAGATCCACATTTGGTCAATCGTTACCACTATATCTAAAAAGAGCTTACTAGCTCATACATGATTACAAAAGAATTAAATAATTAAATATCACATTTAAAAACGTTAAAAAACAGTATTAAAAGGATAATTCATTCATTGCTAGGAAAATCAGTTTCTCAATACACTTTACATAATCAGATAGCAGCATATAACAGCATATAACAGCAGGCCTTGGGGTTATTCCGAACTCATTTTACGGGCACAAATTATCCACATCCAGTGTAAAAATGTTGACATGGCTATAACAACTAGCTGAGAAGTATCAGTTCTTAAGATCCTAATTGCCTCACTAGCAGTTTTGATGCCTAACTGCACACAAATTGGTTTAAGCCACGACTTTCTTGGCACATTGTATCCAGGGCAGGCAAACAGTACATGCCCTATGTTTTCCCTTTGGTCGGGGCAAAAGGGACACACCGAACTTTGATTGCCACTCCATTTTACAGTTAATGTATTTAGTGGTAGTGTCCCCACCCTCATTTGGTGATACTTCTTCCGGTCCCCTGGAATAGTAATCCAGTCCCAATAGGGTTCTAGGGCCGGAGCATGCTTGAGCTCTAAGAAGTCGGTAGTAAATGATAATTCAGTATGACGTCCAAATGTCTTGAGCTCAACCATGTTCCAATACAGATCACGAAGTATTTTCTTAGGTTGGAAGACATTCCCCACAGGGTCATCCCATAGTGCAGATAGGCCCATAGCCATGTAGGTTATTTTAACCTCCCTCATCCACTGGATTTTGTGGGACTTATCCGAGTCTCTAACCTCGAGGAAGCCCTGGGCATACTGCAGGAGTTCCGGGGTTACCCATAATCTCCTCCAGTAGGCAACTGATCTATATTTTGCCATATCCTCGAAGCTACGAGCTCCCAGATCGTAGTGGAGAGGTATCAAGGGGGTGGATACTGGTAAGCCAGTGATATTACGAAAAAATTTATTTTGGGCGACCGTCAACTTAGTGAGGGTGCTGGTCCCCCAGAGTTCTGCCCCATAAAGGACCGCTGCTCCCACCTTAGCATTGTGAATCTTTAAAACAGGAGTAATAGGCCTAGTATGTGATGAATAGAATTCCTTGGTGAGTGCTCCTGCCAATTGCGCGTGCCTCGTAACCAGCAGATTGGTGTGCTGCTTCCAGTCTAATTTGTAGGACAGGGTGATGCCCAAGTAATTAAAGACTTGGGTCTGTTCAAGCTGGACCCCATCCATGACCACCTTCCCTCTGACGTATTTCCGTTTATGCAGAACCATGAATTTTGTTTTAGCTGTGTTAATAACAAGGCCATGATCTGCACAAAACACTTCAAAGACATTAATAGTCTTCTGGAGCCCCTGTTGAGTCTTTGATAGTAACAGGGTATCGTCCGCAAACATCAACAGGGGGATCAGTTTTCCGGCCAGCTTGGGTGCGTCGGTCGGTTGTTGTTCAAAGTACCTGATCACCCTGTTGATGTATAGCGAAAAGAGGGTTGTGGCTAGTACACAGCCTTGGCGTACTCCCCTTGCAATGGGAAATTTGTCGGTTACGCTACCCTGGTGGTTCCATCGGACTTGGGCAAAATTATCCTCGTGCAGTCTAATTAAGAGAGATAGAATTTCAGTTGGGATGCCCTGTTCCTGTAAGGCTTTCCACAACTTAGCACGAGGGACCAAGTCAAAAGCTGATTTAAGGTCAACAAAGGCTGCAAACAGCATACCCCCACCAAGTAACACTACCCTCCAGTATATTAAATCAAATCTAAAAACTTGGTCAATGGTGCTAGTATGACAACGAAACCCTGCCTGTAATGGTGACAAGATATCTTGCTCGTCTATCCAAACATGGATTCGCTGCAATACAAGCCTTGCCACTACCTTTTGAATGCATGCAATAAGGCTAATAGGCCTATAATTTCCTGGATCCGAGCTTTCCCCTTTTTTTAAAGATTGGGATAATCTCGGCACCCTTCCAGGTCTCAGGGATAGGTGAGCCCCTTGCAATGCCATTGGCTAGCAGCTGGATATAGGTAGCCCAAAGGTCCTTGTCGTACATGAATAGTTCAGCAGGGACCGAATCCATGCCTGGGGCCCTCGCTTTTGGGATGTTATTCAAAGTTTTTAGGACCTCGGTTTTAGTGAAAGATAGATAGCTAGTACTCAGATTTATATCCAAAGATGCTTCGCAACCATCTTCTTCGATGTCCTCCGAAGCAAACTGGGACGTATAGTGGGAAACCCAAGCATTTGGTGACACATGATTCGTGGGCTCTCCTCTTTTGACCCCCCTTCCCCACGTAATAATGTCCCAGAAAGTGGACATGGATCTTTCTTTGCTGGCTCTCAAGAGGTCATCCCAATAGCCATCATCCCATTCGCTTTTTGCCCTGATTTGTGTTTTCTTGTACATGGCACGGGCATCCTTTATCTTCACTATATCTTTTGTCTTTACTGCATCTGACAAGGCCCTGTAGGCAACCCTGCAGGATTTATCATACCATTGATCCTCCTTCTTTGCTGGCCTACTCTGTTTCTTAGTGACCTTTTTTACAAAGAAGGATTTCAGTTTGCTAAAAAACACATTGTGGATCTTGCTAACGTTAGATACCGGAGCATCATCAACATAATTACTCCTTAGATCTGTAATAGCCTGGGTAGTCAAATCCCTCATAGCTGCAACACTTACTTCATTTGTAACACAGTTTGACCATCTAATACGTCTATAATCATTAGAAAGGGAAATTTGCACATTATCACTTTGTACTTCGTTATTAGATAGATCAAACAGCCTAAATAACAAGACTAATGGGTCATGATCACTTTTGGCCCGCTGCTCTATCCACATATCGATGAGACTAGACCAATTCTCCTTATTGGTAAGAATGTAGTCAATACGACTATGTGATATGCCATTATTAAAGGTAGGGGCACCCAGTGTATCTGAACCAGTTCTTCCATTAGTGGCCCGCAGCCCATGCTCCACACATAAAACTTTTATTTGCAATGCGGCCTCTGACCATTTTTTTATAGGTGGTAAGGACAGCTGAGGGATTTTCCAAATACAGTCTTCTTCCAACGTAAGATCTATATCATAATTATCTAGGGGTTCAAAACAACAATTAAAATCACCTGCAACAATAACGTTGCCATTCAAACAATATTGTTTTAAAAGCATATCTAGTTGTTCAATTGCCTCAGTGGCTTTCCCGCCTGGTAGGCCCCTTAAATAGATGTTAAAGATATAAAGATCTTTACACTGGTGTTGCTGAAGTTTCACTAACAAAATGTCAGGGGTGTTTGTAACCATCTGGGAAACAGAGTACCCTCTGTTTTGTTTTACCCATGTCACCAGTCCCCCCTTTGACCTACCCCGTAGACTCTGAATAGCCGAGATATAAAAATGTAGGTAACCTTGCTTTGGTTCTGGGGTTTCCTGCCAAGTTTCCTGGAGGAGGATTATATCCTTTGTATCCAGGAAGGCTAGCCAATCGAGAGATGTAATTTTACTTTTCAGACCTGCTACATTCCATGACACTAAGGTAAAATGAGCAGCAACATTGACAATAGGTTCTTCCATGTTGGTAATTTGGCTAACCCTATGGTTTTGGGATGAAATATTTTCATTCATGGAATTCTCATTTACCACCAGGTTAAAAGATATTTTAACATTTTCATTAGTATTGTTGTGAGAAACAGGTGGATAATAAAGATCATTATTTCCATATGAACCCTCGAAAATGCTTTGTTGACTTATTAGATTTGTCTGGAGTGTGGAGCTATCATTTTTCGAGGTATTCAGCTGAGCTATAGCAACTCCCACTTGATTTTCACATGGTGGGATAGAACTTACAGTGCTATTTCCCCTCTTAAGTCAATCACACTCATTCAGCCCTGATAAGGTCTCATATCTGTTTCCCAAAGGCCAGCCCCATTTGTTAATTGAAACCATTGTTCCTCGACTGTTTCTTACAGTATCCCATACTGGGCCCGGGGTCTTAGGAAAAGTTACATTTTGTTGTTCGCCATAAAATAATTTTAAAGTGAGGGGAACAACAGTCCCACTTCTTCTTTGTGGCGGAAGTACATTGGTCAACACATTAGGTAAAACAGCCGGATGCGAAAAAGTCACCGCTACACAGTCTCCTTTAAACCGTTTAGGTCTCTTCCCAATCCAGGCAACCCTCTTTGCTGTCTTAATTTCGCCTGCTAGTTGCTGTTTCCCTCCAGGCGCCATCTGCATGTTCCCTGTAAGCCAATGCAGCGCCTTACTGGTCAGTGAAGCTGAAGTTTCCAACTGGCCTGTCACCAAGGGTGGGACATTAGCCAACACCAATACCACAGGAGAAGCTTCTTCTATGAATTGAAGAGAATCTTTTTCTTGGCAAAATACAGGCATAATATTTGGTATTATTAAACCACCGTCTATTGCGTCAGGGTGGTTGTTAGAGCTTAATTGAGCCTGAGCCAGGTGGTTACATGGCATCGAATCACCCCCCTCCATTGTTGTACTCCCAGGATTTTCTTCGGTTGCCTGGGCTGCTTTTGTCACTAGTGTAGCCAACTTATCAACCTCGTCCACTGCTTTAATCTGTATTGCGCCCATTTTTTTTATTTCAGTGGTTAGTTTATCAATCTTAGCGACCAGAGGCTTGATGATAGTTTTAATTTTGGAATCAATCATATCAGCTATCTTAAGAAGCAGATCATCGTCCAAGAAGCATTTGGCACTGTCAGCCCCATACTCCATACTTCTAGCCTTGGTTTTCCCTAGAGGAGATGCCCTTTTCTTCTTTAGACCTGATCGTAGGCCTGTTCGTTTTGGCTGAGTTCTTCTGGTAGTTCTGACAGGTCGAGTTTCCTCTTCAGAGGAGGTGGAGAGGTCATCATCTGTAATTTGGGCACCCATCTCACGATCAGAACTGATATTTTTTACTAAATCATTAGCAATAGGATTTTCCAGGTCAACTGCCAGGGCATTACTTTGGTCGTCATTATCACCAATGTAAGAATTGTTAACTATCTGATCAAAGGGAACATCCAACAGTGGAGTTTCTGCCTGTAAACGTAGTGGAGTTGGACTCAGGAGTTGGAGATCAGGAGACTGACTTAGTCCCAGTGACTGTCTCCTGTTACTGTTTATTTTTGAGACCACTTGGACCAGATAATTGTCCATTGTTTTTGTGGGGATTGGCACTAGTTTTTTTGGCATAATGGACATTCGATAAATAGGTAGACTTGAGAGGGATATATCGAGTCACGAAAGCTACTGGAACATGCAATGGAGAGGAGAAAAGTATGAGGGTCAGTTTTAACTTCCAAATGCAGTAGCAAGTTAGTATATGAATACCTTACTTCAAGTGCAGGGGGTGTGGCCCAGTCCAGTCACGGTCAGTCTCGGACTGTCTAAGACTGTCCGTTCTTTGTCCGGGCTTCGTCCAGGCGCTCCCGCGCGCGGCTCGCGGGGGCGAGAGGCGTTCCTGTCTTTTAGCGCCCCTCCGGGCGCTCTGGTGGCGTCACTCTCGCGCCACGGCCGTCGGGACACCTGGGAAATGGAGTCCCAGGGCGGCGATGGTGCTGGTGGGGCGCGAGAGCGAGGAGCAGCAAGCCGTTCCCCTCATGGCAGGCAGAGGAGGTGCAGAAGTTCAGAGTTGGGCCGTTCCCCTCACGGCAGTCTTGGCGTCTTGGCAGTCTTGGCGTCGGGTAAGTATTGCAAAATAAAAGCGTTCCCAATGAGCGCTTGGCGCTCCTGTCTTTTAGCATGCCTCCGGGCGCTCTGGTGGCGTCACTCTCGCGCCACGGCCGCCGGGACACCTGGGAAATGGAGTCCCAGGGCGGCGATGGTGCTGGTGGGGCGCGAGAGCGAGGAGCAGCAAGCCGTTCCCCTCACGGCAGGCAGAGGAGGTGCAGAAGTTCAGAGTTGGGCCGTTCCCCTCACGGCAGTCTTGGCGTCTTGGCAGTCTTGGCGTCGGGTAAGTATTGCAAAAAAAAGCGTTAGGTTGAAGTCCGTTATTGCATGTTTTTTAAAATAAGGGATTAAATAGAATTTTTAATATCTAGCATAGAAACCACAAAAGAACAAAAAATGCAACAAAGATTGCTTACCACCATGGCTACAGGGGCATTGCATAGACTCTAGATTTTTATTAAAGCCCAGTGGAAAAGATAAGAAAAATCTGATGCTACCATCCCTAAGACGGAAAAGCAAACGTCTGTTCCATCTCCCCAAGTTCTTTGTCAGGTATCTCTGCGGCAAGTTGTTAGACCTTCTATCATGGACCAGGAGGGGAATATAACTTATGATGGTAGGTTTGTTTAACTCAGATATTTCTCGCTCTTTCAGGTATAGATTAAACAGCGCCCCTCTTACCGATTTATGTTGCATTTTTTCAGTGGCCTGACAGGAAGTAAATAGGTGCCCCATACCCACACTTAATAAACTGTTTTTTACCACCCTGAGCCAGGGTATGTCATGTGCCCTGTCGCACTGTAGGCAATCTAGGATTATTTCTTGGGTCAAAGTGGCGGCCTGGTTCCACCATATTTTTAGCCAGAATAATGCTGGTCTCGACCTGATGAAGTCCTCCACATGAAAAAGGTTCAGCTCCCTATGACATATTTAAGTTGGTGCTGAGATAGAAGCCCCCAGGATCTTCCGGCAAAATCTATTTTCTTCAATCTGAATATTGGCGCTATTAGAGTATGCCCATACCTCTGCCCCATAAGTTGCCGTGGGGAGGCATTGGGTTCTATAGATTTGCAGTAAGGGGCTTACTACCTCAGCACGTTGGGGTTGCTGGAGGCTAATTATGGAATTGATTGCCTTAGCTAGTTTGTTCCTCCCGTGAACCACATGAGGCTGCCAGTAACGTGTGTTGGAAAACATTAACCCTAGGTAAGGAAAAGTGCAAGTGCTTTTTAGGGCATCGTTCCCTGTGACGATACGCTGGATGTTATGTCTCTTAGGCCCACACGACATTATATAGGATTTATTAAAATTAGTGAAGAGCCCGAGGTCTGCCATGTGGGAAACAAAACCAGTTATTAAGGTGCGCAGTGCTTTTGGGGTGCGGCCCATAAGAACCGCATCGTCTGCGTATAAGAGGCAAGGAAGTAAAGTGCCATTAATGCTGGGTACATCGCTGGTTAACTTGGACAGAGAACTAAATTCATTTATGTACAAAATAAAAAGCAGGGGGGCCAAGACACAACCTTGTCTGACCCCCCCTACCAATTAAAATGTTCTCAGAAACCTCTCCTTCACTGTTTACTCTCACTCGGGCTTTTAAATCGCTATGCAAATGAGCAAGAAAATGTATGAGAGCTTTATCCAGCCCATAATTCAACAAGGCCACCCATAATCTGGAGCGATTAACAAAATCGAATGCTGAACTTAAATCCATAAAGCCCAAATACAGAGGGGCTTTTTTGGCTATGATGTATTTGCCCATAATGAGATTCAAGTTCAGACATTGCTCCACAGTCCCCACGTTGCTTCTAAAACCTAGCTGACAAGGATGTAAAATCCTATTCTCCTCACCCCAGACCCTTATCTTGTTAAAGATGACTCTGCCCAGAATCTTTAAGGTATTGTCAATTAAAGATATTGGACGATAGCAACTAGAGATAAGTCTGTCACCCTTCTTAAAGATGGGGACAATGATGCTATTAGACCAGGTTTCCGAGGTGGGGGAGTCAGACAGGTTATTAAAAACATTACACAATAGTGGAGACCAGAATTCGGGCTCTGATTTAATTTGATCGATAGATAGCCCATCAGGGCCGAGGGCCTTGTTGCCAGCACTCTGATTTATCGCATCTTCCACCTCCATTTTTGAAAAATTAAGACCCATAACTGGATAAATATCGACTGGTGTACAAGGTGCTGCGTAGATACTAGAGAAGTGATCTTCCCACGTTTTGCTCGATATATTGCAATTAATGCGGGTGATATTTGATCCTATAGACCTCAAAGATTTAACCTCACCCCAAAAACCGGCAACATCTTTTAAGGTTGCTGTTCGGGCAAGAGAATCCCACTTGTCCTTCAGAATTTCTTCTGTCCGAGTTTTGGTGGCTTGGTTATAACATGCTCTTAATGATCTTATTAGGGGCTGGTTTCTAGGTTTTGCTAAAAGTGCCTCCCTTAATTCCTGATTTGCTTTCGAGCAAGTACTGTCAAACCACCGAGGTTCTTTAGCGGATCGTCTGACTGGTTTGGAGATCTCCTCTTTGAAAGCTACGCACAGGCGGGAAAAAGCCACTATAATTTCGGGGCCAGGGACATCAATAGACAAACAAGTGTTGATCAATTGGGGGTGTTTTTTCGAAATACATGCTAAAAGCCCCTTGTTATCAATTCCCTTCCAAACGACTCTAAGTTTGTCAGTTGATACCATTAGATTTGTTGCCCCTATTTCTTGTCGCTTGTCCAGTTTTTTTTACAGAGTTAAAAGTAGTCAAAATTGGATTGTGATCACTATATATGGTACTGGGAACGTCTGCACTAGCTAAACAATCCACAAGTTGAGAGGAAACAAAAACATAATCTATGGTAGAAGAGCTCCCACGTCCTATATATGTTGGCAGGGGCCGTTCACCCATAGTGCTGCGAGCTGTCTCCATGACATCAACTAAGTCACGGGTAGCTATATGATTAAGCAATTCCTCCCCTCTCTTACAAGATGGCACCCTTCTAAAAGGGTCAACTGAATTAGAATTGCACTTGTGGATGTGAGCGTTGAAGTCGCCACCCAGTAAGATCCCATCAATTTTGCCATAAATTTGTCCTTCCACAATTTTGTCAATAAAATCAAATAACCTTATAAAATTATTATTGGGTTGGGATAAGAAATCATTATTATAAAAATTAATTAAACATAGCTTAATTCGACCTAGATAGATGATAGCCTGGAAATTATCATCATGAGTGTCCACAATCTTGGTGTGTCCACCTGCGGTGATTTTTACCCATAAAGATAAGCCTCCACTGGGTCGGCCCACCGCCGGGCATGGTACAATTTGATTATGGCAAGTATACCCATCAAAAAGAAGACTACTAGTACACCAAGTTTCCTGAAACATTAAGATGTCAAAAGTTTTTATCCAATCAGGCCAATCGGAAGATGCCATCTTTGTTTTTAACCCAGCAATATTCCAACTTAATACAGTGAAACCAGCGTCTAGAATGACGGGAGAGGGAATAGGTTCATCTGTATTTAGACTCCCAGGTGGTGTAACCTCCACATGAATCTTCGGTGTGATGGATGTGGTACTAGCATTATTAATGGGCTGGGGAACACTAACTAGGGCTGTAGGGCTTCCAGTAGCAAGTGGGTCATCTGTTGATGGTCAACCCTGGTACTGCAGATTCGATAAAGCACTGAATCTATTTGATAAGGGAATGATTGGTGTGGATGGTCTTAATGGGGGTCTATAGAAATGTCTCAGGGGTAGAGGGGTCACAGCAGTAGATGGACTAAAGTGGATATTATTTCTATTTAACAGATGGTTAACTGTAGCTGGATGTCTAAAGTTCAGGACAATACAGTCGCCAGTGATATTCTTAGGCAAGGGACCCACCCAATCTACCCGTCTTGCTGTCATGATTTCATTGGAGATTTGCGGCCCTACGCCTTTATGCCTAGACAACCAGTCAATAGACTTATTTTTCAGCTGGACCCAAGACTCCCTTTGATCCTCTTGCAGGGGAGGAACTCCTGCTAACACTAAAACATAAGGGCAGGCTTCAGGGGGCAAGTGGAGGACCGTCCCTGTATGTTTTTTGGGCTGTGAGACATCAGTGCGCCCAGTTTTAGGGGCGATCTTATCTAATTTCCCCGCTTTGTCAGGGCCAGACCCCAGTGCAGCTCCGGACACCCTGCCGATAGGACAGGGCTGACTAACTGGAGCTCGTGGCCCAGGTTGAGATGATTTGGCCAGGGTGATACATTCCGATGGCAGGGATTTGTCACTCCTTTCAGGACTGTCCCTGCTCACACTCTCTGTGTGTAATAAGACACGGGAGGTGCTTTCACCCATAGGACCCATAGGACCCCTATTGACTAACTCCATATCTTTCAGAAATCGATCTCCCCTTAATTTATCAATACTGATCGAGCCTTTCCTTTTTGCATCTTCCCTTTTCACCAGGCTCTCTAATCTATCTATTATTTTAAAAATCTTATTAAATTGCTTATCCATTTGACTTTTCATTTGGTTAAAAATTGAATCAACAATAGTTTTGATGAAATTCCCGTTGGGTTTGTCCAGTAAGGCGTTTCCCATAGTACACTCAGTTTGTGTAGAAATAGAATTATGTTCACACCGTACAGGGTCGATGACAGTAACAGCGTTAGTAACAACCAAAGGGGCAGTGGGCGTGTCAGGGCCATCACTAGATGTTGTTTTTCCGCGGGACCACATACTCTGTGGTGTTGGTTGCCCTTTATTATGTGCAGGTTGTTTCCTCTTGTTATACGTAGGTTTGGCTTTGCCTCGCTTCCTTTTCTCCCCTGCAGTCTTATCGCTAGGAACCATGGAAAGGACAGCGGTGAGGTCCAAGGGGTCATGTTGAGAGTCAGTTATAGTGATAATATTGCTATCTATCGTCGAAACATGAGTTAATGGAGCCGACAAGGCAGTTTTGGAGATTATGACCGCTGGGGAAAGAGGCATAGTAGATCGATTACTGGCAAACTGGGTTTTGGCCACTTCCAAATGTGAGCTGGAATGACTCATGGACAGGCTACGTTCAATGTTTGTTGTTTCAATGGAGACCAGATTAAATGCGTCTTCCAACATGCTTTCAATTGAAGCAGGTATCACAGGGGGGATAATGATGGACTGACTCAAGGTAGTGGTGGTACGTTTCCCCATAATGATATAAGGATCGCTCACCTTTATCTCTGCTTAGAGGGGTGGCCCGCCCGACCACTGCCGACCCTGGATGGCCACAGACGGCCCGCCCTCTGCCCGGGCTCCGCCCGGCGCCGTCCGTGCGCGTCCCGTGGGGCGGGATGCACCCCTCACGCTTGTAGCACCTCCGGGCGCAGGGATGGCGTCACAGGTCTTGCGCGGGCGGCCAGGGAAGCTGGGGGATGTAGTTCCCGCTGCGCCTGTGCCGTCCGCAGTGTAGCCAGCAGCCGTTGCCCTCACGGCGCAGGAAGGTAAGGGAGATGTCGTTATCCCCGCTGTTGTTTTCTGTAAGCCGTTCCCCTCACGGCGCGTGTCTCTGCAAGTGCCCCACCAGTTTGCTCAGCGCCCCTCACGCTTGTAGCGCCTCCGGGGGCAGGGATGGCATCACAGGTCTTGCGCGGGTGGCCGGGGCAGCTGGAGGATGTAGATCCCGCTGCGCCCGTGCCGTCCGCAGTGTAGCCAGCAGCCGTTGCCCTCACGGCGCAGGAAGGTAAGGGAGATGTCGTTATCCCCGCTGTTGTTTTCTGTAAGCCGTTCCCCTCACGGCGCGTGTCTCTGCAAGTGCCCCCTTTTCTTTTAATTCTGATGCACTTCACATAGGTCTAATTGAGTAATTTTTTGCCAGATTTAGAATTTTGCAGATGGACTACTCCATCATATACATGACATAATTTCTATCTGTCAAATTCCAAGTGCATTATAAAATATTGACCTTGGAATAGGTTGGGCAACATATTTGTTTCATTTGTGACAGAACGTTCCATCTGCAAATGTCCCTTTTTGTACTCTATGTTTGTTCATTATTTTTTTATCACCTGGAAGTAACAAAGGGCATACAATTATTGATTTTTGGTATGTTTTACTCTGCGACTAATGTTTTCACATTCCTTTTTTTTGTTTTGCAAAAATGTATGCCTATAGAATTCATTTTTCAATAAACAGCGTGGCTTGCATGCACATTTGTGAATGAGTAGAACATCATGCAAAATTGTCATTTTTAACATACATTAATTTTTTTATGACAAACATAATTTTAATGTGTTTGTAATAAAAAATGATCAATTTAATTTGATGTTTTAGTCATTTTGGCTCACATGTTTAATATTGTCTGTCTATAATACTACTTCACAAAAGTGAAGTTTGGAAGATCTACTGTATTATAAGTGCATTTTATGCTAGGCCACTTATAATTGAGAAAACGTAACATTTTTCACAAATGTGCATCACATCTGACATAAATAAAACTTTTGGCCTGTTTGGTATAACTGTTGTTTGTAAAATATAACAAAATCATGTTTACTTTATTTTAGACAGGCATGTGTCTGCTCAAAACAGTCCTCTGTAAGTGATCAAAGATATATTGGTATAATTTTTAACAAATAAATAAGAAAAACATATCATGAGATGCCTTGTGCAAAATTACACCTTCGAGAGCTCTTCTGGTGCATTGGTCTTGTGTCAACCTTTATGTTGAGGCCACATTTTGTTGCTGTAACAAAAAGTACTTATTTAAAATTAAAAACTCTAAATAAACGTACCTCTTCATGCTTCTGTCTTACTTTTATCTGCCTATCAATCTGAGGATAGGCCACCACAAGTATGCGGGCCATTAGTGGTGTCAGGGTGGGGCACACATGCTTAGAATGTTAGGAGGACTGGCTGAGCTGGACTTCTATTGACTTCTTGGTTCAGTGTCATAGGCCCTCCAATCTCTTGTGGCAGTGGATGCTGCCCTGCTTGTAGTAGGCCCCCAAGGTCTGCACATTCTTGGCTATGGCCTTACAAAATATCCCTCTTCTGATGGGAGTCGACCTGTGTGGATTCAAAAAGAGAATACAAACTAAAAATGTTTTGACTTTTTCTTTTGTTTCTTTGATGTAACACAATTTTGACCATTCTTTTTTAAAAATCGAAACAGCATAGCTTTTAGTTTGTTTTGTTTAAAATAAATAAACAAACAATTTTATAGCAACCTGTTGAGTAACCTTATCCCTTGTTATGTCCTTATTTTACTAATCCAGGTCAGAGATCATCATCTAGGCTGAGTTATTTGTCAGATTATAAAAATTTCAAAACAGTAATTTTTTGGGTATGTAAATATATACACACTTTGGATAAAAAATAAACGGCGAAATACTGGAGGAGAATCCCGTAACCCGTTATGTCCCTTTGAAAATTGACAACAAAAACGAAGATCTCCTTACCGGTATGTATGTATGTATGTATGTATGTATGTGTGTTTATATATATATATAATGGCGGTGGTGTCGGGCATTCAATAAAATATATGCACCATCCATTGGGTTCGCATCGTCTACTTTGCAGAGCGTGATTGCATCTGAAGGACGATTCCACTTCATATATATATATATTCACTGAAAAAACGATAGGTTATAGACCATATATAGTTAGGAATTAGCATTTACAAAACCTTGAAAATTCACTGAAAAAACCATAGGTTATAGACCATATATAGTTAGGAATTAGCATTTAAAAAACCTTTTTTTACTCACACAAAACCATTGAAATTCCATATATAGTTAGTAGTACTAACTATATATCGCGCACCCGCAATCCACTGCTGATCATGTCACATATTACATCATTCATGACATGGTCAGTGACATCACTGATGACATCACTGATGACATCTCAAATGACATCACTGATGACATCACTGATGACATCTCAGATGACATCACTGATGACATCACTGATGACAACATCCAGTGACTGTGTATTTCTGTAAAGTTAAAATATGTCTTACATATTGAAGAATGAGTGGATGTAGAAGTGTCTGGATGAAGGATTTAGTAGGTGCATGACTGACTGTATGAGTGAGTGGTTAAATGTGTCTCACTGAGTGCATGGGTTAGTGACTGAACTGTCTTAATTTGTGCATCATTATGTTTGTTGTTCTGTAAACTGCTGCATGTGTTCATCAGTAGCTATATGAGTAAGTATATGGGTTATTGATTGGTTGCTCAAGTATTTGTATGGGAGACTGAGTGTGTGTGTGTGTGTGGGTGGCTGGGAGGTGTATAACTCTGTGCATTGGTGAGTGAATGGATATCTCAGTGCTACATGTCAAAGTAAGTACATATGTAAAACACAGTACATGTGAGAGTTGGCATATATAAATAACTGTGCATAAGAGCCAGTGAATGTGTGAGTGGCTGTATGGATGATTGTGAACTTGTATCAGGGATTGTAAAAGAGAGTAAATATGTGTTAGTATATGTTTGAATAAGTAAGGTGTGTATAACTGTATAGTTGAGGAAATGGAGGTGTGATTGATTCTTTGCATGACTGACTAGGTGTGTAAGTAACTCCATGGATGAGTGACAGTCTATGAGTGTCTGTTTACACTGAGTGTATCTAAGGTTATATTAGAGTCTGAAGAGGTTCATCGTATTATCACATGAATGATGTCATCAGTGATGTGATCAGTAATGTCAAATGAGATGTCATCAGTGATGTCATCAGTGATGTCATTTGAGATGTCATCAGTGATGTCATCAGTGATGTCATTTGAGATGTCATCAGTGATGTCATCAGTAATGTCATTTGAGATGTCATCAGTGATGTCATCAGTGATGTCACTGACCATGTCATGAATGATGTAATATGTGACATGATCAGCAGTGGATTGCGGGTGCGCGATATATAGTTAGTACTACTAACTATATATGGAATTTCAATGGTTTTGTGTGAGTAAAAAAAGGTTTTTTAAATGCTAATTCCTAACTATATATGGTCTATAACCTATGTTTTTTTCAGTGAATTTTCAAGGTTTTGTAAATGCTAATTCCTAACTATATATGGTCTATAACCTATGGTTTTTTCAGTGAATTTTCAAGGTTTTGTAAATGCTAATTCCTAACTATATATGGTCTATAACCTATGGTTTTTTCAGTGAATTTTCAAGGTTTTGTAAATGCTAATTCCTAACTATATATGGTCTCTAACCTATGGTTTTTTCAGTGAATTTCAATGGTTTTTTAATAGCAAATATCATAAGCTGTCGAATGTCAAGTACGTGGTAAGAAAAAACATTTTCGTGTTTATGCACACTGATCTGCTTTGAATGCTGCCCCCCCCTCATTTCTATTAGGAGTACTCTCTCTTTGCAGATAGTGAAGGGTAGTTAACGCAGGCCTTTGCCCCCGTTGTAATCCGTCGTGCCTGCTTCTCTCTCCATTTGATTGATTGTTATCCAAGCATTTACTGTTTTAGAATTGGTTCTCTTTGGTTCATTCTCTATTTACAAACAAGCACAGAGTCGCAATACTCTGTTTAGTCTTTGCAGATAGCGAAAAATCGTGTAAAAAAACAAAAGGAATTGAGCAAAATCAGTAGGCCACTAATGGGATCTCTTTTTGACATCGCTAAAATAGAAACATTAGGAACAACCCCTCATGACAAATACGAAACTAGTGAGATGAACTGAACTCCACACCATGATGGCTGCAAGACAGCTCGGCTCCGCCACCCACCCCGCCCAAAATAACGATAAACTCTATGCAAATATATACAACACACCAGCAAAGTAACAGGGTAAAACATTTTATTAAACAACTATTTACATAACTATTTTAAACTTTTTGTTGCCCGATCCGGCTAGCTCAATCGATCGAGCATGAAACTCATGCACTCTGATGATTCAAAGTTTTGAAGAGTGCTTGTAACACTGTCTGAAGCCTATTTGCACTTGCTTCATCTTCACTATTCTAAAAGTAAGTGGGGGCTGTTTGAGTACGTTACTGCATTTGTAAACAATGTGATGCGGTGCCACCCTGAACCGCTTAACGGAGGCCCCCGAGGGACGGTGTGATGGCACGGATTCGGAGGGGGCGCTTGGCTCCGGCCCCCTCCCCAAGTCGTGTTCTCCTGGTGTGGCCTGAGATCGCCCCCGACATAGGTGGCCGGCTCCCGGGATCAAGCGGAACTTTTTGCCTTTTGGTAACTCTTGCATTCTTGACCTTGTCCCACAATCCGTTTCACCTAAAGACACGCTGTAGTGGGGCGCCCCTTTACCATTTCAGTTGCCATTCCGCCCGCTTTTGCTACACTGTGCCTCTTCCGCTATTCAGCTGTTTACCGCCCGCTCTTTCGACTACAACGTCTCGCTCACCATGTAGTTGAGTTGCTCCCGCTCTTGCGGTGCAGCGATAGGCGGCTGCCACAGGACTCTCAAAATGGCGGCCGGCTCTTCAGATTTGGGCGTGGTCCACTAAAATGGCCCTGCGACACCTTGGAACTCGGACGCTTGTCTGCTAGAGCTTGGGCTCCATTCTCGAAAGCGTCCCCTCAGCCTTGAAGATTCTACAAAAGTCTTGGGGGCCCCCGACTCCCGCAGGCTTCTGGTGGGGAGCGGCTAGCATGATTGCTCGTGGAATGGCCACGACGGAGCTACGAAATGGTGGTGCTCTCATGCTAACGCCAGCTTCAGTCTGAAACATCCAGAAACTCTGTAGACTACCAATTCGATCAGTTCCGGTAGCGCCCCAACGTGACCCGGTAGAGAAGAACTTGCCCTCCCCTCTTTGACTGATGGTTCTTGTTGCCTGTCCCTTCTGTTGTCATTTAACAGAACTATTTAGCCTGCTGAAAGGGGTTGTGTTCCGACCGCTGGTTGGTGGAGACATTTTGACTATATTCTGGACCTGCGTTGTCGCGTAATGCGTCATATGACGCGCCGCGTTAGCGCATCCGGAAGTGATCCGGCGCGCAGCGCGTAACGCAAGCATAACAGATCATGTAACTTGTTAATAAAACTTTTCATTGGTTCATTTTACTTTTCTTATTCTAATGATGAAAGGCTTGGTCATATGACCTAAAAATTACGCTTTTTATTACTTTCGAACATTATTTTTTCTTAAACATATGTTATAATGTTCCAGGCTAATGTACTTTCCCGGAAAATTTACAACTGTCCTGCAAGTAAAATATATTCCTTTTTCGAGAAAAAGGGCGTTTCTTCGTCCCATGACGGAGCCGTTGAGCAAAAGAGGGTCGGCCTGCTGTCTTAGTCGCCGATACGCCAGAATATCAGATTCTTATCGATCACTTTATGTTGCAGGAGTAGAAAATACAACAACCCTTGACCATTTATCTTTACTGCGTTCCTGCGTATTATACCTTTTACCCTTCATGTAATTCGAATGCTTTATTTCACTTGCCTTTTACTGATTCTAAAACAGTGACTATTATTAAAAACTTTACCAATGTAAATACTACTACCATGTTTTCTTTTAAAAACCTTTATTGTGAAAATGTCAGTATACAAATACGGGCCTATAACCACGTGGGCCGGCCACGGAGCAAACTGTAATCGTATATGATGAGTAGACATTTACACTGTAGAGGAACGTAACGGGCGGGCCATTAGGTTGCAAGAACTAAGGTGTCTAACAGTTGCGGAATCGGTGAACGTACATTTTATAATTAAAATACGACAGGGCCAGTTACAATAAAATTATCTAGATATACATTTGCGGGCAAGTACCATGGGTGACGTTAATTCGAACTTTCAATAGTACAGTAATCAATAACACATCAGAACTTAATATCAATAGGGATGTCGAAATATTCAATCAATTCTCGTCCCCGCCCGCCATGTGCTTCAAAACTGCATACGTATCTCGTGATTTCAAGGTTCTGCAACCAGTACACAACAACGAGTTACGAGTCCCATTTATTCCGGCGCCATTTTGGGCGAGGACGGGCAGGTCCAGGATATAGTCAAAATGTCTCTACCAACCATCGACTATGATGATGTTCATATGCTGTATTTATTAGAGTAACACTCATCTGTCCACATGAAATTAATTTGCCACAATCTAAACATGTCATTTTAATCTTTCCAAAGTTCTTCTAAATATTTGGGACCGTTTCCCTTGCCTCTGATGCTGTCAGTGCCAGTTCTTTGATGAATGTACTGGCAGGTCGGGGGTTCTCCTCCAAATCTCTCTTTTGTGCAGCACTATAATTAATCGGTGCCACCTCTCCATATGACGATGCATGGTATAATTACCATAACTATATTTTTTTTCGGTTCCTCTGGAGAGTACATCGTGGCAGATGAAGCGTGTAACGTACCGGGAATTTACCTTTTTTGCATGTAGAGGAAAGGAAAAAAAATTCGAGCGTCCGAGTTCTAAGGTGTCCCAGGGCCATTTTAGTGGACCAGGCCCAAATCCAAAGGACAGGCCGCCATTTTGAGAGTCCTGTTGCAGCCGCCTGTCGCTGTAGCATCAAGAGCGGCCGAAACTCAGCTGAATGGCAACTGAAACGGTAAAGGGGCGCCCCACTACAGCAGACGAGCCTCCACCTGGCAAGGCCCGTTCACGCCGCCTCCCCCCCCCCCCTTCGGGCACCCCACGCCGTTATTCGGAGCAGGATTGTAGGATGGCCACACCAATACGGCAACTTACTAGACACCACCTCGGTGCCAACCGAATCTCAGCGCCTTGTGGTGTCTTCTATTCAGAAAACATTGTTGTGCTGCCTTCGACCTATTCGCCGCAAGTGCGCACGCAACTCAGCTGCATAGCTTGCTAGACACCACCTCGGTGCCATCTGGATCTTGGCGCGTTGCGCTGCCTTTGGCCCCATTCGCACATCGGTCCGCTACTGACGCCACCTCACAGGCCAACGGGGCGCCCCACGCCAACTTTCAGCATTGTAGGATGGCCACACCAGTACAGCAACTTGCTAGACACCACCTCGGTGCCATCCGGATCTTGGCGCGTTGCGCTGCCTTTGGCCCCATTCGCACATCGGTCCGCTACTGACGCCACCTCACAGGCCAACGGGGCGCCCCACGCCCACTTTCAGCATTGTACGATGGCCATACCAGTGCGGCAACTTGCTAAACACAACCTCGGTGCCATCCGGATCTTGGCGCGTTGTGCTGCCTTCGGCCTATTCGCACATCGGTCCGCTACTGACGCTGCCTCACGTGCCAACGGATTTTCTACGCTTTTTATACCCTATGCCGCATAACAGGTCATGTGACTTGTTTATAAAACTGTTCATTGGTTCATTTTACTTTTGGTTTCCTAATGATGGAAGGCTTGACCTAAAAATAACACTTTTCATTGGATGAAAACTTTTTTTTTTCCCAAACGATGAAAGCCCCACCTTGTTTCTGGATGTTTCAGACTGAAGCTGGCGTCAGCATGAAAGCACCACCATCTCGTGGCTCCGTCGTGGCCATTCCGCGAGCAATCATGGCAGCCGCTCCCCACCGGAAGCCTGCAGGAGTCGGGGGCCCCCAAGACTTTTGTACAATCCTCAAGGCTGAGGGAACGCTTTCGAGAATGGGGTCCAAGACCTAGCAGACTAGCGTCCGATTTCCAAGGTGTCCCAGGGCCATTTCAGTGGACCACGCCCAAATCTGAAGAGCCGGCCGCCATTTTGAGAGTCCTGTGGCAGCCGCCTATCGCTGCACCGCAAGAGTGGGCGCAACTCAGCTGAATGGCGGATTTTGACACAGTGGACCAAAAGCGGACGGAATGGCAACTGAAACGGTAAAGGGGCGTCCCACTACAGCAGACGAGCCTCCACCTGGGGAGGCCCGTTCACGCCGCCTCACCCCCCCCCCCCCGGGGCGCCCCATGCCGTTATTCGGAGGGCGGCAACTTACTGGACATCACCTTGGTGCCATCGTACTGCTGCCTTGGAACTATTCGCACAACAGACCGCTACTGATGACCCACCCCCCGCGACGCCCCACGCCGGATACCGAAATCAGTGCGGCACCCAGGCAACATCACCTGGCTGCGTTGGGACTATTCGCACAACCGACCGCTACTTCCTTCTTTTTCCCTAAAAATGTTTAAATGTTTTTACTGTTTTTGTTTTGTTGTATATATTTATAAGTTATTAAAGTTTTATAATCCTACTACTTTGTTGGAGTGCTATATATTTTTAACGTGACACATAATTGTAAAAACTTTGATGTACAAAGAGGCATCCCTGGAATCTTCCGCTTCAGGCTCGGTCCACTCCCCAATCACAATACAGAATGGTTTTCAGATAGTAGGAACGCGTGTGGTGTGACGGATCTCATCGGGTGTGGGCCTTGATCTACTATAACTCCTTTGAAGAGGGGTGATTCTTTACAGCTGGGGCCATAAACTACATCTGCAGGGCTAGCTGATAGCCTGGGACCGGCCTGGACAATCGGACACAGAGGAAGAGGAGTGTCAGAGGGTGCGGTAGTGAATAGGGCGAAAGGGAGGTGTCGGACAGGCACAGATTGTGATTCTCAGGGAAGAGCAGCGCAGATGGGGGGAGGTTTATTGCCCATGCGTAAGACAGAGAGCGGGGGTGACCAGTGCCTGGGGGAGATGCTTGCGAGGGTGGGGAGCCATGCTAAGGATCGACAGCGTGCAGAGAGTGGGTCTGGTCAAGGCATCTAAAATGGCTGCCGTGCACGACAAAAGTGTGGCATTTGAAAAAAGGCAAGATGGCGCAGACAATGTTTATCAACACTTCCTGATTTCCTTCGAATCGAACGTTAACAGACGTTATCTCTACCACACTACCGGTCCCCCTGGGCTTAAACGCCGAGATGGTAGGGACTGCATCCCGTGGAGATAGGCCGAGACGTCACTCAGCAGAAAAAAAAAAAAAAAAAAGTCTATAAACATAGAATAAGTTAAAAGTCAATCATTCTTGTTTCCTTGTAGTACGCTCCCCAGGCCCGCGGGGCCCTTTTAAAACCTCCACATCAAACCTAGGGGGTCAGGGAGGATCTACTATGCCCCCTTATGGTCATTTGCCCCTTCGCTTTGGCCTCCTCTTGTCTCTCGATCCTACCGAGAGACAAGATGGCGGCCGCTACGGACTGTTTGGAATGTTTACAGACGCCGGAGAACCATCCGGTCCGCTGTTACAGATATATATCTTTTTTTGAACGTTAATTTCTCAAAATCCACTGGAGCACATATATTGAGACCTAGCAAAGGCACATCGGGCTACCAGTCCCTACAATTTTGCCAAGTTTCGTGCAAATCCATTCAGCCGTTCGGGCTAAAAGTGAGGCCAACCGCCCTATGGAAATTAACATTGGAAAAACGCGTTTTGGGACCCCCCTTTTTTCTCGGCCCCCCCTTGACGAACCCCCCTCCAAATTTCCAGGGGCTGCTCAGAAACAAAATGTTCAATTTTCCTGAAAATTTCTGCCAATTCCGTCCACAAACGCCAAAGTTATTAGACATAGAATTTTCAAAAATCCCTACAATCACTTCGCTACAACCTCATAAATTAAAAATAAAAATGAATCATGTCTCAAACAATTTTTGATTTCTAAATATAAATTTATTCTTCTGAATTTTCATAATTTGAAAGAACTAGTAACATGTCCTCATCAGGAATTTCCTCTTCAATCATCTCATCAGGAATCTCCTCATGAAAAGTCTGCAATGATGATTCTTGTAACTCTATAGTCTCCAAACATTCGATAAATTCGCCGTCAAGAGATTGATCAAAAAAATCATTCAAGTCATCTCCTCCTTGTGAGAATACTTCATTATTGGTGCTGTCAATTTCAATAAATGTAGTGGATAATTCAAAAAAAATTGCCACGGTCTCTTCATTGTGATCCATTTTATTTTGAAATTTCTTGCTGTAAATTGCAGAAAAAAATAATCACTTTCATTTATCGTTTTTAGTAATACATAATATAAAACTAACTTTATCAAGTATTTAGTATAACAGAAGGACTGTAAATAAATAACAGAAAACATTTTTCAAATTATCTTAAAGTGTACAACATAGTTCCCCTTACAAATTAACAACTCACCTTTTTGAAAGTAGGAGAAGCGTTAGTACTGTGTAAATCAAACACCAGAAATTGAGCACCAAAAATTCCTCACAAATGTACCTCAGACAGTAGTATCACAAAATGGCTGTGGTTTCCTCTCATTCTAGATATATACATAACCAATTAACTTTCATCACACACAAATACAAAACCAAAGTAACATTTTAATTGGTTCTAAATTTCAACACTTTCAAATGTGTTTTCCCCATATATACATAACCAATTAACTTTCATCACACACAAATACAAAACCAAAGTAACATTTTAATTGGTTCTAAATTTCAACACTTTCAAATGTGTTTTCCCCATGCAATTTTCCATAGGACATTTAGATACGTCTACAGCCTGAATGGCTGAACGGAATTAGACCAAACTTGGCAAAATGGTACATCAAACCTAGGGGGTCAGGGAGGATCTACTATGCCCCCTTATGGTCATTTGCCCCTTCGCTTTGGCCTCCTCTTGTCTCTCGATCCTACCGAGAGACAAGATGGCGGCCGCTACGGACTGTTTGGAATGTTTACAGACGCCGGAGAACCAATCAGCTTCGCTTCACAAAGCTCCGTAACGCGAAAAGTACACGAAGCGGAGCGCTGCCCGGTCCGCTGTCACAGATATATATCTTTTTTTGAACGTTAATTTCTCAAAATCCACTTGAGCACATATATTGAGACATAGCAAAGGCACATCGGGCTACCAGTACCTACAATTTTGACAAGTTTCGTGCAAATCCATTCAGCCGTTCGATTCTTATTATTATTATTTTTTTTTGCCCCGCGGGGCCCTTTTAAAACCTCCACATCAAACCTAGGGGGTCAGGGAGGATCTACTATGCCCCCTTATGGTCATTTGCCCCTTCGCTTTGGCCTCCTCTTGTCTCTCGATCCTACCGAGAGACAAGATGGCGGCCGCTACGGACTGTTTGGAATGTTTACAGACGCCGGAGAACCAATCAGCTTCGCTTCACAAAGCTCCGTAACGCGAAAAGTACGCGAACCGGAGCGCTGCCCGGTCCGCTGTTACAGATATATATCTTTTTTTGAACGTTAATTTCTCAAAATCCACTGGAGCACATATATTGAGACCTAGCAAAGGCACATCGGGCTACCAGTCCCTACAATTTTGCCAAGTTTCGTGCAAATCCATTCAGCCGTTCGGGCTAAAAGTGAGGCCAACCGCCCTATGGAAATTAACATTGGAAAAACGCGTTTTGGGACCCCCTTTTTTCTCGGCCCCCCCTTGATGAACCCCCCCCAAATTTCCAGGGGCTGCTCAGAAACAAAATGTTCCATTTTCCTGAAAATTTCTGCCAATTCCGTTCACAAACGCCAAAGTTATTAGACATAAAATTTTCAAAAATCCCATAGAGAAAAAATCCTAACTATATATACCTACTGGCGACCGCCAGTAGGTAATATATATGTATATGTGTCTATCTATCTATCTATCTATCTATCTATCTATCTATCTATCTATCTATCTATCTATCTATCTATCCATATATATATATATATACTATATAACGGGTTACGGGATTCTCCTCCCGTATTTTACTGTTTTTTATTGAAAAAGCAGTGACCAGTGTTATCAACAGTAAAAAACCAAAATGTTTTCCAATGAGGCTATCCATGACAGGGAATCAGCGGTGGAGGCCCTGTTCCAGAACTTACAGAAAGTGACAGACGAGCATAGAAGCTCTAGCACAGATACAAGAAGCAACGATGTAAGATCTTTACTAAAAACATTAGAAAAGTTATTAAAAAATTAACTATCGAAATGGTGGGAGAAAAAATCATTATAGAAGTATAGAGATGCCAATCGTGTCCCAAGAGGGCTGCGTGTGGATATTGCGCCCACGTTTAATTATTCAAACCCTCTCATGTTACAAGAATGGGCAGAAAACAACTTGCAGGCATCAATGAACATGATCCACATTCTAATAAAATATGCAGAGATTGATCGTAAGGCCCTCTTGGTAGAAATTGATTGTGTTAATGGCCTACTTGATGCTACTGGACAAACAGACTTGATCAATAAAGGGAAAGACGAAATTGAATTATGAATAAAAAAACATGAAGATACTATCAAGGAAAGTAAGATTTTCAAGTTTGCACGTGATCAAAATGATTACGCCACTGGAAGAATTTTTAAGTTTGCACGCAAATATGATAACTATAAAAGACAAGCATTAACCGGTGGCAATTCACAAAGCAAACAAGGAACGTCTGGGGGTGAGGCTATAGTAAACGAAGGCAATTCTGACTCAGCTTCTCTCACATCTAACAGCGAATCTGAGGATGGTCAACCAAGTACCTCGGCAACATTGTCATTGGGTGCAACAAGCTTCTCTTTAGCAGAAGAACTGAATTTTGTCAGCGAGGACCGGCGGTACTTTTTGTGCCCCTGCAAACCTCAGGATGTGCAAGGAGACCAGCCAACAAACGTAGGAGGGAGAGGAGGGTCAAGCACCGTGAAAACTACCTCAAGAGATAATGCATGAAGGAATTAGAAGAAATGAAAAGCGAAACTCAAAACATTGTCATCAATCTAACGTACAGTATTCTATCTAAAGCTGAAATGCAACTCCTATCATTGGGTCTTTCATATTGTCCCAAACACCCCTTTTTTTATAATCAGGCCAGGATTGATGTGTTTAAGTTCGTCAGGAAAATAAAGTTAATTACTTTTTCAATTAAACACATTCACCAGCAGATCATCTAGCATTGCTCCCAGTATCATCAACACAGATGGGACATTACAAGGTAAAGACATTCCTAACTTGCAGGTACCCTATGATTTAGCGCATAAAACTAGTGGTGATGATTCAGCCTCTACCAGTCAAGACATCAGCCTCAAGAAGACGGCTCCAAGTCCTTTTCGTCCAACATCCACGTTCCTTCCCCTCATGCCGAAAGATGCAATGGATGTATTTAGTGACAGAGTCATTACTGAGTTAAAGTCTCTAAATAGAACTGTAACACTAAATAACAGCATTGCTCTCGCACACAAAACACATAGAGTTTGCAAAAGGTGAGCAATTAAATTGAAAGCACCACAACAGTATCACAAAAAGGAACAGATGCAGATTCTTGAGTGTGTGTTTCAAGAAGAGTTGTTTAATCGGTCCACAATCAGCCACAATCAGCCGACACGTGTTTCGTCGTGTGAATATGGCTCACAACGACTCTTCAGGGCTGGTGACAGAAGATACAATGTGTGTATAGATTATGTTGATAATTACAGCACATTTCCAATTCAGATTGGTGGCTGTGTGTGTCTCTTCATACCCCCATGCTGTGCCAGTTACCTCCAAGAGTCTAGAATGTGAGGGGGCATTATATGTGACTATGGTGATTTATTCACGAAAAAACATTAAAATTATATTTGCACCTACACGACAAAATCTTAATTTGACATCATATTTCTATTAAATCATGTATTAACACATAAAAGGTTTGGTAAGTGCTGTATTAACAACCAGCAGTACAAAACAGGTTTATCTAGTCGAGAAAGTCTCAGAGTGAATGTGTCACAATCATCGCTGCGTGATTTGCATGCAAGACATGTCGGTGCATGCAAGGAAAAAAAGGGGGGTAATTACCCAAAGTAGAGTTTAAGTATTAGCGGGAGCCTACCTTGTGACCAGCCTGTATATATACAGGTCTAGAAGGGTAAATGTTCAATGTGGACATCAATCTAAAAAGGGCAGAGAGACATCGAATAAAGGGCATAAAATTACCTAGGTGAAGAACATCGTCCTGGAAGAAGGGATTGCGAGACTCCACTTACCAGAAATGGACAGGTTTTGTTAGGTCAAACGAGGGGTGTGTCGAAAGACAATGCCAGAAAGCAAGTGTGTATGCTTCCGTTCCAAACCAAGTCGTCGAGTTGTCGATTTTAAAAAAAGGGCGTATACTGTGTAAAGGAAACCAAATGTGTGGTATAAGTATACTGCGATTGTAATTTGTTTTACAAGAATTACATCTCTATCAAATTTTCCAATGGCCATAAAAAAGGTTGTCACATCAAGCACACTGTACCTTAATACGTGTGCGTATTAATCAGTAACCGGGAGGGGATCCTTAATAGTTCGTTCGATTGCCAAACAGTCTCGGCGTTTCTTTCTGTGAAAGATAAATAAAAGGAAAGGATCACTATGGTGATCAAGTCGGTATTATTAGTGCTGTCTATTTGACAAGGTAGGCGAACGTGAAAAACGTCCTTTGCTTTTTAGATTAGAACAACGGGAGGAAAGCGTTCTTACCCGATGTGTGCTATCCCTCCTCTTTAGTTTCCCGGTCACCGTTTACCAAGAACGGACACGTGACCGGGAAACAGGAAGTGTATTTCAGTCTTTGTATGAGGGAGCACTAGAACGCGAAGTTCACCTCGGGCCAGCATATTGAATTGGTTCCTAGTATCGTGTGTGCTAGCGTAAGTAGCCAATAAAGTATTAATCTCTATACACGCTCGGTTGGTGAAAATTGAATCTAAAGAATTAAGGATGCGTAAATATAGGGCTATAATGTAAAATAAAAGTAAAAGAAAACCAAAAGGGAAAAGGTGGTATCCAAAGCATTAAAACCCTATTAGTTGGAGACAAGGCGATGTATGCTAAACGTTCATCTCCCAGTAAGTCAACCTGTGTAAATGCTATATTCTAAAAGACTTGTGATCTCATTAAGGAAGACGTTTTAAAAGGATTCCCTCTCTATGTACTGATACCAAATATTCTCGTTGTAGAGATTACTGAAAAGATAGTTTGCTTCAGTAAGATGCATGGAAGCGAAAGATGGATAGGAAGATCAATGAAATTATTAGTAGATGGTACGTGCAGATAGTGTTAGTTTCGTCCCCATAGTGTAGGGTGTCGCTTTGTCATGAAGTGTCTAGCATCTTTGTGAAGGTGTGATTACATGCAGCGTAACTGTGTATGGTCGTATCAATCATTAAATGGTGACATTTATTGGTGGACTGTGACTTCGCGCACGATCTGTGTATACGGATAAACAGTACAGTAAAAATATACATGTAAACAATGCATCAACGTTACAATTTCAACTTCCATATACATTTTCCGCTAATTCCTATTAAGGATCTCTGAATATTAAATTTCATGATTCAATCGCCCAAGAAAAATTGCATCTCAGGGTCATAATTAAGCCCGTGTTCCACGCACTGACTGATTTGCATATAGCCATGTCTGAACTGGGGTGGCAGAGTGGGCTAAAGAACGGTGATGGATCAAACCCAGATCTTTTGACTGGGTGTGAGTGTTTGATTGGTTCAGATGCTCCGTCCATCACCACCCCCTTTTGTACCGCTTTGGCGGCCATAAGTGTGGCAGGGTATGCTCAGACGTGAGTCCCTTGCTCAGTTTGCCACTGGATACAAGCAAGCCGGGCTGAAGACGGCTGTAATGCCAGAAACCGGTCCTCGGAAGCTTGTTTCCGGTCCAGCGAAGGCATGGCTTGGCAGTTCGGGCTGGACTGTTCCCATGAGGCACAGGGTCAGACTGATTTGCATATAGCCATGTCTGAACTGGGGTGGCAGAGTGGGCTAAAGAACGGTGATGGATCAAACCCAGATCTTTTGACTGGGTGTGAGTGTTTGATTGGTTCAGATGCTCCGTCCATCACCACCCCCTTTTGTACCGCCATCTAATTAACAGCAAACCTTATGGCAAAATAATTCGGATTCGTAGAATTTGCAGTTCCGAAACAGTCTCCATTGAATGCCAGAGGGAAGCATACTGTAGATTTCTCGATAAGGGCTAAAAGAAACATCTCTGAACCCTAGCCTTGAATAAAGCTAATAGTCTGCAAAAAAGGATGTATTGAACAAAGATGTACACTCAATTCGTTTGATAACCACTTTCAGTGCACAAGAAGACATTATACGTAAGATTATTTATTCAGAATGGCCATTTGTACTGACCGATAACATTCAGTTTACCTGCTATCACCTTTAGAAGGGCATCCTCCATGAGGGATGCCCTTGTGAAATCAATGCCAGAGGTTAGGCCTAAAAGTACCTGGCTCACTAAAACAGGTTTCTTTAAATGTAACTCCTGCTGTGCTTGCACGTTTGCTTAGAATGGTACTCACTATAAAACAGCATTCAGTGAGAAGGAGATAGCCATCCAAGAACATCTTACATGTAGCACTGAATATGCCATTTATAAATTGAAATGTACCTGTAACCTGGAATACATTGGCAGCACCAAACTCCCAGTGCATAAACGTATCCTCCAACAGGTAAGGGCCATTGTGAATTCTGACCACAATTGTCCAGTCGCCGGACATTTTAAATCAGTTCATAACAACAAACTGAAGGATCTGGAATACGCAGTATTAGGGTCAGTTCCAAACCCCGGACGGGGAGGAAATCGAGATAAGCTATTAAGGCAACGTGAATCACATTTCATTTTAGCTCTCGACACAAGAGTCCCTAACGGCCTAAATATGAGTGAGAAATTGCACTACTTTTTATGATGATAATTAGAGTCTTTTAAATGAGAACTCTGTTTGTACCAATAATCTTGTAATGTATCTGTAATTAGTTTTATGCTCATTTTAGGTGTGGGTTTTTCTGTGAACTGGATACTATGGGGTCCATTAGGATGACGGGCGGACTTTGTCCGCCTGTCATCCTAGCGGGGATTGGGACCGCCCGCCATAAGGGCAGGGGTTCCGTGGGGGGCATTAGGATGTGCCCGCCACAGTGGCGGGCACATCCTGCATTTCTAGCATTGTGGCAGGCGGTGCTCTCAGCACCGCCCACCACAATGCTAGAAATGCATTTCAGCATTTGCATAAATAAAGCGGCAGGCACCGCGCGGTGCCTGTCGCTTTGTTTATGCATATGTGGGGGGTACCACAGGTACCCCCAGTGTGCACCCCCACCCCTCCTTCACTCTGGGGGCCCGCAGGTGATTTTTTATTCGTATTTGTAAGATAATTTTTTAGGACATTGCTCTTGTTACACTGACTAGGAATATGCCATAGTCTGTTTTCTGCACCCTTCGAGCCAGGCGAGTTTGTGTTTACAGCTGGTTGTGCTCACTTTCACTTTTTAACACTCACCTAGATGAGACGCATCATGTGATCAAGCTCCCAATGAGGAGCGAAACACGTCATGGCAGGCGCTGTTCCTGTGGATTTTGTGGTTTTGAAGAATGAATAAACCAACACTGCCTCACCCACTTATGCTGTGTGGGAGTCTGTAATTTTCCTGAGGAGTATTGAGGTCCGTGCCAATGCTGTGACAATGGATTTAAATATGATACTCTGTATTTTACAAACAGTGATGAAAAATTGTAATAGTGTATGAAAAGGTGTATGTGATTGTCACGTGGATGATATCATCAGTGATGTCATCAGTGATGTCATTTGAGATGTCATCAGTGATGTCACTGACCATGTCATGAATGATCTAATATGTGACATCATCAGCAGTGGATTGCGGGTGCGCGAAATATAGTTAGTACAACTAACTATATAGGAGCAATTTCATTGGTTTTGTATGAGTAAAATGTCCAGCTAACTATAACACCACTAAAACTTATAGTTTTTTGAGTGAATTTCAAAGGTTTTTTAAAAACTAATTCCTAACTATATAACTCCTGAAATCTATGGTTTTTTCAGTGAATTTCAAAGGTTTTTTTAAATGCTAATTCCTAACTATATAAGGCCTGAAACCTATGGTTTTTTCAGTGAATATATATATATATATATATATTACCTACTGGCGGTCGCCAGTAGGTATATATAGTTAGGATTTTTTCTCTATGGGATTTTTGAAAATTCTATGTCTAATAACTTTGGCGTTTGTGGACGGAATTGGCTGAAATTGTCAGGAAAATTGAACATTTTGTTTCTGAGCAGCCCCTGAAAATTTGGGGGGGTTTCGTCAAGGGGGGGCCGAGACTAAAGGGGGGTCCCAAAACGTGTTTTTAACATTGAGTTTTCCATAGGGCGATTGGCCTCACTTTTAGCCCGAACGGCTGAATGGATTTGCACGAAACTTGGCAAAATTGTAGGGACTGGTAGCCCGATGTGCCTTTGCTAGGTCTCAATATATGTGCTCCAGTGGATTTTGAGAAATTAACGTTCAAAAAAAGATATATATCTGTAACAGCGGACCGGGCAGCGCTCCAGTTCGCGTACTTTTCGCGTTACGGAGCTTTGTGAAGCGAAGCTGATTGGTTCTCCGGCGTCTGTAAACATTCCAAACAGTCCGTAGCGGCCGCCATCTTGTCTCTCGGTAGGATCGAGAGACAAGAGGAGGCCAAAGCGAAGGGGCAAATGACCATAAGGGGGCATAGTAGATCCTCGCTGACCCCCTAGGTTTGATGTGGAGGTTTTAAAAGGGTCCCGCGGGGCAAAAAAAAAAAATAATAATAATAATCGAACGGCTGAATGGATTTGTACGAAACTTGGCAAAATATTAGGGACTGGTAGCCCGATGTGCCTTTGCTAGGTTTCAATATATGTGCTCCAGTGGATTTTGAGAAATTAACGTTCAAAAAAAGATATATAACAGCGCTCGGCTTCGCGTACTTTTCGCGTTACGGAGCTTTGCGAAGGTGATTGGTTCTCCGGCGTCTGTAAACATTCCAAACAGTCCGTAGCGGCCGCCATCTTGTCTCTCGGTAGGATCAAGAGACAAGAGGAGGCCAAAGCGAAGGGGCAAATGACCATAAGGGGGCATAGTATATCCTCCCTGACCTCTTAGGTTTGATGTACCATTTTGCCAAGTTTGGTGTAATTCCGTTCAGCCATTCAGGCTGTAGACGTATCTAAATGTCCTATGGAAAATTGCATGGGGAAAACACATTTGAAAGTGTTGAAATTTAGAACCAATTAAAATGTTACTTTGGTTTTGTATTTGTGTGTGATGAAAGTTAATTGGTTATGTATATATCTAAAATGAGAGGAAACCACAGCCATTTTGTGATACTACTGTCTGAGGTACATTTGTGAGGAATTTTTGGTGCTCAATTTCTGGTGTTTGGTTTACACAGTACTAACACTTCTCCTACTTTTAAAAAGGTGAGTTGTTAATTTGTAAGGGGAACTATGTTGTACACTTTAAAATAATTTTAAAAATGTTTTCTGTTATTTATTTACAGTCCTTCTGTTATACTAAATACTAAAAACGATAAATGAAAGTGATTATTTTTTTCTGCAATTTACAGCAAGAAATTTCAAAATAAAATGGATCACAATGAAGAGACCGTGGCAATTTCTTTTGAATTATCCACTACATTTATTGAAATTGACAGCACCAATAATGAAGTATTCTCACAAGGAGGAGATGACTTGAATGATTTTTTGGATCAATCTCTTGATGGCGAATTTATCGAATGTTTGGAGACCATAGAGTTACAAGAATCATCATTGCAGACTTTTCATGAGGAGATTCCAGATGAGATGATTGAAGAGGAAATTCCTGATGAGGACATGTTACTAGTTCTTTCAAATTTTGAAAATTCAGAAGAATAAATTTATATTTAGAAATACAAAAATTGTTTGAGACATTATTCATTTTTATTTTTAATTTATGAGGTTGTAGCGAAGTGATTGTAGTATAAAATGAGACTTATAGTATAGAGTGGAAAATTTTTATGTTACACGGTAAGTTTACTCATATTTACTTCCCTTCTCCCACTATATTATCTCCAATGTGTATTTGACATCTCTTCTTCATCTCCGGCCTCCTTTCTCTCACTGTCTGTCTCTGATGCATCTTATCGCTGCCATTTTGTGTAATTACAGAAGAGAGTAAAATAAAATAGTTCGGAACGTGAAAAGGGGGCAAAGTAGAGTACCCCTCACCCCCTAGGCCTTCTCAGGCGGTCCCAAAAGGATCAGTTTCTGCTTTCCTGAGAGATTATGGTATGAGTTCCATATACCACAATAACTTGCATTACAACATGCAAGATATCTATCTCCTATTACCAACTTTTGGAGATATTCGCGCTAAGCGCGAATATCTCCAAAAACTAACACCTGCCCTGAGCAGTTCTTACCCATGTTATCCAATGGGAGGTGGATAACATGGCTAAGAGCATTAGCTCGGTAATGCATGAATATCGCTGACTTTTTAGCGATATTCATGCATTGCGGCCGTTTTTTATCGCATTTGCGATAAACCTTGATAATAGCAAGGTTTATCTTCGATAATTTCTGACGATGCTTAGCGGTAAAAAATTCGTTGCTAAGCATCGTTAGCGATAAATATCGCTTAACTTTGGCAATATCCACCAACGTCTGTTAACGTTCGATTCGAAGGAAATGAGGAAGTGTTGAAAAACATTGTCTGCGCCATCTTGCCTTTTTTGAAATGCCACACTTTTGTTGTGCACAGCAGCCATTTTAGATGCCTTGACCAGACCCACTCTCTGCACGCTGTCGATTCGTAGCATGGCTCCCCACCCTCGCAAGCATCTTCCCCAGGCACTGCTCACCCCCGCTCTCTGTCTTATGCATGGGCAATAAACCTCCCCCCATCTGCGCTGCTCTTCCCTGAGAATCACACTCTGTGCCCGCCCGACACCTCCCTTTCGCCCTATTCACTACCGCACCCTCTGACACTCCTCTTCCTCTGTGTCCGATTGTCCAGGCCGGTCCTAGGCTATCAGCTAGCCCTGCAGATGTAGTTTATGGCCCCAGCTGTGAAGAATCACCCCTCTTCAAAGGAGTTATAGTAGATCAAGGCCCACACCCGATGAGATCCGTCACACCACACGTGTTCATACTATCTGAAAACCATCCTGTATTGTGATTGGGGAGGGGACTGAGCCTGAAGCGGAAGATTCCAGGGATGACTCTTTGTACATCAAAGTTTTTACAATTATGTGTCACATTAAAAATATATAGCACTCCAACAAAGTAGTAGGAATATAAAACTTTAATAACTTATAAATATATACAACAAAACAAAAACAGTAAAAACATTTAAACAACGAAGAGACCGTGGCAATTTTTTTGAATTATCCACTACATTTATTGAAATTGACAGCACCAATAATGAAATATTCTCACAAGGAGGAGATGACTTGAATGATTTTTTTGATCAATGTCTTGATGGCGAATTTATCGAATGTTTGGAGACCATAGAGTTACAAGAATCATCATTGCAGACTTTTCATGAGGAAATTCCTGATGAGATGATTGAAGAGGAAATTCCTGATGAGGACATGTTACTAGTTCTTTCAAATTATGAAAATTCAGAAGATGTTGCCTGGGTGCCGCACTGATTTGGGTATCTGGCGTGGGACGTCCCGGGGGGTGGGTTGTCAGTAGCGGTCTGTTGTGCGAATAGTTCCAAGGCAGCAGAACGCGCTGAAATCTGGATGTCACGAAGGTGATGTCTAGTAAGTTGCCGCCCAGCAAATAACGGCGTGGGGCGCCGCGGGGGGTGGGAGGGAGGCAGTCCAAAGTTCCGTTAAAAGGGCAAAGGAAAGGATCGGTGGTTTGAACCATCAGTCAAAAAGGGGAGGGGGTGCAACAATTTTTCCTACCGGGTCACACTGTGCTTTCACCGAAACTGAGGTCTGCAGGATTCTAGTCATTCAAACTGAGGCTGGCGCCAGCATGGGAGCGCCGACGTCCCGCGGCTACAGTTTCGTCACTCCACGGGCGATCATGGCAGTCATTCCCCATCGGGGGTGTCTGCGGGGGTCGGGGACTCCCGCGGCTCCTCTAGAATCTTCAAGGTCGTGGAGGACTACGGTGGTGGAGTCAACCAGTGACAGGGCCATTTCTTTATGCTGGGCCCGCTCTTGCCAGGTCGACCGCCATTTTGAGAGTTCGGTAGCTACTGACGATCGCGGGGTCAAATGAGCGGACGGGCTCCACCCTGCCGGGCGAGACGTTGCAGCATCGCCACAGTGGAAGAACCCTTTTCCGGGCGCCTGGAGCGCTGAGGGTGCAGCTGGGAAGCCTCCACCTGGGGAGGCGGGAGAGGCCTGTTCGCACCGTCTCTCCCTCCCAGTGCACCCCACGGCGTCTCGCTTGAGATTTGTTATGGCCGGACCAGGCGATGAGGACGAGAGGGGGGGGGGGTCGGAGGCATGTGCAAGACATCCCCCCCCAGGGTTGTTGCAGCAATTATTCAAGAAAGAAGAAATGTCCCGTCCGTCTTTGGGCCGGACCTCCGGTGGATGGCGGCCGGACGCCCTTTGCTCTGGCCCCATGAACGGGTTCCTTGGCTCATCGGCTGCAGCCGGATCCCGTCGGCCCCAGCCCCCGGCCGTTGGTGGCCGGACCGGGAGAGAGTGTGGAGGGACAACCTGCAACTCTCAAGGGCCACCGCGGCCGGACTGGGAGAGAGAGGGGAGGGTCGAGGACACGGACATTCCCCCCCCTGAAACTCTCCAGTGTTGTCAATCCCCCTGGCCGGGTCCCGCTGGCCTCGGCCTCTCCTCCGGCTACACCCTACGTGATGATCTCCTGGCCGAGGCGTGGCAGCAGGACCCGCCTTATATGTGTTGCTTCTGGCTGGGCGTAGCCGAAAACCTGTTGCCCTTTGGAAGTTTCTAGAATGGGGCGGATGTCTGCTGACTTCTATCTTTCCAGTTTGCCGTTATTTGGCCGTGGCAGGCGGTGGGACAGACACGTTTTGGGGCAGTGAGGGGCGATGTTTTCAGGTTTCTTATTACGGGCTTACTTCTAACGTTTCTTGTTTCTAGGACAATAATAGGTTTTATCATTACGTATTGTTATCGTTTCTTTGTTTGTTATTTAATAAAAAGTTCATCAGTGGCCTACTGATTTTCGTTTTCCTATTCTTTTCTTTCCAGGTTGTTTCATGCTAAAGTTTCTGTTAACAGGATACAGTGATCACTTCGTTATTATTGCATATGTCCTTTTCACTAGGGGTGCTCTCTGGTCGGGCCAGATGACCTATCTCTAGTAAATGGTCCGGGTGAAACAGGTGCATCAATCAGTGGGGAGTAGATAGGCATGACAGATTACAACGGGGGAGAAAGGTCCGCATTACGTACCCTTTCACTACTTGCAAAGATTTTCCTACGTTTATTTGCAAACAGGGAATACTTAAAAAAAGAACTAATTCCCAAACAGTCAATGTTCGGACAATCAATCAATCAATGAGGAATGAAATAGGTACGACGTGTTAAAGGTTTGCGTTACCTACCCTTCACTATCTGCAAAGGGAGAGAGAATATTCCTATTCTTCCTCGTTTGCAGGCAGAGAAGATCCTTAAGAGAACCAACTTCGAACAATTCAATGCTCGATTCAAACAATCAACAAGGGGTACTGTGAACACAAATGAACGCCGCTTATGTACATACACATTGCTATTTTCAACAGGTTGTTCCTGATGTTTCTATTTTAGCGAGGTCAAAAAGAGATCCCATTAGTGGCCTACTGATTTTGCTCGATTCCTTTTGTTTTTTTACACGATTTTTCGCTATCTGCAAAGACTAAACAGAGTATTGCGACTCTGTGCTTGTTTGTAAATAGAGAATGAACCAAAGAGAACAATCAATCAAATGGAGAGAGAAGCAGGTACGACGGATTACAACGGGGGCAAAGGCCTGCGTTAACTACCCTTCACTATCTGCAAAGAGAGAGTACTCCTAATAGAAATGAGGGGTGGGGGGCAGCATTCAAAGCAGATCAGTGTGCATAAACACGAAAATGTTTTTACTTACCACGTACTTGACATTCCACAGCTTATGATATTTGCTATTAAAAAACCATTGAAATTCACTGAAAAAACCATAGGTTATAGACCATATATAGTTAGGAATTAGCATTTACAAAACCTTGAAAATTCACTGAAAAAACCATAGGTTATAGACCATATATAGTTAGGAATTAGCATTTACAAAACCTTGAAAATTCACTGAAAAAACCATAGGTTATAGACCATATATCGTTAGGAATTAGCATTTAAAAAACCTTATTTTACTCACACAAAACCATTGAAATTCCATATATAGTTAGTTGCACTAACTATATATCGCGCACCCGCAATCCACTGCTGATGATGTCACATATTACATCATTCATGACATGGTCAGTGACATCACTGATGACATCACTGATGACATCTCACAGCAATCAAGTTCCGCTCCACGCATCAACCTATAGCCGGATAACAAACATGACTAATGCATGCTGGGACTGGTAGGCGGTTGTTACTAATCACGTCCTACCTCATGCTGTACGCGTTTGGTATATACCTTTAAGAAGCGGGGCTCAAAGCTACCTATCAGGTGGGGGCAGGTATTTAACCTAAGAAACACGACCCTCCCTGTATTATTCACTACCCTGGCGCTGAAGAAGGCAGACAACGTGCCGAAATGCATTCGCCCATTGAAGGGTTATGGGACTGTTACTCGCCTGTGCAAATGGATTAAAGTTGTTCTCCATACCTACCCTGCTGTTGGTCTCTTCACTGGATCTTGGGATGTGGTGTGGAATGGTTATATTTCAGCGCGCTTTCCAGTAAACGCGCCAAGAGACCCCCGCTTCATGAAGTTGACTCTGTAATTACTGGAACTAAGGATTTCTCCGGGGTACCGGAATCATCAGAGTCCCCCTGGCTGTTCAGGACTTCGGCGGTGTAGGGGCTTCAATGTAAGCCTAACGTCGGGTGAGGTGTTGATGTCAGCCTCACTCCCGCCCACAGGAATCCCGGTGACATCAGGGTGAAGCGGTATGGGGTAAATGGAGACGGCGTGATCCTATGCGCATGGGTTAAGAAGGACGCCCCACAGCAATCAAGTTCCGCTCCACGCATCAACCTATAGCCGGATAACAAACATGACTAATGCATGCTGGGACTGGTAGGCGGTTGTTACTAATCACGTCCTACCTCAGGCTGTACGCGTTAGGTATATACCTTTAAGAAGCGGGGCTCAAAGCTACCTATCAGGTGGGGGCAGGTATTTAACCTAAGAAACACGACCCTCCCTGTATTATTCACTACCCTGGCGCTGAAGAAGGCAGACAACGTGCCGAAATGCATTCGCCCATTGAAGGGTTATGGGACTGTTACTCGCCTGTGCAAATGGATTAAAGTTGTTCTCCATACCTACCCTGCTGTTGGTCTCTTCACTGGATCTTGGGATGTGGTGTGGAATGGTTATATTTCAGCGCGCTTTCCAGTAAACGCGCCAAGAGACCCCCGCTTCATGAAGTTGACTCTGTAATTACTGGAACTAAGGATTTCTCCGGGGTACCGGAATCATCAGAGTCCCCCTGGCTGTTCGGGACTTCGGCGGTGTAGGGGCTTCAATGTAAGCCTAACGTCGGGTGAGGTGTTGATGTCAGCCTCACTCCCGCCCACCGGAATCCCGGTGACATCAGGGTGAAGCGGTATGGGGTAAATGGAGACGGCGTGATCCTATGCGCATGGGTTAAGAAGGACGCCCCACAGCAATCAAGTTCCGCTCCACGCATCAACCTATAGCCGGATAACAAACATGACTAATGCATGCTGGGACTGGTAGGCGGTTGTTACTAATCACGTCCTACCTCAGGCTGTACGCGTTAGGTATATACCTTTAAGAAGCGGGGCTCAAAGCTACCTATCAGGTGGGGGCAGGTATTTAACCTAAGAAACACGACCCTCCCTGTATTATTCACTACCCTGGCGCTGAAGAAGGCAGACAACGTGCCGAAATGCATTCGCCCATTGAAGGGTTATGGGACTGTTACTCGCCTGTGCAAATGGATTAAAGTTGTTCTCCATACCTACCCTGCTGTTGGTCTCTTCACTGGATCTTGGGATGTGGTGTGGAATGGTTATATATATATATATATATATATATATATATATATATATATATATGACTGCTCCAAATATTCCGTAGTGTTATGCTACAAGAAACAGCACTCACGGTAGCGAGCTTAAGATTTTATTAAAGCTCACGGTGTTCAGACGCGTTTCGGCATTCGCCTTCCTCGGTGTTAACATGGCGCCGCCGAAACGGCCATTATTTATGTTCAAACATCAACGTTCATGGATACAGAAAAAGGACACCATTAAACAAATGCGGGCGCCATCTTGGAGTGGAATATTCCATCACTCTACATTTACGAAACAAAATCGTAATGCACACAGGTATCATCAAACTACTGAATGAGTTCATGACCCTCCCGCATTCAATGTATAAATAACATTATTTTATAAAGCCCTGAATGGGCTATTCGCATTTCATCCACATTATCCATGAGTGTAAACAACCCCCACAAAACTCCACATTCCACATTTACCAAAGCTCATTCATATAAAACTACAATTCATTTACAGCTTCCTGTTATCCTTAAAATCAAATCAGTTTCAATTAATTGTCCCCCAAATGTACCGCCAATTCCTCATGTGAATTCAGGCCTGCAGGTGTCTTAGTATTCAAATCAATGATATATCTTGACTCTAACCTTCTAAGAGTCGTCAATCTATCACCTCCCCTGGGATTCTGTGGCACATGGTCTAAGCAAAAATAAGTCAGAAGATTTCTATCCCCATTATGCCAGTCCTTAAAGTGGCGAGCCACTGGATACGTAAGGTCCCCATTACTAATGGCTCTGGCATGCTCTAAAACCCTGATTTTTGCAGGATGAATGGTACTGCCTACGTATTTCAATCCGCATGGACACTGCAAGCAGTATACTGTGTACGGGGTGGTACATGTCAGAAATTTATTAATCATCCTAGGTTTACCCAATCCTGGTACTTGGAATGTCGAAACTTTCTTACTGCCAGCACAGGCCTTACATTTTTTGCAGGGATGAAAACCCTTGATCACATTCTCAAAGTTCTTCAGTTTTCTCTTTTGTACATAACTACTTGTTACGCAATCTCTGACTGATCTTGCTTTGCGGTAAGTTATAAGGGGTCTTTTAGGAATATCTGATCCGATAACCGGATCCATCTGTAGAAGTTTCCAGTGTCTGTTAAATATATTCCTCAATTTGGTCGCTCCTTGTGAGTAGGTGGTGATCATTCTGAAGTTATTCACTTTCTCTTCCTCACCCACTCCTTTGGTGCTCACCTTCAGGAGATTCTCTCTCGTCATAGTGTCTACTCTGCGTTTGGCACCTTCCAAGACCTGAGTGCTATACCCCCTCTCTCGGAATCTAGCCATGCTCTCAGCCGCATATTTCTCATAGTCAATGCTCCTAGTATTGTTTCTCTTAATTCGGAGCAGTTCCCCATATGGGATACTGTTCTTCAATCTAGGAGGGTGTCCGCTCTGAGCATGCAAAATGGAATTGCCCGCAGTGGGTTTCCGATACAATTTAGTGCAAATCTTCTTGTCGACAACTGTGACTACCAAATCTAGAAAATTCACAGATGCCCCACTTATGTCAGCTGTGAATTCCAGATTATTATCATTCTGGTTCAAGGCTCCTATATACTCAAGAGCACTCTCCTTTGTCCCTCTCCATATGACGAAGAGGTCGTCAATATATCTATGCCAGGTGACAATTTTCTCAGTCCAGTGATGTTTATCTGCTGCCCAGGCCACCTGCTCCTCCCACCAGCCCACGAATAAATTAGCGTAGCTGGGGGCGAAGCAGGTTCCCATCGCAGTCCCGGACAGTTGTTTAAAGTGTTGGCTCTCAAATAAAAAGATGTTATTATGTAAACAGAATTCTAAGAATTCTACCAACATGGCATTGTGCTCAGTATACTTGGCTTCTCTATTTCTCAGAAAATACTGTACCGCTTTTACTCCTTGCTGATGTGATATGCAGGTGTACAGACTAGTAATATCCATAGATATCATTACATCTCCTTCCCTCCATACAACATTATCCAATTTGCCCAAAAAGTCCTTAGTATCTTTTGTGTAAGATCTCAATTTCACCACAAAAGTAGACAAGAAGTGGTCAATATATATAGAAACATGTTCGAGCAAACTCCCTTGAGACGAGACAATAGGTCTCCCTGGGGGACACGTAGCATTTTTATGAACTTTTGGGAGATGGTAAAAACAGGGCGTGACAGGGCTAAGCTTTCTCAAATACAAATACTCCTCCGTCTCCAACATTCCCTTCTCATACCATTTCTTAAGCATCATATAGCATTCCCCAATACTGTTCATATAAACATCTCTCTTCACTTTCATATATGAAGTCTCATTATTCAATTGCCTCAGTGCTTCTTTATTATATGCCTCAAGTGTTTGCACGACAACGTTTCCACCTTTGTCTGAAGGTTTTATAATTAACAAAGGGTCATCATTCAAGCTAGCCATTGCCAGATACTGTTCTCTCGTAAAGTTACCATCCTTCTTCAAACGGTCATTGTCATTGCCTCTCATCAATGTCAAGTCTCTTATAACATTGTCTATAAATGTATCAATAATATCATTAGGCATCTGTGGAACAAAGGTAGATACTGGCCTGAATGTAGTAGATGCACTCTTTTGTTCAATTCCTGAGGGATCAGCCGACCCCCCTTGTGACCCCAACTCGATTCTAAGTTCTTCCAAAACCTGAATCGCTGGAAGGTCTCGCTCCAGTAGAACATCCGTTCTCTCCTCTGTTCCTTTTTTTGACAATCCAGTGTCTTTTTTTGGACGCAATTTGAAAAATTTATGCAGCTTTAGCTTTCTGGCAAACTTGAATAAGTCTATCCTCGTCTGTGTGTATTCCAGTTTCCTCTTTGGACAGAACGATAGTCCTAACTGCAACACACTCTCTTCTGTCTTTGTTAATACACGCGGGGTCAGATTGATGATGGTCAAGTTGTCAGGAGTAGCATTGTTTAACGTTATATATATATATATATATATATATATATATTCGTCCAGAGTTGCTCAGAGATGAAAGCGCACTCCAGCCACAGCCGACTTCCGGAAAAGTCTTTATTCACAAACAGCAAGGTAAGCACTTCGTATCCTTTCATACAGGGTCGTTAGGACATTATTTATTGCAGGCTATGGAGCATACTACATATACCAGCAGGCAACGGGAAACTATATGCGAGCTCATTGGAGGGCAAATATTCAAAATGTGTGTGCAGTAGCAGTGCGAAGTTCAGCCAATGAAAACCTATGAGTAAGGAAGTAATTTTGAAACACGTCAGGTGGTTGAAAGGATATGAGCTGCTTACCTTGCTGTTTGTGAATAAAGACTTTTCCTGAAGTCTGCTGTGGCTTGATTGCGCTTTCATCTCTGAGCAACTTTTGACAAATGTATCCACGGTGGCTACAGCTGTGAGAGCGCACCACCTGAGGATGTCAGTGGGGCCAAGGTGCTCGATATTCGATTGATGCTACAAATGGAGTCACAGCTAACATGATTGTGCGGGTAGAAAACACTTTGCGGCCCATACAGGGTCATTAGGACATTAATTAATGCAGGCTATGGAGCACACTACAGATCCCAGCAGGCAACAGGACGCTATATGCGAGCTCATTGGAGGGCAAATATTCAAAATTTGTGTGCAGTAGCAGCGCGAAGTTCAGCCAATGAAAACCTAGGAACAAGGAAGTAATTCCGAAACGCGTCAGATGGCTGAAAGGATATGAAATGTTTACCTTGCGGTTTGTGAATAAAGACTTTTCCTGAAGTCGGCTGTGGCTCGAGTGCGCTTTCATCTCTGAGCAACTTTTGCTGAATATATATATATATATCATGTGATCAAGGCCAGCGAGGGTTGAAACGCGTAATGGCTGACAGAGAATATTCACTCATTTTGTGGTCCGTGCCCGTTTGTCTCGAGCATACGGTAGGAAGTAGCGGAGTACTTTGATATATACACATATATATATATGTATATATATATATATATATATATATATATATATATATATATATATATATATATATATATACATACATATTACCTACTGGCGGTCGCCAGTAGGTATATATAGTTAGGATTTTTTCCCTATGGGATTTTTGAAAATTCTATGTCTAATAACTTTGGCGTTTGTGGACGGAATTGGCTGAAATTTTCTGGAAAATGGAACATTTTGTTTCTGAGCAGCCACTGGAAATTTGGGGGGAGTTGGTACAGGGGGGGCCGAGAAAAAAGGGGGGTCCCAAAACATGTTTTTAACATTGAGTTTTCCATAGGGCGGTTAGCCTCACTTTTAGCCCGAACGGCTGAATGGATTTGCACGAAACTTGGCAAAATTGTAGGGACTGGTAGCCCGATGTGCCTTTTGTAGGTCTCAATATATGTGCTGCAGTGGGTTTTGAGAAATTAACGTTCAAAAAAAGATATATATCTGTAAGCGCGGACCAGGCAGCGCCCCGGTACGCGTACTTGACGCGTAACGGAACTTCGCGTAGCGAAGTTGATTGGCTCTCCGGTGTCTGTCAACATTCTAAACAGTCCGGAGCGGCCGCCATCTTGTCTCTCGGTAGGATCGAGAGACAAGAGGAGGCAAAAGCGAAGGGGCAAATGACCTTAAGGGGGCATAGTAGATACTCCCTGACCCCCTAGGTTTGATGTGGAGGCTTTAAAGGGGCCCCGCTAAGCAAAAAAAAAAAAAATTTTTTTTTTTTTTTCGTGGTTAGCGCCCGGTACGCGAACCGGGAAGCGTACTGGGGAGCGTATCACAATAAAAAATGAATGATAGACTTTTCAAATGCTGTATGTTAATTGATTGTTGGTTTTGTTGATTAATTTTTTTTTTTTTTAACTTTTTTTATTGTGTTTCATAATTTATTAAACTTTCTAACATTTCATTGTCAGAAATTTCATAATCATGGAATATAGATTGTAGTCTCTGAGGTTGTAAAATGTCCTCATTTGCAAGGAGGTTATCTACTGCTTGTACACATTGCAGTAGTTCTTGGTCCCATGTTTCATCCATAAATTCAATCTCATTTGGATCAATGATTTCTGTGTTGGACTCTGGAAGGACAATTTCAAATGAAATGTTTTGTTCACTTTCCATTTTTCCTGAAATTTGCATAAAAAAATATATATATTAGTAGAGGTAGGGCACTGTTGGGATTAATTTTAGATGGGCAGTTTTTATCAGAGAATTTATCTTTGGGCAGTGTATAGTATCAGAGTGGAAGTAGGAATATAAAAAAGTGTATCTAAATTTATAAGTACTACAGAGGGATAGTATATAACTAACAGAAAAAGTTTGCCATATTAACTTAAAGTGCACAATATACTTCAGTTTTAAAAATAACAACTTACCTTTAAAAAGAAGTTGAAGTTATTAATGAAAATCCAAATGAAATGTACACCAGGAAGTAGTAGTCAAAATGGCTGTGTTTCCTTCTCTTCCTTTATATATATTCGGGTACATAACCAATCAAATGTCAGGTAAAAAAAGTAGAAAATGAAAGTAACATTTTAATTGGTTGTCAATTCCAACACTTCAGATGTGTTTTGTGAAGTAATTTACCTCACGGTATTTAGAGAGGTCTACAGGCTAAATGGCTAAATGGAATTCCAATCAAATTTGTGAAAATGGTAGGGATTGGTATGTAGTATGAGCTAATCTATATTTGGTGAAATTGTCTCAAGTGGCTTTTGTGTGAACTACTTTCCCACCTTTTTTGATGGTGCGCTTCCCAGGAAGCGACCCGGTACGCGAACCGGTGAGCGCCCTGGTACGCGAACCTTAAGCGTAACGGGAGTCCACCATTTTGTGTTTCGGTCGAATTATGATACAAGATGGAGGGCAAATAATGTTCAGAATAGGTAGAAGGGGGCACGGTAGACTTATCTTGACCCCCTAGGTTTTGTGAGGGTGGCTGAGGAGGCCCATATGTGCGAAAAAAAAACATTTTTTAAAAAAATTTCGCGAGGTTAGCTCCCGGTACGCGTACCGGGTAGCGCACCAGGGAGTGTACTTTGTTGAAAATTAGTGAAAAAAGTTAGAGTAAAATAATAATTGTGAGTAATTAGATGTAGGGTAGCTCTGAGAAGAGCTTTTGGGTTTATAGTACATTTTGGTACTTATAAGTAGGTACCAATGCACATTTTTAAATTCAGAGTGAAAACTCTGTTGCCCTCATCTGAGAAGTGAACTCCATCTCCTCTGTAGATATCTTGCATGTAATAACGCAAGTTATTGTTGTACAGGGAGCCCATTCCATGGTCTCTCATGTAAGCTGAAACAGATTTGTTTACATGCTTCCTCGACTTCTCAATTTGTGGACAAAATTGGTTTGACCACCTCCATTTCTGTCTTTGGCATATATTTGAATATACCAAGGCAGTCTGAGGAAAAAGTGCCATTAATTGCTCAAAGGTGTCCTTTAAAAGCATTTCCAGACCTACACCAGTCAAAGTGCCCAAGTCATTACCTCCACAGTGCACAATTAACAGGTCAGGTTTTGGCAAATGCATAAAGGTTTTCACCAATGGTATCAATTGGTGACATTTTAATCCTCTGTGGCTAAACCACTTAATTTCCACATCTTGTAAATTGAGGTTAGGTAAATTCCTGCTTTCAACGTACCTTTGAGCCCAGTGAATATAACTATGACCAACAATCCAGACAGAAAACATGGTGAGAGAAGGTTCTCCTGCAGTCAGATGAAGTGTGGCAATGAAATGGCAGTTGAAAAAATGTGAGTTTGAAATGAAAAAAACTGTGGAGTTTCTGTGTTCATGAAGTAGTAACAGTGATTGGTGGATTTTAATTGATGAAAACAGAAAGTTAGGGTGTACAGATGTGTTGTTTGAAAGATGTATTTTGAGTGGTCAATAAAAAATCATTAAATGAAAGAAAGCACTGGATATGCAGGTGCACTGAGAGTTCAGAGTTCAATTGCAACATTGTTGTGTGAATTTGCAAACACCAGAGTTTCTCCAAGAGGTGGTTGCTATGGAAAATAGGCAGAAAGGGCAGAGGGGGAAGGGTTTTCATTTGAAAAAAAGTGAGGGAAGAGTTTTGATTGGTTGACATGAGAAATATGTGTGAAGAATTACACCATTTCTGTGCTTTTGATAGCTGCAGACTCTGGAGTGCATACCTTTTGCTCTGCTGAAGACAAATTGGTGTGTTTCTTAGACTGTTTTCAAACTCAAAGTATTTGCTAAGGTGAGAAAATATTTCTTTACTTTAGATAGAGAATAGTGTGCTTTAAGGAGAAAATTATGATTTATGTGGCGCAATTTGCTTGTAAATATGCTCTCACATGTGCATGGAAAATTTTGATTTTGAATGTTTTTGTTATATAGCCATGTTAAAAGTGACGCAACCATGCTGGAAAGCCAATCAAAAAATGATTTCATGTGTTTTAATGACATTTTAAGTCATTTTCTGATGTGCAGTGTTTAGAAATTATGATTTGAAAATCGTTTTTGTGGAAAAGGAATTGTTTTTAAATTCATGACAAGGATATAATGGTGTATGGTTCTTTATAAGGCAATTGACTGTCCTTGATGTTATTTTTCTCATTTTAGTGTAAGACCTTTCTCTGTGGCGCAAATTGCTTGTAAATATGCTCTTACATGTGCATGAAAATTTTAATTATCAATGTTTGTGTTACATAGCCATGATAAAAGTGAACCAACCATGCAGGAAAGCCAATAAAAAAACGCTTTCATGTGTTTCAATGACATTTTAAGTCATTTTCTCATGTGCAGTTTTTTGAAATTATGATTTGAAAATCGTTTTTGGGAAAAAGGAATTGTTTTTAAATTCATGAGAAGGACATAATGGTGTATGGTTCTTTATAAGGCAATTGACTGTCCCTGATGTTATTTTTCCCATTTTAATGTCAGACCTTTCTTTGTGGCGCAAATTGCTTGTAAATATGCTCCCACCTGTACATTGAAAATTTTGATTTTGAATGTTTATGTTACATAGCCATGTTAAAAGTGACCCTACCATGCAGGAAAGCCAATCAAAAAACGCTTTTATGTGTCTTAAGGACAATTTAAGTAATTTTCCCATGTGTAGTGTTTTGAAGTTATGATTTGAAAATCGTTTTTGAGGTAAAGGAATGTTGTTAAAATTTATGTTCGCCATATGCCCCCAAATTTCTTTTTCAGGGTTGCAGCAGGGTGTTCTTGAGACACCCCTGCACTTTTGGAATAAATTCCTAATTTGTGATGAGCAAATTGTTAATCGCAAATTGCACCTTCATTTATATGAGCCTCCTAGCCCATGGAAATGAATGGGTAATTTGCAATTAGCAATTTTCTCAACCAAATTTGGAATGGTAAAGAATCGCTATTTATTCCTTAAAATTCGCTTTTTTGGAAATGCAAAATAGTTATATGATACATATGGCGGTTGATGTCTAACAAGATAAGAAGCTTACGGATACATTTATGATGACTGGTGCAATGAAGTAGAAATCACTTACTTCATTGGTAGGCCTTTACAATAAATTATCTCCTCTGTATTCTTCATCAAGCATAACTTTAATCTGCAATCCTGAGTAGGCCTCACCTTAAACAAACCTCTGGATAGGCCACATCTTATTGTCATCCTGATTTAATCATTTATAATGCTAGGGACAGATTTATGATAGGTGTATACCTCTTTTGTGCCACTTAGAAAACATTGTCCATGGGGAAATGACTTAAAATGTCATTAAGACACATGAATGTTTTTTTTTAAAACGTTTGCAATTTTTTTGGGTCACTTTCAACATGGCTATGTGTCTGAAACAGTCAAAATCTAAATTTGCAATGCACTGGTGGGAGCATATTTACAAGGAATGTGCTTCATGGGGAAAGGTCTTATAATGTAATATGGGAAAAATGACATTAGAGATACTGAAATGCCTTATAGAGAAGCATACACCATTATGTCCTTGTCATAAATTTGCAAACCATTACTTTTCCCCAAAAACGATTTTCAAATTATATTTAGAAAACAGTGCACATGTGGAAATTACTTAAAATGTCAATAATTCAAAATTTGTGATTCCTTAAATGCAATGTATCAAAAAAAAATATGTAAAAAATGATATTAAGGATTTGGAAACTACCACCAACTTCTAGTTTGTGGTAATTTGCGAATTCTTTTCAAAAAGCATTTTTTTTTCTAAAAAAAAAAAGGTCCCATATGACGCCCATACATGCCATTAGGGCATGTAGGTGTGCCATGTGCTCCCAAATTTCTTTTTCAGGGGTGCAGCAGGGTGTTCTTGAGATACCCCTGCACGCTTGAAAAAAATCCTATTTTGTGATGAGCTAATTGCTAATCACAACTTGCAACATTAATTCCTATGAGCCTCCTAGCCTATGGAAATGAATGGGTAATTTGCAATTAGCAATTTGCTCATTGCAAATTAGGAATAGTAAAGAATCGCTATTTATTCCTTAAAATTTGCTATTTATAATATGTAAAATATTTTGATGATACATATGGCAGTTCATCTGTAACAAGATAAGAAGCTTAGGGATAGATTTATGATGAGTGGCGCATCCCCAGGGATGTGACAGTCATCCTGCGCCACTGTTCCGCCACCCATGGTGTGCTGCATTTACAATGCGGCGCAGCATGGGGCAAAAAAGGCACAGATGCGTGACGCATCTGTGCCGTAAAGGTGGCGCATTGCTGGAGTTGTATCGTAAGTGCGATGCAGCTCCAGCAAGGATCAGGGGTGCCCCATCTATACAATGCTGCGTCAAGACCTATGCCAGCTTCAAGCAGGCGCAGGGTTTTGAAGCAGCTTTCTCCTATCTGATTGTAAATGCGGCACACCATGGGTGGTAAAGCAGTGGTGCACATTAACTGGTGCATGCCTGGGGATGTGCCATTTAATATAAATCTGCACTTTAACATTTGAGTATGTGCAGGGGACACAGAGTCGTTGAGGCTTATCCAAGGTTAAGAACAGATGAGTCCTGTTCAGTGAAATATTAGACATAGGCTTCACCTGCTCAGCATCGCTGGACATGGCTAAATAATAGCTGCAAAATGTTACTCTTGTTAAATAATTTTACTATTATAATCTGTGAGATTTGTCTCTTACTCTGCAACATCTCATTGTTGTTGTCTTTCTTTAAAGATAAAGACAACCTCAACATGAGCGACAATCTGCAATCAGTTGATTTTGACCTCATCATTGAACTTGTAATTGAAACATCAGTGGATGTTGATCCATTGGATGATTTAAATCCTGAGGATGAAGAAGAGCGTGATGAGGATGCAGATTTGTCCGAATTATATGATATAGGATGGGAAGCTGACCTGCTTGAGCCTTTGGAATTATAAACATTTATTTTTAAATTTTATAATCAATAAAAAGTAAAAAGGTAAACCGTTTAATTTAAAAATAAAGACACCTTCAAAAACAGGTTATGTGTAGTGTCTTCAATAAAATATTAAAATATGCTCATAAAATTAGATCAGATTCACATATAAAATAGCATAGGTAACATAAATATAAATCTCATTTCTTTTCTGCTATTTCTGTATTGTAAATTTGCAAGGACTAAAAAATCTTCTATTTAAAATGTCAAGTAGTGTGTTATGTTTTTGATCACTATTACTGATTTACTGTTTGATAATAATGTTTAATAACATTTTTATTATATTTTTCCTCAGATTCAACTATGCCTACAAAAATAAGAGAGATGAAGGCTGCAAAACGTCAAAGACAGCAGGAGGAAAAAAAAATGCAGCAGTCCTCTAACAAAAAGATTTCTCAAGCCATGAAGAAAGCACCGGGTAAGAGCTCTAAATATTTCATAAGAAATATTTCTAATAAAAAAAATATTAGTACAGAAAATGTTTCAATCCATAACATGACAAGTAAATCAAATGGAAAGAAAAGGACAAATGAAAATGTTACTGCTAGAGCAAGAGATAAATCTGTGCATGATAGTAGAAGGAAACAACAGTTTACGGAGATTCGTAAACGAATGTTCCGTAACAGGATAATTGGCAATTTGTTAAAAAATATTAAGAAAGGTCAACAGAAATTAGTTTTTTATAGGAGAAAAAAAAAAGTTGAGAAAGTTATTGATCAGGCTTTTGAAATTAAACGTAAGTTATTTATTTTGATAATCAATAGAATTAGGAAGCTAAACAAGGCAATTTTTGATTTCAAAAGAAATAGTAGATGGAAGAGAATAGTTAATCGTAGTAATTTTTGTGAAGTTTTTTCTGGAGAATGGATACATAGTTCAAGCTGTGAGGCATTTTTTAATGAAGAGAGTTATTTCCAGGATAATGATTTGGTGCATGCAGTTGACATCAGTGGTCGTGCTTATGAAGTGAAAGATGGTTGTCCAGTTGAAAAAGAAAAACTTGTGACAACAGAGGCAGAAGAGTTGTTAGGTAATGAGGTTTTAGGAAGACGTGCTAAGGGTCCTGTGTACACCTGGAAGTGTAGTAGTATTTGCAGTGTGCGACAGGATTCCATCAATTTGCTTTGTGATTTTGTACGGACATTTAACAAGAAAAGTTTGAAGCAGAAAATAAGGTTGTTGCAAGAATTAGATCCTTGCAGAGTGAGAGAAGTGACAGGTTTGCATGGTCATTCACTGGCTTGTCTTTCCAGGAGAGTATGCCAGAGTGTTTTTCATCATTTCAGGATGCTAGCAGTGCATCATAACAAAGTGAGGAAGTTAGTTAGACTGTTGTATTATGCTAAGAGTCCAGCAATTATGCTGAAACAATTATGCGCTGCTCTTTTGCATGGTTCTGAAATAGATGTGAAGAATATATGTGAAGAAATTGAGTTTTGTTACTTTGGAAGTAAAGAGGAGAATGTTGAAATTGAGCAAGAAGTAGAGGGTCATTTGGAAGATAGTGTACAGGTTTCCAGTACAGATAATTTCCAGAGGGAAATTGCGACGTTTGACATGAAATCAAGTGAGAGGCCTAATTTCACTTGTGTGTGTTGTAGACGCACTTATTATAAGAATCAGACTAAGTTAGTGGATTTATATGCAAAAAGTGAAAGGGAAAATAATAGTGAATGGAAGGATTTTGCAACATACTTGATGGTAGAAAATTGTTTTGATTTGGGATTGGATCAACGTGTGTGTACTTATTGTTGTAACAAATTAAAACAAAACCAGATGCCTGCTAGAGCAGTTCATAATAATCTGGAATTGGTTGAGATTCCTTCTGAATTGAAGGACTTAAATACTTATGAATCTATTTTGATTCAAAGTATCCATCCCTTTCAGGCTATTGTAAGAATGGAGCCAAAGACAGGGAAATTGCCTCCATCAGATTTACAGAGAGGATTAAAGGGAAGAGTTGTTTATTTGCCTCTAGATTTCAAGAAAAACATTAACACAATTGGAGTTGAAAAAGTGGAAGAGGAACCTCTGGTTATCTTAGTTAATGGGGTTCCGACAAAGAATAAGAAAATATGGCAAGATTTAGTAGATGTTAGGAAAGTTAAAAAGGCAACATTGTATTTGAAAAAAAATAATAAATACTATAAGAATGTATATGTTGCAGAAGAGGAAGTAAGTGAGGAAGAGGATAGCGATTTGTGTGCTGGTCAAATTGAGAAAGTAGAACCCTCTACTAGTGAGGAAATATATGAACATTATAGTGTTCATCCTTTGCATTCAAAGGAAGTCATGGGGAATGCTATTGAGTTGTTTCAAATGAAACAAGCCAAAGGGAGTCCCATTAGTGTTTGGGAGGAAAGTTTGGAAGCTCGGTGTTTCCCACAGCTTTTTCCAACAGGTCAGGGAGGAAGATATGATGAGCGACCTCATCAAATTCCTGCTTCTGAATACCGGACTTTGCGATTGTATGCAGGAGATGCTAGGTTTCGACAATGCATTCCTTATTTGTTTCATCTCCTGTTTGAAAGCGATCTGTCTGGACTGTCATATGCAGTGAACCACATCTTGAAAAGTGGTATACACATGCAAAACATCTCGGCAAGTGATTTTATGGATAAAGTGAATGTCCAAGATAGTATTTTGGATTCTCACCTGATTAATCTCATGGCGTGTCAGCGTGGTACTAATGAGTACTGGTACCGTCGTCATGGTGATTTAAAATGTATGCTGAGGAACTTAGGTACTCCCACATGGTTCCTCACTCTGAGCTGTGCCGAGTATGGCTGGGAAGACTTACTTGAATTTCTACGAGAGGCAAATGCTAACGTAGAAAACATCGAATTCAAGACACCCGGAGAACTGTGCTCTTTGGATCCAGTCAATGTATGTAGGTACTTCAATCATAGATTTGAAGCTATGATGTCTTTCATCATGAATAAGAAGAATCCACCTCTTGGAGAGGTGTTGGATTTCTTCTGGAGAAAGGAGTACCAAGCAAGAGGTGCTCCTCATATACATATGTTGCTGTGGATCAAGGATGCACCTAAATTTGGAACGGATCCAGAAGACTCAGTGATGAGTTTCATCCAACAGTATTCTACGTGTGCTGTTCCAAACGCAAAGGAGAAGAAAAGCCTAAGAGAAAAAGTTCTGCGTTTCCAAAGCCATCGATGTGGAAAGTACTGCCGTCGTAAATTCCGAAAGAAAGACAAGTTCTACACCAAATGTCGTTTCGGCTTTCCACGACCGGTGATTTCTAAAGGAAGAGTAAACAGTTTGATGTCTTCGCTGCGACATAATGTGATGAAGAAATCACCTAAAAACACTTACAATTTGAAGAGGAACGAAGAGTCCAAGTACATCAACGACTACAACCCGGTGATTTTGTCCATGTGGAATGCTAACATGGATATACAGTTTGTGGCTGATAACTGTATGGCTGTGGCTCGGTATGTGACGTCTTACATCACCAAAAAAGAGAAGACAGAATTGAAGGATATGTGGGAGGACATTTCCCATGAAAAGAGCCTCAGCAAGAAGTTGTACAGTTTCAGTCTGAAGATGTTGTCGCATCGAGAAATCGGAGCGTACGAATGTTCTGACCGGTTGTCTTCAGCAAGTCTCTATGCCAAGTCCAGGAGTATCGTTTGGGCGAGTCTTGGTCTTGCTGCAACGCGTAATCGAGTTCTCAAACCTGTGCGGGAAATTGAGTATTTGGCGGAAAAGGAGCCAAACAGTACCGACATTTTGAAGACAAACATGTTGGATACATATTATCCAAATCGAAGCAGTCACCTAGAGAATGTTTGTCTGTATGAGGTTCTGCAAAATTACATGTTCAAGAGGAACATCAAAGAAGATACTGAGAAAGGAGTGTATGCTGTAATAGGAAGTGAGGGATGTCTGGTCAAGCAAAGAAAATGCCACTTGATAAACCATCGAAAATTGAGTGGTGAATCTCCTGAAAAAAAGGAGTTTTTCTATTTAGCACTTTTGCAACTTTTCAAGCCTTGGCGTGCAGAAGAGGAACTGCTTGGAGATTTCCTCTGTTATGAAGACTCTTTCAATGCCGCCAAGGAGACCATAGAATGTCCTGCTTTTCCCAAATATGTAGAAATGTTGAATGCGGAAATTGAGCAGGAAGCAACGATTGCAGCCGAGATTGCCAGAGACAGTTCTCAGGACAGTCAGAGTTCTGCTTCATTGAGTCAGGATCCACTAGGAGGACCTCTTATTGAAAATGAAGCTGCCACTGCTATGAATGAGGTGGAAAGAGCCATGGCACATGCTCAAGAGGATGCGGTTAACTTAGAAGAGTTGGAAAGGCAACTCAACGTTGAGCAGAGGAAAATATATGACGAAGTTACCATGCAAATTGATCATGGATTAAGTCATGATAAGAAAGAGTGCTCATGTACGTCGTTGAAGCCTGTCCGACTGTACGTGAGTGGAGAAGCGGGAACTGGAAAAAGTTTCCTCATTAAAGCAATTTCATGCTATTTGCAGGAAAGGACAGAGTCATCGCTGTCTTGTGTTGTCACTGCTCCAACTGGACTGGCAGCACATAATATTAAAGGGATTACTTTACATCGTTTACTGATGCTGCCAGTGGAGCATGACAACAAATTAGAATATCACAAGCTATCTGGAGATGCTTGTTTTGAAGTTTCAAGAATCTTGAGGAAAATGAAACTTCTTATCATTGACGAAGTAAGCATGGTTTCCAATGTCATGCTTGCCTTTGTGCATTTGAGGATGCAAGAAGTTCTCAAAACAGAGTATGATGTGTTATTTGGTGGCAAACACATCATTGTTTTCGGAGATCTTCTGCAGCTGACACCAGTGAAAGGGCAACCTGTGTTCAAAATGCTCACGCATGAAGATACCAGGAAGTGCCTAGGCAGCATTGGCAACGTCAATATATGGTTAAACTTCAATTATGCTGAACTGCATGAAAATATGCGTCAGGCAAAGGATGAAGTTTACAAGACTATTCTACAAGATGTTAGAATTGGAAAAGTGACCGAGCATGGGAAAGAAGCTTTACATGCACGATTACTGTCAAATTTATATCCAGAACAAGATGTTGTGCCTGAGAATATTTTTCAGAAAATTACTGATAAGAAATCTGGAATATGTTTGATGCCAACTCTTGCAGAATGTGCCAAATTTAACAACAAAATGTTGCATTTAGAAAAGCAAGAGATTGTGAAAGTGGAAGCTATTGATAGAGTAGAGCATATGGGATCAACAATTATTTTGTCTGAGAATCTGAAAACAAAATTGGATTCATTAGAGAAGAGTATATCTAAAACTGCAGGTTTTGAAAAGACTCTGAATGTGTGCTTGAACTGCCGTATAATTTTAAGAAGGAATTTACATGTTGAAAGAGGTCTGGTAAATGGATCAATGGGTAATGTTGTTGATTTTGTGAAATACAGAAATAGAGATGGAATTGAATTTTTAAAAATTAAATTTGATGGCATTGAGGAAGTACAGCTAATTGCTTGTTGTTCTGCTAGATTTTTGCTTGTAAAAGACTTATATGTTCGCCGTAAGCAGTTCCCTGTTTGCTTGGCATATGCGGTGACAATTCATAAATCGCAAGGTTTAAGTGTAGACACTGCATTGGTGAATATTGGCAGTTCTGTGTTCAAGGAGGGTATGGCATATGTGGCATTGTCACGAGTTAGAACTTTATCGGGATTGTACTTGATTGAGTGTGATGTCAGAAACATTTGTGCAGATCTAGATTGTGTTAAGGAATACAATAGGTTAAGAAGAGAGTATGCGCCACATTTGCCTCAGTTTCCTTTGTTTGAGAAACGTCTGGTAGGCCGGAAACGAAGAAATGAGAACAATACTGGGGAGGTTGTAGCAAAAAGACAAAAAGTGAATGAACCTAAAATTACAAGCAGAAACAAAGAGGATTCTGTTGAAGATGTTGTTGGTTTTCAGTTTGAAAACAGTTCTGGTGTCAACTGCTATGCTAATGTAGTAATTAATGTTTTGTTTTCTCTAAAAAATGTAAAAGAAGAGATTGTGGTCAATTCTGATCAAAGATTTTGCAGTTTGTTAAATTCTGTGTTAGAGAAATGTACCACTGATAGAAGAAACATAGAAAGTGTGTCTGAAATTAGAAATCTGTTAGATAGATGTTCAGGCCAAACACAATTCTCTCAAAATATTCAGCAAGATTGTCAGGAGTTTTTAATGTATATGCTTGATGTATTACATGCTGAAGGTGTAGATGTAGATCAGCTGTTTGGGCTTTCTTATCAATGGCAGCATGACTGCGAGAACTGTATGGTATCAAGTACTACTAGTGTAGACTCAGAAAGATTTATATATTTAACTTTGCCAGACAGTAAATCAGTCTCCTTTAATAAGCTAGTAAAAGCTGCTAATCACAACATGGAGTGTAGCCAATGTAAATCTGAAATGATGTCCACATTATTTATACGAACATATGGCCAGTACGTCATTTTAATGTTCCAACGATGTAGGCCTGATGGAACAAAATTGACAACTTTAATAAAAAATTTTGTAGCTTCGCAGTTGTCAATATCAGGAAGGACTTTTGTAACTACAGCAATTATATATCATGACGGCCCTTCAATATCATCAGGACATTACACAGCTTATTTAAAGTCTAGAAATGGCTGGTCATTCTGCAATGATTCTGTTTTAATTTTCAAAAAAAAATTGCCGTATGACCTTAAAAACTCTTACCTGGTGTTTTTAAAACCAAAATTTTAGGAAAATAATCTCGGGATATGATCTGTGGAATTTCAAGAAGTTCTAATGGCTCCTACACAATTTGGCCTTGAGGATAAGTGTAGTTCAGAGACATAACTTCTAATAATAGGATTGGACATCATGGAGATGTATGTGCACTTTAAATGAGTTCAGAAAAACTGTTTCTTTTCATAAGCTAATTGAAGCAGCCAATGAAAACATGGAGTAGAGGGAATGTAAGTCTGCAATGCTGTCTACTGTTTTACATTGCTTTGTGATTAAAAGTGATGTAGAGAATTAAATAATTGTAGTACTCATAGAGGTAGTGTAAGTCTGCTTCATATTAAGCAGTATCAGTGTCATAGGAAATGTAGAACATGACTGAGCAAGAAGGGGAAGATATTACTATTCCAGGATTGTGAAAATGATCTTCAACATTTTAATTCTGAAAGTTGCGGAAATGCCAAATGATGGGATTGGCTTACAAGAAATCCAAGAGTTATAAATATCTCTGACTAGATTTGGCCTTGTGGAAAATAGTGGTAGAGAGCAAGAAGTCATTTATTGCATGTAACGTGTTTTTAAAAACGATGGAGGTTTTCTTTCAGAAAGTGGCGGGCTGAAAGTAATAACAGCACAAAAGAGTGTAAGCTGTTCATAGGACATCCTTGGACGTCATGGAAAGTAAGTTAACTTTAAGGAGTTCTGAATTTTAATTTCTGATGTTGTATGGGTTTTTTAAACACAATCATTTTGATTGTGTTTTTTTTTCCCCGCTGTTACATGATGAATACCTTCAAGTCACTGTTTTTAGTGAATTTTGATACATTCTGAGAACAGCAAAAATAAACCATTTAACATGTATAATTAATTCTGTACTGTTTGCATTTATGATGTATATGTAGAACTGTGTAGGAGGCATGGAGAAGGTGAGTTTTCTGTAAGTGTTAAATTTATTGTATGCAGTGCTGCACTTCTACGTATTATTTCATATGCTGGACTACATCTGCACAATGAGATACCTAAGCAAAGGAAACACAAGTGATGTGATTGTGAAATGAGCAAAATAAATTGCACATATTTCAATTACATCACCTGTGTTTCCTATCATTACGAATCACATTGTGCAGATCAAGTTTAGGTCTGTCCAGGGAAACATAGGAGGTTTCTACTTTGTTGAAGAGTGCAGTGGACATGACTCACTTCATTAGTAGACTTTCACAGATATTATCTCCTCTGTACACTTCAACAAGTGTAAATCTCATCTTGAACTCTGAGTAGGCCTCACCTCAAACAAATCTCTGGATAGGAGACATGTTATTGGCATACTGAAGCGACACTTTTCTGAAACAAGAGCAATGCAAAAGATGCACCATGTTTTAAGATAGGCCTCACTTCATCTGCATCAAGATACTGTTAGTTTAAAATGTATATCTTTAGGATTGTGTAGAGGACCTGGAGAAGCAGAAGCTTCTGTCAGTGTCAAAGTTGTTGAAAAACTATTTGTCCTTCAATATTTTCCCTTGTCTTTTGTAATTTTTAAATACATATTTTAATTTTTTTCAAATGTTGGTTCTCTCTTTCACAGATTGAAAGTATAGAAATAAAATGTGATTAATTTAACGGCAATTACAAGGTAAATAGTTGTACTCTTTTCGTTACATTTCTATCACATTCACCTACTATTAGATCCACTGCTTCACTTCTTTAATCCTCAGTTTCCTGCCTTTGCTACTTTCCTCATTCCTTTCTCTATTACCTATTTACTCAACTCCTTCCACTCTTTTTCTCAGTCCCTCTGTTCTCATAGTTCCTCAGTCTTGTTCACTCACTCCATCTCTATTACTCTTAGTGTCTGTGAATTACTTTCCCAACTTTTTTTTTTTTTGGACCGCTTCCCGGGAAGTTGCCCGGTTCGCAAACCAGCAGCGTTATGGCAGTCCACCATTTTGTGTTTCGGTCGAATCAAGATACAAGATGGAGGGCAAATAATGTTCAGAATGGGTAGAAGGGGGCACGGTAGATGTATCTTGACCCCCTTGGTTTTCTGAGGGTGGCTGAGGAGGACCATAGTTCTTCACTCTTGTTCACTCTCTCTGTTTCTATTAATGTCACTGTTTATGACTGATCAAAAAAATGTTTTTTAAAAAAGAACAGTAACTATAAGGGAAGGAAATAGACAGTTATGTTAAAAGAAAGACAGCTATAGGGAGTAAACTAAGGATACTGTTACCCACAATCCACTGCTGTTGATGTTACTGACCATGTCATGAATGATGTAATATGTGACATCATCAGCAGTGGATTGTAGGTAACAGTATCCTTAGTTTACTCCCTAGAGCTGTCTTTCTTTTAACATAACTGTCTGTTTGCTTACCTTATACTTACTGTTCTTTTTTAAAAAAAATATTTTTTTTGGTTAGCTTCCGGTACGCGTACCGGGTAGCGCTCCGGGAGCGAACTAAGAGAAATAGAGGTTGGCAGAGTTCCAAATATTCTACCAATTTTTTTATAATGGGGAGTTAGTTCTGAAAAGAACTTTTTTTTTATGTTTTTGTTGTTTTATATTTTTTTTTGTATTTTTTGAACATTTTTTTACTTTTTTTGTATTTTCTGAACGTTTTTAAAAAATTTTTGGTTTTTTTTGGGGGGGGGGAAACAAAAACGATCCATTATAAAGGGCTCAACAGGAGCAAAAAAAAAAAAAAGAATTTATTTTTTGGTGCGTCTCGTACAAACATTAATATGATTTTGAATTGCTCGCAAAATCAAAGTGATGCTACTTTCTCTGTAGCAGATGAAAGTGCCACATTCCACGCACACTTGCTTTACGTGCCCAAACAACATTTGGATGTTTGCAATCGTCTCCCTCGCCTCTGGTCCCGACACCTCTGGAACCACCGATCTTCTTGCCATTGGGAGGGGATTTTGTTGTTCGTCACGTAGCTGGGCAGCACTATAATTATTTGGGTGCCACCTACTCATATGCCGATGCATAGTATGATTGCCATAACTGTATTTTTTATCAGTGCCCCTAGACAATCTATCACCGCATATGCGGCAAAACACGTAACGTGCATTGACTTTCTTTTGCCCCTCAGGAATTCTGTAGAATTGCCAGATATAATTCTCCTTTCTGTTGTACCTCCTGGGCTCCTCTGGCAGAAACTCATGCTGTTCCTCCTCTTCCTCCTCTTCCTGTTCTTCCTCTTCTTGCAAAATTACTTCTGCAGGTGGTCCTCTCTTTCTTGGATTTGGTGGAGGTGGTGGGCTAGCACCAGCTGAAGCTACTAATGAAGCCATCACAAAGTATCAATAAAGGGTCTTTCTCTCACCAAGATGAAAGTCAGAGTGATGAAAGAAGGAGGGGTTTTCATCATTTGGGAAAAACAAAAGTTCTAAACCAATGAAAAGTGTCCATTTTAGATCACATGACCTTGTATTACATCATTAGGAAACCAAAAGTGAAATGAACCAATGAAAAGTGTTATTACCGAGTCACATGACCTGCTATGTTTACGTTACGCGGTCGGCGCCGCGCCGCGGATCGCTTCCGGTTCGCGTACCGCTACGCTTCCGGGTACGCGAACATAGCACGTAATATGACGTATTACGCGAGAACGCGAAACGTCATGCTGACGCGAAGCGTCGCGATGTTGTTTTGTAACGCGAGAGGTGCGCAAAAGGAACGTTTACCAGTTCGCGTACCGGGTCGCGCCTCCGGATTGAGCTAACGGGAAGCTAACCGGTACGCGTACTGGGAGCGAAACAAAAAAAAATAAAAAAAAATTGTATAAAAAACATGTAAAAAATATTTTTCTTTTTAAAGAATAATACATTGTAAAGGTTTTGATATTAGCTATTAAAAAACCAATGAAATTCACTGAAAAAACCATAGGTTATACACCATATATAGTTAGGAATTAGCATTTAAAAAACCTTATTTTACTCACACAAAACCAATGAAATTCCATATATAGTTAGTTGTACTAACTATATATCACGCACCCGCAATCCACTGCTGATGATGTCACATATTACATCATTCATGACATGGTCAGTGACATCACTGATGACATCACTGATGACATCTCAAATGACATCACTGATGACATCACTGATGACATCTCAAATGACATCACTGATGACATCACTGATGACAACATCCAGTGACTGTATTTTTCTGTAAAGTTAAAATATGTCTTACATATTTATGAATGAGTCGATGTATAAGTGTCTGGACGAAGGATTTAGTAGGTGCATGACTGAATGTATGAGTGAGTGATTAAATGTGTCTCACTGAGTGCATGGGTTAGTGACTAAACTGTCTTAATTTGTGCATCATTATGTCTGTTGTTCTGTAAACTGCTGCATGTGTTGATCAGTAGCTATATGAGTAACTATATAGGTTATTGATTGGTTGCACAAGCATTTGTATGGGAGACTGAGTGTGTGTGTGGGTGGCTGGGAAGTGTATGACTCTGTGCATAGATGTATGGATTCAAAAGTGCATGTTGGAAATAGCTGTATGGGCGGTTGACTGTGTGCATGACTGTATTGGTGAGTGAATAGATATCTCAGTGCTACATGTCAAATTAAGTACATATGTAAAATACAGTACATGTGAGAGTTGACATATATAAATAACTGTGCATAAGAGCCAGTGAATGTGTGAGTGGCTGTATGGATCATTGTGAACTTGTATCCAGGATTGTATAAGTGAATAAATATGTTTTAGTATATGTTTGAATAAGTAAGGTGTGTTTAACTGTATAGTTAAGGAAACGGAGGTGTGATTGATTGTTTGCATGACTGTCTAGGTGTGTGTGTAACTTCATGGATGAGTGACAATCTGTGAGTCTGTGTTTACACTGAGTGTATCTAAGGTTATATTACAGTCTGAAGAGGTTCATCGTATTATCACATGAATGATGTCATCAGTGATGTCATCAGTGATGTCATTTGAGATGTCATCAGTGATGTCATCAGTGATGTCATTTGAGATGTCATCAGTGATGTCATCAGTGATGTCACTGACCATGTCATGAATGATGTAATATGTGACATCATCAGCAGTGGATTGCGGGTGCGTGATATATAGTTAGTACAACTAACTATATATGGAATTTCATTGGTTTTGTGTGAGTAAAATAAGGTTTTTTAAATGCTAATTCCTAACTATATATGGTGTATAACCTATGTTTTTTTCAGTGAATATACATATATACATACATACATATATATATATATATATATATATATATATATATATATATATATATATATATATATATATATATATATATATATACATATACATTACCTACTGGCAGTCGCCAGTAGGTAGTTATAGCTAGGACCTAGTTTCCATAGGAAATCCGCAACATTCTATTGGGAATAACTTTGGCGCCGGTTGAGGAATTTGCTTGTAATTTTCCAAAATGTTGGCCAGCTCCGCTGCACTCCTTCCCTGAAAGTCTCGGGTAGATTCGTCAAGCGGGGTCCGAGAAAAAAGGGGGGTCCCAAAACGTGTGTTCCCCATGTTAATTTCCATAGGACCTTTAGACACGGCTACAGCCCGAACCGCTGAACGGAATTACACCAAACTTGGCAAAATGGTAGAGTCTGGTACGCAGATCACGCTTTTGGTTAAATAGTGTAAATCCCTCCAGTAGTTCCTAAGAAAATTAAAGTTGAAATCAATTATATATCTATAAGCGCGCACCGTGCGCGCACCTTGCCGTGCACAAGCTTCATGCTGATTGGCTGCCACTGTCTGTCAACACTCCAAAACAGAAATGGATGGCAGCCATCTTGTGCCTCAGTAGACTCAGGCACAAGAAAGCAGGAAAAAAAAGTGTAGAACTCAAAAAGGGGGCAGGGTAGAAGCACCCTGACCCCCTAGGCCTGCTCAGGGTGTCCCACAAGGACCCCAAAGGCCCCCCAATTTTATTTTTTATGAAAAATCACGGGGTACGCGTCCTGTACGCGTACCGTACGCACACCCCGCGATTTTCAGGATTTTTGTTTTGGGGGGCCTTTGGGGTCCTTGTGGGACCCCCTGAGCAGGCCTAGGGGGTCAGGGTGCTTCTACTCTGCCCCCTTTTTGAGTTCTACATGTTTGTTTTTCTGCTTTCTTGTGCCTCAGTCTACCGAGGCACAAGATGGCTGCCAACAATTTCTGTTTTGGAGTGTTGACAGACAGTGGCAGCCAATCAGCATTCAGCTCACGCACGCGAAGGTACACGTACCGTACGTGCACCGTACGCGTACGGTATGAATACGGTGCTCGCACGAGAAAAAAGGGGGGTCCCAAAACGTGTTTTCCCCATGTTAATTTCCATAGGACATTTAGACACGGCTACAGCCCGAACCGCTGAACGGAATTACACCAAACTTGGCAAAATGGTAGAGTCTGGTATGCAGATCACGCTTTTGGTTAAATAGTGTAAATCCCTCGAGTAGTTCCTGAGAAAATTAAAGTTGAAATCAATTATATATCTATAAGCGCGCACTGTGCACGCACCGTGCGCGCACCTTGCCGTGCACGAGCTTCATGCTGATTGGCTGCCACTGTCTGTCAACACTCCAAAACAGAAATGGATGGCAGCCATCTTGTGCCTCAGTAGACTGAGGCACAAGAAAGCAGGAAAAAAAAGTGTAGAACTCAAAAAGGGGGCAGGGTAGAAGCACATGTGGGACCCCCAAGGCGAAAAAAAAAAAAAAAAAAAATCGCGGGTGCGCGCATGGTGCACGCAGGTGCGCGCACGGTGCGCGCACCCCATGATTTCCCCCACCCAAAAATTTCAAACATTTGGGTCCTTGTGGGTCCTTGTGGGAAGCCCTGAGCAGGCCTAGGGGGTCAGGGTGCTTCTACCCTGCCCCCTTTTTTAGTTCTAAAACTTCTCCAGCACGCGCTGCATGCTCATTGGCTTTCAACACTTCAAACCAGGAAGTGTTGGCAGCCATCTTGAAAGCAGAAAAACAAACATGTAGAACACAAAAAGGGGGCAGGCTAGAAGCACCCTGACCCCCTAGGCCTGCTCATGGGGTCCCACAAGGACCCCCAAGGCCAAAAATGTTTTTTTTTAAAAACCCGGTATGTTTATTTAAAAATTACCCCCCGGGGGGACCAAATTGTGGGGGGCATAGTAATAAAGAAGTGTGGGGGGTGCCCAATCCCCCACACACTGCCCTGGGGACCGCCGCCCTCCAGGGAAAAGCAACGCAGCCCCCTGGCGCATACTGGAGGCTCCTGGTGGGCTAGTTGCCTCCCAGGAAATTAGTTCCCCCTCTGCAAATGCGCCTGTGGGCTGCGCTGCAGAGAGGTGTAAAAAAGGATGTGGCCTCATTACACCTCTCTGCAATGCAGCCCCCTGGGAAATACTGGAGGTTCCTGGTGGGCTAGTTAGCCCCCAGGGACCCCCAGTATGCAAGGGGAATTAGTTCCCCCTCTGCAAACGCGTCAGGGGGCTGCGTTGCAGAGAGGGGTACAAACATTTTTTATCAATTTATGTTAAAAATATGTAATGTAATTTAAAAAATAATATATCTAAAAATAAAAAATGTATAATAATATAGTACATCAGTATAAAAAATATAACAATTATTACATTAAAAAATTTTCATTTACAAAACCATTGAAATTCACTGATAAAACCATAGGTTACAGCCACGTTATAGTTAGGAATTAGCATTTAAAAAACCTTTGAAATTCACTGAAAAAAACGTAGGTTTTACACACATTATAGTTAGGAATTAGTATTTAAAAAACCTTTGAAATTCACTGAAAAAAACCGTAGGTTTTACACACGTTATAGTTAGGAATTAGCATTTAAAAAACCTAGCAAATTCACTGAAAAAACCATAGGTTTTACACACGTTATAGTTAGGAATTAGCATTTAAAAAACCTAGCAAATTAATTGAAAAAACCATAGGTTTTATATCAGTTATAGTTAGCTGAACAATTTACTCATACAAAACCATTGAAATTCCCACGTTATAGTTAGTTGTACTCACTATAACTGGCGCGCCCTCAAAGCACTGCTAATGACGTCACATATTACATCACTCATGACATAGCCAGTGACATCACTCATGACATCACTGATGACATCTCAAATGAAATCACCAGTGAATGTGTATCTTTCTGATAAAAAAATAAAATATATTTTATATATGTGTACCTAAACATCGATGGAAAAACAAACGATTAAATTAGAGTTTCAATGGATGGGTTTTTTAATTGATTGTATAACTAATTTATTAAGTGTATGTTACTAAATATATGTATAACCAATTATTGTTTAAAATTGTAAATATCTGTATCACTGTCTCCCTTTATCTATAGACGGATGCTTAGGTTGGTGAGTAGCTACATGATTGTCTATATGGGTTATTAGTTCGTTTTTTGAAGATTTGTATGAGTGTCTGTTAAGTTTGGTGGGAGGTATTACTTTGTGCATATATGAATGAATGAGTGCCTTACTGTTCGCATATGTTTTGAAGGACTGTATGAATGGATGAGTGCGTGTATAGGTGTGTTAGTGAGTGAATGACTGTCAGAATCATTTCTTTATGAGTAACTACATATGTTTTAAATTACTATAAGTAAGAATTGATGCATATAGGTAAGTATGTGTGAGAGTGAGAAATTGTAAGAGTTTCTGTATAAATACTTTTTTGTTCCTATAAGAGATAGTTTTAGTAAAAAAGTATGTGTACGTTTATGTAGAAGTAAGAGTAGTGGTGTATGTATAGCTGTATAAGCAAGTGTATGGTTGTTTTATAATTTATTTGCTTGTGTGAGTATGTGTGTGAGTAACTCTAAGGATGAGTGTCGTTTTGTAACAAAATGTATAGATGAATGAGTATTTATGATGATTGAGTATGTGTATGAGTAACTATATAGATATGTTGGTGAATGAGCGAATGTGTATGTAGATTTTGCAATTTCTGAATAGATTTTTGTAAGTGGAATTAGTTTCTCCATTGTTTTGTAATTATTTGATTCTATTTTTCAATGTGTGTATCAAAACTTATATTACACTGAGATAGAGTCTGCCATTTTTTCACAAGGATGATGTCATCAGTGATGTCATTTGAGATGTCATCAGTGATGTCATGAGTGATGTTACTGACTATGTCATGAGTGATGTAATAAGTGACGTCATTAGCAGTGCTTTGCGGGCGCGCCAGTTATAGTGAGTACAACTAACTATAACGTGGGAATTTCAATGGTTTTGTATGAGTAAATTGTCCAGCTAACTATAACTGATATAAAACCTATGGTTTTTTCAATGAATTTGCTAGGTTTTTTAAATGCTAATTCCTAACTATAACGTGTGTAAAACCTATGTTTTTTTCAGTGAATTTGCTAGGTTTTTTAAATGCTAATTCCTAACTATAACGTGTGTAAAACCTATGGTTTTGTTCAGTGAATATATATTCCAGTAGGTAATATATATATATATATATATATTACCTACTGGAATATATATTCATATACCTACTGGCGATAGCCAGTAGGTATATATAGTTAGGACCTAGCTACCATAGGAAATCTGGAACATTCTATTGGGAATAACTTTGGCGCCGGTTGATATATATATATGTGTGTACTTAGCTGATGATTGTATGATTTCTTCTATGTCCATCAACCATCAGGTCTATTTCTAAGGGTGATGGAAGTATAGGAAGTGACTTTACAAAGGCAAACACCGAAAAACGCCTCGTCCTTAAAAGTTTTTGGTGCACAATAAAACTGTTGTGCAGTTTCCTGGTGTGCTGCCTCTTAATTCGACCATCTGGATGTGAATTTGTAAAATTGATAATAAAGGAAGTGGCTGCTGCTGCCACTGGCTTGCCTCAATGTCGCAAGGAGGGGAGACTGCTCAAGCAGCGATTTGGTGAATATCCATGATTTGCAGCAGTTCCCGCCGTTCCAGATTGAAGCTCCGCGAAGAAGACATTGCGGGTAAGCCGGTGTGTCAGCGTGGTAGGGGGAGTGGTGTGAGCTGGTGGTCCGTGTTGGAGGACAGAGGTTGTCAGTTTCTCGCACTTGCCCGTAGCGCGAGACTACCGTGCCTCTGCCCAGTAAGTCTGTAAAAGCTGAATTTTGGCAATGGAAACAGACGTGATTGTTGCGGTGACAATACAAACCGTGAGCGTCAGGAAGCGAGTGAAATGCTTGAATGGGAAAATGAGAGGAAAGCAGTAGCGGTCTCATTGTTTGATGAAGAATAAGACATAAACATCAGCAGACCACTATGTAGTGCGACAACCTCTAATACTGAAACATCTACGAAGCAGAAGCTGTTACTGCTAAAGAAGCTGAGCAAACAAGAAATTAACAAGTGGTGGGAGGTAGCCTCCTTGACCAACTATGTGGAAGTTGGATGAGTGCCAAGAGGCCTTAGAATAGCAATTGTTCCCACTTACGATAATCCCAATCAGGACTTATTAACAGAATGGGCGCAATTTATGGCAAAGACATGTAAAGGTATGATAGAGATGCTTGTCAAATACGCACAGATTGACCTTGAAGCAACAAGAAAGGAATTGGCCACATTATGAACAGAGCTTGAAAAAATCAAAAGTGATAAAGCTGTGGAAGAATTTATGAAAACGCTCCCCAAGAAATTAAAGGAGTACGAAGAAAGTATCAAACTGAAGAAACAGAGAAAGTTCCTGAGGGAAAAACGGGATTACGCAGAGGGTCGCATCCTAACGTATGCCAAGAGTTATGATTGGGCACAAAGAAATATCAGAGCAACACACAGTGAACAAAAAGGAGACAGTGTCAACATGGTCAATCTCAGACATCAGCACAGATTCAGAGGATCGTAATGCAGGGACCCCTTCAGGGATGCGCCCATTAACTTTCCTGCACAAATTTCAAATCCTAAAACAGAAAAAGGAGCAAAATCAAACGAACAAACCACAAACGAGGGGACAAACAAAAGGAAGAAGGCCAAAAAGAGGAAGAGGACAAGGGATAGGAAACGACGATGACCAAGGAAGAAAAAACACAGGAAACTAGAATATATAATTGGTGGAAATCAGAATTCCAGAACGAACAAATCAGTAATAAATTTATCTTCAAGGGAACTTACTGAAGTCGAACTATCGGTCCTACAACTAGGCTTATCCTTTTGTCCAAGTAATAACATCAGCTACACAGACACACAAATTGACTTATTTCTTTACATCCACAAATTAAAGCTGATGAAGCTCTATGAAACGCGCATTAGATCCAACCAAGTAACTAGAACTACAACAGAAGGAACCAGTATCCCTGAGTTGCAAATACAGGACGTTGACCTACTAAGGATCATGCACGAACTTGAAATTGGTGAAAATCAAGATTTCAGCAACTATTCTATACCGGAATTGTGCGCAGGGATGAATAGACACATTGAACATAGTGGTTTGAAAATAAAATCTAGATACAATCCGAATGTCCCTTATGACAATATAGAAGCACACAGTTCCATTGTCATTATGGACCTAAAAAAGATACGTGAGAAATCCTGCATCTCCAAGTGGGATAATCTAACCAAAAAATAAAGAGAAGCCGTGAATGCCCTAGAGAAGGATCCCAGCATTGTAATTAAGCCCTCCGATAAGGGGGGCAATGTTGTCATTATGAGCACCGTAAATTACAAGGCTGAAGCAATGAGCCAGTTATCGGATGAGGCCTGCCACGAATTAATTAACTGGGAGACCTACAAAAGAACAATTCAAGATTATCATGTACGTTTGGGTAATTTGTACCATCAAGGCCTGCTTGATATGAATAAGTATAGATTTCTCAGAACGGAAAAACCACGCATACCATGCATCTATTTTCTCCCGAAAGTGCACAAAAATGCCACTACACCACCAGGGCGTCCAATCGTCTCCTTGAATGGTGGACTGTTGGAAAACACATCAATATTTTAAAATTTGTTTCTATCAATGGATGTGCTGAATTTAAGATCATATTGCAAAGACAGTTCGAACTTCCTTCGTAGGATACATGATGTACAGTGGTAAGATGGTTACCTGATGATTGGGTTAGATGTGTGTTCTTTATACACCTGCATCGATCAAGTTAAGGGAGTAGTTGCTTGCATGTATTTCCTGAAAACTAGACATATTGATTACTGGGAACATAATAAAATGCTAGAGTCTATGATGCTCTTTTGCCTACAACAAAACATCTTCCTTTTAGAAAAATCTGTGTATCGACAATGGCCGGGCACGGCAATGGGTATGTGTTTTGCACCCAGCCTACCAAATTTATTCCTAGCCTGGTGGGAGGAACAGATTGTATGGACAGAAAGGTTCGAGATGTACACTGATCACATACTTGTATGGATCAGGTACATCGACGATCTATTCCTTATTTGGAATGGCCCAGAAACTCTAGCTAGGGAGTTCATTGCCAAGTTAGGAGTTAATGAGTTGAATTTACAGTTTACCCATCATGAGCCCTAATTATTGCGAGTTCTTGGACATAGCGGTAGAGGCAGTGCAAGGGGAAATAACCACTTGTTTGTTCCGTAAGGCAACTGCGGGCAATTCAGTTTTGCACGCAGCGAGTCATTACCCCATCCCCCTAATGAGTAGCATACCCTATGGAGAACTCTTAAGAGCTCGCCGCAACTGTAGCACTGATGAGAATTTTCAAAAGGAACAATATGACACAGTTCCGCATTTCAGAGAGAGAGAGGTTACAAGGAAGACACACTTACACAAGCAAAAGAAAAAGTTAAGGATTTTACCCAGCATGAGTTACTATTTAAATCATCTAATAGTTCAGCCAGGAGACCCAAAGGGGATATGTCAGGCACTGCCGGAGCACCTAGAATGATAACACAATTCAGCAGAGGGGCATGGGCACTACGAAACATAATGAAAAGACATTGGAACCTCCTAGTAGCAGATCCCATAATAGGCAAACCAATGGAAGCCGGGCCACAAGTTACATACAAAAGAGATAGGTCACTACGGGATCGTTTAGTGCACAGCTACCCTTTAGAAGAGACAGGAACGCAATAGCTTAAGGCACCCAACAGCTTCACCACTTGTGGAACATGGAAAGCCTGCCTCAATGGGAAAAATTGCCAAGACTATAGGACAGGCACCAATGTAGTAAAAAACATCAAACAAACCATTAACTGTAACAGCGATTTTACTGTCTACATGTTGGAGTGCTCATGTGGTCTCCGATACGTATGCAGTACAAAACCTTCCCTCAAATTGAGAATATTACAGCATTTGCCTGCCATTAACAATAAGGATTGTAATTATCCTATGGCACGACATTACGCTGAAAGTCATAAGGGCAATAATAGCAGCCTAAGATTCTTTGTAATTGATAAAATTCCAAAACACATTTGTGGGGGCGATCGCAAAAAACGCCTTAGAATCTTGGAGTCCAGGTATATCATCGAGCTGGACAGTAAAGTCCAGAAAGGATTGAATGGTGGGGAAGAGTTAGCCACACACATAGGTCAATAGTAGTCACATAGAAAGGCTGCCCCTCGCAATTTATCTATTCAGATTTTAATGTAGGGAGTGTAAGGAGTTGTTTGGTAGTAAGGGTAATCACAATTTTAAATAGGGAAGATGGGGGGCAGGGAACCTGACCATGCGATAAGATTCCCATTTGGGAATTTGGAGTTGGCACCAACCACAATTGTGGAGCCGTACTCGACAACTCAGTTGAGTTGTATTGCATGGATGTCCCCAGCCCATTCTTCCAGCCTATCACAGAAACACTGGTGATTTGATACACATTTATGCACTCACGGAATAGTTCTCATTCACATATAGCACATCTTGCACCTTTTATTCCGGACTTCCATCATCATTAGCAGACCGCAAGATATTTATCTCCGAGTTGCTAGCGGAAATTTTGCTCTGACCACTGCTGCCGACATGCGGTGATGGTGCAGTTTGTTGTGTGCTTCGCAAATGTGTATGGTGATGCCTATGTGACAATTTGTGAGCAGTGCGAAATTTAAGTGCAATGTGCAGCCTTGTAGGTGACAGCAGAATAAAGCATCATAATATCGAAATGAAAAAAGTCGGGCGATGAAGAAAAAAACGCATGAGTAGTAATTTCTCTATTTTCATTGGCAGTCGGGCTGAATTGAATGCCATGAACCGCTGATACACCAGAATGCACGGAATGAATTATTGTAAGATTAAGTCATGATTTGAATTGTATTCATTAATATTATCACATGTATATATATATATATATATATATATATATATATATATATATATATATATATATATATATATATATATATATGAATTAACTGGGTACAGATTGAAATGTACTTAGCTGATGATCGTATCATTTCTTCTATGTCCATTAACCATCAGGTCTATTTCTAAGGGTGATGGAAGTATAGGAAGTGACTTGACAAAGGCAAACGCCGAAACGCGTCGTTCTTAAAGTTTTTGGTGCACAATAAAACTGTTGTGCAGTTTCCTGGTGCGCCGCATCTTAATTCGACCATCTGGATGTAAATTTGGAAAATTGGTAATAAACTAAGTGGCTGCTGCTGCCACTGGCTGGCACCAACGTCGCAAGGAGGGAAGACCGCTCAAGCAGTGATTTGGTGAATATATGTATATATATATATATATGTATATATATATATATATATATGTATATATATATATATATATATAAAATTCACTGAAAAAACCATAGGTTAGAGACCATATATAGTTAGGAATTTGCATTTACAAAACCTTGAAAATTCACTGAAAAAACCATAGGTTAGAGACCATATATAGTTAGCTGGACATTTTATTGACATAAAACCAATGAAATTCCATATATAGTTAGTTGCACTAACTATATATCGCGCACCCGCAATCCACTGCTGATGATGTCACATATTACATCATTCATGACATGGTCAGTGACATCACTGATGACATCACTGATGACATCTCAAATGCTGGGGGTAGTGTTTTAGGGTTTAGGGTAGTTTAGTTGTTTAGTGTATGCTAAAGGCATTGTCGTTCTAAAAGTTTTCGTTATTTTAATTTGCGGCCTAATAGTACATGCGGGATTTTTTTTGCGGACTGATGGTATGCGGGATTTCGTCATATATTCGCTAATCATACTTTCTATGGCAAAATGAACCCCCTCATTTTGTTCCTTTTTAAATTATATGTTTTAAGAGTTACCACTTTATTCCAATCAAGATGGCTTCAGGTGTGCCATACCTTTGTAATAAGTAGGACTGTTAGCACTCTAGTTGTTCTTTAGAACACTCTGGGACATTCTGTCATTGGGCTATAGTTGGGCTACATCTGGCTGATATTTGGGCTACATTTGTTTTTTTTTGTCTCTGGTGGCCATCTTTGGGCTACATTGGGCTACATTGGGCTACATTGGGCTACATTTGGGCTCCAACATATATATAGCCCAATGTAGCCCAATATATATTTTTCAAAGTTAATTTTCGTAAAAACCACTGGAGCCTATATCTTGAGACATAGCAAAGGCACATCGGGCTACCAGTCCCTACAATTTTGCCAAGTTTGGTGTAAATCCATTCAGCCGTTCAGGCTAAAAGTGAGGCCAACCGCCCTATGGAAAATTGCATTAGAAAAACACGTTTTGGGACCCCCCTTTTTTCTCAGCCCCCCCTTGACGAAACCCCCCCAAATTTTCAGGGGCTGCTCAGAAACAATTCTGTCCTCAAACGCCAAAGTTATTCGACATAGAATTTTCAAAAATCCCATAGGAAAAAAATCCTAACTATATATACCTACTGGCGATCGCCAGTAGGTAATATATATATATATATATATATATATATATATATATATATATATATATATATATATATATATATATATATATATATATATATATATTACCTACTGGCGGTCGCCAGTAGGTATATATAGTTAGGATTTTTTCTCTATGGGATTTTTGAAAATTCTATGTCTAATAACTTTGGCGTTTGTGGACGGAATTGGCTGAAATTTTCAGGAAAATGGCACATTTTGTTTCTGAGCAGCCCTTGAAAATTTGGGGGGGGTTCGTCAAGGGGGGCCGAGAAAAAAGGGGGGTCCCAAAACGTGTTTTTAACATTGAGTTTTCCATAGGGCGGTTGGCCTCACTTTTAGCCCGAACGGCTGAATGGATTTGCACGAAACTTGGCAAAATTGTAGGGACTGGTAGCCCGATGTGCCTTTTGTAGGTCTCAATATATGTGCTCCAGTGGATTTTGAGAAATTAACGTTTAAAAAAAGATATATATCTGTAAGCGCGCTCCGGTCCGCGCCCCGGTTCGCGGACCGGGGCGCGTACCGGAACTTCGCGTAGCGAAGCTGATTGGCTCTCCGGTGTCTGTCAACATTCTAAACAGTCCGGAGCGGCCGCCATCTTGTCTCTCGGTAGGATTGAGAGACAAGAGGAGGCCAAAACAAAGGGGGAAATGACCATAAGGGGGCATAGTAGATCCTCCCTGACCCCCTAGGTTTAATGTGGAGGCTTTAAACGGGCCCCGCGGGGAAAACAAAAAAAAATTTTTTTTTTGTTTTTTTTGCGTGGGTAGCGCCCGGTACGCGAACCGGGAAGCGTTCTGGGCAGCGTACTGCAATGAAAAATGAATGATAGACTTTTCAAATGCTGTATGTTAATTGATTGTTGGTTTTGTTGATTATTTTTTATTTTCTTTATTTTTTAAGCATTTTTTTTATTGAGATTGTGTTTCATAATTTATTAAACTTTCTAACATTTCATTGTCAGAAATTTCATAATTATCATGGAATATACTTTGTAGTCTCTGAGGGTGTAAAATGTCCTCATTTGCAAGGAGGTTATCTACTGCTTGTACACATTGCAGTAGTTCATTGTCCCAAGTTTCATCGAAAAATTCAATGTCAATTTGATCAATTGTATCAATCAATTCTTGGCTGCTCTCTTGCAGGTCCATTTCAAAAGAAACTTGGTTTTCGCCTTCCATTTTGCCTGAAATTTGGATTAAAAAAATATATATTAGTAGAGATAGGGCAATGTTGGGAATAATTTTAGATAGGCATTTTTTATCAGTGAATTTATCTTTGGGCAGTGTATAGTATCAGAGTGGAAGTAGGAATATAAAAAAGTGTATGTGATTTAACGTAAGTAAATTCATAATTATACAAGAGAAGCCTAACTCCATCCATAACTATAACAGAGAAGTCTCTCTAAATCTATAACTACTACAGAGGGATAGTATATAACTATCAGAAAAAGTTTACCATATTAACTTATAGTGCACAATATACTTCAGTTTTAAAAATAAAAACTTACCTTTAGAAAGAAGTTGAAGGAATTAGTGAAAATACTATTGAAATGTACAGCAAGAAGTAGTAGTCAAAATGGCTGTGTTTTCTTCTCTTCCTTTATATATATTCAGGTATATAACCAATGAAATGTCAGGTAAAAAAAGTAGAAAATGAAAGTAACATTTTCATTGGTTGTCAATTCCAACACTTCAGATGTGTTTTGTGAAGTAATTTACCTCAGGGTATTTAGAGAGGTCTACAGGCTAAATGACTAAATGGAATTCCAATCAAATTTGTGAAAATGGTAGGGATTGGTATGTAGTATGAGCTAATCTATATTTGGTGAAATTGTCTCCAGTGGCTTTTCTGTGAACTACTTTCCCACCTTTTTTGATGGTGCGCTTCCCAGGGAGCGACCCGGTACGCGAACCGTTGAGCGCCCCGGTTCGCGAACCTTAAGCGTAACGGGAGTCCACCATTTTGTGTTTCGGTCGAATTAAGATACAAGATGGAGGGCAAATAATGTTCAGAATAGGTAGAAGGGGGCACGGTAGACTTATCTTGACCCCCTAGGTTTTGTGAGGGTGGCTGAGGAGGCCCATATGTGCGAAATAAAAACATTTTTTTTTAAAATTTCGCGAGGTTAGCTCCCGGTTCGCGTACCGGGTAGCGCCCCAGGGAGCGTACTTTGTTGAAAATTAGTGAAAAATGTTAGAGTAAAATAATAATTGTGAGTGATCAGATGTAGGGTAGCTCTGAGAAGAGCTTTTGGGTTTATGGTACATTTAGGTACTTATAAGTAGGTACCAATGCACATTCTTAAATTCAGAGTGAAAACTCTGTTGCCCTCATTTGAGAAGTGAACTCCATCTCCTCTGTAGATATCTTGCATGTAGTAACGCAAGTTATTGTTGTACAGGGAGCCCATTCCATGGTCTCTCATGTAAGCTGAAACAGATTTGTTTACATGCTTCCTCGACTTCTCAATTTGTGGACAAAATTGGTTTGACCACCTCCATTTCTGTCTTTGGCATATATTTGAATATACCAAGGCAGTCTGAGGAAAAAGTGCCATCAATTGCTCAAAGGTGTCCTTTAAAAGCATTTCCAGACCTACACCAGTCAAAGTGCCCAAGTCATTACCTCCACAGTGCACAATTAACAGGTCAGGTTTGGGCAAATGCATAAAGGTTTTCACCAATGGTATCAATTGGTGACATTTTAATCCTCTGTGGCCAAACCACTTAATTTCCACATCTTGTAAATTGAGGTTAGGTAATTTCCTGTTTTCAACGTACCTTTGAGCCCAGTGAATATAACTATGTCCAACAATCCAGACAGAAAACATGGTGAGAGAAGGTTCTCCTGCAGTCAGATGATGTGTGGCAATGAAATGGCAGTTGAAAAAATGAGAGTTTAAAATGAAAAAAACGGTGGAGTTTCTGTGTTCATGAAGCAGTAACAGTGATTGGTGGATTTTGATTGCTGAAAACAAAGTTAGGGTGCACGGATGTGTTCTTTGAAAGATGTATTTTGAATGGTCAATAAAAATTCATTAAATGAAAGATTGCAGTGGATACGCAGGTGCACTGAGAGTTCAGAGTTCAATTGCAACAAAGTTGTGTGAACTTGCAAACACCAGAAGTCTTCCAATGAGGTGGTTGCCATGCAGAAAAGGCATGAAATGGCAGAGGGGGGAAGGGTTTTCATTTGAAAAAAAATGAGGGAAGAGTTTTGATTGGGTGACATGAGAGATATGTGTGAAGATTTACAGCATTTCTGTGCTTTTGATAGCTGCAGACTCTGGAGTGCATACCTTTTGCTCTGCTGAAGACAAATTGGTGTGTTTCTGAGACTGTTTTCAAACTCAAAGTATTTGCTAAGGTGAGAAAATATTTCTTTAATTTAGATAGAGATTAGTGTGCTTTAAGGAGAAAATTATGAATTATGTGGCGCAAATTGCTTGTAAATATGATCCCACATGTGCATGGAAAATTTAGATTTTGAATGTTTGTGTTACATAGCCATGTTAAAAGTGATACAAACATGCTGCAAAGGCAATCAAAAAACGCTTTTATGTGTCTTAAGGACATTTTAAGTAATTTTCCCATGTGCAGTGTTTTGAAATTATGATTTGAAAATCGTTTTTGGGGAAAAGGAATTGTTTTTAAAATTAATAACAAGGACATAATGGTGTATGCTTTTTTATAAGGCAATTGACTGTCTCTGATGTTATTTTTCCCATTTTAATGTAAGACCTTTCTCTGTGGCGCAAATTGCTTGTAAATATGCTCCGACCTGTGCATGGGAAATTTAGATTTTAAATGTTTGTGTTACATAGCCATGTTAAAAGTGACCCAACCATGCTGGAAAGGCAATAAAAAAACACTTTCATGTGTCTTAAGGACATTTTAAGTAATTTCCCTGTGGGCAGTGTTTTCAAATTATGAATTGAAAATCGTTTTTGAGGTAAAGGAATGTTGTTAAAATTTATGTGCGCCATATGCCCATAATTTTGGTTTTCAGGGGTGCAGCAGGGTGTTCTTGAGACACCCCTGCACCTTTGGAAAAATTCCTAATTTGCGATGAGCTAATTGCTAATCGCAAATTGCACCTTCATTCCTAAGGGCCTCCTGCTCCATGGAAATGAATGGGTAATTTGCAATTAGCAATTTGCTCATCGCAAATTAGGAATGGTAAAGAATCGCTATTTATTCCTTAAAATTCGCTATTTTGGAAATGCAAAATAGTTATATGATACATATGGCGGTTAATGTCTAACAAGATAAGAAGCTTAGGGATACATTTATGATGACTGGCGCAATGAAGTGGACATCACTTACTTCATTGGTAGAGCTTTACATGTATTATGTCCTCTGTATTCTTCATCAAGCGTAACTTTAATCTGCAATCCTGAGTAGGCCTCACCTTAAACAAACCTCTGGATAGGCCACACCTTATCGTCATCCTGAATTAATCATTTAAAATGCTAGGGACAGATTTATGATAGGTGTATGCCTCTTTTGTGCCACTTACAAAACACTGTCCACGGGGAAATGACTTAAAATGTGCTTAAGACACATGAATGTGTTTTTTTAAAGCGTTTGCAATTTTTTGGGGTGACTTTTAACATGGCTATGTGACTCAAACAGTCAAAATCTAAATTCACCATGCACAGGTGGGAGCATATTTACAAGGAATGTGCTCTATGGGGAAAGGTCTTATAATGTAATATGGGAAAAATGACATCAGAGACACTGAAATGCCTTATAGAGAAGCATACACCATTATGTCCTTGTCATACATTTGCAAACCATTACTTTTCCCCAAAAACGATTTTCTTGAGATACCCCTGCACGCTTGAAAAATTTCCTATTTTGTGATGAGCTAATTGCTAATCGCAAATTGCAACCTTCATTCCTATGAGCCTCCTAGCCCATGGAAATGAATGGGTAACTTGCAATTAGCAATTTGCTCATTGCAAATTAGGAATGGTAAAGAATTGCTATTTATTCCTTAAAATTTGCTATTTAGGAAATGCAAAATAGTTTGATGGTACATATGGTGGTTCATCTGTAACAAGATAAGAAGCTTAGGGATACATTTATGATGACTGGCGCAATGAAGTGGACATCACTTACTTCATTGGTAGAGCTTTACATGTATTATGTCCTCTGTATTCTTCATCAAGCGTAACTTTAATCTGCAATCCTGAGTAGGCCTCACCTTAAACAAACCTCTGGATAGGCCACACCTTATCGTCATCCTGAATTAATCATTTAAAATGGTAGAGACAGATTTATGATAGGTGTATGCCTCTTTTGCGCCACTGTGCGTCACTTTTATGATGCAGCGGCGGTGCAAAAGATTTGCTATGAGGCGACAACATTACAAATTGATGCATTTAGGCAGATATGTCATGGTGTAAAAAAAACGTACCACATGAAACCGATGCAGCAGTGATGCAAAAGATGCACCATGTCGCAAGACAGGCCTCACTTGGGGCCATATGTATCAAGCTAATTAACATTCGCAAATATCAAAATTCTACGAATTTCGGCCTTTGCGAATGTTAATTAGACAAATGGTATGTATCAAACAAGTTTGATGCAAAATAAGGAGTAGCAAAATTTGCTATTCCTTATTTTGCAATTGCACTGAAGGATTTGCAAATTTTGTGACTACTTAAATGCAATGTATCAAACAAAAAATATGTAAAAAATGACATTAAGGATTTGGAAACTATTGTGGTAAATTGGTGGTAATTTGTGAATTCTTTTCAAAAAGCTTTTTTTCAAAAAAACAAAAGGTGCCATATGACGCAAACACATGTCCGTAGGGCATGTATGTGTGCCATATGCCCCCAAATTTCTTTTTCAGGGGTGTAGCAGGGTGTTCTTGAGATACCCCTGCACGCTTGAAAAATTTCCTATTTTGTGATGAGCAAATTGCTAATCGCAAATTAAACCTTCATTCCTATGAGCCTCCTAGCCCATGGAAATGAATGGGTAACTTGCAATTAGCAATTTGCTCATCGCAAATTAGGAAAGGTAAAGAATCGCTATTTATCCCTTAAAATTCGCTATTTAGGAAATGCAAAATAGTTTGATGATACATATGGCGGTTTATCTCTAACAAGATAAGAAGCTTAGGGATAGATTTATGATGACTGGCGCATCACCAGGGATGTGCCAGTCATCCTGTGCCGCTGTTCCGCCACCCATGGTGTGCTGCATTTAGAATGCGGGGCATCATGGGGCAAAAATGGCACAGATCCGTAAAGCTAAATAATAGCTGCAAAATATTACTCTTGTTAAACAATTTTACTATTATAATCTCTGAGATTTGTCTCTTACTCTGCAACATCTCATTGTTGTTATCTTTAAAGATAAAGACAACATCAACATGAGCGACAATCTGCAATCAGTTGATTTTGACCTCATCATTGAACTTGTAATTGAAACATCAGTGGATGTTGATCCCTTGGATGAATTAAATCCTGAGGATGAAGAAGAGCGTAATGAGGATGCAGATTTGTCCGAATTATATGACATAGGATGGGAAGCTGACCTGCTTGAGCCTATGGAAATATAAACATTTATTTTTAAAATTTATAATTAATAAAAAGTAAAAAGGTAAACCGTTTAATTTAAAAATAAAGACACCTTCAAAAACAGGTTATGTGTAGTGTCTTCAATAAAATATTAAAATATGCTCATAAAATTAGATCAGATTCACATATAAAATAGCACAGGTAACATAAATATAAATGTCATTTCTTTTCTGCTATTTCTGTATTGTAAATTTGCAAGGACTAAAAAATCTTCTATTTAAAATGTCAAGTAGTGTGTTAAGTTTTTGATCACTGTTATTGTTTTACTGTTTGGTAATAATGGTTAATAACATTTTTTATTATATTTTACCACAGATTCAACTGCAGATCATTTCAAGATTTCACCATGCCAACAATAGAAAGACAGAGAAAGGCTGCAAAACGTCAAAGACAGCAGGTGAAACAAATTAGGCAGCAGTCCTCTAACAAAAAGATTTGTCAAGTCACGAAGAAAGCACCGGGTAAGAGCACAAAATATTTCATAAGAAATATGTGTAGTAAAAAAAATATTACTACAGAAAATGTTTCAGTCCATAAAACGAGAAGGAATTCAAATGGAAAGGAAAGGCCAATCAAAAATGTTACTGCTAGAGCAAGAGATAACTCTGTGCATGATAGTAGAAGGAAACAACAGTTTAGAGAGATTCGTAAACGAATGTTCCGCAACAGGATAATTGGGAATTTGTTAAAAAATATTAAGAAAGGTCAACAGAAACTGTTTTTTTATAAGAGAAAAAAAAAAGTTGAGAAAGTTATTGATCAGGCATTTGAAATTAAACGTAAGTTATTTATTTTGATAATCAATAGAATTAGGAAGCTAAACAAGGCAATTTATGATTTCAAAAGAAATAGTAGATGGAAGAGAATAGTTAATCGTAGTAATTTTTGTGAAGTTTTTTCTGGAGAATGGATGCATAGTTCAAGCTGTGAGGCATTTTTTAATGAGGAGAGTTATTTCCAGGATAATGATTTGGTGCATGCAGTTAACACCAGTGGTCGTGCTTATGAAGTGAAAGATGGTTGTCCAGTTGAAAAAGAAAAACTTGTGACAACAGAGGCAGAAGAGGTGTTAGGTAATGAGGTTTTAGGAAGACGTGATAAGGGTCCTGTGTACACCTGGAAGTGTAGTAGTATTTGCAGTGTGCGACAGGATTCCATCAATTTGCTTTGTGATTTTGTACGGTCATTTAATAAGAAAAGTTTGAAGCAGAAAATAAGGTTGTTGCAAGAATTAGATCCTTGCAGAGTGAGAGAAGTGACAGGTTTGCATGGTCATTCACTGGCTTGTCTTTCCAGGAGAGTATGCCAGAGTGTTTTTCATCATTTCAGGATGCTAGCAGTGCATCATAATAAAGTGAGGAAATTAGTTAGAATGTTGTATTATGCTAAGAGTCCAGCAATTATGCTTAAACAATTATGCGCTGCTCTTTTGCATGGTTCTGAAATAGATGTGAAGAATATATGTGAAGAAATTGAGTTTTGTTACTTTGGAAGTAAAGAGGAGAATGTTGAAATTGAGCAAGAAGAAGAGGGTCATGTGGAAGATAGTGTACAGGTTTCCAGTACAGATAATTTCCAGAGGGAAATTGCGACGTTTGAGGTGAAATCAAGTGAGAGGCCTAATTTCACTTGTGTGTGTTGTCGACGCACTTATTATAAGAATCAGACTAAGTTAGTGGATTTATATGCAAAAAGTGAAAGGGAAAATAATAGTGAATGGAAGGATTTCGCAACATACTTGATGGTAGAAAATTGTTTTGATTTGGGATTGGATCAACGTGTGTGTAGTTATTGTTGTTGCAAATTAAATCAAAACCAGATGCCTGCTAGAGCAGTTCATAATAATCTGGAATTGGTTGAGATTCCTTCTGAATTGAAGGATTTAAATACTTATGAATCTATTTTGATTCAAAGTATCCATCCCTTTCAGGCTATTGTAAGAATGGAGCCAAAGACAGGGAAATTGCCTCCATCAGATTTACAGAGAGGATTAAAGGGAAGAGTTGTTTATTTGCCTCTAGATTTGAAGAAAAACATTAACACAATTGGAGTAGAAAAAGTGGAAGAGGAACCTCTGGTTATCTTAGTTAATGGGGTTCCGACAAAGAATAAGAAAATATGGCAAGATTTAGTAGATGTTAGGAAAGTTAAAAAGGCAACATTGTATTTGAAAAAAAATAATAAATACTATAAGAATGTATATGTTGCAGAAGAGGAAGTAAGTGAGGAAGAGGATAGCGATTTGTGTGCTGGTCAAATTGAGAAAGTAGAACCCTCTACTAGTGAAGAAATATATGAACATTATAGTGTTCATCCTTTGCATTCCAAGGAAGTCATGGGGAATGCTATTGAGTTGTTTCAAATGAAACAAGCCAAAGGGAGTCCCATTAGTGTTTGGGAGGAAAGTTTGGAAGCTCGGTGTTTCCCACAGCTTTTTCCAACAGGTCAGGGAGGAAGATATGATGAGCGACCTCATCAAATTCCTGCTTCTGAATACCGGACTTTGCGATTGTATGCAGGAGATGCTAGGTTTCGACAATGCATTCCTTATTTGTTTCATCTCCTGTTTGAAAGCGATCTGTCTGGACTGTCATATGCAGTGAACCACATCTTGAAAAGTGGTATACACATGCAAAACATCTCGGCAAGTGACTTTATGGATAAAGTCAATGTCCAAGACAGTATTTTGGATTCTCACCTGATTAATCTCATGGCGTGTCAGCATGGTACTAATGAGTACTGGTACCGTCGTCATGGTGATTTAAAATGTATGCTGAGGAACTTAGGTACTCCCACATGGTTCCTCACTCTGAGCTGTGCCGAGTATGGCTGGGAAGACTTACTTGAATTTCTACGAGAGGCAAATGCTAACGTAGATAACATCGAATTCAAGACACCTGGAGAACTGTGCTCTTTGGATCCAGTCAATGTATGTAGGTACTTCAATCATAGATTTGAAGCTATGATGTCTTTCATCATGAATAAGAAGAATCCACCTCTTGGAGAGGTGTTGGATTTCTTCTGGAGAAAGGAGTACCAAGCAAGAGGTGCTCCTCATATACATATGTTGCTGTGGATCAAGGATGCACCTAAATTTGGAACGGATCCAGAAGACTCAGTGATGAGTTTCATCCAACAGTATTCTACGTGTGCTGTTCCAAACGCAAAGGAGAAGAAAAGCCTAAGAGAAAAAGTTCTGCGTTTCCAAAGCCATCGATGTGGAAAGTACTGCCGTCGTAAATTCCGAAACAAGGACAAGTTCTACACTAAATGTCGTTTCGGCTTTCCACGACCGGTGATTTCTAAAGGAAGAGTAAACAGTTTGATGTCTTCGCTGCGACACAATGTCATGAAGAAATCACCTAAAAACACTTACAATTTGAAGAGGAACCAAGAGTCCAAGTACATCAACGACTACAACCCGGTGATTTTGTCCATGTGGAATGCTAACATGGATATACAGTTTGTGGCTGATAACTGTATGGCTGTGGCTCGGTATGTGACGTCTTACATCACCAAAAAAGAGAAGACAGAATTGAAGGATATGTGGGAGGACATTTCCCATGAAAAGAGCCTCAGCAAGAAGTTGTACAGTTTCAGTCTGAAGATGTTGTCGCATCGAGAAATCGGAGCGTACGAATGTTCTGACCGGTTGTCTTCAGCAAGTCTCTATGCCAAGTCCAGGAGTATCGTTTGGGCGAGTCTTGGTCTTGCAGCAACGCGTAATCGAGTTCTCAAACCTGTGCGGGAAATTGAGTATTTGGCGGAAAAGGAGCCAAACAGTACCGACATTTTGAAGACAAACATGTTGGATACATATTATCCAAATCGAAGCAGTCACCTCGAGAATGTTTGTCTGTATGAGGTTCTGCAAAATTACATATTCAAGAGGAACATCAAAGAAGATACTGAGAAAGGAGTGTATGCTGTAATAGGAAGTGAGGGATGTCTGGTCAAGCAAAGAAAATGCCACTTGGTAAACCATCGAAAATTGAGTGGTGAATCTCCTGAAAAAAAGGAGTTTTTCTATTTAGCACTTTTGCAACTTTTCAAGCCTTGGCGTGCAGAAGAGGAACTGCTTGGAGATTTCCTCTGTTACGAAGACTCTTTCAATGCCGCCAAGGAGACCATAGAATGTCCTGCTTTTCCCAAATATGTAGAAATGTTGAATGCGGAAATTGAGCAGGAAGCAACGATTGCAGCCGAGATTGCCAGAGACAGTTCTCAGGACAGTCAGAGTTCTGCTTCATTGAGTCAGGATCCACTAGGAGGACCTGTTATCGAAAATGAAGCTGCCACTGCTATGAATGAAGTGGAAAGAGCCATGGCACATGCTCAAGAGGATGCGGTTAACTTAGAAGAGTTGGAAAGACAACTCAACGTTGAGCAGAGGAAAATATATGACGAAGTTACCATGCAAATTGATCATGGATTAAGTCATGATAAGAAAGAGTGCTCATGTACGTCGTTGAAGCCTGTCCGACTGTACGTGAGTGGAGAAGCGGGAACTGGAAAAAGTTTCCTCATTAAAGCAATTTCATGCTATTTGCAGGAAAGGACAGAGTCATCGCTGTCTTGTGTTGTCACTGCTCCAACTAGACTGGCAGCACATAATATTAAAGGGATTACTTTACATCGTTTACTGATGCTGCCAGTGGAGCATGACAACAAATTACAATATCACAAGCTATCTGGAGATGCTTGTTTTGAAGTTTCAAGAATCTTGAGGAAAATGAACCTTCTTATCATTGACGAAGTAAGCATGGTTTCCAATGTCATGCTTGCCTTTGTGCATTTGAGGATGCAAGAAGTTCTCAAAACAGAGTATGATGTGTTATTTGGTGGCAAACACATCATTGTTTTCGGAGATCTTCTGCAGCTGACACCAGTGAAAGGGCAACCTGTGTTCAAAATGCTCACGCATGAAGATACCAGGAAGTGCCTAGGCAGCATTGGCAACGTCAATATATGGTTAAACTTCAATTATGCTGAACTGCATGAAAATATGCGTCAGGCGAAGGATGAAGTTTACAAGACTATTCTACAAGATGTTAGAATTGGAAAAGTGACCGAGCATGGGAAAGAAGCTTTACATGCACGATTACTGTCAAATTTATATCCAGAACAAGATGTTGTGCCTGAGAATATTTTTCAGAAAATTACTGAGAAGAAATCTGGAATATGTTTGATGCCAACTCTTGCAGAATGTGCCAAATTTAACAACAAAATGTTGCATTTAGAAAAGCAAGAGATTGTGAAACTGGAAGCTATTGATAGAGTAGAGCATATGGGATCAACAATTATTTTGTCTGAGAATCTGAAAACAAAATTGGATTCATTAGAGAAGAGTATATCTAAAACTGCAGGTTTTGAAAAGACTCTGAATGTGTGCTTGAACTGCCGTATAATTTTAAGAAGGAATTTACATGTTGAAAGAGGTCTGGTAAATGGATCAATGGGTAATGTTGTTGATTTTGTGAAATACAGAAATAGAGATGGAATTGAATTTTTAAAAATTAAATTTGATGGCATTGAGGAAGTACAGCTAATTGCTCGTTGTTCTGCTAGATTTTTGCTTGTAAAAGACTTATATGTTCGCCGTAAGCAGTTTCCTGTTTGCTTGGCATATGCGGTGACAATTCATAAATCGCAAGGTTTAAGTGTAGACAGTGCATTGGTGAATATTGGCAGTTCTGTGTTCAAGGAGGGTATGGCATATGTGGCATTGTCACGAGTTAGAACTTTATCGGGATTGTACTTGATTGAGTGTGATGTCACAAACATTTGTGCGGATCTAGATTGTGTTAAGGAATACAATAGGTTAAGAAGAGAGTATGCGCCACATTTGCCTCAGTATCCTTTGTTTGAGAAACGTGTGGTAGGCCGGAAACGAAGAAATGAGAACAATACTGGGGAGGTTGTAGCAAAAAGACAAAATGTCAATGAACCTAAAATTACAAGCAGAAACAAAAAGGATTCTGTTGAAGATGTTGTTGGTTTTCAGTTTGAAAACAGTTCTGGTGTCAACTGCTATGCTAATGTAGTGGTTAATGTTTTGTTTTCTCTAAAAAATGTAAAAGAAGAGATTGTGGTCAATTCTGATCAAAGATTTTGCAGTTTGTTAAATTCTGTGTTAGAGAAATGTACCACTGATAGAAGAAACATAGAAAGTGTGTCTGAAATTCGAAATCTGTTAGACAGATGTTCAGGCCAAACACAATTCTCTCAAAATATTCAGCAAGATTGTCAGGAGTTTTTAATGTATATGCTTGATGTATTACATGCTGAAGGTGTAGATGTAGATCAGCTGTTTGGGCTTTCTTATCAATGGCAGCATGACTGCGAGAACTGTATGGTATCAAGTACTACTAGTGTAGACTCAGAAAGATTTATATATTTAACTTTGCCAGACAGTAAATCAGTCTCCTTTAATAAGCTAGTAAAAGCAGCTGATCACAACATGGAGTGTAGCCAATGTAAATCTGAAATGATGTCCACATTATTTATACGAACATATGGCCAGTATGTCATTTTAATGTTCCAACGATGTAGGCCTGATGGAACAAAATTGACAACTTTAATAAAAAAATTTGTAGCTTCGCAGTTGTCAATATCAGGAAGGACTTTTGTAACTGCAGCAATTATATATCATGACGGCCCTTCAATAACATCAGGACATTACACAGCTTATTTAAAGTCTAGAAATGGCTGGTCATTCTGCAATGATTCTGTTTTAATTTTCAAAAAAAAATTGCCGTATGACCTTAAAAACTCTTACCTGGTGTTTTTAAAACCAAAATTTTAGGGAAATAATCTCGGGATGTGCTCTGTGGAATTTCAAGAAGTTCTAATGGCTCCTACACAATTTGGCCTTGAGGATAAGTGTAGTTCAGAGACATAACTTCTAACCATAGGACTGGACATTATGGAGAAATAATTGCACTTTGAATGAATTCAGAAAAACTGTTTCTTTTTATAAACTAATTGAAGCAGCCAATCAAAACATGGAGTAGAGGGAATGTAAGTCTGCAATGCTGTCCACTGTTTTACATTGCTTTGTGATTAAAAGTGATGTAGAGAATTAAATAATTGTAGTAGTCATAGAGGTAGTGTAAGTCTGCTTCTATCAGTGTCATAGGAAAAGTAGAACATGACTGAGCAAGAAGGGGAAGATATTACTATTCCAGGATTGTGAAAATGATCTTCAACATTTTAATTCTGAAAGTTGCGGAAATGCCAAATGACGGGATTGGCTTACAAGAAATCCAAGAGTTATAAATGGCTCTGACCAGATTTGGCCTTGTGGAAAATTGTGGTAGAGAGCAAGAAGTCATTTATTGCATGTAACGTGTTTTTAAAAACGATGGAGATTTTCTTTCAGAAAGTGGCGGGCTGAAAGTAATAACAGCACAAAAGAGTGTAAGCTGTTCATAGGACATCCTTGGACGTCATGAAAAGTAAGTTAACTTTAAGGAGTTTTGAATTTTGATTTCAGATGTTGTATGGGTTTTTTAAACACAATCATTTTGATTGTGGTTTTTTTTTCCCCGCTGTTACATGATGAATACCTTCAAGTCACTGTTTTTAGTGAAATTTGATACATTCTGAGAACAGCAAAAATAAACCATTTAACATGTATAATTAATTCTGTACTGTTTGCATTTATGATGTATATGTAGAACTGTGTAGGAGGCATGGAGAAGGTGAGGCTTCTGTAAGTGTCAAAGTTGTTGCATGCAGTGCTGCACTTCTGCGTATTCTTTCATATGCTAGACTACATCTGCACAATGAGATACCTAAGCAAAGGAAACACAAGTGATGTGATTGTGAAATGAGCAAAATAAATTGCATGTATTTCAATTACATCACCTGTGTTTCCTATCATTACGAATCACATTGTGCAGATCAAGTTTAGGTCTGTCCAGGAAAACATAGGAGGTTTGGACTTTGTTGAAGAGTGCAGTGGACATGACTCACTTCATTGGTAGACCTTCACATGTATTATGTCCTCTATTCTCTTCAACAACTCGAAATTTCATCTGCAACCCTGAGTAGGCCTCACCTGAAACAAAACTCTGGATAGTAGACATCTTATTGGCATCCTGAAGCAATTATTTAAAATTTTAGTGTCTTGCGACACTTTTCTGAAACAACAGCAATGCAAAATATGCACCATGTTTTAAGATAGGCCTCACTTCATCTGCATCAAGATACTGTTAGTTTAAAATGTATATCTTTAGGACTGTGTAGGGGGCCTGGAGAAGCAGAAGCTTCTGTAAGTGTCAAAGTTGTTGAAAAACTGTTTGTCCTTCAATCTTTGCCCTTGTCTTTTGTAATTTTTAAATACATGTTTTAATATTTTTCAAATGTTTGTTCTCTCTTTCACAGATTGAAAGTATAAAAACAAAAAGTGAGTAATTTAACGACAATTATAAGGTAAATATGTTGTACTCTTTTCGTTACATTTCTATCACATTGAACTACTATTAGTTCCACTGCTTCATTTCTTTAATCCTCAGTTTCCTGCCTTTGCTACTTCCCTCATTCCTTTCTCTATTACCTACTTACTCAACTCCTTCCACTCTTTTTCTCAGTCCCTCTCTTCTCATAGTTCCTCACTCTTGTTCACTCACTCCGTCTCTATTACTCTTAGTGTCTTTGACTGATCACTGTATCACTATTTGTTCATAATGCTTTCTCTGTGTAGTTGAAGCACACTAAGGGGCATATTATGAACACAGCCAATAAAATTATTGCTGTTTTTATTGGCAGAAAACTGGTGCAAAAGTAGTTTTAGTGGCAGTTTTCTGCCGCAAAAGCAGCTTTAGCGACACATTTCTGCCAATAAAAGCTGCAAAACTTTTATTGCCTATGTTGATGATATGGCTCAATGTTACTTACATTTCTTTGCTGTTTCAATTAATCTAACGTTTAAAAAAAGATATATATCTGTAAGCGCGCTCCGGTCTGTAGTCTGAGAGGCATTTGAAACACACAACCACCTGCCTTTAGCTCATACACTCAGAAGGTGCCAGCACAGGGCTCCCTCCTATATCCGCCTTAATGCGCTCTTGTTCTGCCAATTAATTAGCCTCCGAGGGTGGGAGCGGTCGCTCTTGTGATCCCCCCGCCTGCCGGGAGGCTCGGGCACATTACAGACGGAATAGCAGTGGTCCCCACGCCACCAGCTGCCTAATAACTGAGCTGCCTGCAGCCCGGCAGAGCACAGCTGGGACCTGCCCCACCAGGCTCGGCACCAACAGCTCCCCTAATCAGCCGGGCCAGCCGGCCACTGCGAGCCGCTCTTTAGTGGGCAGATGGTGTGATTTTGGACACTTTTACCTGCGTTAAAGTATTGCATGCCTCCCTCGCCCCCCCCTCACTCCCCTCAAACTATACACCCCTGCTTTCAAGTGGAGGCTGGAGGGCATCTTACTCATTCTAGAGACTAATTACAACTCTGATTTCTAGTGTTTATTTGGAAGGGGCACAGAAGTTGCAATTGTGTGTTGCATTATTTCTTATCAAGCACGTAGCAGCAAACACCTGGGTAGGTCAAATGCATGAGAGTATTTTTCTAGGGTTTATCCCAAGCTCAAGCATTTAAAAGTACTTTGAGATGTGATAAATGTCCAAGATCACACAGGGTGTGCCTGCAATGACACTGTAATTGTGCCCAGCTATCAGGTTTTACAATTTGCACTTCAGCCGCTGGATGGTAGGTAGGATTTGTAAAGTGTGCCCAGGATCACACAGTGTGGTCATGCAGCAGTTTAATTGTCTACTGGACCAATAAAACTAACATTGTCCAGTATACCAATCAAAATTGCTCTCCAAAGACACCAGGCAAAGCAGACGCTCCCTCAAACAGATCACCAAGCGCAATTTACCCTACTTACAGCCTAGCCTGTTCTCTGTCGAGACTTTAGCAATCTTTAGAGCACAAGATAAGATCTTTTCACATGGAAGAGTCAGACGTATTGCAATACTACTTAAGAAACAAGCATTGGCATAGACAATAGGTCTCGCCTTTGGGACCTTATACGTGTTTAGCCATGCAACAGTTGATGTTGCTGCACCAAGGATATTATGCTGCATAACTAAATACTTAGAAGGTCCCAAAGGCGAGACCTATTGGCTATGCCAATGCTTGTTTTTCTTTCACTTCGTTATCTATTTTGTTTTTCACAATTATACCCTCTTCTGTCTTTTCTTCGGTAAATAGATCTATTAAACAGTATCTCTTCTTTACTCCCTATAGCTGTCTTTCTTTTAACATCACTCTCTGTTTACTTTCCTTATACTTACACTTTTTAAAAAAAAAAAAAAAATTTTGGTTAGCTCCCGGTCCGCGTACCGGGAAGCTAACCCGGGAGCGAACCAAAAGAAATAGAGCTTGCCAGAGTGCTAAACATTGTAGCAATTTTTTTTGAAAGGGAAGGTAGTTCTGAAAAGAACTTTTTTTTTTATATTTTTGTTGTTTTATATTTTTTTTTATTTTTTTAACATTTTTTGTTTTTTTTGTATTTTTTGAACGATTTTATATTTTTTTTGGTTTTTTTGGGGGGGGGAAACAACAAAAAACAGGCGTTGAAAAGGGCTCAACAGGAGCAAAAAAAAATTACTGGGGGCGGTTAGGGCAATCATGGTGTTCATATCCAAGGTTGAGTGCATTGATGCTCATGTTGCCACAAGCTAATAATGCACGACAGTGCATACATAAATGTATCATATGCCCAAAATTTTGTTGGATATTTGGCACAGTTTCCCGTGCCTCCTCTGGTGTTAAAGAAACCGGTATTGTTGGTCTGGCCACAGGAGTTGGTCTAGGATTGTCCAGCATATCCCTTAATTCCGCCCGGCTGTAATTTAGGGGATGTTTCCTCGTCATGTGCCTATGCATGGTGTGATTACCATAACTGTATTTTTTGTCCGTCCCTCTGGACAATTGTTCCTTGCATATGAGGCAGGTGACATACCTCGCGTTGACTTTTTTTTGTCCACGAGGCATCGAAAAAAACTGCCAGATGAAACTGGCTTTCTTTCTGGAAACCCGGGGCAACTCTTCCAGGAATTGTGGTTCTTCTCCCTCCTCATCCATTTCTTCATCTTCCTCCTCAGTGTTGGTAATCACCTGGGGAGGTGGTCCTCTCTTCCCATGAGGAGGTGGAGGTGGTGGTGGGGGTCCACCAGCTGAAGCAACCAATGAAGCCATTTTCACACAAGCAAAATAGGTCTTCCAACAAGCAAAATAGGTCTTCCTCTCACAATGATGAAAGTCAGAGTGAGGAAAGAAGGAGGGGTTTTCATCATTTGGAAAAAACAATACTTCTCAACCAATGAAAAGTGTTATTTTTAGGTCACCTGACCTAGCCTTCCATAATTATGAAACTAAAAGTGAAATGAACCAATGAAAAGTTTTATTAACAAGTCACATGACCTCTCACGCTCATGTTACGCGCTGCGGAACGCTCCCCGGTTAGCTTCCGGGTCGCTAAGCTTCGCGCCCCGGTCCGCGCCCCGGGACACTTCCGGGTGCGCTAACGCGATACGTCACAAGACGCATTTCGCGGCAACGCGATACGTCGCGCTTTCGCGCCGCGGATCGCTTCCGGGGAGCTGCGTTTCGCGCCTCGGTCCGCGCCCCGGGGCACTTCCGGGTGCGCTAACGCAGTACGTCATAAGACGCATTACGCGGCAACGCGATACCGTCACTATGTTGATTTCTTACCCGTTCGCGGACCGGATCGCGGAATCAAATTGAGCTAATGGAAAGCTTCCCGGTTCGCGGACCGGGAGCGAAACAAAAAAAATATTTAAAAAAAATTATTAATAAACATATAAAATATATTTTTGGATTTAAAGAAGAATACATTTTACAGCTATAGATATTAGCTTTTAAAAAACCAATGAAATTCATTGAAAAAACCATAGGTTATAGACCATATATAGTTAGGAATTAGCATTTACAAAACCTTGAAAATTCACTGAAAAAACCATAGGTTATAGACCATATATAGTTAGGAATTAGCATTTAAAAAACCTTATTTTACTCACACAAAACCAATGAAATTCCATATATAGTTAGTTGTACTAACTATATATCGCGCACCCGCAATCCACTGCTGATCATGTCACATATTACATCATTCATGACATGGTCAGTGACATCACTGATGACATCACTGATGACATCTCAAATGACATCACTGATGACATCACTGATGACATCTCAAATGACATCACTGATGACATCACTGATGACATCTCAAATGACATCACTGATGACATCACTGATGACATCTCAAATGACATCACTAATGACATCACTGATGACATCACTGATGACATCTCAAATGACATCTCAAATGACATCACTGATGACATCTCATTTGACATTACTGATCACATCACTGATGACATCATTCATGTGATAATACGATGAACCTCTTCAGACTCTAATATAACCTTAGATACACTCAGTGTAAACACAGACTCGCAGATTGTCACTCATCCATGAAGTTACACACACACCTAGTCAGTCATGCAAACAATCAATCACACCTCCATTTCCTTAACTATACAGTTAAACACACCTTACTTATTCAAACATATACTAAACATATTTACTCACTTATACAATCCTGGATACAAGAGCACAATGATCCATACAGCCACTCACACATTCACTGGCTCTTATGCACAGTTATTTATATATGTCAACTCTCACATGTACTGTGTTTTACATATGTACTTACTTTGACATGTAGCACTGAGATATCCATTCACTCACCAATACAGTCATGCACACAGTCAACCACCCATACAGCTGTTTCCACATGCACTTTTGAACCCATACATTATGCACAGAGTCATACACCTTCCCAGGCACCCACACACACTCTCAGTTTCCCATACAAATGCTTGGGCAACCAATCAATAACCCATATAGTTACTCATATAGCTACTGATCAACACATGCAGCAGTTTACAGAACAACAGACATAATGATGCACAAATTAAGACAGTTTAGTCACTAACCCATGCACTCAATGAGACACATTTAACCACTCACTCATACAGTCAGTCATGCACCTACTAAATCCTTCATCCAGACACTTATACATCCACTCATTCTTCAATATGTAAGACATATTTTAACTTTACAGAAAAATACAGTCACTGGATGTTGTCATCAGTGATGTCATCAGTGATGTCATTTGAGATGTCATCAGTGATGTCATCAGTGATGTCACTGACCATGTCATGAATGATGTAATATGTGACATGATCAGCAGTGGATTGCGGGTGCGCGATATATAGTTAGTACAACTAACTATATATGGAATTTCATTGGTTTTGTGTGAGTAAAATAAGGTTTTTTAAATGCTAATTCCTAACTATATATGGTCTATAACCTATGGTTTTTTCAGTGAATTTTCAAGGTTTTGTAAATGCTAATTCCTAACTATATATGGTCTATAACCTATGGTTTTTTCAATGAATATATATATATATATATATATATGCATATAGATATAGATATAGATATATTACCTACTGCGGTCGCCAGTAGGTAGATATAGTTAGGACCTAGTTTCCATAGGAAATCCGCAACATTCTATTGGGAATAACTTTAGCGACGGTGGATGAATCTTCGTGAATTTCTCAAAGAAGATGGCCCGCTCCTTCCCTGAAAGTTTTGGGGGAATTTGTCAAGTGGGGACTGAGAAAAAAGGGGGGTCCCAAAACGTGTATTCCCCATGTTATTTTCTATAGGACCTTTAGACACGGCTACAGCCCGAATGGCTGAACGGAATTACAAGAAATTTGGCAAAATGGTAGAGTCTAATTTTCAGATCACGCTTTTGCTTAAATGGTATAAATCCCTCCAGTAGTTCCTGAGGAAATCAAAAGAGAAAAAATATATATATCTACAGGCGCGCACCGTGCGAGCACCGTAATCGTACCGTACGCGTACGGTACGCGTACGGTACGTGTACCTTCGCGTGCGCGAGCTGAATGCTGATTGGCTGCCACTGTCTGTCAACACTCCAAAACAGAAATTGTTGGCAGCCATCTTGTGCCTCGGTAGACTGAGGCACAAGAAAGCAGCAACACAAACGTGTAGAACTCAAAAAGGGGGCAGAGTAGAAGCACCCTGACCCCCTAGGCCTGCTCAGGGGGTCCCACAAGGAGCCCCAAGGCCCCCCCAAAACAAAAACTCCGAAAATCGCAGGGTGCGCATACGGTACACGTACAGGACGCGTACCCCGTGATTTAAAAAAAATAAAAAAATTGGGGGGGGCCTTTGGGGTCCTTGTGGGAGCCCCTGAGCAGGCCTAGGGGTCAGGGTGCTTCTACCCTGCCCCCTTTTTAAGTTCTACACCGTACCCCGTGATTTTCAGAATTTCTGTTTTGGGGGGGCCTTAGGGGTCCTTGTGTGACCCCCTGAGCAGGCCTAGGGGGTCAGGGTGCTTCTACTCTGCCCCCTTTTTGAGTTCTACACGTTTGTTTGGCTGCTTTCTTGTGCCTCAGTCTACCGAGGCACAAGATGGCTGCCAACAATTTCTGTTTTGGAGTGTTGACAGACAGTGGCAGCCAATCAGCACGAGCTGCATGCTCATTGACTTTCAACACTTCAAACCAGGAAGTGTTGGCAGCCATCTTGTGCTCGGTAGACCGAGGCACAAGAAATCAGAAAAACAAACATGTAGAACACAAAAAGGGGGCAGGGTAGAAACACCCTGACCCCCTAGGCCTGCCCAGGTGGTCCCACAAGGACCCCCAAGGCCCAAAAAATGTTTTTTAAAAACCCGGTCTGTTTTTCTCCAAATTACCCCCGGGGGGACCAAATCGCGGGGGCATAGTGATAAAGAAGTGTGGGGGGCCCAACCCCCCCCACACTGCCCCACTCAGTTAACTAATCAATAACTAATATAGACTTTCAAATAGCTAGTAACCAACTGGAGAAGTAGTTTTTACAACAACTGACAAAGTGATACAGATGTTCACACAGTTTAGTCACTATCCAATATATTTAGAGAGACACTTTAAATTAGTCAATTAAACAGTCAATCACACTGCTACTAAATCCTCCATCCAGATATTTATTTTTATATATCCACTCATTCTTCAATGCAAATTGCTATATATATAATACATATTTAAATAACAAAGCAAACCACAATCACTGGATGACGTCATCAGTGATCTCATTTGAGATGTCATCAGTGATGTCACTGACCATGTCATGAATGATGTAATATGTGACATCATCAGCAGTGGATTGCGGGCGCGCGAAATATAGTTAGTACAACTAACTATATCGGAGGAATTTCAATGGTTTTGTATGAGTGAAATGTCCAGCTAACTAGAACACCCCTAAAATCTACAGTTTTTTCAGTGAATTTCTAAGGTTTTTAAATGCTAATTCCTAACTATATCAGGCCTGAAACCTATGGTTTTGTCAGTGAATTTCAAAGGTTTTTAAATGCTAATTCCTAACTACATCAGGCCTGAAACCTATGGTTTCAGGTTTTTCAGTGAATATATATATATTATATATATGTAGTGAGCAAGGCGGACCTGACCGCCGAAACGCGTCTGATCGTTTTTTCTTGCAAATAAAGACCCTTGATTTGAATCCCATAGAGTCGGTGCCTGTTTTTCGAAGGATTGTGAACACAGGATTGGGTTCTTTCAATATATATATATATATATATATATATATATATATATATATATATATATATATATATATATATATATATATTCACTGAAAAAACCATAGGTTATAGACCATATATAGTTAGGAATTAGCATTTAAAAAACCTTATTTTACTAACACAAAACCATTGAAATTCCATATATAGTTAGTTGCACTAACTATATATCACGCACCCGCAATCCACTGCTGATGATGTCACATATTACATCATTCATGACATGGTCAGTGACATCACTGATGACATCACTGATGACATCTCAAATGACATCACTGATGACATCACTGATGACAACATCCAGTGACTGTATGTTTCTGTAAAGTTAAAATATGTCTTACATATTGAAGAATGAGTGGATGTATAAGTGTCTGGACGAAGGATTTAGTAGGTGCATGACTGAATGTATGAGTGAGTGATTAAATGTGTCTCACTGAGTGCATGGGTTAGTGACTAAACTGTCTTAATTTGTGCATCATTATGTCTGTTGTTCTGTAAACTGCTGCATGTGTTGATCAGTAGCTATATGAGTAACTATATGGGTTATTGATTGATTGCCCAAGTATTTGCATGGGAGACTGAGTGTGTGTGTGGCTGGCTGGGAGGTGTGTGACTCTGTGCAGATCAATGTGTACTTGTATCAATGATTGTATAAGAGAGTAAGTATGTGTTAGTATATGGTTGAAAACGTAAGGTGCTCTATGTTTAACTGTATAGATTAGAAAATAGAAGTGTGATTGATTCTTTACAGGACTGACTAGGTGTGTGAGTAACTCCATGGATGAGTGGCAGAGTGTGAGTGTCTGTATAGGTGTATGAGTGCATATGATAGTGTTGTAAAGATGAGTGATTGTATGTATGAATGATTGTATGGGTGAATGAGTGAATGTGTGTGTAGACGTAGGAATCAGTGAGTGCGTATGTAGTAACTAGTATTGGTGTGTCAATGGTTTCAAAAATTATACTCTGTATTTAACACTGGGTGTAACAGAGGTTATATTAAAATATGAGGAGATGCATTGTATTGTCACATGAATGATATCATCAGTGATGTGGTCATTGATGTCAAATGAGATGTCATCAGTGATGTCATCAGTGATGTCATTTGAGATGTCATCAGTGATGTCATCAGTGATGTCACTGACCATGTCATGAATGATGTAATATGTGACATCATCAGCAGTGGATTGCGGGTGCGCGATATATAGTTAGTGCAACTAACTAGATATGGAATTTCAATGGTTTTGTGTGAGTAAAATAAGGTTTTTTAAATGCTAATTCCTAACTATATATGGTCTATAACCTATGGTTTTTTTCAGTGAATTTTCAAGGTTTTGTAAATGCTAATTCCTAACTATATATAGTCTATAACCTATGGTTTTTTCAGTGAATTTTCAAGGTTTTGTAAATGCTAATTCCTAACTATATATGGTCTATAACCTATGGTTTTTTCAGTGAATTTCAATGGTTTTTTAATAGCAAATATCATAAGCTGTCGAATGTCAAGTACGTGGTAAGTAAAAACATTTTCGGGTTTATGCACACTGATCTGCTTTGAATGCTGCCCCCCCCCCTCATTTCTATTAGGAGTACTCTCTCTTTGCAGATAGTGAAGGGTAGTTAACGCAGGCCTTGGCCCCCGTTGTAATCCGTCGTGCCTGCTTCTCTCTCCATTTGATTGATTGTTATCCAAGCATTTACTGTTTTAGAATTGGTTCTCTTTGGTTCATTCTCTATTTACAAACAAGCACAGAGTCGCAATACTCTGTTTAGTCTTTGCAGATAGTGAAAAATCGTGTAACAAAACAAAAGGAATCGAGCAAAATCAGTAGGCCACTAATGGGATCTCTTTTTGACCTCGCTAAAATAGAAACATTAGGAACAACCCCTCATGAGAAATACGAAACTAGTGAGATGAACTGAGCTCCACACCATGATGGCTGCAAGACAGCTCGGCTCCGCCACCCACCCCGCCCAAAATAACGATAAACTCTATGCAAATATTACAAATATATACAACACACCAGCAAAGTAACAGGGTAAAACATTTTATTAAATAACTATTTACATAACTATTTTATACTTTTTGTTGCCCGATCCGGCTAGCTCAATCGATCGAGCATGAAACTCATGCACTCTGATAGTTCAAAGTTTTGAGGAGTGCTTGTTAGACTGTCTGAAGCTTATTTGCACCTGCTACAGCTTCACTATTCTCAATGTAAGTGGGGGCTGTTTGAGGACGTGACTGCATTTGAAAACAATGTGATGCGGTGCCTCCCTGAACCGCTTGACGGAGGCCCCCGAGGGACGGTGTGATGGCTTTTTTCTCTATGGGATTTTTGAAAATTCTATGTCTAATAACTTTGGCGTTTGTGGACGGAATTGGCTGAAATTTTCAGGAAAATGGAACATTTTGTTTCTGAGCAGCGCCTGAAAATTTGGGGGGGGTCGAGAAAAAAGGGGGGTCCCAAAACGCGTTTTTTCCATGTTAATTTCCATAGGGCGGTTGGCCTCACTTTTAGCCCGAACGGCTGAATGGATTTGCACGAAACTTGGCAAAATTGTAGGGACTGGTAGCCCGATGTGCCTTTGCTAGGTCTCAATATATGTGCTCCAGTGGATTTTGAGAAATTAACGTTCAAAAAAAGATATATATCTGTAACAGCGCTCCGGGCAGCGATCCGTTTCGCGTACTTTTCGCGTTACGGAGCTTTGCGAAGCGAAGCTGATTGGCTCTCCGGTGTCTGTAAACATTCCAAACAGTCCGTAGCGGCGGCCATCTTGTCTCTCGGTAGGATCGAGAGACAAGAGGAGGCCAAAGCGAAGGGGCAAATGACCATAAGGGGGCATAGTAGATCCTCCCTGACCCCCTAGGTTTGATGTGGAGGCTTTAAAAGGGCCCCGCGGGGCAAAAAAAAACATTTTTTTTCGTGGGTTGCGCCCGGTACGCGTAACGGAAAGCGGACTGGGGAGCGTACTACAAGGAAACAAGAATGATTGACTTTTAACTTATTGTATGTTTATAGACTTTTTTTGATTTTATTTTTTTTTTCTGCTGAGTGACGTCTCGGCCTATCTCCACGGGATGCAGTCCCTACCATCTCGGCGTTTAAGCCCAGGGGGACCGGTAGTGTGGGAGAGATAACGTCTGTTAACGTTCGATTCGAAGGAAATCAGGAAGTGTTGAAAAACATTGTCTGCGCCATCTTGCCTTTTTTCAAATGCCACACTTTTGTCGTGCACGGCAGCCATTTTAGATGCCTTGACCAGACCCACTCTCTGCACGCTGTCGATCCTTAGCATGGCTCCCCACCCTCGCAAGCATCTCCCCCAGGCACTGGTCACCCCCGCTCTCTGTCTTATGCATGGGCAATAAACCTCCCCCCATCTGCGCTGCTCTTCCTTGAGAATCACACCCTGTGCCCGCCCGACACCTCCCTTTCGCCCTATTCACTACCGCACCCTCTGACACTCCTCTTCCTCTGTGTCCGATTGTCCAGGCTGGTCCCAGGCTATCACCTAGCCCTGCAGATGTAGTTTATGGCCCCAGCTGTAAAGAATCACCCCTCTTCAAAGGAGTTACAGTAGATCAAGGCCCCCACCCGATGAGATCCGTCACACCACACGCGTTCCTACTATCTGAAAACCATCCTGTATTGTGATTGGGGAGGGGACCGAGCCTGAAGCGGAAGATTCCAGGGATGCCTCTTTGTACATCAAAGTTTTTACAATTATGTGTCACATTAAAAATATATAGCACTCCAACAAAGTAGTAGGATTATAAAACTTTAATAACTTATAAATATATACAACGCAATAAAAACAGTAAATACATTTAAACATTTTGTTGAAAAAAGAAGCAACAATGGTCAGTAGCTGTGTTTTGTGCGAATAGTCCCAAGGCAGCACAACGTGCTGAGTTCTGGACGGCACCCAGGTGATGTTACCTGGGTGCCGCACTGGTTTTTGGTATCCTACAATGCAGCTCCGAAAAATGGCGTGGGGCGTCCCGGGGGGTGGCCTCGTCAGTAGCGGTCTGTTGTGCGAATAGTCCCAAGGCAGCAGAACGTGCTGAGATGTGGATGGCACCCAGGTGATGTCCAGTAAGTTGCCGCACTGGTTTTGGTATCCTACAATGCTGCTCCGAATAACGGCGTGGGGCGCCCCGGGAGGGGTGGGGGGGGGTGAGGCGGCGTGAACGGGCCTCCCCAGGTGGAGGCTCGTCTGCTGTAGTGGGGCGCCCCTTTACCGTTTCAGTTGCCATTCCGCCCGCTTTTGGTACACTGTGCCAAAATCCGCCATTCAGCTGAGTTGCGCCCACTCTTGCGGTGCAGCGATAGGCGGCTGCCACAGGACTCTCAAAATGGCGGCAGTCTCTTTCCTTTTTGGGCCTGGTCCACTGAAATAGCCCTGAGACACCTTGGAACTCGGACGCTTGTCTGCTAGGGCTTGGGCTCCATTCTCGAAAGCGTCCCCTCAGCCTTGAAGATTCTACAAAAGTCTTGGGGGCCCCCGACTCCCGCAGGCTTCTGGTGGGGAGCGGCTGCCATGATTGCTCGTGGAATGGCCACGACGGAGCTACGAGATGGTGGTGCTCTCATGCTGACGCCAGCTTCAGTCTGAAACATCCAGAAACACTGTAGACTACCAATTCGATTAGTTCCAGTAGCGCCCCAACGTGACCCGGTAGAGAAGAACTTGTCCTCCCCTCTTTGACTGATGGTTCTTGTTGCCTGTCCCTTCTGTTGTCATTTAACAGAACTATTTCGCCTGCTGAAAGGGGTTGTGTTCCGACCGCTGGTTGGAGGACACATTTTGACTATATTCTGGACCTGCGTTGTCGCGTAATGCGTCATATGACGCGCCGCGTTAGCGCATCCGGAAATGCTCCGGTGCGCAGCTTCCCGGAAGCGATCCGGGGCGCGGCGCGCAGCGCGTAACGTAAGCATAACAGGTCATGTGACTTGTTAATAAAACTTTTCATTGGTTCATTTTACTTTTCTTATTCTAATGATGAAAGGCTTGGTCATATGACCTAAAAATTACACTTTTTATTACTTTCAAACATTATTTTTTCTTAAACATATATGTTATAATGTTCCAGGCTAATGTACTTTCCCGGAAAATTTACAACTGTCCTGCAAGTAAAATATATTCCTTTTTCGAGAAAAAGGGCGTTTCTTCGTCCCATGACGGAGCCGTTGAGCAAAAGAGGCTCGGCCTGCTGTCTTAGTCGCCGATACGCCTGAATATCAGATTCTTATCGATCACTTTATGTTGCAGGAGTAGAAAACACAACAGCCCTTGACCATTTATCTTTACTGCGTTCCTGCGTATTATACCTTTTACCCTTCATGTAATTGGACTGCTTTATTTCACTTGCCTTTTACTGATTCGAAAACAGTGACTATTATTAAAAACTTTACCAATGTAAATACTACTACCATGTTTTCTTTTAAAAACCTTTATTGTGAAAATGTCAGTATACTAATACGGGCCTATAACCACGTGGGCCGGCCACGGAGCAAACTGTAATCGTATATGATGAGGAGACATTTACACTGTAGAGGAACGTAACGGGCGGGCCATTAGGTTGCAAGAACTAAGGTGTCTAACAGTTGCGGAATCGGTGGACGTACATTATATAATTAAAATACGACAGGGCCAGTTACAATTAAATTATCTAGATATACATTTGCGGGCAAGTACCATGGGTGACGTTAATTCGAACTTTCAATAGTACAGTAATCAATAACACATCAGAACTTAATATCAATAGGGATGTCGAAATATTCAATCAATTCTCGTCCCCGCCCGCCATGTGCTTCAAAACTGCATACGTATCTCGTGATATCAAGGTTGTGCAACCAGTACACAACAAGGAGTTACGAGTCCCATTTATTCCGGCGCCATTTTGGGCGAGGAAGGGCAGGTCCAGGATATAGTCAAAATGTCTCCACCAACCATCGACTATGATGATGTTCATATGCTGTATTTATTAGAGTAACACTCATCTGTCCACATGAAATTAATTTGCCACAATCTAAACATGTCATTTTAATCTTTCCAAAGTTCTTCTGAATATTTGGGACCGTTTCCCTTGCCTCTGATGCTGTCAGTGCCACTTCTTTGGTGAATGTACTGGCAGGTCGGGGGTTGTCCTCCAAATCTCTCTTTTGTGCAGCACTATAATTAATCGGTGCCACCTCTCCATATGACGATGCATGGTATAATTACCATAACTATATTTTTTTTCGGTTCCTCTGGAGAGTACATCGTGGCAGATGAGGCAGGTAACGTACCGTGCATTTACCTTTTTTGCATGTAGAGGAAAGGAAAGAAAATTCGAGCGTCTGAGTTCTAAGGTGTCCCAGGGCCATTTTAGTGGACCAGGCCCAAATCCAAAGAACAGGCCGCCATTTTGAGAGTCCTGTTGCAGCCACCTGTCGCTGTAGCAGCAAGAGCGGGCGAAACTCAGCTAGACGGCGCTCCACTGAAGGAACATAGACTTGCTGTGGACCTTTCATCTTTTCAACACACACCAGTGCGGCAACTTGCTAGACACCACCTCGGTGCCATCCGGATCTCGGCGCTCCACTGCAGATGAAGTGCCTCCACATGGAGGGAGAGACTCGTTTGCGCCGCCTCCCCCCCGCTTCTCAGAACTCTCAACTATGACACCACCTCGGTGCCATCCGGATCTTGGCGCCTTGTGCTGGTTCCGGCCTAGTCACACATCGGTCCGCTACTGACGCCACCTCACAGGCCAACGGGGCACCCCACGCCGACTTTCGGCGCAGCATTGTAGGATGGCCACACCAGTGCGGCAACTTGCTGGACACCACCTCGGTGCCATCCAGATCTCGGCGCGTTGTGCTGCCTTCGGCCTATTCGCCGCAAGTGCGCACGCAACTCGGCTGCATAACGAGTGAAACACCAAGGGGCGCCCCACTGCAGCCGAGGAACCTCCATCTTGGGGGCGACGCACAGCATCACATTGCTTTCCAATGCAGTCAGATCCTCAAACAGCCCCACTGACTGACGCAAACTCAGGCCAACGGGGCGCCCCACGCCGACTTTCGGCGCAGCATTGTAGGATGGCCACACCAGTGCGGCAACTTGCTGGACACCACCTCGGTGCCATCCGGATCTTGGCGCGTTGTGCTGCCTTCGGCCTATTCGCACATCGGTCCGCTACTGACGCCACCTCACAGGCCAACGGGGCACCCCACGCCGACTTTCGGCGCAGCATTGTAGGATGGCCACACCAGTGCGGCAACTTGCTGGACACCACCTCGGTGCCATCCGGATCTCGGCGCGTTGTGCTGCCTTCGGCCTATTCGCCGCAAGTACGCACGCAACTCAGCTGCATAGCGAGTGAAACACCAAGGGGCGCCCCACTGCAGCCAAGGAACCTCCATCTTGGGGGCGACGCACAGCATCACATTGCTTTCCAATGCAGTCAGATCCTCAAACAGCCCCCACTGACTGACGCGAACTCACAGGCCAACGGGGCGCCCCACGCCGACTTTCGGCGCAGCATTGTAGGATGGCCACACCAGTGCGGCAACTTGCTGGACACCACCTCGGTGCCATCCGGATCTTGGCGCGTTGTGCTGCCTTCGGCCTATTCGCACATCGGTCCGCTACTGACGCCACCTCACAGGCCAACGGGGCACCCCACGCCGACTTTCGGTGCAGCATTGTAGGATGGCCACACCAGTGCGGCAACTTGCTGGACATCACCTCGGTGCCATCCAGATCTCGGCGCGTTGTGCTGCCTTCGGCCTATTCGCCGCAAGTGCGCACGCAACTCAGCTGCATAAGGAGTGAAACACCAAGGGGCGCCCCACTGCAGCCGAGGAACCTCCATCTTGGGGGCGACGCACAGCATCACATTGCTTTCCAATGCAGTCAGATCCTCAAACAGCCCCCACTGACTGACGCGAACTCACAGGCCAACGGGGCGCCCCACGCCGACTTTCGGCGCAGCATTGTAGGATGGCCACACCAGTGCGGCAACTTGCTGGACACCACCTCGGTGCCATCCGGATCTTGGCGCGTTGTGCTGCCTTCGGCCTATTCGCACATCGGTCCGCTACTGACGCCACCTCACAGGCCAACGGGGCACCCCAAGCCGACTTTCGGCGCAGCATTGTAGGATGGCCACACCAGTGCGGCAACTTGCTGGACACCACCTCGGTGCCATCCGGATCTCGGCGCGTTGTGCTGCCTTCGGCCTATTCGCCGCAAGTACGCACGCAACTCAGCTGCATAGCGAGTGAAACACCAAGGGGCGCCCCACTGCAGCCGAGGAACCTCCATCTTGGGGGCGACGCACAGCATCACATTGCTTTCCAATGCAGTCAGATCCTCAAACAGCCCCCACTGACTGACGCGAACTCACAGGCCAACGGGGCGCCCCACGCCGACTTTCGGCGCAGCATTGTAGGATGGCCACACCAGTGCGGCAACTTGCTGGACACCACCTCGGTGCCATCCGGATCTTGGCGCGTTGTGCTGCCTTCGGCCTATTCGCACATCGGTCCGCTACTGACGCCACCTCACAGGCCAACGGGGCACCCCACGCCGACTTTCGGCGCAGCATTGTAGGATGGCCACACCAGTGCGGCAACTTGCTGGACACCACCTCGGTGCCATCCGGATCTTGGCGCGTTGTGCTGCCTTCGGCCTATTCGCACATCGGTCCGCTACTGACGCCGCCTCACGTGCCAACGGATTTTCTACGCTTTTTATAGCCCTATGCCGCATAACAGGTCATGTGACTTGTTTATAAAACTTTTCATTGGTTCATTTTACTTTTGGTTTCCTAATGATGGAAGGCTTGATCACATGACCTAAAAATAACACTTTTCATTGGATGAAAACATTTTTTTTTTCCAAACGATGAAAGCCCCACCTTGTTTCTGGATGTTTCAGACTGAAGCTGGCGTCAGCATGAAAGCACCACCATCTCGTGGCTCCGTCGTGGTCATTCCGCGAGCAATCATGGCAGCCGCTCCCCACCGGAAGCCTGCAGGAGTCGGGGGCCCCCAAGACTTTTGTAGAATCTTCAAGGCTGAGGGGACGCTTTCGAGAATGGGGTCCAAGACCTAGCAGACAAGCGTCCGAGTTCCAAGGTGTCCCAGGGCCATTTCAGTGGACCAGGCCCAAAAAGGAAAGAGCCTGCCGCCATTTTAAGAGTCCTGTGGCAGCCGCCTATCGCTGCACCGCAAGAGTGGGCGCAACTCAGCTGAATGGCGGATTTTGGCACAGTGTACCAAAAGCGGGCGGAATGGCAACTGAAACGGTAAAGGGGCGCCCCACTACAGCAGATGAGCCTCCACCTGGGGAGGCCCGTTCACGCCGCCTCACGCCCCCCCCCCGGGGCGCCCCACGCCGTTATTAGGAGCAGCATTGTAGGATACCAAAACCAGTGCGGCAACTTACAGGACATCACCTGGGTGCCATCCACATCTCAGCGCGTTCTGCTGCCTTGGGACTATTCGCACAACAGACCGCTACTGACGAGGCCTCCCCCCGCACCCCCCGGGACGCCCCACGCCATTTTTCGGAGCTGCATTGTAGGATACCCAAAACCAGTGCGGCACCCAGGTAACATCACCTGGGTGCCGTCCAGAAGTCAGCACGTTGTGCTGCCTTGGGACTATTCGCACAAAACACAGCTACTGACCATTGTTGCTTCTTTTTCAAAAAAATGTTTAAATGTATTTACTGTTTTTGTTGCGTTGTATATATTTATAAGTTATTAAAGTTTTATAATCCTACTACTTTGTTGGAGTGCTGTATATTTTTAATGTGACACATAATTGTAAAAACTTTGATGTACAAAGAGACATCCCTGGAATCTTCCGCTTCAGGCTCGATCCCCTCCCCAATCACAATACAGGATGGTTTTCAGATAGTAGGAACGCGTGTGGTGTGACAGATCTCATCGGGTGGGGGCCTTGATCTACTGTAACTCCTTTGAAGAGGGGTGATTCTTTACAGCTGGGGCCATAAACTACATCTGCAGGGCTAGGTGATAGCCTGGGACCAGCCTGGACAATCGGACACAGAGGAAGAGGAGTGTCAGAGGGTGCGGTAGTGAATAAGGCGAAAGGGAGGTGTCGGGCGGGCACAGGGTGTGATTCTCAAGGAAGAGCAGCGCAGATGGGGGGAGGTTTATTGCCCATGCATAAGACAGAGAGCGGGGGTGACCAGTGCCTGGGGGAGATGCTTGCGAGGGTGGGGAGCCATGCTAAGGATCGACAGCGTGCAGAGAGTGGGTCTGGTCAAGGCATCTAAAATGGCTGCCGTGCACGACAAAAGTGTGGCATTTGAAAAAAGGCAAGATGGCGCAGACAATGTTTTTCAACACTTCCTGATTTCCTTCGAATCGAACGTTAACAGACGTTATCTCTCCCACACTACCGGTCCCCCTGGGCTTAAACGCCGAGATGGTAGGGACTGCATCCCGTGGAGATAGGCCGAGACGTCACTCGGCAGAAAAAAAAATAAAAAATAAAAAAAGTCTATAAACATACAATAAGTTAAAAGTCAATCATTCTTGTTTCCTTGTAGTACGCTCCCCAGTCCGCTTTCCGTTACGCGTACCGGGCGCACCCCACGAAAAAAACGATTTTTTTTTTTTTTTTTGCCCCGCGGGGCCCTTTTAAAGCCTCCACATCAAACCTAGGGGGTCAGGGAGGATCTACTATGCCCCCTTATGGTTATTTGCCCCTTCGCTTTGGCCTCCTCTTGTCTCTCGATCCTACCGAGAGACAAGATGGCGGCCGCTACGGACTGTTTGGAATGTTTACAGACACCGGAGAGCCAATCAGCTTCGCTTCGCAAAGCTCCGTAACGCGAAAAGTACGCGAAACGGAGCGCTACCCGGGACGCTGTCACAGATATATATCTTTTTTTGAACGTTAATTTCTCAAAATCCACTGGAGCTCATATATTGAGACCTAGCAAAGGCACATCGGGCTAACAGTCCCTACAATTTTGCCAAGTTTGGTGAAAATCCATTCAGCCGTTCGAGCTAAAAGTGAGGCCAACCGCCCTATGGAAATTAACATGGGAAAAATGCGTTTTTGGACCCCCCTTTTTCTCGGCCCCCCCTTGACGAACCCCCCCCCAAATTTTCAAGTTTGAGCAGCCACTGGAAATTTGGGGGGAGTTGGTCCAGGGGGGGCCGAGAAAAAAGGGGGGTCCCAAAACGTGTTTTTAACATTGAGTTTTCCATAGGGCGGTTAGCCTCACTTTTAGCCCGAACGGCTGAATGGATTTGCACGAAACTTGGCAAAATTGTAGGGACTGGTAGCCCGATGTGCCTTTTGTAGGTCTTAATATATGTGCTGCAGTGGATTTTGAGAAAATAACGTTCAAAAAAAGATATATATCTGTAAGCGCGGACCAGGCAGCGCCCCGGTACGCGTACTTGACGCGTAACGGAACTTCGCGTAGCGAAGTTGATTGGCTCTGTGGTGTCTGTCAACATTCTAAACAGTCCGGAGCGGCCGCCATCTTGTCTCTCGGTAGGATCGAGAGACAAGAGGAGGTCAAAAGCGAAGGGGCAAATGACCTTAAGGGGGCATAGTAGATACTCCCTGACCCCCTAGGTTTGATGTGGAGGCTTTAAAGGGGCCCCGCTAAGCAAAAAAAAAAAAAAATTTTTTTTGTTTTTTTTCGTGGTTAGCGCCCGGTACGCGAACCGGGAAGCGTACTGGGGAGCGTATCACAATAAAAAATGAATGATAGACTTTTCAAATGCTGTATGTTAATTGATTGTTGGTTTTGTTGATTATTTTTTTTTTTTTAAATTTTTTTTATTGTGTTTCATAATTTATTAAACTTTCTAACATTTCATTGTCAGAAATTTCATAATCATGGAATATAGATTGTAGTCTCTGAGGTTGTAAAATGTCCTCATTTGCAAGGAGGTTATCTACTGCTTGCACACATTGCAGTAGTTCTTGGTCCCATGTTTCATCCATAAATTCAATCTCATTTGGATCAATGATTTCTGTGTTGGACTCTGGAAGGACAATTTCAAATGAAATGTTTTGTTCACTTTCCATTTTTCCTGAAATTTGCATAAAAAAAATATATATTAGTAGAGGTAGGGCACTGTTGGGATTAATTTTAGATAGGCAGTTTTTATCAGAGAATTTATCTTTGGGCAGTGTATAGTATCAGAGTGGAAGTAGGAATATAAAAAAGTGTATCTAAATTTATAAGTACTACAGAGGGATAGTATATAACTAACAGAAAAAGTTTGCCATATTAACTTAAAGTGCACAATATACTTCAGTTTTAAAAATAACAACTTACCTTTAAAAAGAAGTTGAAGTTATTAATGAAAATCGTATTGAAATGTACACCAGGAAGTAGTAGTCAAAATGGCTGTGTTTCCTTGTCTTCCTTTATATATATTCGGGTACATAACCAATCAAATGTCAGGTAAAAAAAGTAGAAAATGAAAGTAACATTTTAATTGGTTGTCAATTCCAACACTTCAGATGTGTTTTGTGAAGTAATTTACCTCACGGTATTTAGAGAGGACTACAGGCTAAATGGCTAAATGGAATTCCAATCAAATTTGTGAAAATGGTAGGGATTGGTATGTAGTATGAGCTATTCTATATTTGGTGAAATTGTCTCCAGTGGCTTTTCTGTGAACTACTTTCCCACCTTTTTTTCCCAGGGAGCGACCCTAGAGCTGTCTTTCTTTTAACATAACTGTGTATTTCCTTCCCTTATAGTTACTGTTCTTTTTTAAAAAATATTTTTTTGGTTAGCTTCCGGTACGCGTACCGGGTAGCGCTCCGGGAGCGAACTAAGAGAAATACAGGTTGGCAGAGTTCCAAATATTCTACCAATTTTTTTATAATGGGGAGTTAGTTCTGAAAAGAACTTTTTTTTTTATGTTTTTGTTGTTTTATATTTTTTTTAGTATTTTTTGAACATTTTTTTACTTTTTTTGTATTTTCTGAACGTTTTTAAAAAATTTTTGGTTTTTTTGGGGGGGGGGAAACAAAAACGATCCATTATAAAGGGCTCAACAGGAGCAAAAAAAAAAAAAGAATTTATTTTTTGGTGCGTTTTGTGCAAACATTAATATGATTTTGAATTGCTCGCAAAATCAAAGTGATGCTACTTTCTCTGTAGCAGATGAAAGCGCCACATTCCACGCACACTTGTTTTACGTGCCCAAACAACATTTGGATGTTTGCAATCACCTCCCTCGCCTCTGGTCCCGACACCTCTGGAACCACCGATCTTCTTGCCATTTGGAGGGGATTTTGTTGTTGGTCACGTAGCTGGGCAGCACTATAGTTATTTGGGTGCCACCTACTCATATGCCGATGCATAGTATGATTGCCATAACTATATTTTTTATCAGTGCCCCTTGACAATCTGTCACCGCATATGCGGCAAAACACGTAACGAGCATTCACTTTCTTTTGCCCCTCAGGAATTCTGTAGAATTGCCAGATATAATTCTCCTGTCGATTGTACCTCCTGGGCTCCTCTGGCAAAAACTCATGCTCTTCCTCCTCTTCCTCCTCTTCCTGTTCTTCCTCTTCTTGCAGAATTACTTCTGCAGGTGGTCCTCTCTTTCTTGGATTTGGTGGAGGTGGTGGGCTAGCACCAGCTGAAGCTACTAATGAAGCCATCACAAAGTCTCAATAAAGGGTCTTTCTCTCACCAAGATGAAAGTCAGAGTGATGAAAGAAGGAGGGGTTTTCATCATTTGGGAAAAACAAAAGTTCTAAACCAATGAAAAGTGTCCATTTTAGATCACATGACCTTGTATTACATCATTAGGAAACCAAAAGTGAAATGAACCAATGAAAAGTGTTATTATCGAGTCACATGACCTGCTATGTTTACATTACGCGGTCGGCGCCGCGCCGCGGATCGCTTCCGGTTCGCGTACCGCTGCGCTTCCGGGTACGCGAACGTAGCACGTAATATGACGTATTACGCGAGAACGCGAAACGTCATGCTGACGCGAAGCGTCGCGATGTTGTTTTGTAACGCGAGAGGTGCGCTAAAGGAACGTTTACCAGTTCGCGTACCGGGTCGCGCCTCCGGATTGAGCTAACGGGAAGCTAACCGGTACGCGTACTGGGAGCGAAACAAAAAAAAATAAAAAAAAAATTGTATAAAAAACATGTAAAAAATATTTTTCTTTTTAAAGAATAATACATTGTAAAGGTTTTGATATTAGCTATTAAAAAACCAATGAAATTCACTGAAAAAACCATAGGTTATAGACCATATATAGTTAGGAATTAGCATTTACAAAACCTTAAAAATTCACTGAAAAAACCATAGGTTATAGACCATATATAGTTAGGGATTAGCATTTAAAAAACCTTATTTTACTCACACAAAACCATTGAAATTCCATATATAGTTAGTTGTACTAACTATATATCACGCACCCGCAATCCACTGCTGATGATGTCACATATTACATCATTCATGACATGGTCAGTGACATCACTGATGACATCACTGATGACATCTCAAATGACATCACTGATGACATCACTGATGACATCTCAAATGACATCACTGATGACATCACTGATGACATCTCAAATGACATTACTGATGACATCACTGTTGTGATAATACGATGAACCTCTTCAGACTCTAATATAACCTTAGATACACTCAGTGTAAACACAGACTCACAGATTGTCACTCATCCATGAAGTTACACACACACCTAGACAGTCATGCAAACAATCAATCACACCTCCATTTCCTTAACTATACAGTTAAACACACCTTACTTACTTATTCAAACAAATACTAAAACATATTTACTCACTTATACAATCCTGGATACAAGTTCACAATGATCCATACAGCCACTCACACATTCACTGGCTCTTATGCACAGTTATTTATATATGTCAACTCTCACATGTACTGTATTTTACATATGTACTTAATTTGACATGTAGCACTGAGATATCTATTCACTCACCAATACAGTCATGCACACAGTCAACTGCCCATACAGCTGTTTCCAACATGCACTTTTGAACCCATACATCTATGCACAGAGTCATACACTTCCCAGCCACTCACACACACACTCAGTCTCCTATACAAATGCTTGGGCAACCAATCAATAACCTATATAGTTACTCATATAGCTACTGATCAACACATGCAGCAGTTTACAGAACAACAGACATAATGATGCACAAATTAAGACAGTTTAGTCACTAACCCATGCACTCAGTGAGACACATTTAATCACTCACTCATACAGTCAGTCACGCACCTACTAAATCCTTCATCCAGACACTTCTACATCTACTCATTCTTCAATATGTAAAACATATTTAAACTTTACAGAAACACACAGTCACTGGATGATGTCATCAGTGATGTCATCAGTGATGTCATTTGAGATGTCATCAGTGATGTCATCAGTGATGTCACTGACCATGTCATGAATGATGTAATATGTGACATCATCAGCAGTGGATTGCGGGTGCGTGATATATAGTTAGTACAACTAACTATATATGGAATTTCAATGGTTTTGTGTGAGTAAAATAAGGTTTTTTAAATGCTAATCCCTAACTATATATGGTCTATAACCTATGGTTTTTTCAGTGAATATATATATATATATATATATATATATATATATATATGTATATATATATATATATATATATATATTTATATATATGTTTATATATATGTTTATATATATATATATATATATATATATATATATCCCACTTACTCCGTCCAATGCCCAAGCGTCTCAGCCACACTGTTTTCGGACCTTAAAAGACGAATAAGCCAAACCCGATCTGGTGCGTAATCAGTGCTTTATTCCGTTTGACAGAATAACACCCAGCAAGCCCGCATGACGCGTTTCGTCTCTAGCCAGAGGCTTGATCGCATGATACATTGCTGCAAGTGATGAGGGTACTTATTGAGCTCTAAAAAGGGGTGGAACTTGGTGTTCACGGCCTACCCCTATTAACCCTTTATTTGCATAATGCCTGTGTTTTAACTGGTACGAATTTCACAAAATTGATGGCACAGTGCCATTGTACCGATACCTTATAATAATATCAGTATGTGCAAAACATAAACTTTGCAAAATACGCAATACGATAAATTAACATATCACATATATTGTAACACAATTTGATAATCAAGAGGGAAATATTTTCTTAAAAGATTTGTAAAAATATTATTATATACAATAACAGACAAAGTGTCTTAATTGATAAAAACCTCTGATTAGAAATGCAACCTAGCAGCAATTGTATGTGCAAACTAAAGCAATATAAATACAGTTTTGTAAAAACTCATTAAATATTGAAAAAAAGAATTAATTCATCTACATACCATAGTTAAGACACAAGTTTCATACCAGGGTATACAATATTTAACTTCTAAATTCATTCCTATAGGCTCTAATTTTATATCAAGTCCTCATCATGAACCCCAACCATAAAGTGCTAAATTAGTGCAAGTTTGTGTTCTTAAATGAAAAAAAATAATAATTTGTTTATAAAATCATGGGAGGATGTGGGAGGAGATTGATGTTCATTTATGTTACTACTCACACCACAATAGATGTAAGACACTAAAACCCTCCTGTCAGACACATGTACAATAAACTGTTTATATGTTACTCATATTTATCATGGAGACGTTTTACCAGAGTGCAAAAGAAGCTTTTCACATAGGGTAAATTTCATACATAGAACTAGAGGCACGTATATAAGTCCTCACTCGCATTAAGCCCCTCCGGGGTCTTACTGTCCAGTTCTATTATGTACCGGGTTTCTAACAATCGAAGCTTTGCATCTCTGTCGCCCCCTCTCTTGAGTGGCATAATACAGTCAATGGCATAATATTGCAGAACTGATGGATCACTGTTATGAGAGCTTTCAAAATGTCGGGCCACCGGGTATGATTGGTCTTTACCCACGATGGCCCGTATATGCTGCAATATCCGCTTGTGTACAGGTAGGCGGGTGCTACCAACATATCGGAGTTCACAGGGGCATTGCAGCACATAGACTGCGAATTCAGTCTTACAGGTCATGCGCTTTTTTATTTGAACTGGTTTGTCTTTGAATGGCACCATGTAGTGGGTTCTGTTGCACCCATGTCTACAAGCTTTGCAGACTGCGCACTTTTTAAACCCTCCACTTAGGGCCCTCCAGGTATCTGAGACCGGCTTTTCCAGTAAATTACTTACTAGTCTGTCCACCATAGACATGGATTTTCTAAATGTTATATTTGACTTGCTTGTGATGAATTTACCGATAACGGGGTCCCCCGTTATCAGGTTCCAATTCTTATAGAAAATCCGCCGGATTTCCCTGTGTTGCCTGCTATATGTAATGATTACTCTGGGCAAGATTTTTATATCTTCAGCTGGCAGTAAGATAGGTTTTTCCTACACAGTTATCGCTTCTTCTCTAGTAATAGATACCGAGCAGTTGATTGCCCTCTGAATGACCTTAGCTGAATAGCCCCGGGACAAAAAACGTGCCTTGCTCTCCTCCTGAGCCTTTTGGCAGTCTATATCAGTGCTACTTATCCGCCTGATCCTAAGCATTTCCCCCAAAGGGAATACTACTAATCAGGTGTTGAGGATGCTGGCTGGAAGCGTGCAATACCGTGTTCCCAGCCGTGGGCTTTCTATGCATTCTTGTAGCCAAACCAGTATCATTTACATAGACCTCTGTGTCCAGAAACACCACTGACCTAGCATCTATCTGAGACGTGAATTTTAGATTGAGGCTGTTCTTGTTTAATTCCTCCACAAAATCTTGCGCCTCTGTCAACGATCCTCGCCATACCATAAATAGGTCATCTATATACCTAAGGTAGATGGGTACATGTTTCTGCATAGTGGCCCGCATATATATATATATATATATATACATATTCACTGAAAATACCATAGGTTTCAGGTACGTTATAGTTAGTTGAACATTTGACTCATATAGAACCGGAGTAATTTTCCTGTTATAGTTAGTTGAGCTAACTATAACTCGCAGGCTCGCAATGCACTTGTGATGACGTCACATATTACATCACTCATGACATGGTCAGTGACATCACTCATGACATCAGTGATGACATCTCAAATGACATTGCTGATGACATCATCCAATGAATGTGTGTTTCTGGAAAGTTTAAATATTTTTCATATATATCTATGCCAAGGTGTATTGAAGAATGAATAGATTTACAAGTGCCTGAATGGATTATTTAGTAGGTGCGTGACTGACTGTATAAGTGAGTGATTGAATGTGTTTTACTGAATGCATGGGTTAGTGACTAAACGGTGTGAAAGTCTGTATTTAGTCTCTCAGTTGGTGTGTACGCGGCTGCATGGGTTTGTGAGTAGCTACATGAGTGTCTATATGGGTTATTGATTTGTTGTCTGAGTATCTGTATTGGTGCCTGAGTGTATGTGTGGCTGAGGGGGGGGGGTGTATGAGTCTGTGCACAGATGTCTGAGTGGGTGATTCACTGGCTGAATGGATTCCAAAGTGCATCTGGGAAGGGCTGTATGAGTGAGTTAATGTGTGTATGGGTGTGCTGATGAGTGAATGAATGTATCAGTGGTATATCTGTGACTAACTACATATGTTTTAAGGCACTATGTGTGAGTGTTGGAGTATATAAATGACTAAACGTGAGAGTAAGTTATTTAAAGAGTGAGTGTATAAATAAGTGTCTGCTTCTATCAGTGATTGTATAAGACAGTAAATATGTGTTAGCATCTGTATAAATAAGTGATGTGGTATGTCTATAAATAACGGAGCTGGTGTGTATAACTATATACATGAGTAAATGGGTATGTGATTAATTCTTTGCATTACTGACTAGTAGTGTGAGTAACTCTATGGATGAGTGGAGGAGTGTGACTGCATGTATGATGTATGAGTACATATTATAGTCCTGTATTGATGAGTAACTACATGTATAAGTAACTGGATGTGTGTGTATACCTAGGAAATAGTGAGTGGTATGTAGTATATGGCATTCTTGTGCGTATGGTTTCAAAAATAGTAGACTGCATTTTAGAATGGGTGTATTAAAGTTTATATTAGGGCATCAATATGTGCATCAGATTATCACATGGATGATGTCATGAGTGATGTCATGAGTGATGTAATATGTGACATCATCAGCAGTGCATTGCGGGTGCGCGGGTCATAGTTAGCAGAACTAACTATAACAGAGGAATTTCTATTGGTTTTGTACGACTGAAATGTCCAGCTAACTATAACACTCCTGAAACCTATGGTTTGTCTGTGAATTTCTAAGGTTTTTTAAATGCTAATTTCTAACTATAACGTCTCTGAAACCTATGGTTTTTTCAGTGAATTTCAAAGCTTTTTTAAATGCTAATTTCTAACTATAACGTCTCTGAAACCTATGGTTTTTTCAGTGAATTTCTTTTTTTTTTTTTTTAAAGATTTTTATTTGCATCAAATGGGACAAGTACACATTCCATACAGACGTCAAGAGTAATTGATACACTGAGATAGTTTCAGTAAGGCAATACATAAATCAAATGACATTAAGGACATTTAATATATAAAGAGGGATAAACAAATATCACGACATAAACGTTCCCCAAATCCTTTCCACTTTCATTTTTGTTTGAATACCTCTTGTTGTTGATAAGGCTCGTTCCATTAAATATATTTCCTTTACAAGACTCCACCATTCCTGAACCGTTGGTGGTTTATGTTGGATACAGACCCTTGCTATTATCAGTCTAGCGCATGAGATTAAGATATTCATTAAATCGCGCCGAGAATTGTCCGTTCCAGAGGTGCCTACAAGCACGTCGACAGACGTCAGTACTATTGGACATGTCAGTTTTAAAGAAACAATTTTTGTTATGCCATTCCAAAAGTCACCCAATTGCGGACACGTAAAAAACATATGGGAAATATCAGCTGATCTTAAATTGCATTTTGGACATTTGGTACGATCACTGATGCTATTGTTATTAACCCATTTCGAAATCTTGTCTGGCGTGTAGTAAAGCTGACAGATGGTTTTAAATAGCTGCAGCTTTAGATTAGATGAATGAACAGATCGATTTAAACTTTTTAAAGAAGAAGTAATCAAATTAGGGGTCACATCAATACCCAATTTCCTACGACACTTCTCAGATAGTTTTGTAGAATCATCTTTTCTAAAACCTGAAATCTTTTTATATCCAATACTAATCCATGCTTTATTAGCTTCTTTATGAATACAATTCCATAAATCCGAGTCCGAGATATTAGTCAGTCCTAATTTCCGCACTAGATAATCTCTAATTTGATAATATTTAAATCTAGCCCCTTCTGTAAGATTATAACATACCTTCAGCTTTTCAAATGTAAAAAACCCCTGATGGTCATATAAGTCTCCCAGTTTTTTAATACCGGAATCTGACAGCACTAACCCAGCTGTGTCATGGAAGATTCCTGGTAGACCCGAATTAAACCACAAAGGGGTATTAAGATGGAAGAGAGAAGTTTTACATTTAATAAGAATAGAGCGCCATATGCTAACAGTATCTCGTATCGTCTTAAATTTCACGCGTTTAAAATAATTAGGGTCGTTTAGTCTGTAAAGAAACATATTTACATCCTCACCCAACATAAATTTGTAGAAATATAAACATTTCTCAGGAATGATCAGGCTTCGAAATCGAGTCAAAAAAGTGGACCAATAATAAGATTTAATGTCAGGTAAAGACAATCCTCCTTGATTAAATGGAAGTTTAAGCAATGTAACAGCTCGACGAGCTTTCTTATACCCCCACACAACGCTGCTAATAATACCATCTAATCTATTAAAGTATGAGTTATTAATCCGTAAAGGGATAAATGGAAAAAGATATAGATATTTTGCCAATATCTTCATTTTGACCAGATTTATTCAGCCTATAGTACTTAAGGGTAGCTTGTGCCATTTCTTAAATAAACCAGCAGTTTCTTTTAATAATGACTCATAATTTAGAGCAAGTATTGAATGGATATTTGAGGAGATGTTAACCCCCAAATAGGTAGCTACATCACAAACCCCAGTAATTCAGAACAATTTGGGTCTTGCCTGTGTTGAGTCTGTATCCCGAGACCAAACCAAATTCACGTGCCTCTATTATTAATCAATCAATCAATCAATCAATCAAAGCATTTATATAGCGCACTACTCACCCGGAGGGTCTCAAGGCGCTGGGGGGGGTCCGCTACTGCTCGAACAGCCAGGTCTTGAGCTGCTTCCTGAAGGCGAGGTGGTCCTGGGTCAGGCGGAGGTGGGTCGGAAGGGAGTTCCAAGTCTTGGCGGCCAGGTAGGAGAAGGACCTTCCTCCTGTGGTGGCTCTTCGGATGCGGGGGACTGTGGCGAGGGCGTGGCCGGTCGATCGAAGCTGGCGTTTGGGAGCGTAGAAGTTGAGGCGGCTGTTGAGGTATCCTGGGCCTTGGTTGTGTAGGGCTTTGTGTGCGTGGGTGAGGAGCCGGAAGGTGATTCTTTTGTTGACCGGGAGCCAGTGCAGGTCTCTCAGGTGTCCGGAGATGTGGCTGCGGCGGGGGATGTCCAGGATGAGTCGTGCTAAGGTGTTCTGGATCCGCTGTAGTTTCTTCTGGAGCTTGGCGGTGGTTCCGGCGTAGAGGGAGTTGCCGTAGTCCAGACGGCTGGTGACGAGGGCCTGGGTGACCGTCTTCCTGGTCTCGGTGGGGATCCATCGGAAGATCTTACGTAGCATGCGCAGGATGTTGAAGCACGACGAGGAGACAGCGTTGACTTGTCTGGTCATGGAGAGGGAGGAGTCCAGGATGAAGCCCAGGTATTATGCCCTTCAATGCTTCGGACACATTAGTAGAGTAAACGGCGACATCATCGGCGTAGACAGTGATTTTAAGAGAATCTACGCCGTTTACAAATGGAGAGATCTGATCTTGACTCTGCAGCGCAATCAGAAAGGGTTCCATTATAAGGGCAAATAAAAACGGTGACAAAGGACACCCCTGTCTTGTCCCGCATTTGATCGAAAAAGTAGGAGAACATTTGCCCATATAGCAGACCTTACCGATAGGCTTGTCGTATAATGATTGAATCCATTTCAGAAACTGACCTTTTATATCAAAGGCAGATAATGTAGCCCAAAGAAAGCCCCACCCCACTCGGTCAAATGCTTTCTCTGCATCTAATAAAATCATACCGAGTGGGGTTGGCTCGATCCGTGCAACATCAAAAGCCATAATGGCCATATTAATATGTGCTGTAGTATCTCTCTTAGGGATAAACCCATGTTGTTGGGGTGATACTATTTGTGCCATCAATGGCGCCAGCCTCGTCGCTAATATCTTTGCAAATATTTTTGCATCGTTATTTATAAGTGATATAGGTCTATATGACCCTCTTTCATAGGCTGGTTTGCCCTTCTTTAGAAAGAAAATAATTTGGGTAGAATTCCAGGATTTGGGCGCTTGATCCCCCCCTCCCAATAGCTTGAATGACCTTAACTAATAGTAGTATCAGTTCTTCCGTACAAGTTTTATATAATTCCAAAGGAATTGAATCTTCTCCAGCAGCTTTGGCAGATGCCAAAGAATTGACAGCCGTTCTGATTTCCACCAATGTAACATCACGCATTAATTGATCAGATTGTGCTTCCTCAATAATGCTGACTTTATTTAACGTTAGATATTTTTTAATATTAGCTTCGCTAACCTCGCATTCCGGTGTGTATAGCTCTTGATAGTAATGGGCAAATTGTTGCAAAATCGCTTTGGGTTCCTGGAATATTTGATTATTAGCCCCTTTAATTTCTCTAATAGCCATCTGGGCACGATCTTCAGCCACTTTATACGCTAAAATTTTACCAATCCTGTCAGCCCCTTCATACTGATCCAATCGATATTTTTTAAGTTTAATAACGCTTTTTTCTCTAAATAAATTTTTTACCGCCGATTTTAGCTCAATTAATCTAAAGTTTAAATCTTCCACGCTGTCCCCTTTTAGAAGAGCTTCGGACAATACATTTTCAATGTGGAGTATATCAGCTACCATTTTCTCATTTTCATACCTACGTTCCTTGTTTTGTCGCCAAATATACTGCTGTGTAAATCCTCGAATAGACGCTTTACAAGCATCCCACACTATCCTTGGTGATGCTGAGTCAATATTTAAACCAATAAATTCTTTTATATGATCTTTTAATAAATTTAAAAAGACAGAGTCCAAAAATAAATATCTGGGAAATGAAAAAGAACGAGGGATTTGTCTTTCAGTTGTTACGTCAAATGACAAAAGAATAGGGTTATGGTCCGAGGTAACTCTTGGACATATTACCATAGTACTAGTTTCAAGAATGGTATCTGAAACCCAGACCATATCGATACGTGAACTAAGCATGAGCGCAAAATCCGCTCCGATCGCGGATTTTGCGGATTTTCGGCAAATCCGCGATCCGCGAACTCTCGCGGATTTGCCGAAAATCCGCAATCCGCGATCGGAGCGGATTTTGCGGTCAAAAGTTCAAGCGCGCCTAATTAACGATGGCGCCGGCAAGCTGCCAGCGCCCATCCTGCAATAGTTACTTAATTAGCTTCAACAGGAAGCTCTAACAGATAAGATACAGCAGGGGCTCGAGCGCCTGCTTTATTTTAGCAGTTGGAGCTTCCTGTTGAAGCGAATTAAGTAACTTTTGCAGGATGGCGCTGGCAGCTTGCCGGCGCCATCGTAAATTATTTCAACAGTGGTGTCTTCTTGAATAAATATGAAGGGCAGGGTTCATTCGGGCACGACGGTCCTGGCACAAAAAAATAAACCTCAACAGGAAACACTTGCAAATATCAATAAAGCATGTGCCCTAGTTGAAGCTTAAATTCAGTGACTCATTCATCAGCCCAAAAATTAATCTGCTGCTCTGATCGGTCTCTGACCTTTTATACACACAAGAGGCATGCTCGCATGGACGCCCCGTCCGTTTGGCCCCGCCCACACACTCGAGGTGTGCACCGTCTTCCCGCCATTTACCCACTATGATGGACATTTCACTCAAGGGACCCCTGCGCACTTCGGCGCGATTGCATAGTGACACACACTTGGTCGCTGGAACTAGTTGAAGCGCAAATGCAGTGACTCATTCAGCATACGAGCGCAACCCCCGTGCTGTTCCTGTGACCAGGGGCTTCTGTCTCTTAATCTGCTGCTCTGATCGGTCTCTGACCTTTTAGACACACAAGAGGCATGTGCGCTCGCGTGGAAGCCCCGTCCGTTTGGCCCCGCCCACACGCTCGAGGAAGCCCCGCCCCCAAATCCGCAAATCCGCTGAATCCGCGGATTTTGCGGATCCACGATCCGTGAATCCGCTGAATCCGCGAATCGTGGATCCGCAAAATCCGCCCATGCTTAACGTGAACATAATTTGTGCGCAGCAGAATAATAAGTATAACCAGCTGTGTTAGGATACAAATATCTCCAAGCATCTTTAATTAAGTGTATTGCTGCAAGATCCCTAATTGCAGCCCGGGTCTTCCGCATTCTCTGAAATTAACCCCTTTTAGTTGTGTCTAAAGTGTAATCCATAATACAATTAAAATCTCCCAATACTATACGCTCCCCTTCCCAGCTAAGTAACTCCAAATTAATTTGATCAATAATTCTAGGTTCGTCCAGGTTAGACGCATAAATGCCGCAGATTGTGTATTTGCACCCCTCTATTGTTATCTGTGCAATCGCCCACCTGCCAATCTTATCGGTTAATTTTTTATTGATTTCAGCTTTAAACTGTTTATGTTTAAGAATTGCTACCCCTCGAATTGAGGCATTATAATCAGTGCAAACCAAAATATCATAACCCAATTGGTTAAGTAATTTTCTATCTTTGTATGCTAACTGAGTCTCAGTTATTATTACTATCTGGGGATTATACATTTTCAATTCCTCGAACATAAGGTTTCTTTTAATCCTACTGTTCAAACCCGCAACATTCCAGACCATAAACTTTAATTGATACATTTAATAAAATAAATGTTTCTGTCCTAAAACCAAAACAAATCAGCCTTACTACATCTTAGTATTGTCCAACTACTTGTCCCAATGTCAGATAAAGGATACGTTGAAGCGGTCCCCTCAGGAACAGATGCTCTTGCCCCAATACCCCCCCCAACCAAACTCCAAAGACTGTCTTGATAAGTTCCAGTCCAGAGAATTTGCCCGGGGAAGGGAAAGGGGAAGTGGAAGACAAAACAAGAGAGACTGCTTCTCTTCTGGCACTGAGCCTGCCTCTGGTCAATCTGGCAATTCTCGCTCTGAAAAGGAATGAACAGGGTTAACCTCTTAAAAACTAACAGACTATCTATACTAAGTTTCCCCCTTAAGCAGAACCTGTGCCTTACCAATGTGCCCTAAGAAGCTAGCCACTCTCTATCTGCTTTGTCTGATGTTTAGTTTACCATCTGAGTCATTGGAAGAATCACTGAGGGAATGAGCTTATAAGCTTCTCTTTGTGTTAAGTTCAAACCTTCCTCCAAAGAAAGTCTCTAATCCACAGCAGGTAGATTAACTCAATAGTTCAAAGATTTCTTGAAGATTTTCTTCAGTGGGTTTCTCAAAGAATGTCTGTTACCTCATAGGTTTGTATTTCTCAAGGAAGAACTCTCTAAAATAACTTTAGTCTCTTGCTCCTTGCACGAACTCATCAATTCATAGAAAATTCACATAGGCTTAAAATGCATTTCTCTTGCCTTCATGTAACTGAACTCGAACACTCTCAACTTGATGTCTGCGCCGTTACTTTTACCCAAAATACTCTTACTTGACTACAACGGGGCTTCTCTTGACTGAAGACACCCGACTCTGACTGCTCCTTCTTACTGGACTCTGGATATGAAGACTTCACCGGTGAAAATTGCCAAAAACGAAATTCCTGAGGGAAGAAAGGTAATTAGAATGCGCCTTTTCTCACTTACACCAAGCGCATAATTCTTACTTCCCTCATAAACAGAATACTGCTGCCAAACGATAAATTCGAAGTTTCTTTTGCTTTCTGAAACAGAGAGCGTGAGGGAAACGCTCTCTCTCTATGAAGAATGTCAGTTGAAGTGCGTCGTTCTCAGTGCGCGCATGCGCAAAGGGCAGACACTCTCGTGAAGTGATGAGGGCAGCTAGACTGCTGACCTCCATTGAGAACGGAACCTTCGCTGCCTTTCCAAGATGGCTGCGCGCTGCAATTCTGCCAACAGCAGCCTCAACGAAGTTTTCCAGCATGGGTGTCTGAGCCTGTACGATCGTTTTTGGCGTTGATCACTAAGGGAAGAAGGACGGATCCTGACAGTACCTCCCACCAAGGAGGTTCTCCCCAGCCGGGGTTTGGTAGGATTTGCCATATGAAATTCTTTAAGTAATCTTTTGGCATGAACATTTTCACAAGGCTCCCACGATCTCTCCTCAGGACCAAAGTTCTTCCAATCAATCAGATAGTACAGTGTGCCTCTCTTGATCTTTGAATCTAAAACTTTATGTACCTCAAACTCTTCCTCCAAATCTACCTGAACTGGCTTGGGCACTAAACGAACTCTTAAATTGGGTGGACTTTTCTTTATCAGAGAAACATGAAAGGTGGGATGAATCTTTAAATATGCAGGTAAATGCAGTTTAACAGTCACTGGCCCTAACATCTTTTCTACAGAGAATGGACCTAAAAATCGGGGTTGAAATTTTCGGTTTACCTTCAATTTCAGATTTTTTGTTGATAACCACACCTTCTCCCCCGGAAGAAAGACTGGATCTACTCTTCTCTTTTTATCTGCATACTTTTTATAGGATTCTTTTGCCTTCATCAAATTTTCCTTAACCTGAACAAGGGATTTCTGAACTTCTGAAACTAACCTTTCAACTGCAGGGACAGGACTTTCCTCTTTTTCCACAATTAAAGTGGGATGTCTACCACTATTCACATAGAATGGAGAATAACCAGTGGATGAATGAACCGCATTATTATAAGCAAACTCTGCCGCCCATACCATCTCAGACCACTCCATCTTTTGGTCCAAAAGGTACAGTCGGAGGTACTGCTCGAGTTCCTGGTTCACTCTTTGTTTGGCCATCTGTTTCTGGATGGTAACTGGTGGAAAAGCGAGTGTCTATTCCCAATTTGCGAGTGAAAGCTCTCCAAAAATGGGAAACAAATTGTGTGCCCCTGTCAGAAACCAAAATCTTGGGAATCCCATGTAGACGCACAATGTGTTGAGAAAATAGTTGTGCTAAAAAAGGGGCATCCGGGACCTTTTTTAAGGGAATGAAATGTGCCATCTTAGAGAACATATCTACAAATACTAACACTGTAGTAAATCCTTGACTTGAGGGTAAATCAACTATTAAATCCATTGACACTGTATGCCAAGGATGTGGTGGGACAGGTAATGGTTTTAACTTGCCCTGAGGTGGTCTCCTATCTGATTTTCCTCTCAAACATCTTTCACAAGTAGTAACATACTGTCGTATCTGCGGTTTCATGTCCGGCCACCAAAAATGTCTCTCCACCAACTCTGTCGTTTTATGAATTCCTTTATGTCCTGCCAACAAATGATCATGACAGGATTCCAAGGCCTTTTCCTGAAGCTCTGGTGTGGGTAAATACAGACGTTGATCCTGATAAGGAAGACCATTCCTGATTTCTCGACCTTCTTCCTCCAAAGACCAAATTTTCATTTCTTGCAAAGGCATGACTTCTTTTAATTGACTTGTAATTTCAGTAGTCTCCATGGCCAAAATGATTTTTTCTTCTGGGATTATACTTTGCTCTTCTTTTTTCTTCTCGGAGGCAATGGAGTCAATTCGGGATAATGCATCTGCCTTAACATTACTCTTCCCAGGGCGGAAGGTGATTACGAAGTCAAAATCTGCGAAGAATAATGACCATCGCAATTGCCGAGCTGTCAGCGTACGAGCGGACTTAAGAAATTGCAAGTTTCTGTGGTCTGTGTACACCGTAACCTTATGTCTTGCTCCCATCAAATAGTGACGCCATTCCACAAAAGCCTCCTTCACCGCCAACAACTCCTTGTCAGCAATTGAATAATTGCACTCTGGTGGACTCAGTTTCCTCGAATGATATGCCACGGGATGTGGTTGACCGGACTCTGGATGGCGTTGTGACAAGATTCCTCCAATGGCTATATCCGAAGCATCCGCTTCCACAAAAAAGGGGTCTTCAATTCTAGGGTGTAACAAAATTGGAGCTTGAGTGAAAGAATTCTTGAGAAATTGAAAGGCATCTTCAGCTTCTTTCGTCCATTGAAATTTTACATCTTTCTTTAGCAATCGTGTGATCGGAGCTACCTTTTGAGAAAACTCTGGAATGAATCTTCTATAAAAATTTGAAAATCCTAGGAAACTCTGAATCTCTTTTACAGATTGAGGGGGGGGCCAATCTTGAACAGCCTTAACCTTGGTGGTGTCCATACTCACTCCCTCTGGTGACAGTACGAATCCCAAAAATTCGACTTGAGTAACATGAAAAGCACATTTCTCTAATTTTACGTAAAGATGATTCTCCATTAATTTGAGTAAAATGGCTCTCACGTGTGGAATGTGTTCTTCCAAACTGTCAGAAAAGATTAGGATGTCATCAATGTAGACCACTGCCACCCGATCCAAAAATTCTCCAAGGACATCATTGACAAAATGCTGAAAGGCGGCTGGAGCATTGCATAGCCCATAGGGCATCACTTGATACTCGAATAATCCATAACGAGTTCTGAATGCCGTCTTCCATTCATCTCCAGAGGCCACCCTGATCAAATGGTAAGCCCCTCTGAGGTCCAACTTGGTATAGATCTTGGCATTCTTGACTTGATCTAATAGCACGGAAATTAGAGGAAGTGGATACCTGTTCTTGACGGTTACTTGATTCAGAGCTCTATAATCGATGCAAGCCCGAAGATCTCCATCTCGTTTTGGAATAAAAAAAGGGGGGAAGAGACTGGAGATTGGGAAGGTCGAATGAAGCCATTTGCCAAAAATTTGTCCAAATATTCCTTTAAAAATTTATTTTCAGTTTCTGTGAGGGCATAGATTCTACTACAAGGCAAGATGGCTCCTGGTTCTATTTCAATCTTACAGTCATAGGGCCGATGAGGTGGCAATGTTTCCGCTTTTTTCTTGTCGAATACTGCCAATAGATCCTGATATTCCTCTGGGATTTTAATGGATTCTACAGTGCAAATTTGGGCTGGATAAATGGAAGCCAAACTTCTGACTTGTGACTCTTTCTCCTGATGCTCAGAATTTTCAAAACAATTTTCGACACAAAAGGAAGAATTCATTTCAATTGTTCTTTTACTCCAATCGATTCTTGGGTTGTGTTCCGTTAACCAAGGGAGTCCTAGAATTAACTGGAATTGGGGTGCATCAATTAAATTGAAGGTTATTACTTCCGAGTGTCCCTGTAACCCTGTCAACCGAACCAACTCTGTTTCATGGGTTATGGGTCCTGAGGATAAGTTGGTCCCATCCACTGCACGTACTGACTCTGGAATTAACTTCTTAACTGGTTGGATTCCAATTTGCCGGGCATACTTGAGATCGCAAAAATTTCCAGTAGCCCCAGAGTCTATCATTACCGAGACTTCTTTAACTTCTTTATTTCGAAACTTTAACACAAACATTGCTATTAAATGCGGTGCCGCCGATTGCAAAGTGTTCATGATGTGTAGTCTGCCATGAGTTGTCTTGGATAATGCTTCCACCCGTGCAACTCGAGTTACGGGCGAAGCCGATCTTTTACTGGCAAGGGAACCTTTGGTCTTTTTGGACACTCCTTTACAAAGTGCCCCGACCTTCCACAGTACAAACACAACTGGGACGCTCTTCGTCTCTCTTTTTCTTCTTTTGTCAACGGACCCCTGACTGAGCCGATTTGCATGGGTTCTTCGACTGACGTAGACTCTGAACCTTTTTGAGAGTCAAACTTCACACGATCAAATCGTGGCGGGAAGGGACGAAATTCTCTTTTCTTTTCATGCCGTCGTTCACTTAATCTATGATCCAATTGTAAAACCAGGTCTGTGAGTTCAGAGATTTCTGTGGGTCTTCGAGGAATTTGGGCCAAAGCATCCTTAAGATCATCCCGAAGACCTCTATAGAAGATGGCCGCTCTTTTCTCTTCTGGCCAATCTGTTTCTACTACCAATTTATTAAAATTGGCTAAATACCCAACCAGATCTCGACTTCCTTGCTTTAAGTCTAGCAACTCATTATCTGTAGCCTGCGTGGCAGAACGTCGATCAAATATTCGGGTAAACTCCACCTTGAAATTCGCATAGTTAGTCAGGAGGGGGTCATTCTTGGTAACCAGAGACATGGACCAAGCAGCCGCATCCCCCGTCAGATACGACAGTATAAAAGCCACTTTAGCCTGATCATCTGCAAAAATTACTGGACGGCACAAAAAATGAAGGGAACATTGCGTCAAAAAAATTTGGGCCTTCATGGGATCCCCTCCATATCTTTCGGGAGAAGCTAAGGGAACGATAGGGGAGATTGAATGAATGACCTGGGTAGAAATACCTGACGTAGATTGCTGCTGAGTTGTCGAGACATTACCTCTAAGCACTGACCCAGCAGTTACCAACTCCTCTAACCTCTGACGTGTTTGATTTGACTCCTGACTGGATCTCCTAACCTCCTCTCGTAAAGCCTTATTCTCTTCTAGGGCACAATTTAACTGTTCCTGCATGTTACTTAAAACATTATTTAATGCTTTCAAATCTAAACCTTCCGCCATTCTGTCCGGGAGGGGACCTAACCCTCAATTATGAGGTAGGCACTTCAATCTGTCAGATAAAGGATACGTTGAAGCGGTCCCCTCAGGAACAGATGCTCTTGCCCCAATACCCCCACCAACCAAACTCCAAAGACTGTCTTGATAAGTTCCAGTCCAGAGAATTTGCCCGGGGAAGGGAAAGGGGAAGTGGAAGACAAAACAAGAGAGACTGCTTCTCTTCTGGCACTGAGCCTGCCTCTGGTCAATCTGGCAATTCTCGCTCTAAAAAGGAATGAACAGGGTTAACCTCTTAAAAACTAACAGACTATCTATACTAAGTGTCCCCCTTAAGCAGAACCTGTGCCTTACCAATGTGCCCTAAGAAGCTAGCCACTCTCTATCTGCTTTGTCTGATGTTTAGTTTACCATCTGAGTCATTGGAAGAATCACTGAGGGAATGAGCTTATAAGCTTCTCTTTGTGTTAAGTTCAAACCTTCCTCCAAAGAAAGTCTCTAATCCACAGCAGGTAGATTAACTCAATAGTTCAAAGATTTCTTGAAGATTTTCTTCAGTGGGTTTCTCAAAGAATGTCTGTTACCTCATAGGTTTGTATTTCTCAAGGAAGAACTCTCTAAAATAACTTTAGTCTCTTGCTCCTTGCACGAACTCATCAATTCATAGAAAATTCACATAGGCTTAAAATGCATTTCTCTTGCCTTCATGTAACTGAACTCGAACACTCTCAACTTGATGTCTGCGCCGTTACTTTTACCCAAAATACTCTTACTTGACTACAACGGGGCTTCTCTTGACTGAAGACACCCGACTCTGACTGCTCCTTCTTACTGGACTCTGGATATGAAGACTTCACCGGTGAAAATTGCCAAAAACGAAACTCCTGAGGGAAGAAAGGTAATTAGAATGCGCCTTTTCTCACTTACACCAAGCGCATAATTCTTACTTCCCTCATAAACAGAATACTGCTGCCAAACGATAAATTCGAAGTTTCTTTTGCTTTCTGAAACAGAGAGCGTGAGGGAAACGCTCTTTCTCTATGAAGAATGTCAGTTGAAGTGCGTCGTTCTCAGTGCGCGCATGCGCAAAGGGCAGACACTCTCGTGAAGTGATGAGGGCAGCTAGACTGCTGACCTCCATTGAGAACGGAACCTTCGCTGCCTTTCCAAGATGGCTGCGCGCTGCAATTCTGCCAACAGCAGCCTCAACGAAGTTTTCCAGCATGGGTGTCTGAGCCTGTACGATCGTTTTTGGCGTTGATCACTAAGGGAAGAAGGACGGATCCTGACACCCAATGATGCCATTTTTACCCTGAACCTCCCTACCCTCCCAACCCCTACCTTGCAGCACACTGCCCCACCCCCTCCCATTTCTGTGCCTACCTGCGGGTCCCCCCATTAACCCAACTGCCGCTGTATTGGCAGTAAAAAAAGCGTAGTCACGGCCCCCCCGAAGGTCCGGCCATACAATACTACATGCTCACAGCTATATATCAAATCTTACAAATCTTGCAGGATCTTACAGTATCTTACCAAAATATATTGAAAAAAAAGACAAGAAAAGAAAGAAACGGAGGAGGAAAAAGGAGGAAGAGAGAGAAGAGGAAGAGAAAAAAAAACAGATTTCACTACTAGTGTAATTAATAAATGAAATAGTTCATCGTTGTTCATGAGTCAGTACTAATGATATAGATCATTCTCCATTTTTCTCCGACGACCATTTTTTAAGACCTTTAGCTTGGCTGGTTCTTGCAAAAAAGCTTGGCCCCCCAATTCCTTTATTGGGTCGATATACTGTCGTAGTTTCCAGCGGCGTTCCATTGTAAGTTTACTTAAATCCGATCTAACAAAAAAAGTAACTGAATCAATGGTGACAGGAACATTTGGCCTTGCCTTCAATGAAATAGCTTGGCGAAGCAAAAAATTACCAATGCAAATCAGCATAGGACGCGGGTATTGGTGTCCCTTATTTCTTTGGATCAGAGGAAGTCGGTGGGCCCGTTGTATTTGTGAGTCCCAATCCTAGTCTGACAGCTCAGGAAATGCTTTCTGGAATAAATGAACCATATATGCCCTGGGATTGGCTCCTTCGGCCCCTTCCGCTATACCAAATATTCGAAGATTCTGTCTTCGTTGTCGATTTGATCTTCGAGTTTAGCTTGCATTTGGCAAATCTGAGTCTCATGTTTATTCACTGCAATCTCAGAATGAGTTGACTTCTCTTCCGTTAAAACAACCCTCTGTTGTAGCTCTTCCATCTCCTGGGATATAGCCCCTAATATGCGAGACATCTCCTGTAGCTTTGACTGAGTCTTGCTACTATCCTCCCGCATCTGTTGGTAATGTGATTGTGCTTCATGTTTTTGCTCATTGAGTAGTTGCAAGATCATCTGGAATGACGAGGATACCTCCCCATTAAGATTCCAATCATAAGGTGTATCATTTCGAAAAGTATTTAAAGGAGGTGTGTCGTTCAGATTATCTGCCCTCATCGAAGTAGAGTCAGTATCTTTTGTAACCACTACATCTGAAGTTTCAGGTACTAAACTTGAGATGGGAGTTGTTCGCCTTACCACAACCTGGGAGGTAGGCAGAGAGGGTGAAGAAATCTCCGTTATTGCCAATATAGGAGTTGGGGTATCACCTCCATTTACCAATATCACTGCAGGAGTTGTCTCATGACTAATGGAGTCTATTCCCCCTGGCATGACCCCTGCCTGAACGAGGCTATTCCCTGAAAGTCTCAATGCCATGGATTTAACCCCACATTTAGCCTGTACCCATTGCCTTATGGGACTGTTCTCTGCCATCACTCTTGCCGTAGCGAGCTTTGATTTACTTGTAATCTTCTTCACTTTATTCTTTCCTTTACTTTTGCCTCTTCCTTTCTTTACAGTATTGATTTTATCCTTAGCTGAGGACAGAGGTGTATTATTAGCTGGGTCACAAGAATCACTATTATCTTCATCCGTTTCAGTCAAGTATTCATTAGGAGCGGACTCCATTGCTCCTTCGGCTTCCCCTATTATCTCCTCTCTTATTGTTATCTGTCCAGCCTCCGTTATTACCTCCTCACCTTCACCCCGTTCTTTATCGCAAGAATCCTCCAGCATTTCTATCAGCAAAGTTGGATCAAGTATTGGTGGTATCTGTGATATCAGGTTAACATTGGCATTTGTTTTCCTATGATCAGTAGTCTCTGAATGAGCATCTGCGTGAATCTGAGTATTTGCACTAACATTACAGTTTTTTAATAGAGTGGCTTCCACTACCTCTGTATCCCCGGAGAGACCAGTATCCGTTTCTAATTCAGCGGGAATAGCATCATTCCCTCCAATTGATGATGTAGCAGCAATGTTACACTGTGGGCCCAAGGAATTAGGGGTGTCCAAAATCAATATAGAATCAACAGCAGCTGACTGCGCAGTATTTCCCTCTGGAGCCAAGTTAGATTTGACCGACGGGGGGAGGAGTGATTTACTGGTGTTCAATCGAGGTTTCTCCAATTTTCCTACTTTTTTCCCTCCGTCTGGAATTTTCACTGTCGGCCCCTCAATAGTGGCTGCTGCCTTCACTACAGCAGATGTTACATCGCCATCCACTGCATTATTTACCCCCATCTGTCTCGTATTTCTCACGTTTCTAGTTGGTGGTTTTGGCGCCATCGTGGGGTACTTCGTTGACAGCCTAGAGCCAAAGCTTGACCCCCAATAGGTTCGAGAGTTAAGCCAGTCAAATGCCGTCCCCTCCCTTAAAACAACGGGGTATAAACGCGGAAGCCGGAAAGACCGCAGTAGTTCTCTTACCCGGCTCTCAATCAGCCGCAAACGCTGCATCCAGCCTCAGCACCGCTCCTACTCCACGTTCTAGCCCCGCCGTGCTTTCACTCCACCGCTTTCAGTCAGCCGTTTCTATCAGCCACCGCTGACCCAGCTCCGTGCACTTTTTGCCGCCGCGGTATAGACAAACCGCTCCCTGCTGCAAGTATCTCCGGCTCGGACTCAGGCTCCCGCGTCACACTCCACCACCGCTGCTCCGCTGCTGCTCCGCCCACTGCTTTTGCTCCGCTCGTCGAGAAAGCCGGTAAGACACTCTCAATGAGCCGCTGCCCTCCAGCTGCGTATAACTTTCTCCGTCTTTTCTCCGTCTTTACTCCACATGTCCCGACACAAGATCGGGAAGAAAAAAGTTCAGATTAGACCCTGCATAGCAAGCACGGCCGGACCCTCAGCAGTCGTTCTCCGCACTGGCGGCGTCAATCCGCCATCTTGGACCTTCAGTGAATTTCAAAGATTTTTTAAATGCTAATTTTTAAGTGTAATAATAGTTATACCTATTTTTTGTACTGACTTTCTACAGTTATTTATAAATATGTTTTTAATTAAATAACCTTATATATTTTTCTGAAAATTGCAAAAAAAAAAAAAATTAAAATTCAAACTGAAATATTGTTTAATTTTTTTGTTGAATTTTTATTTTTTAATATTTATATTATTTTCTTTTTTACATTTTTTTTCCAATTTTTTTCCGGAGTCGCGCACCCAAAGCGTACACAGCACAGTGGGTGCGTGGAGTCTAGCCGCCATTTTCGAAAAGTCATGAAGGATTCACATATGGTGTGAGACAGCTGCGTGTTTTTCGGTTACATCATATACATTTACTATTACGTGATGTGCGCGATTGGTATGCGACTAGTCAGCAACTCCTGTTCCTGCGCATTCGCGACACATGTGCATTACGGTACGCAATGCTTGCGCGGTGGCGGGTCCCGTGTGATGTCAGATACGTGCTGGGGCACACTGGGTGCGAGACCCCGCAAAAAAATTTCATGATATGTATGTGTCTTTAAATACATATTAGGGCAAGAGATTATCTAGGAGATTCATGAAAATAATATATTTATACTTTTAATAAACTTATATCATTTTTTAATATATTTTCGCAAAGTCGCGTCTGGTGCGTGCTTCGTGAGCACAGAGTGCACAGATCCCATGTGACCTAAAAAAAAAAGATTTCATCGGTTCATAACATTTCCCACTGTAACTATTGAAGGACCCCACCCATCTTAATCATTCTTGTTGGAGCATCTTTAAAGAGACATCTCTTTTCCTACAAGAAACCTTTTTGCTTGTTTTTTTTGGTGTTTTTCAAAAAATATCAAACAAAATGGCATTTGGACAGCAGGAGGAGGAAGTATCTTCTGAAGAAGAATTCTTGCAGGAGGCACCATGTCCACAGAGGCCAGAATCTGTTGTGTGGAAATTCTTCACTTTTCCACCTGGAGAGAAGAAAGTAAATGCGAGAAAGGTGATGAGCAAAATTTGGGACCGAGTCTTGTCAAGAGGCAGTGAAAAAAATACTCTTGTGGCACTGCATCTATGAACAAGCATCTCCGACCACACATCCTCTCAATTTTGCTCGGGAAGAAATGAGGCGAGCTGCTTTGAACCCCTCACCTGCTGTGGCAAGTACGTCTGGAGCGTCCTCAGGAACACCTTCAATGGACATTAGGTCAGAATTCGCCTTTCTCGAGCAACATTGTATGAAGTGTAGGAAACATATGCTTCGGTGAGCAGTCAGTGGACGCAGTTTGTGCAGCACAATGCAACCATCGTTGTTAATTTTTTTTGTTTTGTTTTTGGAATGATAAGTAATTAAAAAAGTTTCCTGTTTTATTCGTTTTTTTTTTTGTTTTTTTTTTTAAAAAACACCCAAAAAAATACAAAACTGTTAAAAAAAGATACAAAAGAAAAAAGAAGAAAAAAAAGTTCTTATCAGAACTACCTTATCCGGTTAAAGAAAGTACTATAATTGCAAGGTAATATGTGAAAGTTTGGTTGAATATATGTATACAGCATGATTGACTGAAAGAATGCATTAGTAGTGTATGGTGAATTTATAGGTGAAGATCTATGAGGAAATACTGCAGCGTGACACTGCAAGCTCTTTAGCTGCACTGCACTGTGGCACTTCCAAAGCACAGGCATGTGACATATGCACATGAATATGTTGCAACTCTGTGCTTCCCTCTGCACTGCTGCACAAACTGCAGCCATGCGGTGACACTGGCACCCTTGCACCATGGTGCAAGGATGTCTGTGTCATGCAATGATTGTTTTTGTGCAGAAAGGGACACCTTCCTGCACAGAAACAATCAGTAAAGGCATTTTCCTCTTTCAATGTATGCTGTTGGATGCAGCATGCATTGAAAGAGGAAACAATGAGGAGAAATGAAAACAATTCTCCTCATTACCGCCTTGCTATACCAACTCTAGGATGGCGCAGCATTCACACACATCTCCAGATTTACGATTTCTCATAAATCTGGAGATGTGTCTTGTTCTATGGGTGTTGCGTGGGAACGCCCACAGCAACACCTATGGAATGCCCCTTTAACACAAAGTTCTGTGTATGAAGGGGTCGTATTTACAAGGAGAGGAAAAACCACGAGGGTGGCTTTTCCTCTCCTTGTAAATATGAAGGAGTGCCTGGCGCCATCACTATGTTACAAAAAGTGACATACTGGTGGCGCAGGGTGCTTGTAGATCTGCCCCATAAGTGCTTAGGTATTGGCAGACTGATACAATAAGAACATAGTGCTTGATGGGTGATTGAAGAATTGCATGAGACTGACAGGAGGCATCATACGCTGCATGGGTACTACTTCAGTATTTAATGGAGTGGACCAAAAGTATGTATCTGCTTAGAGATTTGTAGGGATTATGCACAGAATATTTTATGTGTACTTGTGTTGATGCCTAGGTCATTTTATAAGAATACCACTAATAACTGGAATGATGACAGTGCTGCAAACAGAGTGAACACTTAATTTATAAGTGCTTATGTATTGGTGGAGTGATAGGATAAGTAGATAGTGGTAGATAAGTGATTAAAGAAGTGCATGGGACTGACTGATGATTCCTACACTGCATGAGTACTAACTGGGTATTTAGAAGAATGTATCAATAGTATGTAGCTAGTTAGAGGTCTGCTTGTATAGTGCACAAAATATTATAGCTGTACTTGTGTTAGTAGATAGACCATTCCATAAGTTCATGACTAGTAACTAGAATAATTACAGTATTACAAACAGAGTGTATAGTGAATTTATAAGTGCTTAGGTATTGGTAGAGTAATAGGATAAGTAGATAGTGCTGAATGGGTGATTGGAGAAATGCATGGGACAGACAGGAGGGTTCTCACACTGCATAGGTACTAACTGGGTATTTAGAAGAGCGTATCAATAGTTTGTAGCTGGTTAGAGGTGTGCATGCATAGTTTACAAAATATTGTACCTGCACTTGTGTTAGTGACTACGCCATTCCTTAAGTATACGACTAATAACTGGAGTAATTTCAGTGCTGCAAAGAGAGTGCATGCTAAATGTATTAGTGCTTAGGTATTGGCAGAGTGATAGGATACATAGATAGTGCTGGATGGTTGAATGGAGAAGTGCATGAGACAGACAGAAGAATTCCTAGACTGCATAGGTAGAAGCAGCATTAAAATTATCGCCACTTTAGCTCCAGGAAACTGTCGTTAAAGTGGCGATAATGGGCTTGATTATATGCCCTTGTGAATTCCCATAGAAGCCCATGTTCGGATATGAACATGGGCTTCTATTGGAATTCTCTAGGGCATATTATCAAGCCCATTATCGCCTCTTTAGCGGCAGTTTCCTGCCACTAAAGTGGCGATAATTTTAACGCCATTCTTGATAATATGCCCCTGAGTATTTCAAAAGACTGTATCAATGCTATGTAGCTGATTAGAGGTCTGCATGCATAGTACACAGAATATTGTAGGTGTACTAGTTTTAACTGGCTAGGCCATTCCTTAGGTACATGACTAATAAGTAGAATCATTTCAGTGCTGCAAAGAGAGTACATGTTGAATTTATAAGTGCTTAGGTATTGCAGAGTGATAGGATACGTAGATAGTGCTGGATGGGTGATTGGAGAAGTTCATGGGACAGACAGGATTCCAAGGTTGCATGGGTAGTACTTTACTAAGTAGCTGGTTAGAGGTTTATATATACATGGGGCACAGGTGAATGTAGTTGTGCATTGATAGTGTTTGGATTACTTAATCTTACCTTGACAGTAGTACATATCAAAAAATGCTAAACAATTTTTTCAGTTATTATAAGTGCTTATGTATTGGTGGAGTAATATGATAAGTAGCTAGTGCTGGATGGGTGATTGGAGAAATGCATAGGTACTAACTGGATATCTAGAAGAGTGTATTAATAGTATGTAGCTGGTTAAAGGTCTGCATGCATAGTGTACATAATATTGTACCTGCACTTGTATTAGTGGCTAGGCCATTCTTTAAGTATATGACTAATAATTGGAGTAATTTCAGTGCTGCAAAGAGAGTGAAGTGATAGGATGCGTAGATAGTGCTGAATGGATGAATGGAGAACTGCATGGGACAGACAGAAGGATTCGTAGAATGTACAGGTACTAACTGAGTATCTAAATTACTGTATCAATGCTATGTAGCTGATTAGAGGTCTGCATGCATAGCGCACAGAATATTGTAGCTGTACTAGTTTTTCTGGCTAGGCCATTCCTTAGGTACATGACTAGTAACTAGAATAATTTCAGTGCTGCAAAGAGTGTACCTGTTGAATTTATAAGTGCTTAGGTATTGGCGGAGGGATAGGATACGTAGATAGGGCTGGATGGGTGATTGGAGAAATACATGGCACAGACAGAAGGATTTCAACACAGCATAGGTATCAACTGGGTATTTAGAAGAGCATAATAATAGTATGTAGCTTGTTAGAGATCTGCATGCATAGTGTACAAAACACTGTACCTGTACTTGGGTTAGTGGCTAGGCCATTCCTTAAGTATATGACTAATAACTGGAGTAATTTCACTGCTGCAAAGAGAGTGCATCATAAATTTATAAGTGCTCAGGTATTGGCCGAGTGATAGGATAAGTACATAGTGCTGGATGGGTGAATGGACAAGTGCATGGGACAGACAGAAGGATTCCTAGACTGCATAGGTACTAACTGAGTTTTTAAAAGACTGTATCAATGCAATATAGCTGATTACAGGTCTGCATGCATAGTGCACAGAATATTGTAGCTGTACTAGTATTCGTGTGTCTATGGTTTCGAGAATGGTAGTCTCTATTTTAGGGTGTGAGGAGGTGCATCAGATGATCGCGTGGATGATGTCATCAGTGATGTCATTTGAGATGTCATCAGTGATGTCATCATTGATGTCACTGACCATGTCATGGCTGATGTAATATGTGACGTCATCAGCAGTGCATTCTGGGAGCGCAAGTTATAGTTAGCACAACTAACTATAACAGCCCGAATTTCTCTTGTTTTGTATGAGTGAAATGTCCAACTAATTATGACGTCCATGGAACCTTTTTTTTCAGTGAATTTCTGAGGTCTTTTAAATGCTAATTTCTAACTATCATGTCCCTAAAACTTGTGTTCTTTTCAGTGAATTTTATATATATTTGTATTTAATCTCCTCTCACTTTTACAAGGAAGGAATCAGCACTCAGGTTGTAGTTTGGAAGTATTTAATCTGCAAAGGACGTGATCCACGCATTTCGGCTCGTCCGAACCTTGATAACGATACAGGACGTCATTGTAGCATCCTTATTTAAATGCACAAATGCCTCCAGTTGCCAACTTTAACAAAGGACTACATATTACTTTAATCCAAAAAGCTGGTGGCCATATTGGCTGGTCACGATGTAAAAACTCAGGAATTGATACAATAAAGAAAAGAAAACAAGTGTTAATATGCCCTGTTATAATCCATAAGTTTTAATGCACAAATCCTGGTAGCTAAAGGTGTCATATTCACAAGGTCTAAGGTGTGTTTAACATAAGTTGTTAATTATTTTAGGATTATTGTTGGGCTATGTCCTAGCCCTACACAGGTTTAGGTTGTATACATATTATTATCCTGTACCTGGTATCTTCCTCCACCCCTTCCTTTCTTCCCTCCTTGGAACCTCCCTTACCCCTGAAGGCAGCCTTAGAATGTTCAGTGTGTGAGACTGATCTTGAAGAGGGCGATGTACTGAAGTGTCCTGTGTTCCTGTTGGCACAGAGGAGACCGTGAATAAAGAAGAAGTTTCATCAGACCTGGTCTGTTATCTTTTTAACATGCACACAATGTCATTTCAGCATATTTTGCCTCGTGACTGCCATACCTGTATGTTCGTCAACGTGACTTATTCATAATAAACATAATTAAGATTGCAAACATCAACATAAACAATGGACTGCACATTACTTTAAAGTGAAAGGCTATCAGCCATATTAATCTGGGCACGTTGCATAATATAATGGTTCTTACACGAAAGAAAAGAAAAAAAAGGGGTGTTAATATACACACACTATCCCTAAATAAAGTTCTAGTGATTATAGTTCCATTCCATTTACAGCTCATTTGAGATGTCATGAGTGATATCATGAGTGATGTAACTGACCATGTCATGAATGATGTAATATCTGAGGTCATTAGCGGTACATTGCGGGGGCGTAAGTTATAGTTAGCTCAGGTAATTATAACTGCTGAATTTCGCTGGTTGTGTATGAGTGAAATCTGAGTCTAGCTATACCGTCCCTGTAATCTTTGTTTTTTTAGCAAATTTCTAGTTTTTTTTAACGTTAAGTAAGATGCATATCAAAATGGATGGTGGGGGGTTGGAAGCAGAGCCTGGCATTGTGCTGCCCCCACCCAAGCTTCGTGCTCTTGCCTTCTCTCCTCCTAGCCATCCATTGTCCAAGTCCATGTCCCTGCTCCCTTATTACAGCCCTGTGTGGCCGTTGTTCTGCCACTGGCCTTCCCGCCTTCTCTGAACAGTTAGCGTGCTGCCCCATCCACCTCCTCCCTATCCTCTGTTGTCTGAAACCATGGATTAGCCTCCTCCCTCCTGCCATGAATGGTCTGATGTGCTGCCACTGCCCTCCATTTAGCATGATGTACCAGTCCACTCCTCCTGCCCTACATTGCCCAATTCTATGCCCCATCATTGACTTCCTGCTTAGCTTCTGTGCTTAGCTTGCTGCCCCTATTCTCCTTCCCCTTGCCCTCCGATGTCTGTGTGCATGCCCCTGCTCCATCCTTTTTGCCCACCATGTTCCATGGACGTGCCACTCCTATCTAATCTGAGTGTTCTGTTGAACTGCCACTCCCCTCCCACCTGCCTAGCATTGTCAGATGACTGTAATCTGTCCCTGCCACCTCCTCTCTGCCTGTCCACATTCCATTTCCCTATCCCCTTCCTCCTGTCCTCCATGGTCTATTTTACTGCCATACCCTTCTGCCCTCCCTGGTCTGTTGTGCTGCAACTGCTCCTCCTGCCTGCCCCGCGTGGTCTATTGTGAGGCCCCTTCCCCTGAACTCTCTTGTCTGTGCACAGGTCGTGACACTCCCTCCTATCCTCCATGATCCTTTGTGCATGCCCCTGCACCCTCCTTCTTGCCCATCATAGCCAGTGTGCTGCCACTAACCCTCCTGCTTGCCATGCATGGTCTTCTGTGCTGCCACAGACCCTCCCACCTTCCCTGTGTGGTCAGGTAGCTGCCCCTGACCCCCTCTCACCTTCCCTCCATAGTCTGTGTGTATGCCATTATAGTCTCACTGTTGCTCTCCATGTTGTGTCTTCCTTCTAGTGCCCATCCAGCCTGACCTCCATGGTCATTTTGCTGCTCCTGCCCTGCCCGCTTGCCCTCAGCCCTCTGTTTCCATGTACAGACCCCTATTCCCTCCCTCCTGGCTTGTCTGTTCCATTGTAAAGCCCCTGATCCGTCCCTCCTGCCCATTATGGTCTGTTATGCTGCAGCTTTCTCTCCTGCCTGTCCATTATGGTCAGCTAGCTACCACGACCTCTTTCCCCTCTGTTCTCTGTTGTCCATGTTCATGGTCCTGACCCCTCCCCATTGCTTTCTATGGATTGTTGTGCTGCACTCCTGTTCTGCATGCCCTGATTGGTGTATTGTGCTGCTGCAAACACTGATGCCTGCCCTGTAAGGTCAGTTTGGTGCACCTTTCCATGTCCCTCCTGTCCTCTGAGTCCATATCCCTACTCCAATTCCTCCTGCCTTCCATGATCCAATGTACCATACTTGCTAACATTTTGAACTTGGTAAGAGGGAGATTTTGAAAACAAACTGGGGTATTGATTTTCCCCTTTGACTTACATTAAAAAAGAGGAGATTGTAGACAGGAGACAGATCAAATAAAGCACATTTGGGCTTAAAAACTTTGGACATTTCCTGGCTGAATCGGGTCTGTCGGCATGTATGGTTGTACTACCACTGCCTCTTCCTTCTGCCCACAATGGTCTATTATATTGCCACAGCCTCTGTTGCCAGTCCTGTATTGTTGATTTGTTACCCCTGCCCCCTTTCCACTGCCCTCCATAGTCTGTTGTGCTGCCACTGCCCTTACTGCCTGCCCAGTGTGGTCAAATTGTTGCCTCTGCATCCTCCTACCTGCCTTCAATTTTCAGAGTCCGTGCCCCTGGCCTCTGCCTCTCAAGAGTATCCTAATGAACAACTAGATTGGTAACATTCTATATTTATTACAAAAGTGTGGAACGCCTGACGTCATCTTGATGTAATCAAAACTGTAATACCTAGAGCATTTCCTTTAGAAATTACATGCATGAGAGGGTCTTATTTGCATCAAAATTATGGTTAGTGCTCTAAAAAACTAAAATGAGGACACATTTTCTGAGTTTTCAAATAGCGAAAAAGCACTTTTAAATTATTTGTTATCTTTATGTTTTTTATCCAGTTGGCCACTTGTTTAAATGTTGCACTTAGGGGAGAGGATGTGGTGTTACTTCCAGAGCTGCAGACTTTGCTACAGGGGAACCAGGTTGGAGTTTCTGCTTCAGCTCGACATTCTGTGATTTTGGTCAAATCACTTAATCTCCCCATGTTTACAACCAAAATGAATTTGATCTTGTGTGATGTAACCAATGCTCATGCAAAGCACTCCAATACCTCACAAGTCTTCACTATATAAAACTTCAAAATTACAAAAAATAAAAAGCGTTTTGCACACTTCTGCCATTGGGCTATACTTGGGCTACATCTGGGTGATATTTGTGCTACATTTGGGCTCTTTTGTCTCTGATGGTAATCTTGGGAGGCTTATTTGTTATGAAGTTTCCTAATTTGCCCATTTACTACATTCTCCTCAGTAGGAAATACTTTCATTTGTTTTACTTTGAATCCATCAAGAAGGCATTCAGATGTGTCACACATTTGCCATAAATGCAGAATGTTAGCACTCTAGTTGCTTACTGAATCACTGTAGTAATGCTACTGCTCACCAGGGAAGTCTGCTGCTGGTATTCAAAGTGCATGTTTCAGTCTGGATGTCAGAAATTTTTAATGAAATAGAAGAGGATTTGAGAAGTCACTCAAAATGTGCCCTAATTTTTCTTTCTGCAGCACTAATCATACTTTCTATGGCAAAATGAACCCCCTCATTTTGTTCCTTTTCAAATTAAATGTTTTAAGAGTTACCACTTTATTCCAATCAAGATGGCTTCAGGTGTGCAATACGTTTGTCATAAATAGGACTGTTAGCGCTCTAGTTGTTCTTTAGAAGACTCCGGAAAGCTGCAGTAGAACACATCAACTGACAGTATCTGCCCTTATTGGATGTACATGTTTTACTGAGAATGTCAGACGTCATTCTCACATGACTGAGAAAGATAATGTGAATTTACAGAAAATATGCTCTCAGTTTAGCTTATAGATCACCTTCCAAACCTCTGTGGGAAAAGCATGAGAAAATATTTTTCTCTCAACCATGAGTTATGATATCCCAGCAGAAGGCTTTTTCACATGGTAAAATCACCTTAGAACACACCACAATTCCTAAAATGATTTATAATTTAACTAAAGTATTTAAACCTTCTATTAACTGCAATGCTTTTTAATGAGGTGATATCATGTATATTGGTCCCAAAATGTCTGCCAACACTTCTTGGATGAAGTGCTGACAGCCAATCAGATCTCACGATGAGATGTGTGGTTAGGCTCCGCCCAGAAATATATATATATTTTTCCATTAATATTTAAAAACCTATTGAATAGATTTACACCTTTTAACAAAAAGGACTCTTTCTGAACCGAGGGCTACCTTTTTTCCAATGTTGGTGTAATTCAGTTCAGCAGTTCGGGCTGTAGCCGTGTCTAAAGTTTCCTATGGAAAATTGCATGGGGAAAACACGTTTTGGGACCCCCTTTTTTCTCGGCCCCCCTTGACGAATTACCCTGAAACTTCCCAAGATAGGAGGTGACCGGAGCGGGCCATAAGTTTTGAAAATTTCCCGAAGATTCGTCAATCGGCGGCAAAGTTATTGGAAATAGAATGTAGTGATTTTCCTATGGTAACTAGGTCCTAACTATAACTACCTACTGGCGACTGCCATATATATATATATATATATATATATATATATATATATATGTATATATATATATATATATTACCCACTGGCAGTCACCAGTAGGTAGCTATAGTTAGGACCTAGTTTCCGTAGGAAAAGCATTTTTTGATTTGCCAATATCTTTGGCGCAGTTTAACGAATCTTCACGAAATGTTCAAAACTAATTCACTCATCAAGCCTGAAAACCCATCCCCCACCCCTATGCACATGGCTCTAATCAATTGCAGATCCCTCCCCAAGCACTCAACAGAAATCTACCAACTGCTGGAAAACTATGAGCTTGACGCTCTCTTTCTAACGGAAACCTGGCTAGGACCGGACTCCGACCCCGACATCATAAATTCCCTACCCCAGGGCTTCCTAATTCACCACATGGACCGCCCGAAGGGAAAATGTGGGGGTATTGCTATAATTTACAAAGACCACCTCTCCTGCCGACTGCAAGGCAGCCCCCTCCTAGACTGTGAAAACGTTTGGTTCTCAATCCAAGTCTCCCCATGTAAAACCGTGTCGGGCTTCCTCATCTATCGCCCTCCAGGACCCCTAGGCAAATTCTGTGAATCTCTTATGGAGCACTGGAGCACACATATATATTGACCGCTACGCACTCCACCTGTATGATCCTAGGTGACCTAAACATCCATTTTGATAAAAAGGAAGCCAAACCAACCGCGGACCTAATAGCAGATCTCGAAACTTTCCAACTAAACTTATTAAACCATCTACCTACCCATTCATTGGGACATTTGCTGGACCCGATATTTTCCAACATTGATTTTCTCACGGCTTTGGACCCTATTCCTGTACCTTGGACCGACCACTTCCTAGTCCCATTAACTTGGCAGCTATCTCCCACTCCACGCCCCACTACCCCACCCAATAAGCCAACACGCCCCTGGTCCAAACTCGATCTAGAAAAATGGAAATCTTATCTAGAAAGCTCCCCTCCTGAACTTGATGCTAACCCCACTCATGCGGACGCAGAATTTTCAACCTGGATAGGAGACACATTGGACAAAACTCTCCCAAAAAAACTCACCAACAAACCACGGGGTAAAGTTACCTCCCCTTGGTTTAATTGTGAAGTGCGGCTCTTAAAGAAAGCCTGTAAGAGATCAGAAAGAGCTTGGAGAAAAAACTTCGATTCCATAAAAAAAACTGAATACAAAAAAACTCTTCTCAATTACAAAAAAGCTCTCAAAACCGCTCAAGTCAATTACTTCGAGGAGAAAATAAGATCATCCACCAATTCATCTCGGGAAACATTTCAAATAGCCAAGAAACTTCTCAAAGTGCCGGAGCCCTCCCCCCCCCCCCCCTGATAGAGCCGTCAGCTATCCGTTGCAATGACCTTGCAGATTTCTTTAATCTGAAAATTACTAACATCATCAACTCCCTCCCTCCCTCAACTTTGGACGCTTCTCTCGATGTTGATCAGCCCTTTCATACACACCCGACAGCAGCTTGCCAACTGTCACATTTCACTCCCCTAACTACTGACACTATCCTCCCCATACTCAACTCTATTAAAAGCGGTAGTCCCACTGACCCCGCACCACTCAATATCCTTAAACTAGTCGCGCCCACCATTCTTCCCTATCTGACCAAGTTAATCAACTGCTCACTCACCCTTGGCATCGTTCCTCCCAACTGGAAAAAAGCAATGGTGAAGGCACTGATCAAAAAACCTCATCTAGACCCTCTAGAATTAGGCAACTACAGGCCGATCTCCCTGCTCCCAGGCATCAGCAAAATAGCTGAGAAACATGTCAACTACATCCTATCTCACCACCTTGAAACTAACAGACTACTGGAACCCTCCCAGACGGGATTTAGACCAGGCCAGAGCACAGAAACTGCAATATTGGCGGTTGTCGAAGAGGCAAGGAAAATCATGGACTCAGGAGGATCAGTGGCAGTGATCCTCCTGGACCTTAGCGCTGCCTTCGACACCGTCAACCATTCAATACTGGCCCATAGGCTCAGTGACCTTGGAATTGCAGGAACGGCCCTGGCCTGGCTTAGGTCCTTTCTCGAGAATAGATCTTTCCAGGTAGCAGATGGCAACTTCACGTCCAGGCCCACGGCCATCAGCTGCGGGGTCCCTCAGGGCTCGTCCCTGAGCCCGACCCTTTTTAATGTCTATATGTCCCCCCTTGAGAAAGTCGTCGCCCCTTTCGGGATTAAGCTCCTAACCTACGCTGACGACACTCAATTAGTGGTATCCTTGAGTCAGCAAGACCACTCCCTTCCCAACCTCCAAAACTGTCTAACTGAAATAACGAACTGGATGAATCTCTCCCACCTCAAGCTGAACAACGACAAGACGGAGATAATGATTCTGGGAAATAAATCTCTCTACCACTCCAAATCCCTATGTCCACCCAGCATGGGTACTCCCCCGTTCCGAAACAAGAAATTAAGAGCCTGGGTATATGGCTGGACGAAGGCCTTAATTTCTTCACTCAGGCAAGGAAAAAGGCTAGATTGTGCCATGGCCTTTTACGGTCAGCGAGGAAAATCCTACCTCTACTCCCAGCACAATCCCGTAAACTTCTTGTCCATGGCCTTGTGCTTTCCCGCCTGGACTACGGGAACGCCCTTTATTTGGGAGCCCCCAAAAAAACACTGTCAAAACTCCAGACAGTACAAAATGCCGCAGCCCGCATCCTCACAGGAATCCATCGCCGCTGTTCAGCCAAACCTGCTCTAAATGCCTTACACTGGCTCCCCGTCCAGGAGAGAATACAATTCAAAGCTCTCTGCACGACGTACAAAATTCTGCACGGTAAGGCCCCACCAATACTGCAAAACCTTATCACGCCTCACTCCACTAAAAGAACACTTCGATCTTCCAACTGCTATCTAGCCTCTGTACCTAGAATCAGGAAAGCCCGCTCTGGTGGTCGAGCGTTCTCATACAATGCTTCCAAACTATGGAACACTCTACCCCTAGATATCAGAGCACAACCCAATCTTCTTTCATTTCGCAGAGCACTTAAAACATGGCTATTCCCGTGAGTTCCAATTACAGCTGGTTCTTGTCATTTAGCGCTGGGACGCTCACGGGCAGCCATGGGCTCTACAAATCAGTCAAATAAATAAATAAATAAATAAATAAATGGCACGTGCAGGTCAGCTCCTGTCTTGAACGTTTTGGGGTGATTCCTCAAGCGGGGGCCGAGAAAAAAGGGGGATCCCAAAACGCGTTTTTTCATGTTAATTTCCATAGAAACTTTTGTTGTGGCTACAGACCGAACTGCTGAACAGAATTATACCAAATTTGGCAGAGAGGTAGCTCTTGGTCCAGAGTGCACTCTTTGCTTTAAATGGTGTACATCCGTTCAGTAGTTCCTGAGAAATAAAAAAATAAAAAATATCGATATCTGAGCACTGAGGAGGATATGCGAACCCTCCCGATCACAAGCGTCATTCTGATTGGCTGCCAACACTCCAAACCAGGAAGTGTTGACAGCCATCTTGAGACTCGGTGAAACTGAGTCACAAGAAAACAGTAAACAAAGATAAAAACAATAAAAGGGGGAAGGGTAAAAAACCCCTGACCCCCAGTGCTGCTCAGGGTATTTATTTATAATATGGGGGCGCACGTGGCCTCCCTGCAGCCCTGGGGACCGCCACCTCCCTGGGGCTGTGGTGCTATGAAATAGGTGGGGACTCCAGCCCCCCATGCTGCCCCGGTGACCGCCACCTCCCCGGGGCTTTTGACTTTAATTGTGGGGCCCTCATGCCCACCGCAGCCCAGGTGACCACCACCTGTCTGGGGCTTTCTTAAAAAAAGAAAGAAAGTGTGAGGGCGCTCTGCCCCCTACACACTGCACCGGGGACCACCACCTCCCCTGGGCTTTAAAAATAAATTGGTGGGGGCGCGCAGCCCCCCTTGTGGAGCCTTCCATGGCCCTGGGGACCACCACCCACCAGGGCCAGCTCCTGCAATGTCCTGGAGTGCCCACCTCTGTGACATTACAGTTTGCTGTGGCAGGGCGGGATCACGGCTCCCGCCCTGCCATAACAAACACTGCTTTGCTTCTTGGAAGAAAGAGCAGGAAACCTGCTCTCGCGTTCAAGAAGCAAAGCAGAATTGCTTTTGGAGAAGAGGAGCTGCATGTCAGCAGCTTCCTTTGCCCAAAAGCAATGCCGGCTCCTGCAGGAAGCAGGGAGCCGGCAGGGACAGTGGGGGCATTGGGGCTCCCCGCGGTCCCCCATGTTGAGACTAGCCCCAGGGGTTGGGGGCCCGGGGCCAGAGGTGGCCCAGGGGAGGGGGGCCAAGCAGCCCCCCTCCCTCATTAAAAAATAAATTTAAAAAAAAGAGGCCAGGCCCGGGGATGGGGTCCCTGGGGCCAATATTGGGCCGGGGAAGGGGGCCACGCAGACCCCCTTCCATAAATAATTTAATAAAAAACAGGCTAGGCCCCATGGGATGGTATCCCTGGGGTCAGAAGTGGGCCAGGGAAGGGGGGCCACACAGCCCCCTTCCCCTAATTAAAAAAAATCATTAAACAAAAAGAAACCAGGCCCTGGGGCCAATAGTGGCTTAGGGAAGGGGGGTCATGTGCCCCCCCTCCTGTAAATAATTAAAAAAATGAGGCCAGACCCCAGGGGATGGGGTCCCTGGGGCCAGAAGTGGCCTCCGGAGGGGGGCCGCCTGGCCCCCTCCACGTTTGTTATTAAAGTTGTTTGTTGGGGATGGGGTCCCCAGGGCCCAACAAATAGGAAGAGCAGCGGGACCACACAGCCCCCCTTCTAAAAATATCAAAAGTAAAAGAAAAATGGCATCTCGCTGGAGGCCCGCCCCCTCCCTGTACCACTCTGTAAACACGCCTCCTGGTGCATTCTGGGTTGGGGGATTTAGTCCCCTCAAATCTTAAGGGTCCTTAGGGGCCAACTAGCTCACAAGGTACCCCCAGTAAGCATAACACAGTGGGATTGCTGAGAGGTGATCCGAGGCCATGCCCGTTTTTATACCACTCTGCATATGTGCCCCGTGGTGCAATGCTGGTGGGGCGATTAGGTCCTCTTGTGTCCTGAGGACCTCAGGACTGAAGTGGACTTCATCCCCCGAGCAGTAGGGCGCCAGGCGGCACGTTTTCAGAGTGGTGTAAAAAGTGGGCATGGCCTCAGACCACTCTCAGCAATCCAGATGTGTGGGGCTTAGTGGAGGTAACAAGAGGGCTAGTTGGCCCCCAGGGACCCTCAGGAGGTAAGGGGACTTCCTTCCCCAACCAAGAGTGTTCCAGGAGGCGCGTTTGCAGAGTGGGTGACAAAGGTGGCGTACCCTGTGTCCACCTCACAGCAATCTTACTTTGTGGTGCTTACTGGAGGCAACAGGTAGGCTAGTTGGCCCCAACCACCGCCAGCAGCAAAGGGGACTTCACTCCCCATCCAAGGGTGCGCCAGGGAGTGCCTTTGCTGACTGCTGGGCAAAGGGAGCGTGGCCTGCTACGAGAACTTCCCAATGCTGCTGTGTGGGACTTACTGGAGGTAATAGATGGGGTAGTTGGCCTCCAAGGTTGTCCTTGAAGGCCAACTATTCCTCCTGTTACCTCCAGTAAGTCCCACACAGTGGGATTGCTAAGAGAGCTTCGGAAGCCATGCCCCCCTTTCTCCATGACTCTGCAAACACCCCTTGTGGCACACTACTGGTTGGGGGTTGAAGTACACTTTTCTCCTGAGGGACTTTGGGGGCCAAAAAGCCCTCCTTGTACCTCCTGTAAGTCCTATGCACCAGAATACCTGAGCAGCAGTTGGAGGTCCAGACCCCTTTCTCCACCTCTCTGCAAACGCGACTACTAGTTAAAGAAGCATTTGCAATGTAATAGGTTTCGCATTTGCAAGAGCTAGAGCTTTTGGTGTTGTAAATGTAAAAGTGTTCTATTAATGTTTCTTGGAGTGTAGGTTGTGTGTAATGGAATTATGTGTTATATTGTGCAGTGAAATTATGTGGCTAGAAAATATGTGGTATTTAGTGTATAGGAATTATGTAGAGTGGGATTATGTGTTATGGAGAGTAATTGTGTGGTATGATAGTCTGTGTTGTGGTAGGTAACCTCAATTTCAGTCTGCCTTGTTTCCATAGATTCTAAACTATAAACTCAATGATACAAAAAAAACTGAAGGAACCACTGAGGAGCACTTTTGGACCTAGTCAGAGGTATGAGCAGGGCCACTGGAATTATGCGACTGCTTGGCTGACCCGACTTTTGCACAAATGTACATTTTCAGCATTTGCCACATAATCCATTATCTGCTGTATAATCTGCAGATTTGAACAAAAAAAACCTTGTTTCTAGCTCAAATGGCTCAAATGTTACCAGAAATGCAGTGTCAGGTGTTACAGCGTGGTGGAAGTCCCTTTGCAAACCTAGAATGGTCACCAGTTGCGTATTGCTAAATGTGGGTATTGGTACTAATAGTGGCCAAACCGCTCTTGCTTCTTTCAGTGCCTCTCTTGCCTCTTTCTGTATTTCTGTTGCTTCTTTCTGCATCTTTCTTTCTTTTTCTGCACTTCTTTTGCCTCTTTGTGCTCACTTCTTCCACTTTCTGCACCTGTCTTATCCTCTTTCTACACTCGTCTTCCCTCTTCCTGCACTTC